>NC_091126.1:46241748-46897248 GCF_040183065.1 Periplaneta americana
GAAATTATTCACTATTTTCCTACACACATTCTAAACAGTTCTGTCCTCAGACGACCTCAAAAAGCGACACATACCATTACTTTGTATGTAGTCATTTTTCTTTCCTTCATACCATTTTTAAGGCTTGATATGCATATGGTACATTCAAACAGCTGTATCTCCAAACCCAGTGAAAATTAGACACATGTTTTATGAACCTTTTTACTCAGAGTACTTCATACCACCGCCACTTAAAATATTTACTATTTCTCCTGACTCACCCTGTTTATACAGAGTGAACCGTAAGTAATGTCATTAATTTCAGGGGGTTATTCTTTGAGATATTTCAAACAAAAAAGTTCCATAGTTTTGCTTGTTTTTGCTTCCTTTTCGAGATAAAAATTGTTTTATATGAAATATTTTACAGTCCAATATGCTCATTTCATTTAAGAGAGCAGGATACAGTATTATAATAATGAATGATTGAAAGAATTTTAATTTTGCCCTTAGAAATTTAATCTGAAGAAATATAACAGTTTTAAATTCCATTTCACAACGAAAAGTTACATTTGTTGAGATCAAATTTCTACACATTTAAAGGACAAAACTAAATTTCTTTCAATCATACATTATCATAATACATGCTCTCTTAAATTTACTAAGGATATTGGGAATTAATTCAGTAGCTTTCCCAAAATATGCCGTGAAATATTTCATATAAAATAATTTTTTCCTCGAAAAGGAATAAAAAACGAGCAAAATTTTATTAAACCTTTTTCACTGATTAACTTTACAACTTCTTTACTGTGTTAACTTTTTTAGGAAATTACCTGGCTGACTAGTTTGAAGTGTTAATCCTTTCGAAACTAGTCAGCCATGTAATTTTCTACAAAGTTAACACAGTAAAGAAGTTGTAAAGTTAATCAGTGATTATAAATGTGTTAAAAGTGTATACAGAACAATAAATAAACTTTTTTGTTTGAAATATCTCAAACCATAATCCCTTGAAATTAATGACATTACTTTCGGTTCACCCAGTATACATACAGAGACTAAGGGCATTGTGTGTCTTTACGTCAAGGGAATGATAAAGGATGTTATTTGGAACAAAATTGACAAATAATACATATTTTAATTGTGTAAAAGTTTTGCTGAATGTTAGCATTTTATGAAACACCCATATTTCAGATCAGATAGTGTATTGGTATAATTTTATGGAAGCAATTGTCTGTTCCATCTGTACAGATTATCCACTTTCAATTAATTAGTTACACTTATTAAGCATACAAAGATAATTTATTACATTTGTATGAACACATTGTGTTCATACAACTGTAATAAATTATCTCTTTGTATGCTTAATATCTTATTCATGAACACTGTTGAATTTGGCCTTACTCGTGTAAATTCAATTAGTTACACTTACTTAACCAGTGCACGTCAGTCGAAACAAATCAGTACATTTCGTAATTTCTTTAACGATTTTCCTGTCAGCAAATTACCTGATATAAAGGACAGGTATATATTGTACATGAAAACACTGATCTTTTGGTTCCTCAAATTAAATCTGAAAATAGACTTTAATTATACTAATGCTTTTTGTTCTAAATAACATTTCTTACCAATTCCTTATTTACAGTAAAGACAGTCTGTGTGCCTCTGCACACCTCATGTGTGTGTGTGTGTGTGTGTGTGTGCGAGCATATGTACGTCAGTTTACGGCCTTATCAATTGATTCTAAGGAATTTTAAATAATAATTTCATAATTTTGATTATGTTTGAAATCTCATAAATAACACATGTGCTACATAAGTTTAAAGACTCAGTTCATCTATAAATAGCTGATTGTGTTCTTTCCTTTCTGTAGTTTTTTTATATTTTTATTCAGTGCCCTGATACCATTATTTCTGTAAAGCTTCAAATATGGCATATTACAGTTTTTCTTTCATTTTGCAGTAATGTATGTAAAACTGATCTGAAACTAAATAATGAGAAAGTAAAGCACTGAACATGATAAATAATTGGATTTTATGCACTAGTGTAGTTTTCTTAAAGTGTTGAATAGTCCAATCATATTGACAGTTACCATCAACATGTTATCCTTTGCTTTTTTGTTATAGGAGTGATATGAATAGTTAACATAAAATCATCGATTTACAGTAAGGAATGTTATATAAAATACTCTGAACCTATTGTCAGTCACAAATTACGACACCAAGAATACAATAGTCCATTATACATATCATTAACAATAGATTATTATAAGGAATAACAATTATTAATTTCGATATAATGTATGTGGCAGTTCATTGGTGTAGTAGAGTTAGTATATGGGATTCTCACTTCTTACGAGAAAGATAATGAACACAGCTAGATGTAGAATTCCTATAAAAAGTGTGGAATTGTTATGGAATTGTTACAGGGCACTGACTTCAGCAAGAACATTTCTTAAAACATATCATGACACAAATCCCAGGAAAAGAATTCACTGGCAAGAAAGTGAGAAAGAACTCAGTATTAATCTTGTATCAGGTGGAATGTAATAGATCGGTATGCTGATCATTTAAGAAAGAGTAAAACTCTATTATTATGTATATTATTTTAATGTACCGAAGTACATATGATATTTCCATGCAGATATTCACCGCGTCATCATACAATGTAAGAGTAATGGAACGGAGAAAAATTCTCTCCGGCGCCGGGACCCAAACCCGGGTTTTCAGCTATCAGCTATATATTCAGCTATGCAGAGCATCAGCACGTAGAGCTGAAAACCCGGGTTCAGGTCCTGGCGCCGGAGAGAATTTTTCTCCATTCCATTACTCTTACATCTATTATTATGGTTTAAATACGTTTTCGCTGTCAGTGGATTGTCTGTTATAAACACGATTCGTACATATATCAGTATTAAGGTACCATAATATTTTGTACTTAAGAAGTGACTATTTTCTCCAGTGTGCTGGGTTTCCTAGCAAAATACTAATGCTAAACAGCATTATTTCTGTGATAAATTGTTTTAATATGGATCTCAACTATGTATTAATATATTATGTGAATTAAAAGAATCTAAAAAGCACTTTTGTCCCATTTTTCTGATATGTGACTATCACTGATGTAGTAATAACATTTCCAGAAAGTTTACTCACAAAGGATTCGGCCGGCTAAGAAGTTCCTGTCGAAACCCTCTCAAATTGTACACAGATTTCCACAGCAGATAATACAAAAAAAGTACCAGTGCTGCTTTGCTCATACTAACTGTAAGATGTGAAATTAAAACGAAAATAACACAAACAAATACAACCACACAGGCATATGCAAATTCAAATGCAACAACTTCTACATAGGACAGACAGGCAGATCATTTCAAACACGTTACAAAGAACACATCACAGCTATAACAAAATTACAAAACACTTACACATATGCAGAACACATTACAAATGCCAACCACACCTACAGCAACATAAATACAGACATGGAAATTCTGCACATTCAGCCAAAAACTAAACACACTAGAACAATACGAAATATATAGATACACAATGATATTCTCAACACACAACTCAATTTCAGAACACACTATTGACTCCACATTACACTACACAAACACACCCCCACAGGAAGCACAATCAGAAGGCACGAAAACCAGGAACACCCAGTTCTGAAGATAACCTACAACAGGTTGAAACTAGTCAACAACAAGGTACCTAATTTTAACACGTGAAAGAAATACAGTATATATTCCGAAAATAATTACAGAAAAATTGAGATAGAGAAGCACATCGAGTGCACAAGCATATCTCGCATGTTACATGACCATGTGAGCCTTCACAACAATGTCAACTCAGCCATTCTTTCTAAATAGGGAACGTTGCTTCTTAATGTGACATTCAAAGTAAACTTTCACACTTTCACATTTAATATGAGCAGCCAATTTTTCATATTTGTCTATCTGCTGTGGAGATCTGTGTGAGCAGTTTGAGGAGAGTTTCCAATAACAGCTCATTAACATTTTCTATATCAATCAACCCTTTATAAGCACACAATTTCCAGATTAAATATGATAAATTAAATATGTTTGACTTCAATTACAGTAGAAACTAGATAACCCAAACTAATTGGCACAGGGGTAATTCAGATTATCATACATAAGGAATTACTCTACCTGAACTTCAAAGGCATGATACTATAAGCCATGTCTGTAGCGCAAGTACCAGCATGCTGGTCTTCCATCCAGGTGGCCAAGGGTTCAATCTCTGGTCAGGTCGTAATGGGATTTGTGGTGGACAAAGCAGACGTTTGAGGGAGTTTTTCTCGGTGTGCTTCAGTTTCCCTCTATTATTCCACCAACACTCTCAACCTCCCCCTCATTTCATCTACCGTCTGCATTAGTAAAATTGACTGGGATGAACTTTTGGGAGTAGTATGGGTTTCTGATGCTCATATAGTAAGGGCTTGGGATTCCGGGTCCCTGGAACTTATCAAGTTACTCGTTTGTTGATGGGACCTGGCTCTATCAGGGGCTGAAGCAGGACGGCCCATCTGTCAGCGTCAGCTGATTAGGAAGGGCTTGGGGCTCATGACCCTTGTGGCTTGTCAGGCTACTTGTCCTCGAAATAGGATCTGGCTCTATCAGGGGCTGAGACAGGATGGCCCACCCACCAGCATCAGATTCATGAATGCCACTTAGGCTACCTGTCAGACTTGGACAATCATCGCGTATATAGGGCGCAGAATGAACCAAAGCAAGCCTAAGTGTATGGACCTAAATTGAATAATTTACGATACCAGTAATTAAAAGAAAACAAATATCATCAGCATTTTCCAGCACTAGCAGTTGTCTTTGCATAACAATCTCTTATCCTCACTTTCATATTTAAACCATAAAGTTCACTCTCGAGTTGGATGGATAGTAGTCTTTTTAGGTTCAATAGAAATCTGGATCCATTCGTGTATTTCTGAACAAAAAATGCCCTGGCTCTGAGATTTCCATAGTATCAGTGGTGGTAGTAGTAGTCATCGTCATTGTCATCACCACCATTTCCGCAGGAATATTTATGGAAAATAAGACGAAAATACATAGGTTCGAATGTAGATGTAGAGGTTGTTAGGTCTGCGGAGTAGACCTCGCTATGAATATGAGTATGAATAAAATAAGTAGGCCTATGAATAAAATATGACTTTTTATAAATGTAAAATTTGATGATAATATGAAACTCGTGAAAGTGCCCTCATGCTCCTTGGCCTCGAAAAATAGTAGGCTATCCTGGCACCACTAGGGCCTGTCAGACCTGAAATACACCCCTGTCTGGATCTCATTGTCAATCCACAGAATTCACATTTTCTGATCCAGCAATCATGAAACGGATTCAAAATGGCATATGTTTTCCACATTTCTAGTTCCTCTTCTGCATATCACTTTTTTTTTTAACCAGGCTCATTACACGCACAAGTTTATCATTAGGGTTGCCAGGTCTTACGTTTTTCCCATAAGCCTTACGTTTTTCTTTACATTTTACAGATTATATTTTTCTTTTCCCCGTAAGATGATTTCTTACTTTTTCCTCACATACTTAATATATCAGGATTTTATCTTTTTTAATTCACAGGAAATTGAGGTTACATTTACTTCACATAGATTACATTGCCTTTTCTTAACAGTGTTTTCAACTTATTTCTGTGGCAGAGCAGCTTGACATTGTCACCAAAGCTATACAGGTTGTTTAAAAAATACGGGGCATAATTTCAGGTATGTATTTCCCACATGTAGACAATCAAAATAGTTCATTACAACATGTGTCCGGAAATGCTTTATTTCCGAGTTATGGCCTTCACAACATTCAAATTCACCAGAACGTTTTCTTTCCGCAGGTCGTTGCCATCAAAGGAGACATTAAGAGGGCACTCTGACAGTTCATTCCGAGGCGAAGGTTACATTCAGTGTTGTGTAGGCATTAGACTGTGCGACATGTATTCAAATCAAGAGCTACACTTCATGTACGATAAGGTGGACGGCAATGCTGCGCTGGCTCGTCGTTTGTACCAGAAGAGGTACCCACAGCGACAATGTCCAGATCGAAAGACATTTTTACGTCTCCATTACCGTCTGTGCGAGTATGGAAAATTTAACCCTCCTGGTTTGGGAAGGGGACGACCAAGATCTACAACTCCAGAAGTACAGGAGGAGATTCTGGAGACTGTGAACATGACTCCTTCTATCAGCACACGAAGGGTAGCGTTGCAAGTCAATGTTCCTCATACGACTGTCTGGAGACTGTTGAAAGAGTATCATTTGTATCCTTATCATTTGCAACGTGTACAGGCCCTGTCACCAGCAGATTACCCTGCACGAGTTAGGTTCTGTCAGTGGTTCTTGCAGCAGTGTGGTGTAAATCCGAACTTTCCTGCCTTAGTATTATTTACAGATGAAGCACACTTCACACGAGATGGCATAATAAATTTCCACAATCAGCATGTATGGGCGTATGAAAACCCATGTGCAACTGTTCCATCTCACATCACCAGGTGCGGTTCTCCCTCAACATGTGGGCCGGTATCATTGGTGATCGATTAGTTGGACCCCATGTACTTGTAAACAGACTTACGGGGCAGGCGTACACAAACTTCCTGGAAAACACCATACCTCATGTTTTAGAAGACACTCCACTGATCAATCGTCAACACATTCACTTCTTGCATGATGGCACTCCTGCACACTTCAGTCGTACGGCTCGCCGGAACTTGGATCGAAGGTTTCCTGATCGATGGATAGGTAGAGGTGGCCCAATTGCTTGGCCTCCACGCTCATCTGATCTGAACCCTCTCGATTTCTACTTGTGGGGCCATTTAAAATCATTGGTTTATTCGTCTCTGGTGCCTGATTTGGAATCCCTTCGGAATCGAATTGTGGCATGTTCTGAGGACATATGCAATACTCCTGGAGTTTGGGATCGTGTTCACAGGTCAATGAGACATCGATATGAGGTCTGTATTCAAGCAGGAGGTGGACATTTTGAACATCTTCTGTAATGACAACGACCTGCGGAAAGAAAAACGTTCCGGTGAATTTCAATGTTGTGAAGGCCATAACTCGGAAATGAAGCATTTCCGGACACATGTTGTAATGAACTATTTTGATTGTCTACATGTGGGAAATACATACCTGAAATTATGCCCCGTATTTTTGAAACACCCTGTATAAAAAGTGAACTGAGTATATTTATAGTTCTTTAAATTCATGACATCCTTAAAGAACAAAACTGAGCAAAGAATCAAAGATAACTATTTTGGAAATGCTACTAAACAACTTTTGAAATGTCTACTCTACTAAAATTACAGGTGAACTTTGTGATTTTAAACTAATGTATTGTGTTACCTTGAAAAACACTACAACTTCACAGAAAATAACCCATATACAAATTCAATTAGCTTTCCTTTGAGTTGAGAAATGGAATATTCTATCTTTGAAAAGGCTGTTAATGTCTTGAACTTGCAAGAAGCTATGAACCTTGATGAACTGTACGAGAAATTTTATAATAGTAGGAGGATTTTATTAGAGTGTATTGATTATCAAGACTATATATATTCCAAAGTTTCAAAGAAAAGTGTTTCTAACATATATAAAGTAATGAGATTTTTACTAAACTTTCCAGGCTTAAATGCGTATGTAGAAAGAGGTTTTTCAATTATGAAGATTAAATGGACAGATGTTAGGAATAAGTGCCAATAAGAACTGATAAAAATAAGTTTCACAAAGTTTTTGTTTAATATGTAAATAGTTCTACCAATAAATTTGTCAAACATGATGTTAAATTGTTGAGAGCTGTCAAATCACAAAATATGAGAAATAGTAAATATCTTGTATTAGTAATTTAAAAATATTAAATTTTACCTAATATAGTGTTGTGAATTGTCAGAATATAGTACTGATTCCTCTTACTCTGCTCTGCTTACAATTAGAATTCGAGTGTCCACTGTGATTCTGTCTCATATTTCTACGGCATCCGTGGATCTACGAGGTTATCCTTGTCACCTTTTTCCAAATTTTAAGTTAACATTTCTGCATTATCATTATGTATTGTCTCTAACATGTTCCATGCTGATAACAAAGGACTAGACAGTGTTTCCAACCTTAATGGCATCGCTTTGTTTGGCTTGCAAATGACTATATAAAATGTCAGTATGTTGCATTATTTTGTGGAAGAATGTTACGTCAAAATACGAAAGTTTTCTTTGTTCAGATTGTGCCAAAGTCCACGAGATTCTTGGAAAGCTGTGTTGGAAGTAATTTTCAAAATTTATAGAACATTCAATTCGGGTCCTTTTATTAAAAAAAAAGTGTTTACAGTTCAAGGCTAAAAGTTCCACCTTGTCGTTGATACCTTAGGGCAGTGATCACCGAAAACTGTATCGTGGCATATGCCCTTGCCTCTACTCAAGTATAATGATGTTATTGTAACTTTTAATTCAACAACAATGTGACTTTTATTTCTAACTTCAACCACACACCCATCAACAATGGATCAACACAGCAACACAGTAGTCGTTAATGCACTCCACCGAACAACAATGACAATAATATTCATGTGTATTATTGAGAACAACAACAATGTACTCTTAATTTCAACTAATGTTCACAAAGCACTAGGTACAAAACAGAACTGTCAGTTCTCAGTTCGTTCACCTTGGCTAGTTCTTCTAGCTCACTCACTCAAGTTCACGGTACGTCAAACCCCAAGCCTTCCAGATACAGTTCACTACACTTAGAAACCAAGACTTCCAGATACAGTTCACTGCACTTCGAACCCAAGGCTTCCGGATACGCCGCACTCGCCTGGATGCTGCCACAGTTACGGACCTACTTAAGTTCACTGCACGTCGAACTCAAGACCTCCGGGTGCGTTGCCTTAGCCTGGATACTGCCACAGTTACAGACTCACTCAACTTCACTGCACGTCGAACTCAGGTTCACCTTGCTTGAAGACTAGCTAGCTCTCTCACAGCTGACTAACTCACTGCTCCGAAGACTAACTCGAACTCACGTCCACCTCGTTCGCTGCCCAAGGCTGGCTCGCCCTCTTGCTACTGATTCATACACACTGGCCTCCGTCCGCACCCGTGGTGTTATTTATTTACCACGATTATCTGGAATGTTCTGCGTCGCGTAGCTTCCACAACAATTGGTCTCCAGATGTTTCCTTCTTCCGTCGCCAACTCCACGCCGGGACCGCAGTTCTTTATCCTCTCTCTGCACTATGCCTCAGTGCCCACCGAAGCCCGAGTTCCGCTTCCCTGCGCCTCCCTCTCTGCCAGACGAGCGCGAAACTTCCCGACACGGCCAGACACGACTAGAATGTTCGGCCTTCCGCCACACTGCTCCCTCCTTAGGGCTGTTCGTTCCGGACAGTCACTGGATGGTCCAACATTTGGGTCCTCCAACTGCTCCCTCCTTATGGTGGTGTCATCCTAACCTGGGCTTGGCTGGGCGGTGATTGCTCATACTGCGTGGGGGCCATCTTGCTCTTCTGCTTGATCCTCCGAGGAGAGCCTGCTGGCCATGGGTTGGTCTTCGGCGTCCATCAGGAACACTTCATCCTGACCAAGACGGAGTACACGGCGCCGGGCGTCGACCATTGCATCGAGTAACCGCATGGTGTCGAGTCCCAGGATGACGTCTTCAGTGATGTTGGCGACGAACACCCACATCTCCAGTGTCTTCTTCCCCAAGGTCAGATCCAGGAAGACCTCCCTCTGGATGGGCAAGCTCTCGCCTGAAGTGGTACATGACGCATATCGACACTGCATATGGAGTGTTAGTTTGGAGGCCAGAGGGAAAAAGACCTTTGGGAGGCTGAGACATTGAGGGAGGTGGGATTTGATGCTATGGACTGGATTAATCTTACTCAGAATAGGGACCGATGATGGGCTATGTGAGGGCGGCAATGAACCTCCAGGTTCTCTAAAAGCCATTTGTAAGTAAGTATATTTTGGAAAAAAGTGCGCAGGGTATTTTAGAAAAATACGGTACATTTCTTTTATTTCTAAATCAGTATTTTCTGGTGCAATGAACCAAAATATACAAATATATCAACACTTCCGCAACTTACATACATTATTAATTATTTTATAGTGTTTATTTATCCAATTTTATTTCTCGAAGCTATCATATACAGCAGTGGTCGTCAGCACCCGCTGAAATGTGCAAAGGGTAAGTGGTGCCATCCTGTGTGCAACGTACTGCAGCAGGAAGAGGTAGAGAGCATACCCGCTAGCAGGTACGAGTGCACCATGGTGCACTGTGTTTTCCGCGGGTAAGAGAAGCTAGCCCAGGATGCTCTGCACTGAGGATCACTGATATACAGTATGTTTCATTTGCATTTATTAGGAAGATATCTCTTTTTCTCTTCTTTTAATTGTCCTACAGCCAACTAGAGTACTGGCTCTCTATTATACTTACAATCAGTGTCGTCGCCAGAACTTTCAAATTGGAGGGGGGGGGCGCTGGCGTGGACGCACCAAAAAATATGGGAGACAATGTAAATGAAAAAATGCACATTACCAATAAATATTCGCACAAAGACATAATAGTTTTAGTCATATTTTACTATTGTACTGCATGACCAAGTGACCTATAGCATCGTGTATATTGCTGTTATTGTAGCATTGGAGAATTTGGATCAGATAAATATATAATGGATCATGTATATTTTCCTCTATACAGGGTGATTCATAAGTATCTGTACAAACTTTGTGGGTGTAATGTAGAGGTAAAACTGAGACTGAAATGTTCTATACAACTTTTCCCGCATATCCTTACTTTCAGAGTTATGATGCATAATAATCTGATCTTGCTAGACATCAAAAACATAGGCCAGTAAAGCCTACGGTTGTTACATAGTGAATGCGTTAGATGTTTGTTATGTGTACACCCCACTACAATTGATTCCGACCTGATAGGACTTTTTTTTCTATACTAGGTATGTTTAGTTGTATGGTGCTATTGCAGTTCCTATTGTACCACATCTCGTAAGTGCACATTCATTGTCTTTAGTTCAGTAGGCTTCAGTTGTGTATGGTACAATAGATCGTGCAACATTACTTGCTTGGCCAGCCAGATCACCAAACTTCTGCTTTTGGGGTCGTCTGAAGGCACTCATTTCTGCCACTCAAATTCCGAACATTGCAGAATTACAGCAGTGAAATCAAAATGGGTATGAAACTGTTCGGAATGAGTTGAATGAGGTCTGTAAAATTTCAAGATCAGTTCATACCTACGTACAGTAAACAAAGTCCTTTCAGGTTGGAATCAATTGTAGTGTGGTGTAAGAATAACAAACATCTAACGCAGTCGCTATGTAGGTGAGCATGACACATCCAAAGGCTTTACTGGTCTGTTTTTGATACCTAGAAAGGTAGGACATTTTGTATCGTTACTCTAAAAGTAAGAATTTGCGGGAAAAGTTGTATGGAACATTTTGCTTCTATTTTTACCTCTACATTACACCCACAAAGTTTGTACGGGTATTTATGAATCACCTTGTATATCACAGTGCATGTTTTAGGATTACTTCACTATTGGAAGTTAGTGGACTAAAATAGTACTGTCTGATCTGGCTGACTGCTTGAAAATAACTATGGTACATTTAGCAATTTTACTGAATATTTAATTTTGAATGGTGTTGTATATATATGTGATATCTTGGCACAGATGGGCAGATTTAAAGAAGCGAGCAGGCTAACAGTGGTCCCGAGTAGCAAGAGAAAGAAGTGAATGGAAAACATCTCTAGAATCATCTGAGCATCTGTGAGAAATAAAACTGTACAAAGACAATCAGACAATATACCATGAAATAAAAACTCATCATAATTAAAGTTAAATGCAAAACCAAGTACAACTTCTAACTCGGATTAGTTCACCAAGTTAGAAAAGTTAGAGCTTTCCCTCTAGCAGAAGGCCTTTGCCCTACATGGGACACAATAGGCTATCTCTATCATATACGTGATGTTGTGGCTATCTTCTATTCTTGTTTTCAGTAAAGGATCCAAGTTCCCCATAAATTCCAAATAAATATGGGTAATTATTGCTGCTTTTAGATTCATCATGACTTCTTTGAGCTACAGCTACCTTGTAATGCTGTGTAACATAAAGCCTCCATATCAGTGCCAAATATCATCCTTGAGACCTATTCTTGAAAAGTTCATTATGATACTGAAATTATATTATTAAGCACTATTTTAAACAATTACTTTTTCGTGAAATTGATAAATACATAAAAAATTATCCATATATTCATTTTCATGCTGGGCGCTAAAGGGTGGGCACAAATTAATTTTGGGTAGGCTCCAGCCCACCAAAGCCCCACTACTGGTGTCCGCCGCTGCTTACAATCATATAACCAGCAAAAGTGAAGTATTACACCATTATGTTGAAATCAGTGTCATTTGGGTTTATTTATGTTTCTTGTCTTCCAGTATTAAAAGAACCGTGGACAAAGCATCTCATTTTCCTAATCACCTTTTGATTGTGAAAGTTTAAGGTCACTGATACTAATTAAAATTTTTATATCTTAAATGTACGTAATATACCGGTATTGTATAAATTTCTATAAATATAATTGTATGCCTGTGAGAAATCTAGAAATTAAATGTGTAAAACCATATTGGATTAGATACATACAATTTCTAATTAAAAATTTCATCTTCCATTTCTAAACCCACACTGGTAGTGTCCAACTATATTTTCCTTGACACAAGGTACCAATATACAAAATATGATCTTGTGTGGGGTAATTAAAGAGAAATTCCTCTACAGTCAGTGGCTGAATTGGGTAGTATGGCATACCAGTAGCAAATTAATATGGCAAATAGCATACTAGCAGTATTTTTTTTAATTAGTTCTTATGTATTAAAGCTGATTCACACTCTGCAGTCCACACCTGTGGAGTAACGGTCAGCACGTCTGACCACAAAACAAGGTGGCCCGGGTTCGAATCCCGGTTGGGGCAAGTTACCTGGTTGAGGTTTTTGCCGGGATTTTCCCTCAACCCAATATGAGCAAATGCTGTGTAACTTTCGGTGCTGGACCCCGGACTCATTTCACCGGCATTATCACCTTCATTTCATTCAGACGCTAAATAATCTAGATGTTGATACAGCATCGTAAAATAACCCAATAAAATAAAAACACACTCTGCATACTTCAACCACTCCCAGTGCACAGCCAAACACTTTCCATTATTGTCGTCCAAACAACAGGAGTTACGTAATGGAGACTGCAATAAAAAGTATATATTTAAGTAAGTGCTGATAATATTAATTTAGTTTTTTGTATAGAATTAAAATTATGGCATTAGCTGCTGATTCCTGTAACAATATGGCTTGACTTATCAAAATTATTTAAAATGTTATACACATGAGCAATTACGTGGCTTATCTGCTTATTCATCGTAACTAGGGGCATAACTACAGGGTGGCTGAACTGGCAAATGTCCAGGGGCCCATACATTATTATTATTTTACTTTTTTGTAAAAGCATTCTTAACATTGGATATATTACATGAATGGCATTCATTTTTATGTATACAATGCATTGATAAGTCATGGCGAATTTCTGAGAAGTAAAACCGTTTTGTAAGAAGATTTTTTTTAGAGAAAATGGATATTGTAAGCCTAAAGGCTTTCATAAGGACAGTAAACTGAAAAAAAAAAATGTTATACAATTTCAAAATCAGGGCTAAAAATCGAAAGAACCTGCTTATGTTATTCACCTGTTCTTAAGAAGGCAAAATGTAAATCATGGTGAGAGCTTCAAAAAATTACAGTGTGTTTGTATAAGTGGTTATAAAACACACTTGAATTCCCATCTTGTGTATGAGCAGGGGTGTTTACATGGTATCCAAGATATACTAAAGGAGCTTCATACACGCAGAGACATGTCTGCATAGACTTACCTCCAAAAGGTACTTCTGAATTGGATGATTGTCCATACACTCTCAGACTTATAATTCAAAAGGAAGTCACGAGAGGTAGTTAAAATTAATCATCCTCCATGGAGAAATGCTATTGCCATTGTTCTACTTTAACAGAAATGCGTGAGAATAGTTTCTCGAATCTGTACTTTCACATGGGAGGGTTGGCTGCCAAGTGGTGTAAGTCACAAAATTTGCAAAATGGACTAATACCATTTATCATTACTAGACATCCAGTTCTGTATATCCGACAAGTGGTATGTGTCCAAGTTCAATAGTTCGCTCACAGACATCGCAGAATGCTATTACGCTGAATGAAACTGTTGAGCACCTTGGCAGTCAGGTGGTGTACGTCAAAGTGCTCCTGCCATCGTTACTATGCTGTTGCCGTCGGTGAACATTGTTTACTCTGTTATGTTTCAAACATTCCTATTATTAGTAAGTGTTGTTCAAGAATAAAATAACGTAGCTTGTGTATGAACCATTCATATTAAATGCATGTTGCTAACGACTGTAAATAACGTAGTCTGTATGTGAAACATTCATAATATTAGGTTGTTTTCTTTCATACTGTAAAATAAACGTGGCCTGTGTGTTCAAGACTGTATCAATATGGATGGGACTGCTGCAATTCCACGGCCTAAGAAAATTAGAAATGATAAAGGAGATCGTCAGATCACAAAACGTTTGTGAAACGCTGGTGAATCATACAAGGATTGTTCAGGTAGACTCATACAACCTAAGATATTTCGTAATGTAGACTGCAAGTGCTGTAAAGAGTGTTTTCAGAAAATTACAACAGATGAATGAAAGCAATTGTTCCAAGTGTTTTCGAAAATGGGAGACTTTGGTAAACAAAATGCTTATCTGTGTGGGCTCATTCTTGCTGTATCTGTTACAAGGCATTGTGCTCGTGATGGTAGTCGTCCACCTAATACTATACTCAATAAATTTTACTTGGCTTGTTGGCTTGAGTATTGAAACGTGCAAAAAATTTTTTCTTCAGACATTTACAGTGAGTGATGGGAGACTGTCACGATCTTTGAAGAACTACGGAGAAGATAAACCTCCTAGTGAGGACTTGATAAGATAGACTCAGATAAATAGATTTCATTGAACAGCATATAAACAGTTTTCCTGTCAGTGAATCACACTACATCCAAAATGATCATGGAAACAGGAAGTACGTGAGTCCTCTTCTGAACATTCAAAAGATAATTTGTACAAAGAAGCATGTCTTAGGGCAATAGGGAGTCCGTGAAGGAAAGTTACTATCGTCACATTTGTAATACAGAATTCAACTTACACTTCCAAAAATCGAGAAAAGATACTTGTAAAGATTGTGATTCTTACAAAATCAAGAAAATGGATACAAATCTCACAGTTGAAGAAAAAGCAACACTGGAGACAACCCATGAACTACATTTAAGGAAAGCTGAGAGCCTGTGAATGTATGAAGCATGATTCTTCCAATCCTAATCCTGAAATGTACGTGATATCCATGGATCTACAGAAGGCCCTTCCATTCCCACTACTGACAGTGAGTGAAAAGAAACCTATATGTCTATAATTTTGGCATTAATGACATGAAAAGTAAAACGGGATATTTCTATTGTTGGGATTAAATTGTTGCAGCTCGGGCCTCCCAGGACATTGCCTCATCCTTGCTGATTCACTTCAAGAAAGTGTTGTCTTCTAAACCAGCTAGAAAGCACATTGTGATTTGGTCCGATTCTTGTACTGGACAGAATCGAAATTTGAATGTAGCTCTTACACTTCTGCATTATGTTATGTCCAATGACAATAACATCAAAACCATTGAACGAAAATTTTTGGTTTCAGGACATTCATACCTTCCCAACGATGGTGATTTTGGGTGTGTTGAAACTGCCAGTAGAAATAGAACCATTTATGTACCAAAAAATTGGTGCAATGTGATGGAGGAAGCCCGAAGAACTAATAAGTTTGTGGTTCATGAAATGCAAGGTCCAGATTTTCTGGCAGTCAAAGATCTTCAACAATGTGTCACAAAGAGAAAACAAAATCTGGCTGGAAATGAAAGCACCTGGCTGAAAATGCGTCATATCAAGTACAGTAAGGAGCATGGCTCCTCTATTCTTTATAAAGAAAATCTGAACGAAATGGTTGAGTTCGAAGAGCTTGACTTGAGAAAACGTCATGGCAGAACTGGGCAAACGTCAATGTGCCTGACTCAGCATCAATTTTGAAACGGCTTACCCTAATGGAAGATTAGTCACAGAAGCAAAGAAAAAAGATATGGGGGACCTATTGCAGTTTATACTCCCTTGTCATCATTCTTTTTTCTTGGCTTAAATTCTGATCCTGGAACTGTTTCCAATGATGATGAATAAGTTGATGAAGCCATGATAACAGATGACATAGTATGAATTTTCATTTTGTTTGTATTTTTGGACAATAAACAGCAGTTCTATTTTTGAGATGGGTTTCAACTTTTATTCAATCCCATTTCCTTTCCCAATTCATTTTTGTTTCAATTAGGGGAACACAAATTTTACCAAGATCATGACTTTGAAAAGTTCACTTCTGAGGTAGTTAAAACAGTTGCAAGATAGATTTATAACTTATAACTGAAAGTGTATTTGTTCCACTTATTGCCATACCATAATTTACTCAAGACATATACAATTCTGAATTTACAGTGAACTGCAAACATTAAATTTGCTCTCCTGAAAACACAGAAGTTTGGACGTACACCACTTGGCAGCCAACCTGCCCATATCTTGCCGCCATTTCACTACAGAGAACTGCTTAAACAATGAAATCTCGACCATATGCTTGCAGTCTCTTTTTGTTTCTAGGTTTAATTTTCCTGTTGCTTAATTTGCAGTACTACAATCGGAAAATTTCAAGCAGTCACAGAACTCTGGAGACTTATCTCATGTCCAAAAGTCTCAATACTTTTCACCCATACACGAGGAGACTTGCCTGTGGATTTATGTTTGTACAGACTTACCTCCAGATAAGTCTCTGTGTGTATGGGGGCTCTTAAGAGAGATTAACTAAGAGAAAATTTATCATTATCAAATTATTCAGAATGATGGGAATGGAATTCTGAAATTATTGGAAATCAAAGAAAATAATCTTTCTTTGGTTTCCATGTAGCAGAGGACCAGTCTACACTATTAAATTAGACGAATTCATTAAACAAATTCTGAATATCTAGAAAGAAACAGCCAAGTAGGTACTCGCAATTGGTATTAAAAAATTATTAAGTTAAATAAATTGTATTTGGAGTTATGTATTTCTAATATGTGTGGTATATAAATTACCAAGGTATTATAAAACAAGTAAGGGGTCACACTTAGGGTTGCCATATTGTAAGTTTTTCCTCGTACTCTTATCTAGCTCTCACACCGGAGCAATACAAAACAAGCAACTAGCAACCATAAATGGTTATGTGATATCGCTGATTTCAGTCTGTTTACATTGTAATGGGTGTAGCCACTCACACTGGAGCAATATGATATTGGCTTTGCAAAAAGGTTGCAGTCTTTGATACATGTTGCTGGTGATACAGCATGCATATTAAAAAAAAAAAAAACTGTATGTCACTCGATTAGAGCAACTTTTTTCTTCTAGTAGCATTGACCTGTGAAAAATTTGAGCTTCATACTCCGAAAACATTTGATACAACAATCGAGAAATCTCATGATTCTGCCAACAATTTCAGATTTTCAATGTTGTGCAATTAGTAGAAAACTACCCATGTTTTCAACTTAACCTTTACATTCAGGTGCCATGTCTCTCGAAACAGAACAACTGATTGAAGTGAAGAGAATAATCCTACTAACCCCATCAAGTGTCGAATACAATTTCACGATCGCGGAAACATTGGACCCATCAGACAGGTTAAATTTTATGATTTCGTTTATCCACCTGCTTCCAGCTAAGAAGGGATAGCCAGCTGGGCTAGTGGTAGCCTACAAGACTCTTATTGTCTTCTTTCATGTTAAGGAATTTCTGTACTAAATTTCCCATTTTTGTGACACATTAGGTCTTGAAATCCAAGTTGTCTGCAGTCAGCAGGTAAAGCAAGATCTAGGACTGCAAAACAGCTGTCCGTGTCCGAGTGTGTCTGTAAACGAGAGTTAAATTTATCATTTTTTCTATATTATTTCAGTTGGGACATAAAAATCTGTCCGTATATGAGGAGTATCAGTAAGGGGAGGTTTCACTGTACTATCAAAAAAGGCAATGGCATTGATTCCATTTTGTGTGAGGGTCTTTCGCAAGATATGCATTAGCTCTACCTAATCCTTATACTGTATGCAGTGGCATCAACTTGTTGCATATTGCTCCTGTGTGAGAGCTACCTTAGGTTTGTTTGTTTTTTTACTTTAAAACAAGCTTCCATAATTTGAGATTTATCTACTACTTTTTTTTTTTCCCCA
The DNA here is from genome assembly GCF_040183065.1 of Periplaneta americana. Taxonomy (NCBI): domain Eukaryota; kingdom Metazoa; phylum Arthropoda; class Insecta; order Blattodea; family Blattidae; genus Periplaneta; species Periplaneta americana. Next base: position 46,260,128 of record NC_091126.1, read on the forward strand.
GCAATATAATTATTTGCAACATGGTGTCTACTTAGACCTATGTGCGGAGAAAAGCAATCCCAGTATCCTTGAATCTCTCAAATAATAACTGGCCAGCCTATCCCATTATCTCATGACTTAGTTGCCACATAAGCGATACCTTATTGATGTCATTAGGTTGAAACCTGTCTTTGGACAGTCAACTAAATAATAATGACAGACAGGTCTTTTGGAAGTGATGTTGAAGAAATTGAACATTTTACAGCTTACAAGCAGGCAGTGCATTGTGAAGGGAATAGCTGAACACACCTTATTACTGCCAGATAGGTATTTTTTTGTCCGTCAGCTGTCCGAAAACAGGTCTGAACCTCACAAGTGACACTGACATGGCACCACTTACGAGGCAACTAGGCCAGTTTCTTTCCCCCCCTCCATTGCATACATCGCCAATTAGCTACATATTATACTAATGAACTAATCAGACTTAAACAATTGTTCTTCCTCCGACACATACCAAACAAGATGTACTACCTGATAATACATGTACAGACCCAGAAACAAAATTCAGCTAGAACCTCAATCAGAGGTATGTATAGGTATATTCTCTTCCACTTTTTAAAATTAAAATCCCTAGCTATAGATCGTTCGGAGTTTACAAAATATCATTGGATACATAGGCATCTTCTTAACAGATATCACCCCTTTGTAATATATCAACTTAAAAAAATATATTTACATATTTTCTAACATATATACTGTGACATCCGTCTGGAATGTTCTGCTGGTGTCTGGTTGCCTCAAGAGTCGCGCGCGCGTCTGGCAGAAAGGCGAGGCTCGAGCTTCGGTGGGCACTGGGGTGCAGTGCGAGGAGAGGTGAAGAAAAGCAACTGCGACTGAGCGGAGAAAGCAGGGGAAGCCTCTACAAGCACAATCCTCTAGACGTTTAGCAGAAGCTACACAACGCAGTACATTCGAGAACGTGTGATTTAATAAATAAAAAGGGGCAAGTGAGCCGCAAAAAGTCAGTTTGTCAGCTGTGAGAGAGCTAGCTAGTCTTCAAGCCTTGGACTGAGGTGAATCTGAGTTCGACGTGCAGTGAACTTGAGTAGGTCCGTAACTATGTCAGTATCCAGGCAAGTGTGGCATATTCGGAAGTCTTGGGTTCGAAGTGCAGTGAACTGTATCCGGAAGGCTTGGGGTTCGATGTACCATAAACTTGAGTGAGCTAGAAGAACTAGCCAAGGCGAATGAACTGTGAACTGAGAGTTTTGTTTTGTACATAGTGCTTTGTGAACATTAGTTGAGATTAGGAGTACATTGTTATTGTTCTCAATAATCCACGTGAATAGCCATTGTCGTTCTGTGGAGTGCAATAACGACTACTGTGTTGCAGTGTTGAGTGGAATACCCATTGTTGATGGGTGTGTGATTGTTGAAATAAAACTCACACATTGTTGTTGTTTAAAAGTTACAATACAATGACAAAAGTAAATCTGTTCTATTTATTCGGTTATTGGAAATAAAGATAAACTAATATTTATGAACATAAAAGCGTTTATATTTGAAGGAGTTAAGTATTTAGATTTACTCATTTTATACATGTTAGAAAATACGTGTAACTTAAGGTCCGTTAAGAAGAAGCCCATACACCCAATGGTATTTTGTAAACTCTCAACACTCAGTTTTCCCGTAACAGTTCCTTACTTTCGTCTGAATCTTCTGTAAGTACATGTACACTAGGGTGGTCCTTAATTTCGAACTTTCGAAGGGACACCTCTTAAAGTTATTACATATAGTACAAATAAAAATCGTGGCACATCTTTTCTGAAGATTAGCAGTGAAACACTTTTCCCGAATAGGGAGTTTTATTACAAGGTTGAATTTATGACTTAGGATTGTTTGTGGTGGGTGTGAGATTGGAGGATGACTATTAAATTATCCGCATTTTAAAAACATTAGACAGAGACTTCCTGTTTACTGGAAAGGGAAAAAGCATATTTATATGAATGAGATTAGATGGCGAGAACATATGTCGCATACCTTAGAATAGGAGACTCCTAGCCTGTCAAATGCAGACTGTGGCAAATTTCTATTTGGTATTGTGTAGTTACACTGTTGTACTGCTAAGATGGTGATGGAGATTGATAAGACTGTGTCATTGAAAAGTAATAGAAAATAGGAACAAGAAAATCTGATCCATTGGTTCTCTTAGGACACGATGAGAGTGGGTGCAAAATTGCCTTCTAATGGCCAGATTTTAGAAGTGTTGTTCTACAATATATTCAAAGTATAACTGAACTTATGTCCTAGTGCACATCCAGTTATGAAAGAATTGGGAGAAAGCACGAATTCTTACAAGAACGTTTCAATACAATGTGGAAACACTGGTGGCACTGTGTAAAGAGTGGAAAGTGTTACAAAATAGTTCTAAATGCAGATCTCAAGTTTAAGAAAGAATCCAGTGGTTCAGTGAAATGTCAGTGCAAGGTAACTTTTACTGCAAATTCTAAAAAATTAAAATATTGTTAATTCAATGTCGGCTGTAATGCACAATATTAATTATTAATGGTGGTCATAATTACATTCATAGCGGAAATAACGCAATTAAATAATAACAGCTGTTATGGTACACTATGCTTACTGTTGAATACAATGAATATTACCAGAAAAAAGTTATCACATTAATATGAACTTACACTTAATTTGTTCACAAACTGTTTAAATAACTGAATAAATAGTAAATATTTCTGACACACCAGTTTTCATTTACAGATAGAACAGAACATAATGAATCTTTTCATTCACAGAAAATGATCAAAATTCAAGTTGGAGAACCTGGTCCAAGCAACAACAATGCTCAACTTAGCGACATAAGTCTAACATATAAGCCCATTGCGTCATAAGGGACTAAAAGAGCTAAAATAAAAGTAATCACACCAAAACACTAGATAGGTGCAAAGTGAGTAACCGTGATGCTGAGAATATTGTCTGCAAAACAGAAGCCTTAGGTCATGACTTGAGTGACATTATAAACTGCACTTCTATATCACGATGTCATAAGCATTTGTGAAGTGAAAGAAGAACAAAACTCTTAAAAAAATTAAATGAACTTGCCTTAGATTCAATCATCATTCCTTGGTATGGAAAAATGCTTCCTGTTGTTATTGGTAAGGACCAATTAGGTTTACATGATCATAACTTCAGGTGCAATGAAAAAATAAATAATAGGGATACCAGTAATTCCTTCAGATAGTGAACAACACCATGCTGATGCAGTGTATTAATTAAGGCCTACTGGAAGAGAAAAATAATTGAAAAAGTGCAAGTGCTGTTTTGATACAATGACAGCCAACATAGTTCATTTTCAACATGCTTTTGTTTTAGGTATTTCAACAGAAATTAAAGAGAGATATTCTCTATTTCTATGTATGTAGGCATCAAATCTTGGGAACTATTTTGAAGGGCCAGTTATTTCAATTTTCAAGAAATTCCAATAAAGTTGGTGTACGATGAATACGTTTAAGTTGAAACTAAAGGACTGATGATATGAAATGATCATAAAGTCTAGAAGAAAATATAAAAAAGCTGAATCGAAGTTCTAAGATCAATATTTAGGAAAAGGCATTGAAAACTTTATTTTTCTGCATTCAAGGATATTTTTTGAAAGGTTTTCAATAAATACTGGCTCCTTGGAAACATCCATCAAAATGGAATAGTAACAAGCATTTCCAGGAAGACTAGATATCGCAAAAGTCTTGAACTGTAAATGATCCAGCAGAATGGAGATTGGAACTGATGACAAATAACAATATGTTGACAATAAAAGAAGAAAAACAGTTTATTCTGCAAACTGTGTCCGAATATCGGCACCAATATCCATATGTGGAGAAATCCATTTCATCTAAAGATATTTATGAACAATAAAAACATTAATGGTGAAGGCTAACACAAGAAAGTTATGAATATTTCACTTGTGGTTGAATATAGAAATTTAAAGAATGTTTAAAATTTTAGTTCAAATGCCTTCTTATTACTCAATCCTTCCCCCCCTCCCCAGGGAATTATTTTCTCAATAGGTGAAACAATTCTAGATGGTCTTTAAATTTTTACGAAAAATAAAAATCCGCCTATATAGCTAAGGCCCACCCCAATGTACACTAATACATTATGCACTAACAAACTTATTTTTAAATAACCTGAAGACTAACACTCTTTCACTTATTTGTACCCTGATTTGAGATCCAATAATATTTTTATGAATTTTCTTCTACCTAGTGCATGCTCACTTTTACTACAGAATAAATCCCTGATTTCCTGAATTATCATTCAAAAGGCATGTGACATTAGTCAATATGCATCGAAATCAGAAAATGAACATTCATTATCTCAATTACATATGAAAGAAACTTTACAACATAAAATTAAGGTACTCTACTAGTTTATAAAACAGCTTAAGTTTGACGAGATCTTTAATTGAAATCTTAAGATTTACAAAAATTTGACTTCAAAATTGATGCCAATAGTACCAGTTAAGCAGTGTATTTTAAACATTTCTTCCCCTTAATTTTAATTCTTTAAAGACCTTCCAGGGTTGGTTCACCCATGCAAAAGTAATGTTTAAAAGGACCGGTAAATCACTGGACAATGAACCTGCCACACCGACTTGTGCCACAAGCTTTGGCAAGTAAAGAATCCATCTCATTTTTATGTTTATTCTGCATAGTACAAAAATAAAAAATACTCATAGCATGGCAATTTCTTTTAAGTTGAATGCCACTTTTTACGTCAGACGGACCATTTAACTTGAGAGGATCATGGCACAATCGAAATTTGTCAAAATCTTTCAATGCCACAAACAGTGTAAACATCAAATTCGTTTTTTGCTATGTTTGAAAAAGTAGCCTGCTCACTGTAATGATCAGCTGCATAATTTTTTTTTTTTTTTTGCGGAACATTTCTCTGAATTAAACAATTTTTCTATACGTACACTCTTCACTGTTATGACAGTTCCACTATTCATCCATTTTTAAATATGCACACTAAACTATACTATATAATAGATATTTCTGAGAGGGCATAGATAAAGAGAGAATTTCTTCAAATGAAACCATGAAGATGATGCCAAGTGCCAATGTAAAGGAATTTATTATATTCTATTAGATTGTTGGACCTAAACTGCACTTATTTCATAGTGCAAAATTAGTCTATTCCTTAGCTAGCATATTCTTACACGACTAATGAAAGTCCAATTGCTCAAGAACCAGAGACCATGATTCACACCCTGACAAGACAGTCCAATTTATAGTGAACAACGCTGCCAAGCTGGAGTGCTATTGCTTTAATCATTTCACATTCCCCCACTAACTCATCAGGACGTATAGAATCTATATGGACAGCATCCCCAAAACCACTTTTTCTGTATCAGGAATAGTGAAAACATGAGCCTTAGAAAGGTTCATGATACAATCAAAATTCTTCCTTAATGTGACTTCTCCCAAGACCACTGGCAGAAATGTTACTGCAAATTAAGTCTGGCAGAAGAAGAATTTCTCTTATTACCTCAAATTTTCACTCCAACTGTTCCTTCTGAAGAAAATGTTTCACGTTGGTGTGCAGCTGTTTTCGTGGGAATGTGGGAGAAAGGTATGTTCTTAGAAAGATGAAATCAGCTGCGGTATAAATTATATATATAGCAAGCATTCTCTTACAAACCATGAAATTTCCACCATTCTCAATCGCGTTTACTGTCAGAAGTTGCACAAAATGTCACTTCCGCAATAATTGTAGTATCAAGGCAAAGCAAGTCACACTGACAACATTAATTAAAATAAAAAATATTTAACATACTCAAAAATCTCGTAAGAAAAACTACATTTTAATCTCTTACACAAAACATTACAGGAAATAGTACCAACCTGCTACCCCTTTAGAAGAATTGTCATTGACAAGCAACATCTGTATTTCTAGCTGAAATTCAAACTACAATTCAGTACACATCCTACACCACGCACTCTGTAAAATCAATATAAATGAATGCAAAAGAGGGAGTTGGACGAACGTTAGTTCTATGTTGTATGGAAATGAATCAGAAGGTGAACGAAGGAAAGTCACATTACTTAAATTATTGAACATTTATTTATAAAAGGAGAAAAAAAAACTGAGTAGTGCATCAAGTGGTATTATGATACATACAAACACTAGACTTTCTTTTTGTTCTCAACATATGACCTATAATCTTCAGTGTCGCACAATCTGATGTAATAATACCGCACATCTAATGAAACATGATTGGGCTCCTCTTTTTTTCTCCCTCTCTCTCATAGATAAAATTCTGATTACTGCATTCAAATCATATGCAATGCCCATAGTTAAGCAGAAAACAGTTAAATATAAGCAAACCACTCAATTATGTTGAATAGAATTATTACTGATCTTGTATTCTGATATGGTATGCAATTGCATAACCCTTACTTTTGAAATATCCCATTACAAATGTTCCCAAGTTCCTAAATACAATAAATGGAAGAGGGAATTTATTTCCATTCATAAAATGTAGTAATCAGAATCTTCACATTCATCAAGAAGTGGTTCTGGAATTTGTTTTCAAAAAATACCCAATCCAAATTCCATATTACCTATTTCTAATTTGGCAACTTTTAAAAACTTTCACATATATTTCCGAAGATCACGCAAATGAAAAATATTAAAATGGTGCATCAAATAACATCTCTCTTCCAATACTTATAATTATGCATGACAAAATAATAAAGTAAAAAAGAAAAGATAAAATAAGATTAACACATAACAACTCAAAGACACACATTCCATACCTACTAAGCAAGTTGCATGCCAAAGTGATCAGTTTACTGTGCAATTCATATCAGTAGAAATTTTGATAACCGAGATTATAGCCCTAAAATAATCACTTAGCAATGCAACTCTTCCTAAATCTAAACCTACTATTTATTCACCATACCTTTTCGTTAAATTCTTCTGCATTTATACCTCATTAAGTCTGTATAATTAGTTCTTGCACAATCTAACATCACTGTTTTTCACAGTTTTAAACACTTACTCTACAAGGGAGGAGATATGATGAAGCCCCAGGAGGACAGGTATTAAAACACCATGACCTCATCTATATAAGTATGGTTCATATTTAATCATGGTAAACTTAGTTACGATCTATTTTTCTACATCCTTAAAATTTAGAGGCCTGAAATTACATTATGAACACACACGATATTTCTATTACAATATATTAGAAATGGACTTCATCTTACCTTTAAGGTATCATATAAAGTTATCAATAAAAAAATGTTATAATTATAGTAGCAATGGCTCACATAACAATGTTTCCACCATGGTATAAGGTAATCATTTTCAACACAGAGACTTGTTACGACATCTAAAAATACAGATCTCTTGTTCCAGTTTATTCAGGCAGTTTAACTATCATATATATAATATATTAAAAAAAAGATTCTCAAATGGATGTTTTTGATTTGCGGTTCATAAACATACAGACCCCTATGTGATGTAAATCGATGGAGAAAATGTTCTTACTGTGGTGTCATTCCCCGACATTATAAATACGATAAAGCAATAGATAACTAATCACCTAAGAATCTGCAATGAAGGACAGGTCACGAAATTACTATCTGGCAAGATTATCAGTATTAACCACATAATGTAAATATATTAAGAGCACTGATATGCCATACCAAGTAACATGGATGATCAATAATACACAACTGAAAATACAAACACAGTATATGGTACAGAGAAACTTACGAGAAATTGTACTTCTCTCCTTCAGACCAAAATTTTAAATGTATCATGTGCGTGTAACTCGTAACATTTTGTCGAAAACAACACTTATTATTAGTAAAACATTTAACAATTATCACCTTATATTTGTTTGTAATGTGAAAGACGTCTGATGTCCAAATATGAAATTGTCAAATCCCAAGTATCCAAAGAAATATCACCCCAATCTTGAAATATATAGATACAGAAGGCCTTGTTTATTATGGTCCAAGTTTTATACCCTCAGCAATTTCAAAATTATGGTCCAAGTTTTATACTCTCAGCAATTTCAAAATTAACATTCCTCTTGGTCCCATAAAGTTGATCAAGTTTCACTGTCAAAGTGTAAAAATAAATCCCTAATTTAAAAAACAGGCAAAATCTTTTTAATTCCATCATTTGCACATTTCTCCAACTATTTCCATTTAAATTAATTTTTGAAATTGAAATACAAGTTATGATTTGCATCCAAAAATGGGAGGGATGTCAGATTCAACACGATCCATGGATAGACAAACTTCTAAATGACTGGACTAAAGTTGTAGTCCAAGTTTAGTATGCGAGAATACTGGACAGAAAAGGACTGTATGTTTACAACTTCGGTCCTCAAATGAAACTGCCATTCAAATTGTACTTCAAAGCAATGTTTGATAAACATTTCTTATTTCAATCGCGTGGCAATTGCATCATAGGAAATATTTCTGCAGATGAAACATGTTTTGTAAATGGGAACTCTTAATGTATATAACCCCAAAAAAGAATATTCTGGAAAGGGTTTGTCATTAGAGCAGCAATTTTGTACTAAGATACATCACAAAGACTTCTTCCTTTAATACAATACTCTTTTTTTTTTTCCTTCCATTTACATTGGCTACTAAAATCTTCAACATCCTTAAATGGTTAAATCATACATACAGAAAGAAAAATTATCTTAACAGAAACTTTCTAAAACAAAACTCCACTGTCATGTACTGACCCACCCATGGTATGTTGTCAATTAGTGAAAATGAATTAAATACATAATGAATTTCGTTATGTTTAGAGGTAAATTATATATTTAGAAATGTCCTACAAAAATAAGAAAAGACCAATCAATGATTTTTTCTTTAGTTTTCAAGAAGAAATGACAAGCTAACTCATATCTATGTTTGCCGTAGTAAAGATTATAAATCTGAGAGGTTTTTAACCAGACTTCTGCAAAGGGACTAATGTGACTTCCCATGTTCAATGTAAAATGTCCTGTCACTGATGTGTAACCTCAGCTTCAATGTTCATGAGGTGTAGCACAACGTGAATCACACATTCCTTTGATGCTCTTAACTTCGTAACAATGTCCAATTACTCAAAATTAAGACGTGCTCCAATATATTACAACATCCAACAATTATTTTAACAGCAGTTTCACAATTCTGAACAATGCATACTTCTGTTAAATCAGACAATTATTAGTGCAGAAATATCTCTCATAATCTTCCATCTTCAATCCCCTACAACACAAGTTTTATTGGTCACGTACGTACAAACACCTCCAGTATATGAACTAATAACACGCAAATAATAAATAATAAAATGTATATCTGATCGCCACACTTTTCGAAGAAATTTAATACAACACTCAAGTACTTAAAAATGTTATATCAAAAACCTAACCTGAATTTTCTTCACATTCATTGACAAAGTGGGTTCAGCACAAAGCAGCAAAGCTACTGTAGAAGAAACATCAATTTTGCAATGACTACACTACAAAAGAACGAAGCCTTATCCCTCTGTAGACAACTACATTACCTTGGTACAATACATGTTAAAATGATGAAGTTACTTTTTTACAGGTTATATAAAGTCTGGGTTCCCTATTTGTGATGATGAGTCTCTGTTTAGTCTTCTCCCTCTTCCTCCTCCTCTTCCTCTTCTTCCTCCTCCTCCTCTTCACCTGCTGACTCTACCTTCTTCTCTTCCTTCCTGGGACGACCACGGCCCCTTCCACTGCTACCGGTGGTCTTCTACCAATTAAATTATATTAATATTAGCAAGAATGTACACTTACCAGGATGAAACAGTGTGCTTTTAGGCCAGTAAGCTTCCATGGCAAGGGGACGAAACAGGCAAGCAGATAATATCCTCAACAGAAACATTCGGACCCGCTGTTATTCAGTTTGCCACGTGATCATGTTCAGTGTAATAATGAGTACAGGAAATTCTATGATTGTGACATTGTGAGTCTAAATTTTAACATTGTAAAATATGAATAAAAAGTGCAAAATAAAAAACCTCACAGTCAAGCTAGGGAAACTGCTGTTGAAAGAAACATATGCATTTTATTGTGGTAGTGGTTCTAATACAGGTCACACCTTCCTTCTTGCAACTGAAAAATTAGAACAAAAGATCCTTTCCAATGCTTAGTTTGCCAAAGAGAACCGTGCAGAATATAAAGAAAAGAATTTCAAGATGGAAAATAAGGATGTATGTTCATTTAGTATGCCATAACATACAGAGAGGTCACAAAGTGGGCAGAGGTCGGAGGACTTTGTGGAGATCAGGCAAAAGGAGCTTGATCATCTGCAGATCCTCTTCCAATCCACTGGTTGGGAAAGGTCGTATTCAGGTATTGGCGCACTTGCAATACATAATGTTGCGAATGCACGTTTTCCCCCACCCCAACATTGTTGCTTTCCTTGTCGGGCTCCACACAAAACAGTCACGAAATTTCATCTTCACCATTTCCATGGTATCGCTGGTATGTCGTCTTTCATGAAGCCACACCGCCATTACTAATCTTTGTTCGATGGTTAACAGACTCTGGTCAGCCATGTTTGTTTATAACTGCACGGTTATTACTCCACCGAGGCGAGTGGAGCCACAAGTATAATGTGAACTATCGTGATGACGTATTATGAACGCAGCAGCAGTACAAGTGGTGCTCCAGGCTGCAGGACTCCACTGGGCTCGGTCGAGTAATACCATGGTGGCATGGTACCAACGTAAACATGGGGGTATACCACATTCATAAAGTATGTGAAATAAGAATATATGGGGGGTATACCCACTTTGTGACCTCACTGTATAAACCTGACAAAACTGCCAATGGTCTTGATAACTTTGATTGTTGTGTTGTACGACGAACTGAGCATGACTTTTATGTCCAGGAAAAACAGGTGACAACACTAGAGACAATAAGGAGTTTGCAGAAGAAAATTTATATTCAGGGTGGTGAAAGGACTCTGACAGACATTTTAAAGTCACTAGGTTCCAGATGACTATGTTCCCCTGATAAGTCACGTTAGCTCGTATTCCATCCAGGAGACCCAGGTTCTACTTCCAGCTATGGCGTGATGGAATTTGTGGTGAACGAAGCAGAGGGTTTTTCTCGGGATATTTCCTTTTCCTTCCATCATTCCACCAAAATTACAAATGGGTTGGGTTGAAGATGTAGGGGTAGTACGGATTTCTGATATTGAAATACAACAAAGGTTTGGAACACCGAGACCTTAATTAAGCTTATCAGGCTACTTGTCTGCAAATGGGGACTTGCTATATCAGAACTGAGACCATCAGGTTCAAGAATGCCACTCGAGCCACCTGTCAGACTTGGACAATCATTACACATGTAGGACGCACGATTGAAAGCAAGCTTAAGTGCAAGGACCTGGCCTGCGATAATAATAGACAAGTCAATCCCTGATAACACATCCATTTTTATTGAAAAAATGTAAACTACGAGGAAAATGGATCTCATATTTACAGGCTATTTCACGATATAGAGAACAAAACAGACCAATTGTATACATGGATAAATGGTATATTTTGTCTTCACACGTGGCAAAGAAATCATGGTGTGATATCAATAACAGCTGCACATTCTAAAGTGGAAAGGGCAATTACTGTATTATTTATGCAGTTGGTAAAATGGGTTTCGTACCCAACATTCTAGTAATATGGAAATCTGGAGCAATGTTGGGAGATTATCATAATCAGATGAATGAAATAATACATTTATAAGTTATGACCAATGTTTTCAGTTTAGTTAGTGCTGCTAGTGTATACATGGAGGAATGACGCACGCAAAGCACACTTATGCATCCAAGTATTTGTAAATATAGTTATAGATCATGATTACAGAACTGTTAACAGTGTATTATTTAGGAATATATTTCTATCTACTGTATATATTGAAGTAGTAACGAACTTACAAAGTTATTCCTTTCCGAAATAACACGAAGACATTAAAGTCAGGGTCCAAAGTCACACAATTTGGTATTACCAACAAAACTGATAAAAATAATTATGTAAACGTATGAACAACATAAAGATAAATCATAATTACTAGTTTAGCCTCAAAATCAAAATACAGGTGGGGTGAATCTTAAAAAACAAACCTTCGCTGCAGTCTTGCCTTTCTTCTTTGTTGAACCCTTTGGTCGACCTCGCCCTCTTTTGGCAGGGGATGCCCCGTCAGTCTTTTTCACATCTTTCTTTTCCTCATTTACTGGTCTCCCACGCTTTTTTGCTTCCTTTCCTGGAGACTCCTGAAAATAAAATATTTTATCAATTACAACAGAGTTTTGTAAAATTAACTTTCACACTTTTGGCACTTATTAAGTGATGAAAATACGGCGTCAATTGAAGAAGTTATTACCTACAAGACATATTTTCAATAAGTATCAATGGGTGGGATGCACAGTATTAATTCTCCAGTTCCTACAGAAAAATGTTCGAAAATGTATACATACGTACTCTAAGATGAATAACAGAACAAGTCACATTGTACTAAAACAGATCAACTTAACCTTTACTGCAGACAGAAATGTGAATTTAAGAATAGTGGGAGACATAATTTATTTACTTCTGGCCAATTAATAAATTGTTCGGCTTGAAATAGAATATAATGTTCGTGACTCACCTCTTTACCTTTCTGGATAATGCAGAAAATAAAACCTTACGAAAGGAGATGTGGTCTGGCTGCTATCCTACTTAGAAACATACACTTACCTTACTATAGAGCTTTAGATTTGTTTGTGCTAAACTTACAGTGAGTGCCTTTCGGTAAAACTATGCACAGTGAAAACTCGTTAAGACACCCTTTAAAAACCCGCGTAATAAACAGGATCCATTAATTGAAGTGGCTGATTTTAGGATTTTTTTCTATAATAACAGAAAAAGGCAATACAGTATAAACATCTAAACAATATCTATATATATAATTTGAACTGGTAATGGAAATTACGGGAAAACGGCTGAATGGATTTTAATGAGTGACCCCTCATTTTCATGCCTGGCATCAAAAGTTTTTCGGAAAAGTAGTAGTTTTCAGTGAAATGTCAATTTTCCTACATAATTTTCCTATTTTCCAAAATCCATCTGTTGTCAGTTTTGAGAATTATTTTATTCAATCACGGCCGACTTGATTGAATTTCAGAACAAAACACACACTACAATAAACAATAGCCTATTACACGAAGGCCATGACCTGCAGGATTGCCGACATATTTAGAGCTCAATTCAATTTGTTATTAAAAACTGATTCTGCAGTGTATAATTTTCTGAATACAGCTGTGTATTGGATATTCAAATATACGAAACTTGAGGTGGTTTGATGACATTACCACCATTAGAAATTAAATATTATTATAGTTAATATCATGATGCATCTATTTTTTCATTAACTGTACATAATATTGATGCTCTCTTGATGACATGAAAGTGAAACGTTTTGTGGTTATGTAAGTAAATGTAGAGAATATCTTAATTTAGATCTTCATTTCTATTACTGAGTGGCTGCTACATATAACTACAAAACTTAAGAAAGATAATAATATTGTTATTAAAAATCAAATATGTTTATACTTATTAGCCCAGTGGGGTTGGGTCATTTTCATATACTTAATGGTGGTGTAGTGTAGATATTGATATGTGTCATTGTCTTCAGTATTGGCTCGAGAGAGCGCAAAAATTACAGTTCCTAAGGAAAGATCAAAAGGTATTACTTACTGATAAAATAAGAGGCCTAGAAAATTTTGTAGTCTCCAGATAATTTCAGCAGGATCTCTTAGTAGGATAAAATGATTTTACACTCTAAATTTCAAGTTCTACATGCAGCAGCTATACGAAAATGCTATTGTTCGAAAGCTTAGCAAACCTGACATTTTTTTCAACTTTTGCCTACAATCCACAATGACCTGTAATAGCTACTGCTATCGTCCTGACATTGATACTTGCGTTTTCGCGTTGAAACTCAAAAACTGAAGTTGGATAGGTTCAAGAAAAAGTATTTGGCCTAAAAAAAATCCATTCAGAGGGAGTATGTTTCATTATTATGGAAGCAAGTAACTATCAAAAAGACAAGTATTCTTCATTGAAAATAAATCTGAAAAATTTTTATTTGAACGTATAAAATACAGTATATTACAGTAATGAAACTTTTGTAGGATAAGAGTTACATTACTTCATTTCTGAAAATATCAAAGAACACGAGGAAAATATAGGTGCCGTGATAGACTACCGACAAATTAAAAATTAAAGCAATTAATATCTGGATAAAAGTAATCCAATAATTTACAGAATGGAATAAAGAACAAGTTGCTTACATTAGAATATCCAGCTTTCCTGAAGCAGTTAGCAAGTCTGGGGGATACACTCCTTCCCATGTTGCATTGATACAAAATTTGCAATTTACCACGATCATTTTGTTCTTTAAGTCTACCATGTAACAAACAGGTCCTCTGCCATCCATGCATGTGCTTGGCTTTTGTTATTGCATGGTATATTCTTAAAATTCTTGAAACCGTGTGGTTTGCGGAATTTGTCAATTACCAACAATGACAATTGTCGGAACTGTCCAAATTTGCAACAACGAGTTCCATTTTCAATGACACTTGACATGGGACTGATAAAATTTATCATTGCAACAGGCTTTATACATCAGTTTTTGTTGTAAGGATGTTCGACTGTATTTGCAACAAAATGTGGTGTATGAGTCCGAGTCAAAAAGTAACAATATATATTTTATCAAGATACTATGTACAATAAAATTGAAAATAGTTCACTTTTAACATAGTCTCCCTCCCCCCCAACATTCAATGCATGTGCCAGCATTTCACTAATGCCTGTATTTCACGATAAAAAAAATTCTTCCGGGGCTGCATAACCACTCATGCACCACCTCTTCCACCTCGTCATTACAGAACTTCTTGCCGCCTAGTGCCTCCTTGAGGAGTCCAAACACATGGTACTCACTCAGTTCTTGGTCTGGTGAATAAGCAGGATGAGGTACAGACTCAAAACTAAGTACTCATCAATGTTGTAAAATGCTCCATCAACCACTTATATATAATTCTCTTAAAATTCTGTCTATTCAAACTCGTTAGATGAACTGGAAGATGATTATACAATTTAAAGGACATAATATGATGGTTGTTAGCTGTTATGGAAAGTCTATATTTAAGTACGTACAATTTTTCATTATTCCTACTGTTATAGTCATGAATTTCATTAGTATGCTTCATTATATTTAAATTGCTTTTTGTGCACATTAATAGCTCCATAATACAAAGACTAAATAACCCGTGGCGCTACAGCCCGTGAAGAGCTAGACCAACTAGCCGGCTGCTGGCCTCACACCCACATGCCGAAGCAGAGGTTGACGATCATCCAACCAGAATGGAGGTATCGTGTATTTAGCATGATGATCCCCCCCCCCCAGCCGTTATAGCTGGCATTCGCAACCAGATTTCGCTACCTATCGTAGCTCCCCAAGTGCATCACGATGCTGGGTGGGCACCAGTCCCATACACTGGCCGAAATTTCATGAGAAAATTTTTCCCCCATGAGGACTTGAACCAGCATGCATTCCGTAATGCGAGTCCTAGGCAGGATGCCTCAGACCGCGATGCCACAGCGTGGGACAATACAAAGATTAGTTAAGGCATGATTTATCTAATAAATAAAGACCTAGAGTAGGCAGTCAACTTAGAATTTGTTAATCTGACGGTTCTTTTTTGAGTAACAAACACTTTGCCAATGCGAGCACCATTTCTCGAAAGTAATAGACCATCAAAATATGCTGTCCAACCCAGTGGTTATGTCACATCTCAGTTTCCCCCACCCATTTCTGCTGGCTCTTCTGTAAAAGTTAGTGACTGAGCTGTTAGGCTTCTTCCTGAAAATATTTGCTGTATGGAATTAGAATTCTACGTAATATTATACAACTGTTTAAAATTAATTTAAAGAAAAGTGTCCCGTTAAGTAAGCAACTGCCACATTATTTCCCCCTTTTCAAAGACCCTGCGACATAACCACTCAAACAATAAGTCCACGGCATAAATGTTTTTGAAAAGCTACAATACTCCAGATAACCTGGTGCATACATAGTCAATGTAACATTCTAAAGTAAGTTTACTGTCCAAAAAAATACCAAGCAGCTTAACCAACCTGTGTACACAGAGATTTTTCAAAGTGAAAATAATAGGTTGTCTTACTTTCATTTAATGAAAGTTCATTAGCAGAAAACAATTTTTTTTTTTTTGCTTGCCCAAGTGAAAATTTTGCATTAATTTTAAGTTCGTTTAAAATACTTTGACTATTTACAAAGGTGGTATCATCTGCATACTGCAAAGCACACTAGAAGTGAACAAACCGCAACATTTTCATCTCATTGCAGGCTGTTAACATTGCATCCTCTGGGCATGTAATGCTCAGGATTGGACCTTTACAGTCCCAGAAGAGCATGAGCATCACTTTTCCAGCTGACAGAGCTGTACGGAAATTCTTTGGTTTCAGTGATGATGAATGATACCATTCCTGCTGGTTTGCTTTGTCTCTGGCTGGAAGTAGTGGACCCAGCATTCGTCACCAGTGGCGATAAGCTTTAAGAAACTGCCTCCTTCGGCCTCATAACGCCGTAGCAGTGTTTCACTCACATCCACACAATATTCTTTCAGTTCAGTTGTGAGTTGTTTTGGTACCAACCTGGTAGACACTTTGTAGTACTGCAGCACATCGTGAATGATGTGATCAAAGCCATGACTAATATTTAATTCTACAGCCACCTGATCAACAGCTGCTCACCGATTTTCTCGGATCACTTGATCCACTACAGCAATAGTATCTGGTGTATTCACAGTGTGTTGTCAACCAAAGTGAACTGTATCAGTCAGAGCTGACAACCCACTTTTAAACTTTTTGTGTCACTCATAAATTTGCTGAAGCAACATACAGGAATCCCCATACTGCCTCTTCATCCTTTGGTGAATGTCTGTTGGTTTTGCACTGCTACCCTCAGCAGGAGAGTTATATGTATATATGTTATTTGTGTGTGTAGTACAAATTGTCTACCACAAGATTCGGATTATTATTAAAATATTAAGGTTACTTTTCGACTCAGCCTCGTAAAAGTAAAGAAACTTCCGAAAATGAAAGAATATTTATTCACTTACATAACAAGTGTAAAACTTTAAGTGAAATTGGATGGTGCAGAGATCATGTACTACCTGCAGTGTTTAATAACACTAACATTGTACTAGGAAAGCTGTTAAGAACAAAGTACTGAAGTAATGTATAAGGAATGTGAGAAAAATTTCTAAAAGAAATTCAAATAAAACCTAAACTCAGTACTCCAAAAATTTCTTCTGCAACACCTGTTTCCCCAAGTATTTACAGAAATGCATCACAAGAAATTTAGAACGAAATTATTTATTAGGATGAAAGTAAATTTAATGTTCTTGTATCTGACAATATGAGTATAGAGTGGAGGAAAAACTGTGAACTCGAAAGAAAATCTTCAACCTACAGTGAAATGTAGGAGTGGGTCTACTCTTGTCTAGGGGTGCATGAATGCTTCTGGTGTAGGGAGGCTACACTTCACAGATGGTAATAAATGGACTGCAAGGTGTACACCAACATACTCTAGAAAAAAAAAAGCTTCATTCAAATGCTGAGAAAAAGGCACAATGAAACTATAATTTTCAGCAGCACAATGACACTTGGAATACAAAATATTTGGAAATGCCGCCACAATCACCATTTATTAATTGCATAACACATATGGTATGTTCTAGTAAGAAAATTCAGGAGCAGGGTAATAACAAAAGAAAGAGGACTTAAAGTGTGCACTCAAGGAAGAATGAGAATATTTTGTCTTCTGTAACTGCAAAACTAATCAAATTAATGTCCACGTGATTGGAAGCTGTGGCATAGGCTGAAGGGTACCAAACAAAGTATGAGTTCGTAAATTCTAATTTTATTCTTCTGACACACTACCTCCAAGTTGTTAAGTTGTTATTAATATTGAATTATTGTTCCAATGATTCCATCTTAATACTTTTGTCTCTATACATACTTTTTAGGACAAAATTGTTTCATGTAAAATAAACACACGCACGCACACACACCTCCCCTTCACATGCTGTTCAGAGATGTGGGCTCAGTGTTTTCATATATGGAACCTATGATCTCTGGTGACTTATTACTGAGTAATATGCTGTTGATGTGTTTACTTGTTGCATGTCATTTGGACAGTGATAAGATGGGTTCTGATGGATTAGGAGGAAAAATTAAAAAGTAATCAACTAAGTTCTAAAGTAGGTATGTAATATCAAACTGTAATACAAACAATACAAAAATTACATGAGTAATGAAAAGCATGCTTGTTTGTTAAACACTTAACTGTACAATACTCGTCACTTCGTTTAAAGCAGCTGTTCAAAATGTCGACCACCATGATCTCTACAGACTCCAGTCAACACTGAAATGGATCTCGTTGCAAGGATTATCACAGCCACTGAAGAGATGCACCAATCGCCTGGGTGCTAGAATGTATGCGACAATGTATGGTCTGTCACTGTACAGTTTGTAGAGACCATGGCAGTCGACATTTTGAACAGCTGCTTTAAACGAAGTGAAGAGTACACGTGTACTGTACAGTGAAGTGTTTAACGAACAAGTATCCATTTTGTTCTATGGTTTGATTCACTACTCATGTAATTTTTGTTATTGTTTGTATTACAGTTTATAATACAGTACCTACTTCAGAATTTAGTTGATTACTTTCAATTTTTCCTTGTAATCTATCAGAACCTATCTTATCACCGTCCAAAGGACATGCTACAAGTAAATACATCAACAACACATCACTCAGTAATAAGTCACCAGAGACCATAGCTTCCTTATATCAAAACACTCAGCCAACATCCCTGAACAACCTGTGAAAGTTTGTCGGTAGATTTCTGGTTCACCCTGTACACATATATATTTTTTTTAATTTTAGTAGGTTATTTTATGACGCTTTATCAACATCTCAGGTTATTTAACGCCTGAATAAGGTGAAGGTGATAATGCCAGTGAAATGAGTCTGGGGTCCAACATCGAAAGTTACCCAGCATTTACTCATAATGGGTTGAAGGAAAACTCCGGAAAATACCTCAACCAGGTAACTTGCACCGACCGGGAATTGAACCCAGCCCACCTGGTTTCACAGCCAGATGCGCTAACCATTACTCCACAGGTGTGGACCTGTATATACATATACAATAAAATTTTAATATCATGCTTACAAATCTGGGCATCTATCTTCTATATTTCGACAGGCTAGTTCAATAGGGAACAGAACACCAAATTTAAAGTTTTGAGAAAACTGTATTTTAAAGTTTCATGTTGCTGAGAAAAATATAACGAAAATCATTCTAATTTGAAACGTGTAGTGTATATAGAACATCATTTGATATAGGAAATGCATTTCCACTAAAGCTTCCTTTCAGAGCTAAACACTGTAAAAGTTCTAATCCCTGCAGGTAGGTTAAGTACTGTAGGCGAGGTTTGAGTACATTTTGGTTGTTGTTGTAGGTAATGCGTCAACAGTAAGGGTAACATGAAGTTTTAGTCTATGTTGAGAGTGTACAGTGAGAGCATCATTACTCATTGCTCCAGGTCAATTTATGGAATGGTGACAAGAGAGAAGCACAACACAGTGAGTTGTTTACATTCCATTTATTGCGAACTGAAACACTTTAAATGTATATTAAAATTGAAAATGCTTGTTATATAACAAAGTTTGTACAGTATTTTATGCACAACAAAAGGTTCAGAGTAATCCTTACCTCTGGTTCTCAAGAAGAATTTAGTAGTCACTTTTGATGCCTCATAATGATTACTGTGACACACTCTACACTGAATTTAACATGAGACTGACAGATTACAGCGTGTTCATAACGCATGTGTTCGATTTATTTGCAATGTCCGTAGATCTGACAGTATCTCACCTTCACAAAATATGCTGTCCTGGATCCGTCTCACATTACTCTTCAATATTATTCAGAACTCTTACCCTAGCTACTTAGCTTCTTGTTTTCGACATTTGTCCTCATATCACGAAATAGATGCTCGCTCACAACAAATCACACTCTCCATTCCTAAACACAGAACATCCTCCTACTCTTCATCTATCACCATCTCTGCAGCTCTCTACCACAGCATGTCAGAGACTGTCAGCCATTATCTAATTTGTCACTAATGAGTCCAATATGAAAACCCCTGGCAAAGAATTTGAGGTTGGCAATTTTGTAATTGTACAGTATGAAGATGAGAAATATCCAGGCATCATCAGTGATATTCATCCAGAAACAAGAGACGTCCATGTCAGTGTCCTGCACAAGTGTTGTGGTGGTTGACATTGGCCTACTCCTAAAGACTCAATATTCTGAAGAAAATGTACTTTCTTCTAATGCTACTCCAGAACTTGATGTATAAAAATCATTCCACAAGTTCACGCATGTTGCATTAATTACTAAGTGTTCTCCTGAATATGTATCTAAAAAACTACAGAAGCCAATAATGTTCCCCCCCCCCCGAAGATAGAAATATCATTGTTTTATCTGAGAAAGTTTATGATAAAAATTTTACATCTCACAGATATTTTGATTAAAAGTTTAGTTACATCCAGTGTCTTTTTCATGTCACGTCAGTTACCATTTTTTCTATTGTTTCTTGTAAAGACGTAATTTAAAATCTTATTATCCACATTTGTTCACTTGATTTTGGGATTCCCTTAAATTCCGTGTCGATTCTTTCTCTCATAAATCTCGGTTTCACACAAACGAGCAATTAAGATACACAACAATCATTATTTGCATTCAGAAAAGCCCGTTAACCTGGTATCTCATTAGTGCTGTAAGACTCGACCCAATATGTGAGACAAATTTAGGATATGCATTCATTACAGTAATCATGTGTTTGGTTTTAAGAGAACACTGCTAGTATGCACACAACACACAATTCAAAAGCTCTAGGTGAATTGTTTAACGAAAGAGTGGATAATGATGGTTTATGTTCCTTTCATACCTAAGGTGAGTAATGATTTTCATTTGTAAGACATGAAAGAAATCCTTGCAAGTTAGAAGAAATTACCATAAATACAATGCACAGCAGATAATTATTTACAAAAAATGCATTAGAGCTATCAACAGCTTTTACCTGTAGAGTCCAACAAACAGCACAAATAACTCAACACCATGCAATTTCCTGTGTCTTGATGTTAAATAACCTGATAACATATACTGTACCAAAGCATATGAGTAGACTATCCTCATATGCAAACTACCTGCACATGACTTTCGAAGGCCTAACAGCAACTAGCAAGAGCCAAACAGCAATGGCTAGTCGGGACAATCATGCCACCTGCTATTAAGGTGAACAAATGCCAATTGGTCATGAAGAGGACCCGGATTTTGATGACATATCTTTTTTTTTTCTCATGCAGTATGCATTGCTCTAAAGTATTAAAATCCTGAACACGAACATCTGGTTATAAAAACTTTAATTCTATTGTGCATTTTTCTGTCATTTTCTATTTTTGAAGTTTTTTAGGCCATTGTTTTCGCATTTTACTTCCTTTTCTGATCCTTCTCTTTCTTTTCTGTGTTTTTTGTAATATATTAAATTAATTTAAATTATTTAAAATTCATTTTTAATCTAACGAAATAAATGGAAGTTTGATCAGTGGCTAGATGATGTACATGTTGAGAGTTTGTATCTTAGCTATACTTATTGTTGTTGCTGCAACCAATTCTCCAATTTCCAACCTGCCTGTAGAAAAAAAAAAATGCCGCTCGACAATGTACATACTTGTTGAAAGTATGTTATTTTAGCCACTTCCTGTCGTAGCAAGCATTTGATTCGTTATTTTCACTGTCACAGATTTAGTTAATTACAGATTTTCAGAGAGGAATGTTTGGTGTTCTGTTTTCATAGTTTCATTCAGCCATGCCTAAAATAAAGCCATCTAAATCTTGTCATTTAAGACAGATTGTATCTGAATTTGGAGATTTTTTCTCTACGGACAGTGAAGTATTATTTTGTAAGTTGTGCGAACCAAAGGTATCAACCGAAATAAAATTCACTGTTCAACAACATGTTGGTCGCGATAAGCATATACAGGCAGTGCAACTCGCAAGTAAGAAGAATTCCACGCAATTTTACTGCAACAAAGTGTATCCATAAAGGAGAATAAATCATCAGATTTTTACAAAAACTTTTGTGAAGCATTTGATACTTCCTGCATTGAAGATCTCACTGCCAGTGAATTAGTGCATTTCAAGTATACTCCAGTTGTATCAGTGTAAGTGGAAAGGAGTTTCTCACAGTACAAAAATGTGCTTTCAGATAACAGGCGTTCCCTAACTTTCGAGAACCTGTGCATGCTGGTGGTTACCTACAGCAATAATTCTGATTAAGTTAATATTTTTATACGTAAACTTTCCTAGAACATACAAATTCGCGAGTTTAAATTAATATTACTTTTTAATTTCCGAAGTAAGAACTTTGCTGTTACCTTAAAATAAAGACAAATATTTTAGTCAATTTTAGATCATTTTTATTGATTATTAAGTCATTATAAGGTCATATTTCAGATATTTTAGGTCATCAAAGTCCGGGCCCTGGTCATAAATATCATATTCTAAAATTCTGCAGCTTATCATGTGTGAAGAAAATGAATATTTAAGTACCCCCCCACCCCGCTCAAAAAAAAGACTGTGGCAGAACACACATTTTTGTCAAATAGAACAGAGCGAGACTGCTGTAACTCTCTACCATTTATCCACATAACACTCCTGACAAAGTTCCCACATTCATCCTGGATTGCTAAACCCATGTCCTTCCTTCAAACCCCTGTGTGACTGAAGTCATGATGAAATGCACATTGATACCTCAATAACAGTTTATATTTCCCAAATCCTGTTGCCGCAAGCTAGCTACTGCTTGTTTTATCTCTCGACAATGAAGAGTCTGTTCTTGCTGTTGGAAAGTCACGAGCTTAGGATTTTGATCCCTCAACTGCGAGAATTAATTCCAAACCAAGATTTCATCTTTCTCTTGTTCGCCTGCTTCCACATTGACATTCAAGGAAAGCCTAAAACTCTCCTATTCAGGCATTCCTGTTACGCTTGTTTCTTGCACGAATCCTACCTGTCATAATGTTAAGTCAAATGACGAGTTTCAAAATTACATACTTCTACTGCAGCACTCCTGTTTCTCCCACCCCAACAAGGGGAAAATACAATAATTTCAAAATTACATACTTCTACTGCAGCACTCCTGTTTCTCCCACCCCAACAAGGGGAAAATACAATAATTTCTTTTAAAATTGTTATCTCACAAAAATCTTCTCTTTCACTATAATCACATCAAATCACACCTCCCCTTAAAAATTCGGCCCTCTTGTCTGTCATCCCTTTTCACGTCTCACCATCTCGACAAGTCAGAGGGACACAATGGAGATATATGCTAAACCTCTGCATTTCTTGAAAACGGCCAACTGAGCTCGCCGATCAGTCCTCAGTTCTGTAGATGGCAGATGGAAATGATACACGAATGCATGTAGTAGAGTGTTTATAACTGATCACTTGAAACATTTATTCGATTGGTCACAAGCACTCTAAGTTTTTGGACTACAATTACATCACCTTTTAATGCCTGATACCCAAAACAGCCTACCTAAGAAGATTACCAATTTCTTTTTATTTCAGATAGCACAAAAATTAGAAAGTATTTGAACATTTAAACAACGAAACATAATTTTTAAATAACAATTCTTTTAATGAAATAATGCATTATATTATAAATAACGTTATTCAGCATTCTTCTTGTCAAACGCATTATATCAGTAATGAAAATGTGTAATGTAGCTTAGTAAATATGTGACTAAAAAAAAGAACAGATTTTGTGATGCATGTCAAATTTCTTCAAAAGCAGACAATCTATTTTAATCACAGTATTTAATAAAAATAAACCAAATCTACACTTTCACTTCGCTTAATATTTTTACAATAGTGCATATTAAGAGATGCTTGGACTGGAATGGAATTTACGGAGGGAGGCACTATGGCCCAGCACTGGGACCTGTTGAGATCTATTGAGCTAACCCTCTAGTGGCGCATTCTCAAACTCACACCGGCTGACCACACTAAAGTTCTCTGTGTACCCAGGTTTCGAGCAGGCAATCCTACTAGTCCCTAGGCCAGCACCCTCTGTGCATCGCCAGCCAGCGTTCGGGAAATGCTACAGAATGATAACAAAATGGAGAAATGGTGACGGAATGATGTAAATGCCTAATATAGGGAAAAACGGGAGAACCCGAGAAAAACCCCAATTGCGACCTTGTCTGTTGCAAGTGTCATTAGGAATTTTCAAATGAAAAATTCCAGACCTGACCAGGACTCGAACCCGGGCCGCCTGCATGACAGGCTGAAGGTCTGACCACTCAGCCACTGCAGAGAGATTCTTAATCGCAGACAATGATTGATGGAGCTATTTATGGTAAGGTGTACGCAGATTCTATTATTATACATTCAATGACCATATCACGAAATATCAAGGATGGAGTAAACAAAATTCGTGCTGAAGTTATTCCAAAATTAAAAGAATCAATGGAAGAATCGCCATTTGGTTTAAAAATTAATAAGTTTTGTTCAACCTTATCTCGAAATTCCGCCTTGGTTTCTTCAATGCATTTACTTTCGTCCTGTGCCATTACGAATGTAACATTATTACAAAATATTATAAGTTAACTGTTCCATTCAACTAGAGGATAAAGACTAACACATTTTTTTTATCAATCTGATAGCCTGTATATCTACTACGATCACTAAACAGGTGATAGGTTATCAGACAGTTCAGTAATTTCCATAGCGCATACTGTAAATACATTGACCGAAGACAGTTTTCAGACTGGGACAGCCAGTCTTCTGTGATACTTCACTGAGTGTTTTGCTTTCTGCGAAGTCAGAACACATGACAGCCAGCCTGCTGCGTATAGTATGGAGTGATCAACTGACCAAGCATATTATCGTGACTGTCAGTCAGTTGGTCATTCTTAATGAAATGAAATCGATGCACAAAAATCTTAATGGGAAAATAAACTCTCTCCCTCTCAAAGCAGACGACATACCTATGTCCCAGATCTCTGCTACCGGCTCTCTCCATACACAGGAGACTAACATAATAAAAAGTATACAATGGAAAAGGTGCCTCTGTAAATGTACTGAACCACTGACTTCAATATTAAGAACACTAGATACGTCTGCATCAGTGTAATAAACTCTAAGTTAAACAGTTATTAGTATCTCAATGTGATTTAGTGTAAAGAAACTGTTGCTCCTTTGTAAGTATCTAATCGCCATTTTCCCATAACCATTCAAATATAAGACCCATTTTCATATTAACCTTTTTACTCAAAATCACTTCAGAAATCAAATCAATTTACGACCCTCCTTCACAAATCACTCTTATAATTGTTGGAAATATTACTCTATTTACAAAAATGAGCAGTAGAATATAGTGCAGCTCCGATTATAGTTTCTTTCTAAACATCATTCACCATTTAATTAGATTAACGAAATCTTATTAATCACAATTTTTGGTAAGGTAATGTACAGTCTTAAGACACAAAATTGAATGCTGTTCTTCTGTAGTGTAAAATTTGTCCAGGTTCACTTCGCGCAGCGCCTGGTTCACATGACTAGGGAAAGGATGTTTATTTTGCACCTAATTTACTCCTTGAATATATCTTTGTTATAGATTATTCATAATCTAACATTTGACCTATTAAAAATAAAAAAAGCAACAAATAAAACAAAGGAAAACAGGGCAGAGTAATGCGTAAGAAATTCCTTCACATGTAAAACTAAGCTCTCATAGAATCAACTGAAGTCTTCCAATGGGGACTTAGCATATGGCAGCCAGTCATTTTTTTTTTGCCTACAACTGTACAAGCGTGTTTCTTCCGTATGACTAACATTCATAAAATCTCAAGCATCCAGTTATGTGCCTTAATGTTTCTGTTTATAGTCGAAGTGTTTCATTGTTCTTACTACACAGGCACCTAAAACATGTTAACTGTTAAGTTCAATGTCCATGTTGAACAAAAAGTGTCTCATCGAAATACATAATTCGTGTATTTCAGAATTTCATAGTATTTAGTGAACTTTTTTTGCTGAAGTTTTTCAAGAAATGTAATGGATTTATTTATTTTTGATTAAGTTAAACATAATGATGTGGTTGAGAGACCATATTTCTTGTAATACACAACTTTTTCCAGTTATAACCTAATAGTGTGTTTGTATGTGGCTAAATTTTGTTTTTGGAATGAACTGTCACTGTAAAAGGAGTTTAAATGTTTCGATTTTCGTCACTTCGATAATCCAGTCACAGAAGTGGTAAAACAAATTAACGATAATAATCACAGCTTCACTGTAATTTGTAATATTAGTTACTAGTCCTATATAATGAAAGTATATTATTTTTCAAAAGAAAGCAAGCCTTAGAAGGGAATAATATTTCATGAACTGCAAGTACAAAAATGGATTTTACATCCTGAACTTGAAACCTGAGTAATTCTTTATTACAGACAATTTCTCAATCTTACATGAAAAGGAAATAATTTCCATTGTATATTTATGACTTGTATAAAAGAGTTTTCTTAGAGAAAATTATTACCTCTCTTTTCTTGCACTATTTCCATTATACCCACGATTACACTTACAGTACGATTATTTACTGTTGACAGTCTCCAGCAATCTGTGCCTGGGTCAAGAGAGTCCATTTAGTAACACCAACGGGTGTTTGGGTTATTCACTCGCTTGCATTCGGAGCGATCGGATGTCATGCATGCAGTAGAGCGGTATGTTTTCAGTACAATTAAGCTGTACTGCATTCCATTACCAACTGCTCGCCCTCATCTCTATCAGGAACTCTCCCCACTTCACCTATTACTTCCCCTCTTTCACGTCGCTGAGCTGTCAGGACTAAATAATCGCTCTGTATTTTACACAATAATGCACATGGATGCACTTACACTCTAAAAATGTTTATCCTAAGTTTTCAACCAAGGCATTTTGTATAAACTAATCTCTCACTTTGGGGGGGGGGGGGGGTTAAAGATTGGTTTACTTTAGGTTTACGAAACAATAGGTATTTCTTCACCCTGAACTTAGTCTAATTGTGTGGTATAATTATGCAATATTTCATATCCCCCCCCCAAAGACTGGAGCTATGTTCATTCACTTGACATTTCAATCTTCTGGTAGAAACGAAACTCAGAAGAAAAAACTTAAGAACGAATTTCGAATAAACCGCCAATTTGTGCTTTCTCAAATATAGGCAATAAATATTTTTACTAAAAAATTATTTTTTCGACGTGCATAATTCACAATTGAACTGTTTCGTACATATTGTATATTAACATAATCCTTAAGTTCCTACTGCACATAGATAAGCAAATGGTAAGCCTATGTAAAAAACTTTTTTATTTATTGGAATGTTAACAGCGTGCATTTCTTTCAAAATCTCTGAATTTACTTTTTGCTGCATCACAATATTGCTACGACAAAAATTAAATCTTAGAAAGAAACGCTAAACCTCGTACCCAGCACAGTTGTTCTAAAATTAAAATAATGAAATACCAGTACAGATCAGAATAGGTGAGGCCATTTTGCAGTGATACCAAACTACAATAGTCTCTCAATATATTATAAGTCTACTGAAGTCTACCTCCAACATTATGCACCACAAACCATGCCAATTGTTGTATTTAGAAGTAAAAAAGTTAAAATAAAAAGTGCGTAATACAGAAACTGTGTAAAAAAATATTTTTTATGGATGTCCGTCTTCAGATAGTCGTTCTGTCACAGTAGTGGTGGTGGGATATAATTTGAAGACCTGTATTTTTGTCACTGTGATAAGTTTATCACTGATTCAGACTACAAAACTCCGAGATATAGTAACCTCTGCTCTATATGTGACTCACAGTGAAGGTGACTGATATACATATATGTGACAGGTCCAGAGTCCAGATAATTGGAAGTCAGAAGATTAACTTGAAGGACAACATAAGTGGAATATAATTAATTTTCGTCCCACTGAAAAGGGACTTTCAGCATCTCTTTAATACTGAAGCTATGCACTTGTTACATTCTTTTACAACTGAAGCTATGCACTTGTTATATTCTTTTACAAATGATTCACGTAACCATTTGTAAACATTTTGGGCAAATATACACATCCACATAAAAAAGATAATGCAGCTCAAATGTGAGTACATTTTTTGTATTCAGTACTCGCTGTGCTAATCACTATTGTTTATGTAACACATGGCATCAACTCAAAGAGCGATAAGCATAAATACCTGCGGGTTGATAATGAGAAACATTGGTATTCCTCGTGACTTGATCAGAGATAAATAGATGGCAGTGAAATTTAGTTCAAGACTTGGAAATATACAGACAGGAAACAGAGCCCCACAATCGCCAAGAATCATACTATGACAAAATCACTTATCACATTAATTTTTCAGGACCTGTCACAGTTCGGAGCTGTGACAGCTAAACAATGTCACACTGCACCTCTACACGGAAGTGAGATGACATACGAAATTATGTTACGAAGAATTGCAGGATTAGAAGGGAAGTGGGTACTACATACTTCAGCACTAACTGGAGTCACGTAAAATCCATGTCAGGGGTCGAATCCCGGACCTCCCGAATACAAGACAGACAAGTTAACCAGAATGAAGTTATACAAAGTAGACAAATATGTAATTAAAATACAGCACATAATCCTATGTCAAAATTTATGGGATGAATTTCTGCTTTCATAAGATCAGTTATTAAGGAAATCTGCTTCTGAACACAATCTAAATAACAGTAATGAGAATTATGGTTCTAACATTGTTCTTGTATTATAACCGTAATTCTCAATATCTTATATACCGCGTGGCAGAAAATCTATATGACGACTGACCGAACAATGGATTAGTCCGCAACAGATCACATGTTTTTTTAGTTGGTTATTTAACAATACTATATTAACTACTCGGTCATTTAGCATAGATGAAATTGGTGATAAGATGGTATTTGGCGAGGTGAGGCCGAGGATTCGCCGGAGATTACCTGACATTCGACTTACAGTTGGGGAAAATCTCGGAAAAAACCCGACCATGTAATCCGCCCAAGCAGGAATCGAACCCACGCCTGAGCGCAACTCCAGATCAGCAGGCAAGTGCCTCAGCTTACCCTAGCTGGTGGCTTAGACCTCATGGTCTAAAGCCTGTTTAGCAAATGATACTGTTCTTGTACAGGTACTGGAAAAAAATCTGTAATACATTTATGCCCAGTTTCAGGTATACCTCAGTTAACTGTCAGTTACTTAACTGCACTGATAACATTCATGAGTTTCCAAAAAGTTAAATGTAGATTTATCAGATCTTGTAACTAACAGTTGAGGTAACTTCACAAGTTCAGTATCTCTTGTTATCCATAGATGTCTCCACTAGTATTTTGTTAGTGATTTTTTAGTTATTTTTATTTGCAGAAGTTTTCAGTAGTAATATGGCAGTGAGCTCTTTACTAGTAGGAGCAGGTCTTTTAATTAAGGAACTGTGTGA
The DNA here is from genome assembly GCF_040183065.1 of Periplaneta americana. Lineage (NCBI taxonomy): Eukaryota > Metazoa > Arthropoda > Insecta > Blattodea > Blattidae > Periplaneta > Periplaneta americana. Next base: position 46,289,838 of record NC_091126.1, read on the forward strand.
TAAACGATAGTGTACATGTACACTTCCATCTCAATCGTAATATGATTAAAAAAGCAATAATTGTTGGTTTTTGGTGTGATCGAGGTAAATAATACTAATGGAGAGAGGGCTACATGTAATTTCTGCTACAAAACTGCAACTGCAGTCAGCTGTGGTAGTTATGGCAGCCATATTGGTAATGTAAAAATATGTTACATTCGTACATATGAATGCTTTCATGTGTTTAAATGGACTTTTCGGAGTCCAAAATACCACTAGTATTGATAGAGCACCCAAGAATAAAAATATTCCTTGACTGCCGATATAGAATCTGAAGTTTATGGCGAAAATTAAGCTTAAGATATTCGAAATTGTCTTCACAAACACACATTATTATCCTAATATGTCATTACTGTAAGTTACGTAAATAAAATGCCAAATTTTTTAAACTATACCGATAATATAGTAAATTAATTAATTCTGGTTTACATTATTATTTAATATCAGTTATTATAGCTTGTAAAACAGTAAAGCAGCAGCATTGCATGTCGGTATTTGTTCGAATAAGTATTAACAGCCAGGTAACTACAGGCCGAGGCACAGTTGCCAATTGAAGCACATAACTGTAAAAATTATGGTAACTATTGTTTCGGAAACTCGTTTCAAACATATCAGCGTATTAAATCGTAGATAAATCTGTATGTACAGGTAACTGTCTTTCCAGAAACCGGGCATTAATGCAGGGATTTTTCTGATTAATACATATATAATATACAAAAATGATATTGCACATGTAAATGTATCTAACATAATCTTTTAAAGTAACACTTACTAAGTATCTGTTTAATAGAAACAAATTAATTTTAACCAATTTTAACGAAATGTTGTAATAATTTTGACGTCAAGATCATGACCGCCCATAGATGCCACTCTACAAGCTTTTGCTGTATTGTTTTGTATTTCCACTTCAATCTAAAATGCAATGTTCAGCATCAACACAATACCATGTTCTTTATATAAAGAGAAAATAATATCATCTAGTCACAAACAAGAGACACATCTATAAAAATAAAATGCAAGACATAAAACATACCAGTAGTGTTATTTAAAATTAAACGAAGCTGTTGAAACAAATATTCACGTGAAATTTATTTACCAATACAAGTTTATGTCACGACTTCAAGCACGACATGAAGTTAAGATGTCATGAGGAACTAAACTAGAGAAACAGTGTCAATATTGAATACACGTAATAAATTGTCATGTCAGATGACATTCAGCAAATTAAAAATGCTACGGAAATTTGAATTCAGTATCGGATTTAATATTAATACAATGTCCAGCTTTCAGCTACTTGCCACAAAGAATCCCAAGGTAAATTGTCTGCAACCTCAAAATCATTCATTCTAGATAATGCAAAAAAAAAAAAAACAAACAAACAAAAAAAAAAAAACAAACAAAAACAAAATTACAACTATAACAGTTTATCCAAGACCAAATGGTGTCACAAGTTATGAAGTGCAACTCTTCTCATACAGCTATTAACATTTTGTCATATTCTAAATTTAATCTTTACCCCACCTACAAACAACCAATGGGAGAGCAATACATACTAGGCGACTGCAGTAATTAGTTGCTGGAAAACTAATATCCTACACTTAAGAGCCCACGTTTAAGAGACAATTGCTCCTAAGAAAGATTTGCTCCAAAATGTGAAAAGGAACACCAATTACAAGAAACTCTCCCAAAATTGCTTTGGTGTGTTTAAATGGAGAGCATTGTGCTGCATTAGGGCAAAGAAAATCAATATTTTGCCACAGCAAGTGCTGAGAACCAACCATAATTTATTCTCAGTATTATTGCTGTAATGAACTGAAACCTATATAACTGCCTAATCAAATTTCCTATCTTGAAAACTGAGGACCAATTACATGTTTTTCTCAGTTTTGCTATATGACTATCATAACAAATACTATCTTGAATCTAACTAATGATTAGAAACAAACTTAGAGATATTAGGTGTGTTCCGAGTAACAATATGCAGAATGAGAAGAGTCTGCCACTCCCATAACTATGAATAAAATAGAGTTACAATTTACACAATGTCCTACAATAATAAAGTTCATAAAATGTGCAATTAAATTCACCTTCACTTCCCCGCCAGTCTTGGATGGTCGACCGCGTTTCCTCTTGGTCTCCTCCTGAGCTGGTGCCTCGTTGTCAGACATGATGCTAGTTACGGCTATAGTATTCCACAAAAGCACGAAGCTATAAACAGCACAAATAATTCAACATAAACGTCATATTCTATTAATTTTATTTCTACGTAGCGGGACTATCTCAAGAGTTCAAGCTCAAAGGTAAAATTCTGTTTTTCTATATTAAAATTAGCCAATGAAACACTCACTCTCCCAACACTACTAGACTAAAAAAATAAAGATTACGTAAAAATAAGCTCTAAATTAATTCTCCTGAAGTACTAAACTTAAGGAGGCACATCTACTTTTCCTCCCTACTTCTTACTCTCGTGTTACTTTGGTTATTAGTAGAGGGTGGAAGAGAGGTGTGCCTCCTTTGGTGTAGTTCTTCTGGCTGATCACCTATAACTGAAGTTTAAGGCATAATTTGTATAGATTCAAATTTACTGCAATTAACTAGTACTACTGGCTTCCATGCAAAATTCAAAGTCAATCAGAATTTACTACTTAAAAAGAAATCTAACTTGAAATCTTTATTAAAAAAGCTTAACAGTTCTTTACTACTACTGTCTCAAACTACCGAATTTTAACCAGATTTTTGCATTAACTTTAAGGCACCAGATAAAAGTGTGGACAAAGCTATTAGCCACTCATGGTTCATAACATTTGTAGCACTTTGTACCACAAAATTTTCAAACACGCTTATTTGCCAATGTTATAAGCAGGGAACGAATTTCTAGGTGCTAAAAAAATTTAAAGAGAGATTTAGGATTTTATAAAATCCAATTAGGAGTACACATAAAATTAAAAATTAATAATTTTAATTTTAGTAAATATTCAATTTCAGACAATGTATGTACAAAGAACTGGTGCTGATAATGAGTGCTAGTGACCCGAAACAAAAATTCTATCAGTAAAGGAGACTAATTTCTGATAGATCAGTTTAATTTCGCAGAATGGGGATGCACTGATGCGAAAACTAATTTGTAAGCTCTCGCCTAAGCTGCACAACCTATCATCCCTTTTATGGTAGATGGAACAAACTTCGGTTCCAGAAAATTAGGTAAAATTTTCTTCCCTTCTAAGACCAACATGGCACTAACTTGCCAGACAAGTGTTTGTCCGTAACAGTATCTTTATTTTTTGGGCATTTTTGCATTGTTAGTACGGTAGTGGTATTTTTACTTTAAATATATACAAAATACTAAAAAGGAGCTTCTCATACACGAACATACTGTAGTTTTTTTTTAGACATTTATAGGAGTTTACGATTCAATTAAGCGTTTTAGGTCCTACAGAATTTAGTAGGGGTTTCCTGTGTACATGAAACGTAGATATTTAGTAACGTAAGTCTAGGACATAGCAATCAAAATAGATACGGAACTAGAAATCTGTTCCCTAGTTATAAGTTGTTATCAGTGCTTTGATTATGTCACGACATACGTACGACGCACATTAGAACATGCATGCATGCATGCATACATACGTACGTGATTACTGATTACCAAGTTTTGCAGGGAAATTAAAAGGCCGTTTTTAATCAAACACCCCGGTATGCCTTCTCCACACAGGCAGTGCGTTTACTTGTTATATATACTTGCCGATATACACGCACACACAAAATTGCGTCAATCCTAAATGTTACCAATTATTCCAAATTTTGATACTCTGCCCCGCGGCATTTGGTCCTAAGACTCGTCTTGTCCCAGATTCTGGGCCCTGCTGAAAATACTTAAACCAACGAAGAGTCTCTATAACAAGACGTCTTTCCTTCCTGGCATTACCTTTGTAGTCTATATATCAACTTGCTACTTAAATGGTACACCTACCACCGATAAAAAATGTTTGCTTAAGTATTCAAAAACAAAACAAAAAAAAAAAGGTATTTTCCAATAATATACCCTCAACACGTACAACTGTTATTAAAAGTTCAATTTAAGCACCTCTTAAAAATTGTATGGTAGATTTTAAATAAAGACAACTTCATATAAACAAGTATATATGCGTTCATATGCTTTCCAAATGGAGAGAAAATGTCTATAAATGAATTACAATACAATAACATCAATCTCGCACTATAACAACAGAACGTAAGCCACAAGCCGGTCAATGTAAACAAACTTTCTCTTATCTGATTTGTACAATTTCTAAACTTTTTAACAGAAAATAGTAATGGCCAAATTAGCATATTATTTGGCGATATGTTTCTCGTTACCACATTCATTCGCCAATAAAAATAAAATTCAATTTAATCCACTTACTTCAGCAATTAATCACATTTACTGCAAGGAACCAAACTCTGGTATATTACAATGACGCCATATTCTACAATGCGCCCCGGAACAGCAATACAATTAAGTCTCGAAACTGCCCAGAAGAAGATCTGGATGTTCTGTTCAAAACCTCAAATTAATATTTTAAACAAATATTATTCATAAAATAACTGAAATTCCGCGCCCGCCATTTTCAAATCGAATCCATCTTTCAAGGAAAATAACGAGTTTGTTCCTCATAAATTTTTCTCTATTTTTAGAACGCATAAACAGACATATTACACATAAAGGATCAGTAAATAAAAAATATCAAACATCTTAAGCACGTTTGATTACTCCATACCATCTTCAAAACCTCAAATAAAATTAAATATGTGATCGGAATCTCGGAGAAAATTCTCTACAGGAGCTTCTGGCTTGCCGCCTAGCTACGGCTCTTCGATCTCACCAGACGCCATATCCATGTATTCAGACCCGGAATCTCAACAGAAAATACGGTCTTACAATTTTTACTCTCCACTTACGTTATTGCCAGAAAAATAAAATACACCAAAATTTCACTTCAAAATTAATCTACAACACACTGTTTTTGGATTAACCGTACAAAATTCTCTGAAGGAAATATTAAATGTAAACCGACTAAAATAATTCAGTCCTTACCTCCGCAGTACACAATGACGGCTTGGCAAGAAGGATATAGTTCTACCGCGTTGGCACAGATAGCGTTGAATTCCCGCCTAAAGTTTCGACTCCGCGCTAAAACTGTTGAAATGAAATTATTAATTATTATATGAGTTAGAATATTCCAAGTATCTATTTATATTGCAGCATATTAAATATAATTGACACTTTTTTTAAATAAATATTCTCAAATATTATTTGTTATATATAACGAAAACCAAAAATTACTTGTCAATATGCAGATCTATTTTTTGTGTCTTTCAAATAATAAATGACCAACGGTCAACCACATGAACAATAACATAAAATATAATATTCGTTACCAACTGCTAACATATAAAATAAAAGGCCTTAATATTTATTCTGATATCCATCATTTACATATATTTCATGATGCTCTGAATTTAAGAATAACGGTCCAATATTTTTGAAAATGTTTACTACTCATCGCCATAACTACCCATAAGGCTACTGGCATATGTTATTTGGGAAGTTACTCATATGCATTCTTTCTGCCGAAATATCGATTTCTATTTCATATAATCAAGCCGCATTTATTCTTAAAGTAACGTAATATTTAAAAATCATTTTAAAAATAAAATTCATTCAAACTCTACAAGAAACTCAATTTCAAACAATGATTTCTGTGGAAAATTCTAGAGTTATTCTTGGAAATGATAATTGCAACACGAGTAATACTAAGGATGGAATCTGACCAAAATACAAACACACACGAAATCAATAATCTGACTTGAAATCACATATACACATCTCTTAGAGACGTGACATATCACATCAGTTTAAAAGATTGATCACAGATGGCTCTGTACTTAATATTACGTAACCAATTAAAAGAAGGGAGTTCACTATTTAAATAAATGGCAGAGAAACACATCGTGCTATTACAATGTGTGCACTTAATATTATAAAATAAACAAATGTCAGTATATATAATTGTACAACTCTTATGGTCTTTAGATTTACTTCAGTTACTCCAAATAAGTTAGCTTCATAAATGGTGTACTCAATAATTGCAATCAATATAAATTTTTATCGGAGTTCATAAGCATAAATGAACTTATTCATCGAACATGCATAGCAAAGCTCCATTGCGGCTACAACAAAATTACAAAATACTAGGTTTTAACATGAAAATAAATATTATATATTATTAACAAGGGTGTACATTTACTGTCACACTGGTGGTTGAAATTCATACTAAATTCAATTCAGTAAACTTATTTCCGTTGCATATTGTTATTCATTGTCACGACTAAAACAAGTGCAATACACTATTGTGAATTTGAAATATGAAAATTCTAATTTGATTGTCACTGAATCAGATTTCTTATTCTCACACCATATACTACCCCATATTAACATTTTTTTTTATGAAATGTAGCACATGTTCCTAATAAATTAGCATCATTTAATAGGGCTAAAATAAAATAAATTTAATTTTTTGTACTCTAATATTCATATCCTGTTCGTGGTGATTCGGCATTTGATTTTCGGGTCTTCGTTAAAATAGTCATATAATACTCTTCATCTTTAAACATGTCTTGTGATCAGTCGTTAACGTTGTTACCTTGCATAAACTCGTCGTCCTAGGCGGTAGGGTGGTTACCAATAACTAACTCGTTGGTGGTTACCGTGCTAACCGTTGGGATTCGAACCTGAATTAAGATGGTGGATTTTAAATGGCAACGAAGTCCTTAGTATGGCTTCCTCTGGGAGGGAAGTAAAACAGTGTCTCGTGTCGTATATTTACGACATGAAAAAGAAACTGTCCCTGATATAGAGCTCCAAGCAAACTATGCCGGCCGTTTCTCGCCCATGTTGAATTGCGACGCTGAATAGCCTTTTCAGTTGCAATACTACTGCTACTACAAGGAGTTTACTCTTCTTGCGTACCTAACGCACATTATTGTGTCTGTATTGATTCAGAATGTAGTTATGATTATGAGAAATAATATTTTCTAATTGCTTGAAAGAAAACACTGATAGAAGACAGACCAGAGGTACATCAGTAAAAGTGTAGGTCTAGAATATTTCGATCGACATCTCTTAGAGGGGTTTTTTTTTTTTTTTTGCTGCCAAAAATTCCGTTTCTTGAGCTTCAAGTCAGATTTTATGCGACTCGCTGATTTAAAAAATATGAATCGTATTAGCTCAGTCTGTAGGATGACTAAAAACAAGTCCGAAATAAAAATCACACGGTAGGTCAGTGCCAAATTGTTAATTCAGATTCGATCTCCGGTGCTCTATGGAATGATAGGAGAATGAGAAACTCTCCCGTTTCTCTAAATATTAAAAATGCAATTCCATTAATACTCTTCATGCCATTTGTACTCTTTTCTGCCGCACTGCCGGACGGCGACCTTTCAAGATCTATTGTGCTAACCCTCAAGCTAGGCGAATTCCCAAACCCACATCGGCTGACTACACTAAGGTTTACTGCGTACCCAACTTTCGAACAGGCAACACCATGTGATGGCGTAAATTTGACATATGAAAATTCTAATTTGATCGTCTCTGAATCGTGTTTCTTATTCTCACAACATATACTACCCCATATTAACGTTTTATTTACTTCGACACTTTGACTTTCTTCAGACTAAGAAAACACTACTCCTTTCCACTAGCTAAAACTCTACCTGCTCGGAAGAACGCTCACCACCCCTAGCTTAAACATCAGTGAATGGACAGTACAGCCGATAGGAACTGAATATACGTCGTCACTACTTTCGGCTGGGAGACACGCAATTATAGTCGCGTCGCTGTTATTTCCGGTGTGACTCCTCCTCTTTGCTTACGCCTGAGGAAGTGAAATCTTTATAAAGTCTAGATAGGTACTATCGTTCGCCATGTTTGTTCTTTCATTGCCTAGCTATCAGACGAGGAATCTATTTGCCGCACCGTTAAACATTATAATGTAGCTCCTACGATAATAAAACAAACGCACTGTAATTGAGCAAATAATTGAGCGGCAATAACGTCCTCCTGTGCTTTCTGCGAACGTCAACGAAAGAACCAAAATGGCGGGCGATTATATTAAGTATTTATCAAGCCTTAGGAAGTGCATAACGTCATCAACAGCGAATTAAAAAAGACACACACGTTTAAATGTAGCCGACCTGGAACGTGATTGGTTGCCGGAAATTATTGAGATCTGGGCTAGTAGGTTATCCAGCAGAAACATCGATAAAGTAAGAGCCAAAATGTGTAAAAAATTTCTAGGAATACCGGAGAATGCTTCTAACCTGGCAGCGTTACTAGAGATGGGAACCGATTCGAGTCTGGGAATTATTCTAGAAAGAAAAATCAAATATTTAGGTAATATTCTGTTTAGGAATGATTCAGCAATTATGAAAACATGTATCTTTTGTATGGAAGCCGCTAATTGGAAATCAAATTGGCTGAATGAGCTGGAACGAGAAATAAACAGATTAGGTCTAAATTGGCTATGGAGAGAACTAGGGTCTATAATCACGAAAACTATTGGAAGAATAGTAAAAGAGAAGGCAAACGAAATTTCGAGACAAGATATTTTTAGTAATATTAAAAACCTGGGATCACTGAAATACTATAGGGAGGTTAAACAGTTTCGGGAACAGGAAGAATATATTAGACTAAATTCAAGGGAAGAGAAAACAGGAATGGCATGGTGGAGATTAGGTATCTGGAGGCTCAAGAATAAGAGAGGGAACGCAGAGAAGGATAAAATTTGTGTGGACTAGTGGAAAACGTAATGCATATTGCGTTAAAGTGTCAGGCAACGAATGATTTGAGACACAGTTGGGTGGATAAAAAATTTCTACAAATAAACGCTATAGTACCTTATAGAAAATGAATGGTCCCCTTAACGCCAGCAGTCTGCATATATTAGGAAAATTTCTTTTTAGAGTTAAAATTAGATGGGAAGAGAAAGTCAAAGCTCTAATGGATATGGAATTATAAATGTTGAGTAGTCGGACACGCTAGGAAACTACGAAAAGTAGTCAGTGAATTTAACAGAATAATTTTTAAGAGATTGAGTATAGAAGTGAAAAAGCTAAAGTAAGAGTTTCAAATACAAGAGCTATACTTATTATTAGTTTATTATTATTATTATTATTATTATTATTATTATTATTATTATTATTATTATTATTAGGGTGCACAGAGGATACTTATAGGTTCAATATGTAGTAGTTCTTGTAATGTTTGTATAGAGAGTGATGGCGGATTAAGAATTGGAATCACATCTAATCCGCCATGACGTGAACAAAGATTGATGAAATAAATAAATAAATAAATAAATTATTGGCTGGCGGAAATAAGAGCGACGGGACTACAGTTAATGTTTGTAAACAAAACGCACGGACCAAGGATGCCTATCCTGATACAGCTACTTTATCCGATTATTATTATTATTATTATTATTATTATTATTATTATTATTATTACTGAAAAAGTCACTCACCAAATAAGTAGCTATGCTTTGAGTTTGTTTCAGTGACGTTTGAATGTGATGAAACAATGCATATTAGGCTCGGCTGAAGAAATATGTGTTGAAATTCCCCTGGAAATATTTTTCAGGTCGCCGAAGCCCTCAGTGGATCACAATGTTCTTTTTTTTTTTTTTTTTCGACAGCAACAAGTACGGCAAGAGAAAAGTTCATTTCGCACCACATTACCATATAACCATTTATATTGCCAATAATAATAGGTTGCATTGGAAGCTCGTGCTTTAAGATTATCTTTCTGAAGAATTGTCAGTGATGGCGTAGGTATCTCCTTATTTAGAGTTTTCCTTTTTCAATATTACTTGTTCTCGAAAAAAGGATATTTTTTAACAATGAATTATTTCTCTCATCTGTTTCTGTTTCCATTTTCCCCTAAACACATAACACTGGACCACACTCACTTCTGTATTACGAACTAAAATAGTACAACACCCTCTCATAATTCATAAACTGAGACACAAGGGGAGAGAACAAAGTGGACTCACCAGAGACGTACTCAAGGGGGAAGGGGTGGGTTGCCGGGTTTAAATTCCCTTGAACTTTTAAAAATGATTATATATTTCGATTTGAATATTTCTTATCCATAATCGTTTTCCCTTCTCTAATGTTTCACTGTCAGAGTAACAAAATCTACATCGACAACGCACAGTCTTCCTACCCCTCCTTCAATATAATCCCTGTGCTTAATGCTGCGGCACGTTCAAATTGTAACAATGCTGTCTTTACTACAGAGAGACCTACTGCCTAGTGCCGTCCTTGTAATAAACTGAAGCCGAAATAATATAAAATTTAACTTGTGAAACATATTGAAAAGGTCGTTTTGAAAGTTCTGCAGTGCTGATGTTAAATATTGTGCATTGTCGATTTTAAGCTCATTTTAAGAGTGGTATTCACCAGACCCTTAGTTCGAGTTCTGACTTTATTGTGAAACTTTTGTTTGAATTTTTGTGCATTTGACAATTCATATTTTAATAATAATAATAATAATAATAATAATAATAATAATAATAATAATAATAAACAAAATTTAAAATACCGATAATGTAAATCGTAAGCAATTTTAATAGCGACCCCCTTGACAAAATTCTGCGTACGCTACTGTTCAGGTCTATATATATATCACGAAAGTTTCAAACACTTCTACAACACTATAATGCTTCATTTAAATAACTAATATATTATATAAAAACACAAAATTGGAGTTCAATTAATCCAAGCGACTGAGACCCTGTCTCACTGACGCCTCCGCCCGGGCCCAACCCTAGAAAAACCAGCCAGTCATACCCAGTGATTAATATGATTAATATGACTAAAATTGTACACAAAAATAAATACACTGCAACACCACAATGCAGAAATACCATACCACACTACAAAGACAATATGAACCACCAGGTATGCCTGGCGCTGGCACTTCAACATGCACAGAGTGGAGAGAATAGAACTGATATGAAAACGTAGGTAAAGTAATCCAGATTCTTTTCAACAAATTAATATGGAGTTCTTTATCATAGACATTATAGCGACGCTGAACCGCAATCTACAGTACACGTATACAAAAAAGAACAACTGAGGTCCTAAACTGTTCAACTAACAAGAATCCTACTTGATTTCAGTATCTATTACAATGTAGTAATACCATTATGAAAGAGTATGAGAAATGTATAGTAATAATAATAATAATAATAATAATAATAATAATAATAATAATAATAATAAAGAATAATAGTCCGTCATTTTAAGATAAACACAAAAGAACCTGTGTTCAAACAGACAATGGATCTTTTGTCAAAAAATAAACAAATTCAATCATGAACTACTTCCGAAAGGAAGATGACGTATTTTTATTTTATTTTATTCAAATCAGAAATGTATACAAAAACAGAATCACATTAAAATTATTTTGTCACTTTTCGATGACATTGACTTCAGACACTATTTTTGGTCTACTCAGAATTGTGTCTGAAGTTAGCAACAATAATGAATTTTAAAATTATCATACCTAGGTAGTAATGTTCTCACTTGCCAGTGTAGACACTTTCCCAGTGCAAAGAAATCACATGGTAATATATGGGCGTGGGTAAGCTATACAAATCTCCTGTTGTTTATTCATCAAGTCATCGCTAATTCAACAGAACAATCTGTGACGTCACGAGCATTCATTGATGAAAATGTCCGATGAATCAGCGCTAAATTAAAAACGGCCCTACTACATTACGATCAACGTATCAGAGTCAGTGAGATTGTTTATGACGCTGAAGTTACGCAGTTGTTTGGCACATGTACATACATAGCTCACACAGTAGCTTAAAAGCATGAGGAAAACACTATCCTCAGCTGTTCGTCTTCCTCCACATTTTAATTTTTCAATTGGCTATTTAACGACGCTATATCAACTACGTGGTTATCTAGCGTCGATGGTAATAGTAAATGTGAAATGAGATTTTTGTGACAGGAGTCCGAGGTTTGTCATGACTGTCATGAGATTATGTGGCATTTGCGTTATAGTTAAGGAAAATCTTTGTAGAAAGCCAAGCAATCAACCCAAGCAGGACTCGAACCCATGCACGAGTACAATCTCAAATCACGAGTTCCCCACGCTACCATAGGTGGATCCAGAGAGGGGCTAAAGGGCTAATGTGGGCTTTAGCCCCCCCCCCCCGAGTCAATATGACAACAGTTATATTTGAGTTACGGAGTTACTTTATTTTGATGAAATAAAAGCCAAGAGTTTTATTTCTGCCTTACATACGTCACCGAAACGTTTGCTATGGGTGAGCATACATTCCTTGAATAGTGGACTCATCCTAGCAGTGGTCTGAAGTGGCGAGTGGCGACAATTGTAGGAAAAATTTAACCCACTCTTTAGGCACTTTAGGGTAATCTTGGATCCGGCACTGCATGCTACCACAACATTCTACCATTAGCCTTCTTCTTTCTTACATCACATGCTCTATTTCATTTTTTTTCTTATTTGGCCCCCATACTGTATTTTCTTTCTGTATATGCGTTATTTGTATTGTTTTCGTAATTTTTCCCGCCTACATGTAAACAGAGTCTGCGGCTCGTACGACCTTCCAACCCAGCAGGACACAATTCTTTTTAGTTTGTTATTTAACGACGCTGTATCAACTACGAGGTTATTTAGCGTCGATGAGATTGATGATAGCGAGATGGTATTTGGCGAGATGAAGCCGAGGATTCGCCATAGATTACCTGGCATTCACCTTACGGTTGGAGAAAACCTCGGAAAAACCCCAATCAGGTAATCAGCCCAAGCGGGGATCGAACCCGCGCCCGGGCGCAACTTCAGGCCGGCAGGCAAACTCCTTAACCGACTGAGCCACGCCGGTGGTTCAAGTTTATAACAATCGCACTTGTCATCTGATAAAACTTTTGCAATTTTGCATAATGAATTGAAACCACGTTTTTTTTTTTTTTGTATTACTGTGTGATGTAGAAATGAAAATCATAATATGAACTATTTTACACATGCGCCCTTGGTTTCAGCCGATGTTGAACGCAATTTTTCCGCATACAAGGTTATACTAACCGACATTCGGCGGTCATTTTAATTTGAAAATTTGAAAATGAATGTTGTTGTTTATTGCAGCAGGAACCGAAACCAGGCAAACAACATGTAAGAAAAGTAAGGTACGAAATTGATGTGATAAATTAATTAATGTAACAGTTAAATATAGAGAAAGTAAAATTGTACGCCATATACGTTTTCGGCTTTCTAAAACTGTAATGCAAAACTCTAAATATAAGAAACATCTTTTCAGACTTATGTTTTACCACATTTGTGACAATTTAAGTATGATTTCTCAACCTCACCAGCATTTTAGACCTGTTCGATATTAGCCCTTATTATATAATAATTGTATTGTCTTGATTTTATAATACGCAATAATCACATACAAAACACAGAACGTGCTTGCTTAGGTGTGTCCAATTCACTTCCGCTGCCTGTACTTGAAACACGGCGACCATATTCTGTCCGGGGCGCCGTATGTTCTCCTCAGACTAATACAAATATACCGATGTCACGGCCCTACTGATAAGCTCCATGATTCGGAGCCCCAAGCTCTTCCTATATCTGCATCTGAAACCCGTACTATCTCCGAGAACTCACCTCGGCCTATTTTTAACTATTGTAGTTTTCAAAATGAAGTCAAGGCAGGTGGAGAATGTTAGTGGAATGACAGAGAGAAACGGGAGTACCCCCAGCAAAACCCTCTGTCGTCTGCTTCTATTCACTAAATTCCATCACGACATGACTGGGAATCGGACCCTCGCATCCAGGCCACCTGGATGGAAGACCAACGCGCTAGCGTTAAGCTACAGACGCGACCGAAATGTGAATACACGTATGTTTAGAGTTGGTCAAATAAAATTCCCTCTCACATCGCGCAGCATTGACTTCTAACGGGGAAGGCAAAACAAATAAAAACATATTTGCATTTTGTGCCACATTTAGACTGGTGACTACTACAAATATACAAATACAGCTCATTTCCTGTTGCCTCAAGCAGAGAACTTTGATGAATAATGCTTCCACATGTTCGCAATAACAAAAATGTAAATAACACATTCGATGCGAAAAAATGCTGTATGGAAATACTGCTTATTCCATGATTCATTCTATTCTCGATTGAATTGTGTTCACTCATTATCGTACTGATTAAGTAAGTGTTAGCAGACTTCAACACCTGATGTGCATCTTTTGAATTGAATATAATTTAATCTTTCCACTTACGCCTTATCACTAGTTTTTCAGCTATGTAAGCTATGCGAAAATGAGATAAACTGAGTGAAAAAATTACCAGTGTGGATTAATGTAAACAATAACGAAAGTTTTAACTGAACATCAGTTAATATATATATATATATATTTTTTATTTTAGTAGGATATTTTACGCTTTATCAACATCTCAGGTTATTTAGCGCCTGAATGAAATGAAGGTGATAATGCCGGTGAAATGAGTCCGGGGTCCAGCACCGAAAATTACCCAGCATTTGCTCGTATTGGGTTGAGGGAAAACCCTGGAAAAAAACCTCAATCAGGTAACTTGCCTCGGCCGGAATTCGAACACGGGCCACCTGGTTTCGCGGTTAGACGCGCTAACCGTTAATCCACAGGGGTGGACGCGAAACATTATTATTATTATTATTATTATTATTATTATTATTATTATTATTATTATTATTATTACAACTACTACTACCACTATTACTACTACGGCTATTGACTGGGTCCTGGATTTTTTCCGAGGACCGGACCCTGGATTCATACACTTAAGCACATATTGGTCCATTGTGTGACCTATATGCGATGATTGTTGCACTCCGACAGGCGGCCTAGTGGAATTCGTGAATCCGATGCTGACACTACGAACCAGCACTGCGACCTAGAAGATCGATTAAGATAACACTAGTGCTAACCGCATTACTAACCTACACCGGCTGACTACACTAAGATTCGCTGCGCATCCAGGTTTCGAGCAGGAAACCCCACTCGTCACTACATCAGCCTCCTCCGTGCGCCGCCGACCGGCGTAAGGGGAATGCTATGGAATGGAGATCGGATGGAATGATGTAGTAGTCTAATGTGGGGAAACGGGAGAACCAAGAGAAAAACCCCACCTGCGACCTCGTCCGTCACAAATGCCAATTGAAAAATCCCAGGTCAGACCTAGACTCGAAACCGGACCCCTTACGTGACAGGCCACACAGCTGCTACCGCTGTTGCTACTCCTACTACTAATACGACAGTGGATTATTGATATTACAGTATTCATAATCCTCGTAAGTATGACAAATTGCAGAAAGGAATCGAATTCTCTAAGGTATATTGTCGTTATTACATTATTAATATCGTCATAATCACTGAGTAACATT
Source organism: Periplaneta americana (assembly GCF_040183065.1). Taxonomy (NCBI): domain Eukaryota; kingdom Metazoa; phylum Arthropoda; class Insecta; order Blattodea; family Blattidae; genus Periplaneta; species Periplaneta americana. Next base: position 46,305,378 of record NC_091126.1, read on the forward strand.
CAGCGTTGGACATCAGACTCATTTCCCCATCATAATTACACTTCCCCTCTTCTATCATGATCTCTGTTCTTTCCCATGTTTTGGGGTTGCGGTGATGCCTACGCGGAAAGGCGGAAAGTGAAAGGATTCTATTGACTGAGAGGAGTTCGGAGGCGGCCCGCAGGGAAATCTGGAGAGCAGGAGGTCTTAGCACATGCACACCATTCCATTTCGGGTAGTACAATGGGACCATCCAAGCTTTCTACGTGTGAGGGCAGTCCCCATTCCCCGCCTCCCTCAACGGGACAACAGATAGATCATCGTCGTTATCATTGTCATCACAATATATACTTGGTGACAGTATTGTCCTCCATGACTGTCGCATGAGAAATCTCAGGCCAGACTGGGACTTCAAACAGGACAGCCCGTGCGATAGGCCGGTTTGGCCACAGCTGTTACTGTTGTTACTCCTCCTCCTCCTCCTCCTACTTGGGTGGGCCCATTGTACAGTGCTTATCGAGCATGCGCAGTATGTTACAACCAGGCAGCGCATTTGTGTTCCCAAACGTACAGCGGATCGAGTAGTGTAGTTTCTTCTTGTAGGCCTACATCTATTACGTCACGTGAGTGCGAAAGCAGGGTAGAATTGCAAGCAAGTACGCATATACTATTAATCATAGTACAATACAGGCGCCCCATCGTCAACGTTGTTTATGTAAAACATCAAATTACAACTACATTGTGATCTGATTCTAATTCTGAATAAGTTGCATTTTCATTCAGACTTCTGTGTTAAAATTATTTTAAATTATTTTAATTTATCAATGTATGTTATATTGTATTTCATTTTGAGCTGCAGTTTTTTAAATAATTTTTTAAGTAGCCTCGTCTCTGAACATTCCTGACAGTGTGAAACAAACATTTAAACATGTACTCCATAAAAACCTTGGCTATTCTCAAATGAGTGACGTCAAAGGTACTATAACTTCCAATAAGATAGATACGTCACGCTACGCTACTGATCTCCACAGAGGTCCTGTAAGGAAATTACAATGCTCCGTCGATATAGAAAGCCTATGTTTACCTACTTAGATATAACACGCGGAGTAAGATTCCTGCAATACGCAAGAGTTATCTTTAGGTAGGGCATGAAAGTCAAGGAATGTTATGGACAATAAAAAATCGATCATACGGCAATGGCCATTTAAGAGTTGTTAATTCATTACAAAAAGTGACTATGATAGAACGTTAATACAAATTAATGTTATTTCCTAGAATATATCTATAAATAAATAAATAAATAAATAAATAAATAAATAAATAAATAAATAAATAAATATTGCCTTACTCTTCATCAATATCCTTAATATTTGCGCCATTTTCAAGGCGTTGAATAATATTTACTTTGTCAGAAACAGAGAAACAGACATGAAGGTGTTTGTGACATGATGCTATACCAGAATGCGGGGGCTTGGACTATCGTCACAACAGACTATACATTGTACTGTTTTTCTGCTTTCTTTAGACTCAAATCGGCGAAATTGTGCGTGTGATTTCTCACCATATTTGCATGTGGATACTAAAAGGGAGCTTCTTTTTCGCAGATCACTCATTGCTGGAATGTAAACGTATAATTATTGCAAACTGAGTTCCAATGATATTCGAAGTTACGCTACAAGGGAGGGGAATATTCTTACGTATTAGTGTGTATAGTGTGCGCTTATAGTTGATATGCGGTGATCTTCAGAAATCTAACTTTGCCGACTGATTTTTGCTCTTTAGGTTTCAGCAATGAGGAAAGATAACCTAGACAACCTATTCAACGAGATGATAATACTGCTAATATGCATTAAAAATATGGACTGAGAACTTAACACAATATAAGAACAGATTCTATTTTCTATTGAGTGGACGGGCACGTGCTAGAAAATGCCCTCGCACGTGGACCGCTTGGGTAGGCCCATTGTACTAACCGGAATAGAACGGTATGCACCGGGCTATAGATTCACCTGAGGGCTGCCTTCCAACTCCCCTACAGTCTAAAATACTTTTACCTTTCCGCGTAAGCATTACCGCGGTCCATCAACCCCAAGGTCCCACGAGCACTATGAGCCCAAGGGGAGAGCCCACGATACATAGTACTATCACCAGCAACTAATGACCACATACCACGGGGTCGAAGTTCTGTGGCGGTCCCATCGACTCTACATCGGAGCAAACCCGAAACTTGGGAAAGAAACGTAGATGATGAATGAGAGGAAATGCAATTATGATGGCGAAATGAGTTCGATGTTCAACGCCGAATGTTACCAAGCAATTTTGCTTCAATTGGTTGAGAGAAAACCTAGGTATAACCTCAACCAAGTAACATGTCACAACCAGGATATGAACCGGGGCCCGCTCGTTTAACGGTGAAACATGCTGTTACTCCACACCGGTGGACCATAAGAGTAGGTTACTGAATGAAAATGTTCATTATTGTGCATGGGTAATACACTCATCTGTGGTCGAAGTCACACCTGTCCGTCCTTCGCAGATAAGATAACAGTAGAGGTACGCGTTCACTACATCGTATCGCACTCATCGGACGAGTCGCACGGATCGGAAAAAGACTATCTTTGCTGTAATTGTTACCGCGTTCACTACATCGTATCGGACGCATCGCCTATCGGCAAATCCGTCCACGTTTCTCGGATGGGCAACTTTTCCGATGCGTTCGATCATGGCCTTCTTTAATAAATCGATTTTAATTGGTCAATTGTTACTATTATGATGTGCCATGTTCAGTGTCGCGCCAAAATGGCAGACGGAAAGCTTATTTCGCGTGTAGAAAATTGCGAAGAATTATATAATTTGAGGCGTTCCCATTACAGTAATCAAGTCGTTTCTTGCAAATATATTATGTAACCAATATTTCTTTCGTTTCTTCCTCTTCAATTAAGACGCATGAAGCAATTACAAATTCTTATTCGCTAACAGACGTCATTATTAGACCTAACCTCGATTCCTCTGCTTTCAGTAAAGTCAATATCGTACGACGTCATGTTTTAAACAGCTGATAGGGGAATCCGATGAGGCGATGAGGTGAAGCCGTTACAGTGAACGCACTGCACTTAAAATATCAGTTGCTTGCGATTCGTACGAGTGCGATACGATGTAGTGAACGCTTACCTTAACAGTAACTCCCTCAGCTCCTCATACGTTGCATGAGATGGTCAGCTCGTAACTATAGTGAATAAATACAGTAGTTACAATATCCCCGAAAGCGCAAGAGTCATCGACGCGTAGCGACGTGGTCCAGAAGTACAGAGTGGGACTAATGCTTCGGTTTTGCAATCCGGCGTTATTTTGAATCCCTCTTTGCCAGTGTACCTGGTTTTATCTTTTTGGAAGTTCCCGAACTATAATGAGAACACCAGTTAATCCCTTGGCTAATTCTCCGACTCATCAACCCAAAATATCATCTGGCTCTCATAAAGTCCATCGACGCTAGATAACCTTGCAGTTAATACAAAATCGCTAAACAGCCGACAATATTGTACGTTATAATTTGTATGGGAAGTGTCACATATGTTTCTTCCCTTTTTTTTTTTAGTAGGTTATTTTACGACGCTGTATCAACATCTTAGGTTATTTAGCGTCTGAATGGGACGAAGGTGATAATGCCGGTGAAATGAGTCCGGGGTCCAACACCGAAAGTTACCCAGCATTTGCTCATATTGGGTTGAGGGAAAACCCCGGAAAAAACCTCAACCAGGTAACTTGCTCCGACCGGGAATCGAACCCGGGCCACCTGGTTTCGCAGCCAGACGCTCTGACCGTTACTCCACGGGTGTGGACTTCTTCCCTTTTCACTGTTTTTATTTAATTGCTGTAGTTTCAAGTCTAGGTACATAGGTTTGCTCTCGCGTGTTAAGAAATATTTGTCATTCGTCTGCCTGTTTGTTATCCATAGGCGGAGAGAGAACCGTTTCCTTGGGGGGGGGGGACAAAGCAAAACCATAGAATCCCCATATAACGAGGTTATGGGGGACATCATTTACCTCCTCTCCCCATTATAGCTTGACCGTAGTACATCGGAATATGATCATTTAATAAAGATATTTTCGGGGGGCATTTTCTTAGAGTGTTACATCCATATTCGCGATGTTTCGGACCGAATTGTATAGGATTTGAACTGTAGATCTACTACAAATTATAATAGGGCATAACTTAAAATAATCCCTCTCCTTTTCTCTCATACAGAAACACGTAACTACGTAACAGTGCTAACAGAAACTTTTATATATTAAGCTTTCCTGAAGATATCATATGAAATTTAAACTCTACGGACAGGTGTGACTCATAGACATTCTTAGCGCGGGCTTCCGGTGGATGATCAGCGAACTAACGTTTTTCGAATTCATTAACCAGTGTTAGCGATATATGATATGATATGAATCCTGTACAAGTAACCAGTCGATAGCCGGGCTAGTTTAGCACGCTCGTAACGCGGGCTAGCGATATGTCTATGAACAGCACCCTATTTATTTCATTTAATCTCGTCTTGAAGTTTACACATTATACCAGGATCACTTTTCTTTTTTCTGCATTCTTGTGCAGAATGTTATTCATATTTCTCCAAGTGGCAGCCCGAACATCTGCAGATTTCTAACGCATGAGTACAGGCTGTTACAAAAGAAACATTACAGTGCTTTCAATCCTCAAATAAGGTATAGAAATTCTTATACATTCAAAAATTTAAAATAAATATTATAGTCCAGACACATGATCTGAAGACATTAATTCGTCAATTTAAGCACAGAAACATAATCATAAACAAAAGCAAATAAGATATTTTGAATTTAATATTTTCTAACGTTAATAAAAGAAAAGAGTTGAGACAAGTTTTGGGTGGCCAGTGCTCCCCCGTGTCTCAGCATAACTCCCTCCGCCTATGCTGTTGTCGCTACTCACATAACAATGTAAGTGAAGTGCCGCCACGTCGATCTAGTGGCTAGAGCTATTGACTTACAATCCTGTGAACCTGGGTTCGATCCCTGGCAAACCTCCGATTTTTAACTTGTGCTGGACAAGTCCGTGGTCCAGAAAACACAGGGGCTGTTTTCGGGAGCTCCGGTTTCCCTGTGGAATCCCAAAATTTCTCCATCAACATCTTCATCTCGTCGAGGGTATATTAGCGTAGACCAGCCTCCTATGGCTCATATTGGCCAACGACTCTTTCGGTAAATTGGTCTACACAACTGGCTTCATATGGGTGAATGGCGAACAGTTAAGTACTTGCCATAGTAAACAAAATATGATTTATTTTTACAAAAATGCTTTCCTTCTTTCTTGGCGTATCCGGTGATCTAGCAGAGACCACCTATTGGATGAGAATTTCGTAAGTTCAAACTCGATAGACGGTGATAAAATCCTAAGCATGGCTCCCTCCGGGGGGGAGTAAAACTGAGAGCCCGTAAATTAATCGTGTTCCAGATAGAGTGGTGAAGGAAAGAAAACATCCGTCATTTCCAGTTATTCGTGGGACTCGAGCCCACTCAATAACGTATGCTGCTGCTGATGATGATGATGATGATTATTATTATTATTATTATTATTATTATTATTATTAATACTACTATGATTATTACCTATATTATCGTCATACGTGGTGGACTGTTTATTGATATCAGTAAATAACAGATTCTTTTTAATAGTAAGGATGCATTGTGATGTGCACTTTATTCGCCTTCTCTACCGCTAGTCATTAGGAATCCCATCATCGACATTAAGGACGATAATAAAAGAAATCGTGACTCAATCACTGCAGTTGCGACGTCGCGTCGGCAGGATGTAAGCGCAAGAAAGTGAAGTGCGGTAAACATGAGGACTTGGGAAACACGCACACGGCAAAAAACTATAAATAACTTTTTTTTTTCGAAAGAATTAAGTTCAGTTCATATTGTACTAAATGTCTTTGACGTACAGTACAGTAATTACATAATGGGGTAATACTGTATTACCTTTCATGAATCATGTATTTAAATAAAGAAAAATGCTAATAGATATTGTATATAAGTAAAAATTAGTATACTCGTCTAATACGCGGTCCGGTTAATACGCGGTTTACACGCGGTCCCTTGAACAGCGTCTTATCGGGGTTTTACTGTATTAACCAATAAAATTGGAACCACTGGGGGTAGAAATGTAATTTGTGTTTCTGTGCGTTCAGAATCATTCAACATTCATCATATTATATACATGCAGGATCCATACAACATACTAATTTTCGTAGCGCACTTGTTATTTGATTTTGAGACTTTTTACCTGGTGTACGTGCGCTTTATGGAGCTGATGATGAGGTCTTCTACCAACAGGACGGGACACCACCATTCTACCACCTAGCCGTACGAGCTTTCCTGGATGACAATCTGCAGGGACATTGGATTGGACGAAGAGGGCCCATTGAGTTGCCACCACGGTCGCCAGATCTAACCCCTATAGATTTTAACTTGTGGGGAACTGCGAAAGATCAAGTCTATAGACGTAAACCGCGCACGCTGGAGGACCTTCGCCAGGAGATTATAGAGGCATGTGCATCGATCTCCATTGAAACATTGACCGACGTAGCTGCGGCGACCGCTCGCCGTTGCGTTAAGCCTTGGTTTTTCTGAACCGACGCATGCGACGTGTGAGGTGCGAGGCCCGCCTCGCACAAATCCGGACTACACTAGAGACAGTGAGTGGTTTCTATAACCGCGAGATGCGAGGTCTGCGCACCTCGCAGTTATAGAAACCACTCACTCTCTCGTGTAGTCCGGATTTGTGCTTGGCGGGCCTCGCACCTCGCGCGTCGCATGCGTCGATTCAGAAAAACCAAGACTTTATGTGTCTGGCCGCCAACGGCAAACATTTTGAACATCTAAAGTAACCATGTGCTTAACTGAAGACAGTATTCTACATGTGTGATCAGTATTTAAATGTAAAACATTTAATAAATAGTTTTCGTTCCTTAAAGAGTGTATAGGCTTTTTTTTCCTTCACATTTCGAATTCTTTTATTTTCAAATTGTGGTGGAATACCCCAGCTCTTTTGCCAAGAATGTATCTGATGACATTGCTTCTTCAAAATTATTTCGCTAGCAAGATAAATTATCAGCTAGAATCTGAATAAGAGAATATGCTTTATCAAACTGTACAGTTTCCGATTGCATAATTAGTGGATTTGTGCTAAATTAGTACATTCCAGAATCTTTGATTGCAACACTATCTGAAAAATGAATTGAAATTTCTCTACTTGGTTTTTCAAAGCAACAGCTTGTTCTCGTTCTTCCTCTTTTTTTTTTCGATATCAATATTAATTTTGACAGAACCTTAAGTACATCGACATAAGCATAACGCAGAGCTTTAACAGACTGGTATCTCGAAGACTAATGTGTTGGACAAAGTTTTTTAAGGTACAGGGACATCATTTTATTTTTACCAATATTTCTAATATTAACCTGGCTATACCTTTGGATCAACGATTAAGAACTGGAAACACCGTGTACTACCCCCTTCCACGACTGGAGTTCGATGATACTGGCATAAAATACAAACAAATCACTTTACTAGGCATAGGAGGGAAGAAAAATAGTTCATCCATTTACGTAAACTAGGAAATATCGCGATTTTGAGTTTGATAATTTTCATTAGGTTTTTGTTTAATCAAAATACAGTATAGTATTAACAATGAGTGTTTTTACTCACGAACTGAGCTTTCCATGCGGACGTATTCATTATGCAGTGTATATTATACTGTCTACAGCACATTAGCATACACTATAGAGAATGAAGTTAAATTGAAAAAAATCATAATATGGATATTTAAACACATTTTTGAAAATGGTGGCCGTTCATTTCGACACAGGCTTCAGTTCTAATGTGCATATTATTGCACTATAGACTATTGTACGTAATTCCAATTACCAGGTTCGTACTTCGTATCAGTAACTCATATTGAAATAATTCTGTACCTTATCTATAAAAGAGACCTTACGTACTGTAAATTCAATCTTCAATTCTGCCCGATCCGAAAAGATAAAATTACTGAGACATGCTACCTACTGTCCGTCCAAGTGGTTACTCGCAGCGTTATAGAAAGGGAGGAAATCACGTGACAGTTAATTACTTAACGAGGCCCTTTTATTTAAGTTATTTTAAACAATTGTATGGGTATAATATTACGTAGACGTCCAATTCCTAACAGAAATTAATGTTCTCAGAAAAGAGCTAAGACAGCTCAGCCACTAGCATTTACAGAGAGGCGAATAGAAGCAGGTGGGGGAAACCAGGATGCGACGTAGGCAAATGGAAAATGATGCAATATTGAAAGCTCTTTCGTCACTGGAAAACGCGAACATATTTTTGGAACGTACTGTTTACTATGACCGTAAGGCTACTATGACTGCATATGCGGTCTTGGATCTGTGTGGAGGACGGTTGAACTTCATTAGTAGAAGGGGTGGGAGTGAAGTACATTCAAAAACTCAGGTACAATAAAAATTGAAGTAAAAATAAAATTATGTCCCTGTATAAAAATATACCAAATCTTCCCATCTTTAATACTATGACTGAAGAAAAGCTACAACATTTCCACTGTGTCATAAAAGGACCTATCTTCTTGAATTCCACATGCAGCATCGTTAAGTACTCGATTTAAATTATGCGCCTGCACAATGTACATATTTTGCAGTACTTTCTCTTTAATCAATTCTCGTTCTGACATCTTTGTATACGCCTGACATATTGGCACAACCGTCATACCACTGACCATGGCATTTAGTTACTAAGGGTCATATTCATATTCTTAGCGCGGGCTTCCGGTGGATGATCAGCGAACTAACGTTCTTCGTATTCATAAACCAGTGTTAGCGATATGATATGATATGATATGAATCCTGTACAAGTAATCAGTCGATAGCCGGGGCTAGTTTAGCACGCTCGTAGCACGGGCTAGTGAAATGTCTATGCATAGCACCCTAAGTGTCCCTTTTCGTCTATTACACTGAGTATTTCCTTATCTATTCCTAATGCACTTTGATATTTTATTTCACGAAAATCTAAGAAGCTTTCATTTATCTTCACGTCAGAAGGTTTTCCAGTTACATCATGTGAAACTATAACATATCTAAATATCTGACTCAATTGTTCTTTTTTTGTTATGTCTTACGTTCTATCTGTAATTTTTTAAAAGAATGGGGCAGCTTTAATGCCATTAATAATTTATTTTTCAACTGCAAGGGATAAAATATTTATTAACTTATTCTGAATAGGGGCGGCCGGGTAGCTCAGTTGGTAGAGGAGCTGGCTACGGACTGGAAGGTCCGGGGTTCGATCCCAGGTGGTGACAGGATTTTTTTCTCGTTGCCAAACTTTCAGAACGGCCCCGAGGTTCACTCAGCCTCCTATAAAATTGAGTACCGGGTCTTTCCCGGGGTAAAAGGCGGTCAGAGCGTGGTGCCGACCACACCATCTCATTCTAGTGCCGAGGTCATGGAAAGCATGGGGCTCTACCCCCATGCCCCCCAAGTGCCTTCATGACATGTTACGGGGATACCTTATTCTGAATAGAGGGCTTAGGTACTTTTGTGTATATTTTGGTTTATTTGTGAGATCGTGTCCTACAGGATCGTACTTCGCGAGAAGTTCCATGATTGCTATAAAGTTTCCACTATTTGATTTTACAATTTGTTATTATAAATTATTGGATGGCAGTGATAACGTCACATTCAGGATACGCTCAAGGACCTGTTTCCATATGTTTTCACTTTTCTTTAGTTTTGAATCCATACCCGCGTCAATTGTGTTTTCTTACGCCACGAATTGAAAACGACGCATGTATTCAAATGTGCGTAACTAGTTTCGTGTCGCACTATATTTTGGTTAACTCTCTCCAATCTCGGACTCCTTCCCTCCAAGCTGAAAACGGCTTCTGCTCTCCAAAGAGCCAACACGGTTTACAATAAACATCGTCATTTTTAATTTAATAACACATCCATTCTCTCCTAATTCTTTGTCCCATCAATGTGAATTTATCGTAATATTTGGTGGAAAAGGATCTGTTATCCTGCTTAGGATCTTTAGGGAAAGGATCCGCTGGCTCTGGCTGATAAGAATTTTGTCTAACAAAGAACTTTTTAATTTCATCATCTACTTTTAACTCATAATCTGCACGATCATCTGTATACTCTGCAACTGCGATATTGGTAGGCCTAATTACATTTAAGGCGCTTTTGTTACAATTTTCTTTTTCGCTAACGCTTTCACAATTGCTGTCTCTACTAGCATATATTACTATATCACTTTTAACTTCAGACGCGCACTCACTTGTGTCACTGCAAACATCTGTAACTGTTGAGCAAGCACTACTACTAGGACCAGGAAGAGAAAAAAAACTTACTTTCACTAGTTTGTTTGTTTCTTTTTCTAACTCTCGCTTCTTCTTTCTTTTCTGTGTACCACTTGGATGTTCGTACTTAACTTTAAATGGTTTCATTTTTCAGTAACTACAGTACTATACTGTCTATACTCTCTAATACTCGCAATAATTTACTCGATTAAAACACAGAAAAATATACGAACAAATTTAAATTAAAAACTGTTCAAATAAAGTTGGAAAAATATCACACCGATCACACAACTGATATTATTAACTTCCCGCAAAGAAAACTCGTTCGAAGCTGAGTAAATTTGACTTATCGTTACTACACAAATATCTTATTGGATAATTATTTGGATTATAAATTTGAACAAAAACCCATTCCATTGTTGTCGAATAAATGTATAACTAACATATGTTTAAGAAATGTGAATAAAACCATCTCAGGTACACTACACATCAAGAAAATTCGATTTTATAACTAAAACATGATATTTTGGTATCATTTTTCATTGCTATCATTATGATTAAATAACTTTGCGCTACTCTTTTGTGAGGATTGAGTGATGCTTCACACCACGTGTACGTGTTATACGACACGGAGTCGGCAAGGATACAGGGCAAGCATTGTTTACAGCTGTGTTGGATTCAACAACAACATAGTCCGATTCTATGATGATGTCGTGAATAGAGATCTGACAAGTTCCATGCAGGCTGCAATTGATTGGGCTTTTTTTCTTTCTTCTTCTTCTTCTTATTCGCGTGGTGTTTGCGGGGTCCCTTAACCCATTACTGCATAAAGTTATTAATCACTTTAATAATGCGTTTCTCAGTTTAAGTTTGCTAGTTGGTGACTTAAGAATGCTTTCTTATCATTTTTATCTTTATTTACTTTCTGGGATAAAAATTAAGGACCGTCTCATAAATAGGACGCTATGCATAGTGGTCGTGATCCAGTAGTTGAATAGAATAACCCTTTTTTGTAGTTCAAATAGTATTTATGTGTTTATTATGTAGCAAATACATATACATATTAGAACCAATGGTTCAGCTGCCCTTCTCACACAAGCCTACGCATTGTACAACACTATTTTGTGTGGTAAGGGTAGAAACATTTAGGGTGGAGTTCAATTTGACACTTGCTCCAGATGAACTTTGCTCTCCCTGTACAATTAGCACATCTTCGCTGAGTTTCATTTTCAACTGGCCACTGATGTTGACCATCAAATCTTATGTCTCCTGATGGAATGGGAACAATTTTTCCTTAGTGGGAACTCACCCCATGCCTTTTGAGTAGTGTAAAAGCCAGAAGACGGCAAACGTTAAGGAGCGGTTCTGAAGAGTTTTGAGGCTTCATTTTTCTGTACAGAAACTAAGCATTTACTACGGCAACATCAAGAAAATAAGCGAAGATGGACCACCACTCTGTTGTTGCCGCTGTTGCTAACATCGGTACTGCCAACGCTGGTGCTGCTGTTTCTGTGCTAGCGGTGATACTGCTGTTGCTGCTAGTAATGCTGCTGCTAGCGTTGGTGCTGATGGTGGTGATTGTAAAAAAATTCGTACCTTTACAGCCCATGAAGGCCCAAGACCGACCAGTTGGCTGCTGATCTCACGTCCACATGCTGAAACAGAGGTGGACAATCATCCAACCAGAATGCCGGATTTTCGCTACCTATCCTAGCTCCACAAGTGCATGATGATGATAATTGGGCACCGGTCCCATACACTGGCCAAAATTTCATGAGAAAATTTCTTCCTCCATGAGGACTCGAACCAGCGCGCATTCCGTAACCCGAGTCCGAGGCAGGATGCCTTAGACCACGATGCCACGGCGCGGTACGTTGGTGGTTATAGTACTAATAATAGTACTTGTAGTTGTAGTAGTACGATGGCCTTCTAGCCTGGAATTACCTTCCCTATCTTGGAAATTTTCATATAGGCCTGTTAGCTTTCTTCTTTTCGGACGGCAATAACTTGTGCGAGAAACCTCAGCTTCATTTTTCTCTAATGTACTTTCAAAATCATTTGTTGCAGCTTTGATGTTGGAAGATTCTGGCATACTTTCATCAACAATGTCATCTTCATTATCATCATTACATATATATATATATATATATATATATATATATATATATATATATATATATATATATATTTTGTAATTCCGCTTTACTGAGTAGCATTTTACCGCCAAGATTATTGAAATAAGCCTCATGCTCGTCGTCCGATTTATCACTGTATTTATTTGTATAATGGAAATCTTCTGGAGGGGTCACATAAGTTATATTAGACTCTCATTATTATTATTTTGATTTTCCATTAACCCCAGAATTTCACTCACGGCTAGACTGGAAATAAAACAATGTAATGGAAACCATATATGTTATGAAGAATACTACAGGAGTGCACACTGCATGGCGTCCTATTTTTAGGACGGCACTTTATTTCACCTTGTACCTAGCAACATATAAGAAAATTTTATTGTTGTTATATACCACATGAAAGCTGAAGTAATCAACTCATTATGTGAAAATAAAAATCAGATATCTGTATCACCATTACAGAGTAACTAAGAATGAACTTACACGCGGTGGGTCACAGAATACTGTTATCCTGCCATCTTGTGAAAAATTAGCTGGTATGAACAAATGTTCGCGCGGAATTCAAACACTGCAACACTATAATACAATGTAATAATTTACCTTCTAAACAATGCCTCCAAATGCACTAAACAAGAAAAAGTTCCATAGAAATCAGTATTTTACGGAAGTCCCATTTTTAGGACGCTATGCAGTAATGGGTTAAAACCCCGGGCTCGACTGCATTGCAGACCCTGCAGGCCCTAACGTTACGCCGCTGGCACTTACTGATAATATGACGTATCGGTACGTGAGAACAAATGAACACAATTATAATGAATAATTTTAATTTAAATTAACAAAGAAATTGTCCTTTTCTTTGCAACAGATATTCACTGGAGCTACAAAATCAAAACCATTCTTTACAAAGATCCTTTCATTATGTTTTCAGACAACAAAACCTGAACAGCAAGGCAAATAATAAATAAAAATAAGAAAACATCACCTGAACCAAATAACCTTGCTATTGAAATTAATGACACTATTCTTACAAAATCCACAGAAGCAGGAACTCAGTTGAATGAATATTTTGTAAATACATTCACTGTCATATTCTATTTGGGAGAATTATTTTAGATATAAAGTTGGTGGATTGAGGATGCCAAATAACGTAGGTATTAGTGTCCTCCAATGTTTGAACATGACACAGACAACCAATACATACAAATTTCGTCTTATTTCATATATTTATTACAACGTGGAACAAACACGAAAGGCCTCCTTCTGCAGAGCGAACATCGACGAATATCGAACTTCGCCGTAGTCGACAAATCTGAACCGAACATAATGCCTGTAATGCACGACGCTAGTAAGTATAGCATAATACTCAAATTTCTTCATCTCAAAATTCATAAACATATATTACAAAGTCGGCCTGGGTAGCGTAGTCAGTATAGCGCTGGCCTTCTGTGCTCGAGGTTACGGGTTCAATCCCAGCCCAGGTCGATGACATTTAAGTGTGCTTAAATGCGACAGGCTCATGTCATTAGATTTACTGACATGTAAAAGAACTCCTGAGGGACAAAATTCCGGCACACAGGTAACGCTGATATAACCTCGGCAGTTGCGATCGTCGTCGAATAAACCATAATTCAATTTTTTACACTTGAAAATGACGTGCACACAGTTTGATATTATTGTGCAAATATACATAATCGACACTTTTGTTCATTAAATTTAATCTTCTATCACTTAGCAGCCGTTTCCTGTCGAAAGAACAATGAAAAAATACAAGACGTAAGGTGGACAAGTAAAGGCAAATAACCTGACTTTAAAAATACTATTAATTCGATTGCACGTGTATTTTGACATGAATTTCAAAGATTCTTCCTGACATACAAGTAGGTAACTAATAACCAATAAGTGTTTTAAGGAACACGATATGTATGGTGTGATGCATTTTTTATGACAATGAGTTGTGACTTTATTACCTCTTTTGATCTTTAGGGAATTTGAAGGACGAGAGATTCGGAGATTCCAATAAGTGTTTTACAGAAAACGATATGTATGGTGTGATGCATTTCTTATGATAATGAGTTATGACTTTGTTACCTCTTTGTTGTTGTCACTGCAATTCATAGCACTTCGTACATTTTCTTTATTAAGAGACAATATTAAAACCAGTGGCGTAGCGTCAATGTAAGCTAAAAAGCTTAGCTTCCCCAGTTAATAATAATTTCATAATAAACCTTCAGTCTATGGACAAAATTATTTATTAATTTTAATAGAATTTATATTTACGCGTTAAATATTGTGATGCGGCAGCTCAGGATTATTTGTGATGCAGCAATACATAAGAAGCCTGCACGCACCAGCTTCCAAGCAGACCGGTTTCTTCTGTGTAATCCACCCCGCAGATTTTCCATCCCTTTTAAACTACCCTAGTCGCAAGGCTCGAAAAGAAGCTAGCTTTAACATTTAAAATAAGTAGTTTCCGAGTTATTCCTATTCGTCAGTTGTGTTCAGTTGAAGTGTTAGAGTGCATTGTGGCTGATATAATAAATAATGAGCGAAATAATAGTTCCTGACACTAATTTACTTGAATTTTTTAGGACAATTGTATTATCAAGACTGACTTACGAACAAAAGTGTGATTTAAAAAACAAATGACTGACTCCCTTGCTGTCAATGAAGGACACAACCAAAGGACAGACGCATACTTACGTAATGATACTAATATTGTGATTTCTCTAAGTATGACAGGGAGTGAGCTAATGTTATACATATACGTGTCTATTTGTTAGAGATATGTGTAAACCGTGAAATCGTATTTTATTACGTCTCATTTGAGGTCATGCCTTATTGGTGTTACTTACGATGTTCCAACCAATCTTCGACTGCTGACTTGAAATTGACTACTATTTATTTTAAGACTGTGTTTTTGTAATACATTTTCTTATATTGCATGAAAGACAACTTGAGTTAGCTTCCCCTGCTCAAAATTTCATGCTACGCCACTGATTAAAACCTTATTAACATCCCACGTCCTTTTTATAAGCACGTGCTAACTGTAGGAATCCTAGGACTTATTGCTTTCATTTGCTAGCCGCTTGGAGCGCTACTCTCTACTGTCAAATGCTGGCAGAAAAAATGTTGGAGTTGCGCGACTTTTATATTGAAAGACGGAAGAGGAGCTTGAATTCGCAATAGTTTTGTGCACCGTATCCTGCAACGACATAAATTTCATCTTTACAAATTGCAGTTTGTGCAGGAACTACATCGTGATAACGATAACACTTAGCGTCGAAAAGAATTTTGTGATTGGGTTACCAACAATGAATTAAACAGTGCCGTGATCAGAACAGAATTTCCCCTCCCCCCCCCCAAAGAATATGTTCTCATTGTTTACTGCGCCGTCTGTGGCTTTCACCAAAGACTTTTTACTAAGAAGACGGACATCTTACAGTACGTTGGAGACAGCTTGCATGTGACGCTGGACCTCTCAAGTCAAGCGGGAATTCAAACTCTTCATTTAATTTACGGGACTGGATGAGGGAGTTAGAGTTCGTAAGATGCATATTTTGTTCAGTATTTAGCTTAACTGAAGACGAAGAGAGATCCACTTTTCGAAACGTTGTGTTATAATTTGTGACACTTAGCAATGGAAAAAGTCCAAACTGCTCAACTATTGAATAATTCACCGTTGCTCTCCCCTCTTCATTCAGAACAATATACCATGTTACATGTATTCTAATGTTATTTGACATACTGCTGGACCCACCAAAATACGAACGCAGTTTTGAGATTTACCTTCTGCATACACAATTAAAAAAACAGAGTTATAGAGCAGTGATAAATACCAGGTGCATGCAGTTCTTTCCCTATTTCATTCCACAACTGATCTTTCTTCCTTACAATTCCTATAATCTTCATTGCTCATGTCGTATAGCATGGAAAGTCTCCTAACACACTCTATTAACTGTTCAGTCACCATTGCCAAAATGAATGCGGGATGCGGGAAAACGCTGCTTGCAGCGTACTGCGGGTAGAACCGACGGCCTTGGTAGAACGCTGCAGTCCTGCCAGCCAAGCGGGATTCAGTGCGTTTTTTAAAGCGCTTCAGTAAAGCGCTTCATGCCTTTGCTGCAGCAAAATGAGGGTCGAAAAAAAAACGTAAGTAGGTCAAATGACTGCAAAATGGTGGACAATTAATATTGGCTTCTATTTCTGCCGTAATAAATTTAACCCTAAAAGAACCAAACATGTTAAATAATTCCGAATTCTATGATAATGGCATTGGATTATTATTACTAGACGATTTTGACAATAATAAACGTTGCAAAAGACCAAAACACACATTCCGCCATGATGGATCGTGCAGCAAACTCGTAAAGCGAAGTTTTGATTTGCTGCACGCTTGCTACAGCGCTGCTGCAGCGACGGTGAAGCAAATGTAATAAAAGAACGGTCTTGCTGCAGCGCTTTACGTCTTGCTTCAAAAAAAAAACGCACGGATTGTCGCTGATGTGTGAGTGGATTCATATCCCGCTGTACTCACAACACAATGATTCGCATCGGTTTCGCATTCGCTTCCGCGTCTCGCGAGCATTTGTAAAAGTTCGCTTACACGATCATAAAATCGTACTTCATATATCTTTGAACGTCCCTGTACCACAGATCAAATCACATCAATGTGATCAAGTTTTCCACAGTTCCACATCCATCATCGATAGGTAAAATGTTTGTGAAACCACTATCGACTACACTGTTCTGAGCATTGAGCTCTATAATGTTGAGATCACTGGTTCTGTGTGAAACCAGTGCCAACTAGCATCATTGAGTGATACTCTTGAGCGCAATTTTTAAATTTAACACTTGAATGTATATAATTTTTTTTTTCGTTCTGAAATACAAATGTTTCAATAATTTCAAGGGAAAAATTGTTCCGGGATCGATTCCCGGCCCCGGAACAATTTTTCTCTTGAAATTATTCAAATCTGCTTTACAGGAAGCTTTACCTGAAAGATTAGATTTGCAAATACAAATGTTTCATCAATTATATATGAGTAGGTAGGCGACTCCTACGTCCAAGAAAAAAAGTAAGTAGGCGTCGCCTACCTTCAACTATACCTCTGAATACTTGCCACAAAATTTTATTTTATAATTATTAGTTGTCGCTAGTATTCATTTTTCTTTTCATAAAGGAATATTCGTATTACGTTGTTTATAAATAGCGAAATGTTTTCTAGAATAATTTTACAGCATATTTACACGCCCTAAGCTTTTTATTGTGTAAACAGACACCCGATTATGAGTTTACTAATGACTTGGCAATTTCCCAGAATGTGTCGTTGCACATAGACCAGTCTTATACTAGACCTAAACTTAGTACTTACAACTAACATACAAATGGCTTTTAGAGAACGCGGAGGTTCATTCCTGTCCTCATATAAGCTCGCCATCGGTCCCTATCCTGAGCAAGATTAATCCAGTCTCTACCATCATATCACATCTCCCTCAAATCCAATTTAATATTATCCTCCTATCTACGTCTCGGCCTTCCCAAAGATCTCTTTCCCTCCGGCCACCCAACTAACACTTTATATGCATTTCTGCATTCGCCCATACGTGCTACATGCCCTGCCCATCTGAAACATCTGGATTTAATGTTCCTAATTATGTCAGGTGGAGAATACAATGCGTGCAGTTCTGCGTTGTGTAACTTCCCCCATTCTCCTCTAATTTCATCCCTCTTAGCCCCAGATATTTTCCTAAGCACCATATTCGTAAACACCCTTAACCTTCGTTCCTCTCTCAAAGTGAGAGCTCAAGTTTCACAACCATACAGAACAACCGGTAATATACTGTTTCGTGAATTCAAACTTTCAGCTTTTTTGAGAGCAGATTGGATGACAAAATCTTCTCATCCGAATAATAACAGGCATTTCCCATATTTATTATGTGTTTAATTTCTTCTCAAGTGTAATTTTTATTTGTTACAGTTGCTCCAAGATATATTAATTTTTCCACCTCTTCAAAGGACAAATTTCCAATTTTTATATTTCCATTTTGTACTATGTTCTGGTCACGAGACATAATCATATACCAATACTTATTTCTCCAGAATTTACTTCCAAACCTATCTCTTTACTTGCTTCATGTAAAATTTCCATGTTTTCCCTAATAGTTTGTCGATTTTCTCCTAACATATTTACGTCATTCACATAAACAAGCAGCTGATGTAATGCGTTCAATTCCAAATCCTCTTATCCTGGACTTTTCTAATGGCATATTCTAGGGCAAAGTTAAAAAGCAAAGGTGAAAGTGCATCTCCTTGGTTTAGCCCACAGTGAATTGGAAAAACATCAGACCTATACAGAATGCTCTATGTTCACTGAGACACATTTTAATTATGTAATCGAACTAGTTTCTTAAGAATACCAAATTATTATGTGAAACTTGTCTCTTAACCGAGCCATATTCCTTTTTGAAATCTATGAATAACTTATGTACCTTCTGTGCCCTTATACTCTCATTTTTTTCACCAATATCTGTTGAATACAGAAAATCTGGTCTACAGTCAACCTATTACGCCTAAAATCACATTGATGATCCCCAATAATTTCATCTACATATGGGGTTGATCTACTCAAAAGTATATTGGACAAAATTTTGTACAACGTCAACAAAAGTGATATTCCTCGAAAGTTACTGCAGTTAGTCTTTTCCCCCTTAAACCTAAACTTAGTGTATACTAAAACCCTAAACTCACCTAACCTAACCTTTCCTAAATCTGTGACAGGTTAGGTCAGATTAGTTTAGGGTTTTAGTATACCTTGCATACACTAAGTTTAGGTTTAGAGTAAAACTGGTCTATGTGGAGCAACACAGTCTGGGAAATTACAGATGGCTTTATAGGTGAACATTGCTTGTCATTATTATAGGATTACCAACTATAAACAACCTTGTCTTTGTTGTGATTCTTATAATAGTCGCTTTTGTCTTGAAGAGCTGAATAATAAACTGACAATTAATGATGATAAAACCAGCATAACCAAATTTAGTACACATCATTTTGCTCAGTCTTTCTACAATATTAGATTACACACACAAGTGTATATGTATATAAAAGCACAAAGTTCCCTGTTTTGGAATTGGTAAGAACACAGAATATGCTGAGTGTCTGGACTAGAGGTACCCAAAAATACAGATATATCTTAAAATACCTCTGATTTAGGTTCTGGCTGATATGTAGATATATTATCAGGCAGTGTATCTCATTTGACGATGTGTAAGAGGAAGAACGATTGTTTGTATACATCACAAGTCTGATTACTGTAATTTGTAGCTAGTCAGCGATGTATGCAATGGAGGGGGGAAGAAACTGCCCACTCTACCCAATTATCTCCTGGTTTAGTTGCCTCATAAGTGATGCCTTGTAGGTATTACTTGTGAGGTTCAGGCTTGTCTTCAGACAGTTGACTAAACAATGTATCTTATAATTTATAACATTTATTAAAAATCTTTTTCCTCTATTGCGCACAGTAACCCAAAAAGTTTTTATGTTAGCTAGTACACTTCAATATAATTTTTAGCTCAACATATATCAAAATGATATTCAACTCTTGTAAAGAGTTACCAGTATATGAGGCGTTATTAACGAAAATATTTCAAAGATATGCTGTTTCAAATCTTCCACTGTTTTCTGAATCTCGTTAGCAGAGAGTAACCCTAATCCCGTTTGAGTGTTGTAGAATCAGGAAACATTGTTTGCAGAGCTTCGATAGGCAAAGGTTGTTTTTCTTGGTCGTCAAATCACAAGTCCTTGTCTGCAGAGCTTTGATAAAGAGGAAACTTGCAAACCAGCTTCACGTCTCTCAACTTGTTGCCAAGTAGAAAATTATAGGAATAAAAAACAATTTATTCAATGAAAGTTCTTAGCAGATCGCAAATGTAACTTAGCACAACATGTAACACGAGTCGAATGTCTAGAAGACTGACTTTCCAGTTAAGACGCAGATTCAGATACAACAAAGTACAAATGAAATCTGTAGCTAGAAAGATGGTGTTTGGGAAGTCTTCACAAAGTATTCTCTTTTTTCCCATGAAACTACTGCACAATTTCTCCATTAGTCATCATCTTCATTGTCGTGAGCATCGCCATCGCCACCGTCACCACTATCCATGGTGTGCCATGGACAATATGTATGATGGTGAAGTAGTCTATAGTTTTGGTGAGCTCGTAGAGGGGGATGATTGGATCTTTGATGAATATGAAAGAGGGAAGGAAAAAAAATGTGTAGAATCAGGAAAAAGTACCTAGTACATCAATTTTCAAATTCAATATTTTAACTTCATTGCAATCAAAGAAATAGCCTATAATATGTAACTCAGTTTCACATATTGTCATTGATCTTATGAAATCTCCTATGTGACTTTACAGAAAATAATTTTTCAGGAAAAAGAAAAAAATTAATTAAAAATCAATATGCCTATATAAGAATATGAAGTAATTGGGTAGAAAATGTTGGTGAATATGATGAACATAAATGACATCACCAAGGAACAGGGTAGGCCTATTGATTTTTAATTAATTTTTCTTCATCTTGAAAAATTATTTTCTGTAAAGTCACAAAGGAGGTTACATGAAATCAACGATGATATGCTGTTGATTTTTTTAAATATGTACATCCAGAAAAAAATGATGACTACAGGTTTTCATGCAAGGAAGTTAGTATGTTGTGTACAAAATAACTTGACCTTCAATATTTAAACAATTTTATATCATTATGGTATGAAAAGATTATGGCTATCTCTGTACAGTATATTGAACAAGAATTACAGTCACTACATTAACATAAAATGTATAATATGTCAGCTTGTAATAGGACTTCGTATCAACACAGTAAATTGCTCAACATTTTTAACGTATTTATGTAAAAATCTAATCATTTTGCCCTTTTGTTTGAATAAAGTGTTTTCAAGATTAAAAATTATGATTATTCTTGCTATTAACATTAAACTTCTTAAAACTTTAACATCACTTCCTTACTAAAATTAGTCTTCTATTCTCATGTCAACAGTGCTTAAATATTTGCTCTGTATATGGAATATTCTGTATCAGGAACGTAACAGATACTCTGTGTACGCATAATCAATTTCTGTTACAGACTGTCTCATATTAATATATCTGTTCACTAATGAAAAAAAGGTGTACAAATAAAAAGCAGCAGTAGATACAATAATCAAAATAATTTTTATGCAATTTTTTTCTATATTATACACGAAATGAGTGTCAGAAACTGGAGGATAAAATATGGCTGTAATCCATTTGAACTGTTATATAAGAGAAATTACACATTTTGATTTCTATGCATGTTGGTTGTTACCAGAGATAATAGAAACCTCAAATATGGCACTAACTGCTTCAAGTAATTTTTCCTTCTTCCATCGGATTCATGATTACAATATGACATAATATTTGATTTTAATCTTGAATTATTGTTGCAATTGATCAGAAAAAAAACGCACGCATGCACACACACACACACACATCTACACAAAAGAGAAAGGAAGAAAAGTACATCAATTTCGCAGTTATTCTTCAAAATAAATTCAAATGATAATCTTTACTAAAGTACATTCATATTAATAAAACATTAACAAAAGACTGGTGAGATGTTTATTTAAAATTAAATTAACAGACATGTGTAACAATTTGGAAACTTGCAGCATTATATTTCTTTTCAATTCATTATTAATTTACCTATGTGTATGTATTGACATAATTGAAAAAAGAGGGGAATCTAATTATTCTTTTTAAGTAGTAATTAACTTATATTCTTACTTTTGTGTTCTTGAAAGCAGTCTACATAAATCTAATTAGAAATGATTAACCTATTACATTAGGGCTTGATTAAACAATAAAAATGAATGACACATTAATGCCATTTAAAAGTATTTATTTTTAGTCTCGTTTTTCTCATGTAACACAACAGTTACTATGATTGATCTCTTTTAAGTTAAAAAGTTTCACATTCATTTTTCGAGAAAATATACATGTCAGACTGGCAGTATAGCAAAAACCACTTAATATATGCTTAATATCTTAATAGTAATCTACTCTGTACACTACGTAAACTAAATCTGTTTATGTTCTAAATTAAACTCATATGACATGTAAACAAATTTAAGTGAAAAAATAAATTTTATTATAGTTTCATATAATTATGCGTCTGTAAATCACATCTGAAAAATATACAAGTATATTTTATTGACAAACTTCCGATCATAAAATACATTCAATAGGTATGTAAAAAAGGACACAGAATAATATATATTTTTCAACAAAGTTAAGAAATGTCAGAAGCTGGTATCTGACTCACATATAGGAACATAAGTAGGTAAAATTACTACATGAATTTCACGTCCTGGTGGACAAAGTCATCACACAATTTGTACTATGCATACTTGATATCACGCAGACTTTCCTCCTTCATATGCATGATGAGTCTGATGAGCTGAAATGAAAGAAGACATTGAGTGTAGTTAGAGAAAATTCTTAAATAATGTATTGTTAGCTGACCCGTGTCTAATCTGATATAGGCCTACAAAGAGATGGGCAAAGAGAAAATGCGGTATGGTACTGCACAGTTACCACATGACAAACAACCTCTCATTTCCATTGACAAGCCAGCTGTAATCGCTCAGTAGTCCTTGATTCTGTTGTGATAACATGTATTCTGTTGAACAGCATGTGTTAATATAATTTATTATAGTATATTTGTTAAACTTGAAAACTGGAGAAGATATTAAAGACACTTTTGTAGAAAATTTCCAAATTCTCTCATATGTAGTAGATCTATTATTTACAAATTAGTGACAAAACTTCATGCATTGGAATCATTACTGAATAGAAAGAAAACTAAACGTAGACATGTTCTTACTGAACACAAATTGGACGAGGTAAGTGCTGGCTTAGAAGCCAGTCTGAGAAAGTTCTTCGTAAATTAGCACTACAAAGAGGGGTATCAAGGGCTCCTACACATTTGGTAACGAAACTGTTAAAAGTGAGACTATACAAAACAACTGTGCTTCAGCATCTTCTGCCAGTAGATGTAGGAGCAACATTATATTATTGCACATGGCTCTAACAGCCTGTACATGGCGGGACTGTTTATCCAGAAATGGATTTTTACAGTCACAAAGCCTGATTTCATATTAGCAGGTATGTTAATAGCCAAAACAATAGATACTGGAATTCGAAAAATCCGCACATTCTGCATGAGGTTTCCTTACAAAACGTGAAAATCGGGATATGGTGTGCAATAAGTGTGTGTAGAATTATAGGAGCCAGTGTTTTTCGAGAATACCGTAAATTCTGAACGATATGTTAACATATCAATTCCATTCCTTCATGAATTGATAATAAACGAGAGAACTTATGCTTATTTTGTGCAGAATAATTCGACCAAGCATACTGATCTGAATGAATGAAATTAGGGCGATATTCAATGATCATGTTATTAGTCGAGGATTACGGCCAATCCATTCATCCAATTTAAATGCTTGTCATTTCTATTTATAGGGGACATCAAAAAAGAGTGTATGCCAACAAACCAGATGCTAAATTAATTGAAAGACAATATTCGTACAGAAATTACTACCATTACAGAACAAGAACTTCACTGTGTTTGCTACCACAACATTTTTAAATAATGTGAGGCATGCATCTCAGCAAAGGGATCCCATTTCGAGACTACATTAAATTAAGGCAAATGCAGATTTGTGTCCCCAAAAATGACAACTGCTTAACAGTGGAATGACACAATGTTTTCCATCAAAAAAACCGTAACAAAGTTAGCACTAAACCTCCTCGTAATTCAGATACCCATTATAATTTACACGAAACTTCTTAATGGTCTCATATGCTTGATTTACAATTTCAATACTCACTCGGAATTCAGAAATATTTAACATGGAATACCCAATAGATCAATTTTATATCTACTATTGTTTCTATTTATATTACTGATTTAGCCTCAACCCTAAATAATTCGTTTCAGGTAATCTTATTTGCAGGTGATATTATCTCGTAAACAACACGGCCATTTTATCAATATTTCTAAGACAGTTAAAATCTAATTAAATAATGCATGCATTGGAGAAATAAACTGGCAATTAATGATGGTAAAAGCATCAGTACACATAATTTTACTCAGTTTTTCTAAAATATGAGACTACATGGAACTGATCACAAAGAATCTATAAGCACAAAGTTCCCTGGTTTTAAATTGGTACTGGTAACCGAACGGCAATACATGTACAGAATATGCTGGGTGTCCGGACTAGAGGTATCCAAAAATATACACATGGCCTATATCTTAAAATTTCTAACATTTTTTAAATATCTTTTTTCTCTATTGTACACAGTAACTCAAAAATTTTTTATGTTCGTTAGTATACTTGAATGTGGGCATAAATTTTAGTCTAACAGATATCAAAATGATAAACACTTGCGAAGTGTTACCAGCATCTGAAGCATTATTAGCGAAAATACTTCAAAGATATGCTCTTTCAAATTGCGCAGTCTTTGCTGAACCTAATTAGCAGAGAGTAACCCTAACTCCCTGTGGGTGTCATCAGATCATGAGTCATTGCAGAGCTTCAATGAAGAGGACACTCCAAACCTGCTTCTCATCTCTCAATCTTTCTACTTGCTATCAAGTAAGCCTCATTTTGCTAGACTCATAATTCCCGTTTTCTCTCATTTTATTTTTCCTTCTATATATCTAACCCATTGATCTCCCTCCACCCCCCTCTAGCCCACCTCTACCTCCTTTATAGTTTTCCATCTCCCCACAGATACTCCCGTTTTCCCTTAATTCCTGTATCCCTAGTTCTGTCACAAATTACATCTTCACCTTAGTTCACATCGGAGTCACAGAACGAAAATTCAATATTAGAGTTTTTCACAATGACTCTTGTTTCTCCTGCTTGAGAAACAGAAGACAAAACTAATACATTTCTGTAAATCAATAGTTCTGTAACCATAGTCTTTCAATTTTACATTGGCACATTATCCCTCCACCTTTTTCAAAGTTTCGGCATAGATAAAGAAGTTTAAAATGATGCATCTCACTGAAGCTTTTCCCAGTCTGCATTTTCAAGCACTCTTTCTTCTTCCACAATGACACAGTAATATCTGACTCCTTCATACTGCCCCTTATTTTTTGCCATGAAATTTAATGAAGGGCACCTAACATATAGAACTACATATTTCTTCCATCTCTACCATACTCCTTGAGGGTTGAAAATTTTTCGAAAATTTGCCTTGAAGGGCTGAATAATACCAAAATCCAACAGCTGCAGTTTGCGTGTGCAGTGCTGGTAAAAATTCCATTAGCACATTCCTTAGACGCAAGGTCTGTGGATGAGCAGGACATTGGCCAACAATAAGAATAACCTTCACATTCTGTGGGAATCTGTACCTTACTGCTGCTCTCATACAGCAGTGTAAATGAAGAAAAACTTGAAATTACACTAACGTACATAAATGCACAGCATATATAATATTATGAACATATGAAAAATTGAAAAAAAAAAATAATAATAATAATAATAATAATAATGGAAATTGTGGGAAAACATAAATTACAGGGATGTAAAAGCATGGTTCTACTTTATACCTTATTCTGACTTGTAAACAATCTTATCCAATATTTCAGAAATGTTGGTTTTTTGGTCATTGAATCAGGAGTCATTGCTTGTAGAACTTCGATACCCTCAAACCCGCTTTCCATCTCTCAAATTTCCTACATGTTGCAATCACCCTCTGTCGAGCAAGCCACATTTCACTATTGTATAAGATTACCTGGGTTGAATTATTTACGGATGATTCTAATAAGCCAGAAACAATCTACAATAGATCCCTGGGACCCCATGTTTAATATTACAAAATTCTGAGTAACTATTTGACATATTTTATTTCTACATTTTTTTTTTTTTTTTTTTTTTTTGACAAGATGTAAATTAATCTAAGGTTTCACCTTTAATACCATAAAACTTCAATTTACCTACCAATATATTATAATTTACACAGCCAAATGTTTTTGTCAGATCACAAACTGTTTCTACAATATATAATTTCGAATTTAAGAACTTCTAACAGTACTTCGTTCATTAACCTAAATGCTGCATTCACTGTTTAAACAACAGTTTATATCATTGGAACATATGCTACTAATGAAAACGAAAAGAAAGGTTTTGTATTTACTAGAAAATAATATGTTTCTAACACTGACTTGCTACAAACCATTAATCAATATTTCACTATTACTTCATACTAATTTTCAATAGATAATCAAATTCTGATGAACACTAGAGTCCTGATATTTATGTGCTTAGATACACTTACCATAAAATAGTCCACTTCAAAAACACGTATCATTTTAAATTAAAGTTTTAATGGAATAATGTGTGTTTGTCATTTTGAATAATCAATGCTTCAGTTAGTAAACAGAATAGTTGTACTCGCCAAAAATTGCATATACTGACATGTTATTTGGATTATGTCTATAATTAAAGATGTTTTCTTTTCTCTTTAGTTGGTTATTTAACGACACTATATCAACTACTATGTAGGTTATTTAGCATCAATGGGATTGGTCATAGCGAGATCATACTTGGCAACATGAGGTCAAGGGTTCGACATAGATTACCTGATATTCGCCGTACAATTGGGGAAAACCTCGGAAAAACCCAACCAGGTAATCAGTCCAAGCAGGAATCGAACCCGCGCCCGAACGCAGCTCTGGATCGGCAGGCAAGTATCTTAACTGACAGAGCTACACTGGTAGCCCCAATTAAAGATGTTATTTGATGCCATTTTCACTGAAGTATACATTTAAATTACGGAAAATATGTGAATAAAAAAATTGGTATAGGATTTAATTACATTCACAACTGTGATTATAGGAAAATTTGACATGAGTAACAATTTAAAATCAAATGCGAAGTATGCTGAAGATGATACAAAGCATTGTGGAGCTTTAAGATTCCAGTGGAAAAATAATTTGAAAATCGGTCTTATCAATCACATCGCAGTTATGCGCAATATTGAAGATTTGAATGCATTATATCAGCTATTAAATATAACAATAGGAAATATAGTAAATTTTTCAGCTTAAGTTCACAATACCGCAGGGGGTGTATGGTAATTCCACAGAAGTCACCAGCTGTTCACATATTATGCTACTTTTGAACTATTCTTATATCTCGTAGGCATTACTATGAACCCTGATACTCGTATCTATGTTTGTTATGTATTATGTTGGCTTTTGACAGTTTAGGTGTAATAGAGAAGGGCTATAGCGAAGGTATATTGGGAGGAAGCAAGTGGTATGTCCACTGTTGTACCATATATGAAAGGGATATCATCTTTGCAAGTACAGGAAGCATTAACACACAAATATAAATATACACAATATCGTGACATTTTAGTACTCAACTTATATCTAATTCGTCTTCATTCATACTGTTGAATTGTCAATATGAAGTTTTGAAGTAATAAAACAGTAATAACATATACGGTTATCGTTCAAAAAATGTACATTGAAATCATTTCCGTATTACCGAAAGTTGAAATTGATCGAAATACATTATCGAAGGTATGCTTTGTAAAGAATTTTAACGTCCAATTTTTTAAAGATCTTGTCTAATGCAATGGTATTCAACCTCCTTTTCCCCGTAACCCCAGAGACACTTTTCCACTCAAACTTGTACACCCAAAGTTGTTATGCTTCATTCAAATTATACATAACTGGGCCTATACCCTATATATGAACTAAATTATACTCAACAGTTTATTAATTATTAAATCACTCAGTTTTAAACTATAAAAAAAATATACTATTAAATGAACAATGTTGCGGAAATCAGCATCATCATCAACAACACCTAATGAGCCTATCAGCCTATTCCGTCTCCAATTAGAACTGCTGCCTCCATTGAAGTCTCGGACGAATACATCTCTTCTTCTTTTTGGACAATTTTGGAAAGCTAACTTTGGGAAGCGCTCTTCCTCCATCCTATCTAGATTATGCATCCAATCCTTCACGAGTTGATTTAATTCTGCTATCTGAAGTTCATTTCTTATCTCTTCATTTCTCTCATTTCCAATAGTTTTGGCGTGTGCGCACGCACGCACGCACACACACACACACACAACCCCACGCATGCTGTCCATGGACAGGTCTTTCACTGCAAACCCAGCATTCTCCAATCTTTCCTATTTTCTGCCTTCCTCTTTGTCTCCGCATATGATCTACATATCTTAATGTCGTCCATTATCTGATATCTTCTTCTGCCCCACTGCATATGATCCACATATCTTAATGTCGTCTATCATCTGATATCTTCTTCTGCCCCAAACTTTTCTCCCGTTCACCATTCTTTCCAATGCATCTTTCAGTAGGCAGTTTCATCCCCTTTTTCTCTTTCTGATCAGTTTCAGCATCATTCTTTCTTAGCCCACTCTTTCCAACACAACTTCATTCCTTATTCTGTCTGTCCACTTCACACGTTCAGTCTTCACCATATCCACATTTCAAATGCTACTATTCGTTTCTCTTCACTTCGTTGCAATGTCCATGTTTCTGCCCCATACAATGCCACACTCCACACAAAGCCCTTCACATTGCCCAACACACTCCCTTCTTTATTTCACACTGAATAACTGTCTCACACTACATGCAAGTCAGCTGCCTGCCGGTCCAACCTCATGATAACATGGTGCTGATATACTGCTGTTTATTGTAGTTTTGATTACAGATTATGAAGGTTCAGTATGTTTACAATATTATGTTATCAACAAAATTCACTTTCATAAGGGTTACCAAAGTTAATTGTACCACTAGATTCGAGTTTCGGCCCATTGTGTATTGATTTAATTCCTAATACGCTCAGTCAATTTAAGAGAGCAGTGTATTATAGTGATATATTATTGAAAGAGTTTTAGTTTTGTCCTTTAAATATGCAGAAATGTGATCCAAACAAATGCAACATTGTAAAATTCCTTTGCAGAACAAAAAGTTACGTTGTTGTTGCACAATATTATATGCATATCTGTGTGTGTATGTTATGATAGAAGTGCAGTGAAGGTGGTAGAATGAGAGAAAAAAAGACAAAAATAAGAAAAAGATAAAGAGAAGAGTTTTTATTCCCCACCCCTCTATTCCAAAATTCCATAAGACACTTGCGAATTTAAAGTTTCCAAATCCTAATCGTGAACATAAAAATTTTCCGTTTTTTTATTGTATTACTTTTTCGAAATCATCTTAGAAACGATATGTTTGGTCGAAATAAATGTCACAAAATATATAACGTTATCACGAAATTGCAGTTATAACAAAATTATTACATTCTAAACTAGATCAGCGATGGCCAATTGGCAGTCCACGACCTAATTTATTTCAGGCGCGAGGAGTCTGAGGTTTTCTTTTCAAACTCACAAGTTTTACTACTGTACCGACATAAGGGTAGAATTCAGTTTTTATCTGGATGCTTCACAACTTTACAGTGTTTTTCAGTAGTCTGTATACATTCTCATAGTGTTAGATATTCTCTTTTAAAGCTTCAACTTGTTCTCTAATAATATTGGACTTGTCTTTGAAGTTTCAAGAAAGAGCAAAATAAGCCTTCTACAACTCTTTTATAAGGGTGATGAACTTATGAAACTAACACCATCAAAGTAAGCTGGCTTGCAGGTGATGGGTTTTTTTCCATTTCTTAACATCTTAACCTTTGTATAGGATTTTTTTGTTTTTAATAAAGACTACTAGATTAGATAGAGAAGCCCTAATTTGGAAACCAGAAGGAAGAGAGGTAGACCACAACCCACGGGCAGAGGAAATGAAGATTATGCAGAAAAGAAACCTGACAGATGAAAACTGGCTAGATCAAGAGAACTGGAGAAAGAAGATGTCTTTTGGTCGAGGAAGACCGTTTTATCACAGAATATATCTTCATATAAAAAATTAAAATAAAATAAAGACTACAAACCAGAGTGCTTAGTATGTCTTCAAATGCTAGCAGTTTTTTTAATTGTTTATTTAACGAGTGCTATTTAACATCAATGGAATTGGCAATAGCAACATTTTATTAGGCGAATTTTAAATTGAGAATTCGCCATAGATTACCTGACATTCACCATATTATCATGTATATTCGAGTGGCAAACTTCACAATTTGAAGTAGATTTTAAGTCATTAGTTTCCCATATTCAGAAACCTCATTAAACAGCTTGTGTTCAAAGATTTAGGTTCAGAAGTATTTCAAATGTTTAACGAAGGATCATAAAAACTATGTTCCATAATACTTTTGTGTCCATTTCTGCTCGAAGAGGAAGAATTTTTCTATAACTATCTTGTGGTGAGCAAAGACAAATTTCTAGGCTTCTGATTGTTGTTGATTAAAGTATGTGGGCTGGGCCACTGACTAAGAAGAAACTACCTACTGAAGGATGCACTGGAAGAAATGGTGAATGGAAGAAAATTTCGGGGCAGAAGAAGATATCAGACGATATACAACATTAAGATACATAGAGATTAAGAGGAAGGTGAAAAATAGGAAAAATTGGAGAATTCTGGGTTTGCAGTGAAAGACCTATCCTTAGCAGAATACTATGAATTAATTGATTGATTAATTAATTAATTATGACTTGTATTTTTCTTTCCGCATGGATAAAACTGAGCATAAGTCATAATCTGGCCCGAGATGAAGTTGCCCACATTAAATTTGGCCCCCAAGAGGTATTAAGTTGGCCAACCCTGTACTAGATATTTACTACATACTTCGAAGATTTTCACCTACATATTTTATAATGTAGCATTACATAAAAATTCGGGTTGTAATCGTCACAATCTGAATATATATTAAGACCTCGCAGTTATACTCTTTTGCGTGGACACAATATAGAAAATACCGGTACTCACGTTTATAAAATTCAGTGGGAAAATTAACATCTGGTAGCAGTCTGTGAATCTTGTGTAGGACTGTTGCTTCAGGTGCCAGTTCAGCAGACGTATTCCATACCTGCACCAGGTCATCTCGTTCCCGCACTGATACAGTCACTCCACACACTTCATCTCCTTCACAGATACTATCACTGAACTGCTCTCCAATTGCTGCCAGCAATAATTCCCTCCATACTCTCGTCTGTTCATCACCAAAGCAAAACAGTCATTAGAGGCAAGTTGTCGTAGAACATACATTACAATGTTAACATATCACAGTAAGCCTTAAATCTATCATGATTTTATTTAACATCAAGTCTTGGTTTTAGTACAGACTCAGAAACAAAACTTGGGCCACCTGAATTTTCCGAATTCCAGTTATAACATATGCGCATGCTCAGTATGTAGTAAATATCTAGTACAGTAAGCACTGAGCATGCACAGTATGTTATAACTGGAACTTGGAAAACTGAGGTGGTCCAAATTTTGTTTCTGGGTCTGTACAAGTATTCTAAATCAAATTCAATGAATGAATGAATGAATGAATGAAATGAATAAATTGAATAAAATGAATAAAATAAATAAATGAATTAAATGAATAAAATGAATTAAATGAATAAAATAAATAAATAAATGCAATTAAGAGCACCTGTTGAATATATATTAGCTCATGTCATTTTTAATTTTAACAAATTATTCCCTGTATGGAGCTTAAATCCATTGCAATCATAACTTTAACTTTAAAGCAGCACTTCACTGCCCACGGCTGTGTTACAAGTTTTCTATATGCGCCTTTCTTGTATATGTTGATTAAAACCAAGGTCTGAAATGACAATTAGATAAAACAGGACAAACACATGGCAACCAAACTCACCCACTCCATATGGAGGAAGTTAAGTCTTCTGCTGAATCTTGTAGTCTGTACAAACAAGCAGCCCCATATTTAGGTAGTGCTATGCCCATGGGCCCAAAAAAATTTTGCACCCCTCACTAAATTACGTATGCAAATTTTAGACATTTAGCAGTCAAACTGTAAAAAAAAAAGTAACATATAACAACAATCTAACACATATTACTGTCTAAAGCAGGCATCTGTGAAGTAGGAAAATATCGAAAAAATTGTTTCAGCTCGATTTTTCATTTTCTCAAATTTTGCTGCCCCTACAAATTTGTCGGCCTGTGCCTGGGCCCCTGTGGACCATGCGTAAATACAGGCCTGCAAACAAGAATTTCTCCTATGGTGATCATGCAATTGGAATGGATGATTCTCTGTTTACTGTATCATAAGCGATTATTTATGATTCTTATAGACTTTCGGGAATTCCATAATGTCCTAGAATTCACATTTTGACATTTCTTACTACAGATATATTATATCATCAGGACAAAAGGTATGACCAGAGAGGTCACCGAACCTATTGGACTTGTTATGTGTGACTACTCCAGGCTCTATCGCCAGTAGTCAGATGTAACAAGCCTAAGAGAGCAGACAACCCCTCTGGTCATACCTGTGTGTCCTAATGATGGAACCTTTATGTAGTTCCGAAATGTTACAAATGTTATGTTCCAGGACACAATGAATATCCAAAAGTCTGTTTCTGATCACTTTCTCCTTAAGCCTAAAACAGCATAGAAGTACAAAGAAAGTTTGCAAAGAATTTTTCATGTGTCAAAGTCCATAGTCATCCTACAATGCATGATCTTGTTAGAAAATTAAGGAAGACTGCAAGTGTACAAAGCAAAAATGTACGAGAAAACTTCATGTTTTGACCTAGAAAACTCTAGATGATTTATGTAACTTCATGTTAAATGTTTTTTATCCTATGTACAGTATTTTAATTTTATTTTTTATGTAATAATTCGTGGTAATGATAAGTGGTTGTCCAAAAGAATCTTTTCTGGCTATCTTGCGGGACGAATGACGAAAGTCAGTAGCACAACTGTGAGCAGTGAAGTGTCACTTGTAAGGTTCTAAATATGGTACACTATATATTTCAATTACCAACTTCCACCAATACTGGGATACAAAAATATTTACAGATATTATAATATCCTCCAATTAGCAGACATAATACCCCTGATAAGTTAAATTTTATCTCACAGACTCTATTGTACCACTGAGTAAAATTATTAATCATAACACACTGAGTAAAATTATTAATCATAACATCAGTAGTAAATGATGTTGTATCAACTACTGGGTTATTTAGCATCAATGTAATTGGTGACAGTGAGATGAGACTGAGAATTCGACATGTGTTACCAGGCAGCGCACTTGTGTTCCCAAAAGTACAGCAGATAGAGTAGTTTCTTCTGGTACATCTATTACATCACAGGGATGCATAAGCAGAGTAGAATTGTAAGCAGGTACGAACAGACTATGAATCATAATACAATACAGGTGCTTCATCGTCAATGTTGTTTATATAAAACACCAAGTTACGACTACATTGTGATCTGATTCTAATACTGAGTAAGTTGCATTTTCATTCAAACTTCTGTGTTAATATTATTTTAATTTAACAATCTATGTTATATTGTATTTCATTTTGATCTGTATTTTGTACTATATTGTATAATACGTAAATATTGTTAATTTGTCTATTGATTTTTTGTTACTGTAATTGTATCCCTGTAACGGCTTGGAACAAATGAACATTTTCTTAGATTAAACAAATTTTTACTGACAGTTATGAATTTCATAATCTCAAAATATATATTTTTGTTTACCGTAACAGAGCTGATTTCGTTAAATGAATTAATTGTATATATTGTATTTATAGAGAATATACAGTTAATGTGCATCAAGTTTACTATTATGTTCTATAATATATATTAGTTCAATATTATTCACTTTGATTACACAACTTTTAACACTGTATCACTTCGGAATGTGTATTTTATAACTTTCTCATGTTAAATTCTATCGTACCTAGTTAACATGTTTCGGCCTTGTATGGGCCTTCTTCAGAACTGGTTGTTGCTGGTCTTGGCGCCTTTTGTTTTGTTTCCTGTGAGGGTGTGTTTGTGTAGTGTAATGTGGAGTCAAAGCGTGTGTGTGTTCTGAAATTGAGTTGTGTGTTGGGAATTTCATTTGGATGTGTTTTTGTGTGTCTGTATATTTCGTATTTTTCTAGTGTGCTTAGTTTCTGGCTTTTTGGTTGAATGTGTAGAATTTCCACGTCTGTGTTGATGTCTTTGTAGGTGTGATTAGCATTTATGACGTGTTCTGGATGCGTTTTGTAATTTTGTTGTGGCTGTGATGTATTCCTTGTAACGTGTTTGAAATGATCTGCCTGTCTGTCCTTTGTAGAAGTTGTTTCCCTAATTTCAATTCTCCCTGGCATTTCATTCTTCTGTTTTCATTCTTTCGTAATCTCACTTACTTTAAACATCTTTAGTCACTAAAAATTAACCAAATTAAAACCTGAATTTGTACATTTTTTACGTAAAATTAAGTAAATGGTCCTGCACACTATTATCATACCGTATCCTTCTTAAAGCATTTGAGTCTCCAGGTGCCTCCTCTCTGATTGTAGGACTCCTCCCACAATGGTTTCCGCTCATCTCTCATCAAATGGTAACTATATCGAACTTGCAAATCTCCTGCGCTTGGGATATTGTTATACACACCCCAGAAACTTTGTACTGAGCTAACTGTATATATCTTCTTCAGTGTTGCTTGGTACTCGGCTGCTGTGGATCCAGGAATTGATCTGAAATATTAGGAACACAGAAACTTCTGCAAATTTACTTCCATATATATATATATATATATATTATACTAAATAAATTATTATAAGATTGTCAGATATGGTATCCTGGTTACAGTTTGGCCTAATTAAATTTATTAAGAGACCATAAAATTCATTACCTGAATCAAAATTACGAGATGTAAAATATGTTTAATAAAATAAAAATGAAATATCACTTATTATCTAAGTAACTAATTAAATCCTCGAAGGAAAAGATAAGAAAAGAAAATTTAAATTTTTCAAAGTTATTACTGTACACAAATGATAAATTTGAATTCTGGGTTTTGGAAGGTCGGGCTAAAAAGGAAAGGAATTCATGATTCTACACACAAAAAGAAACATAGATATTAGCATAAAGGAACATTTTAAAATCAAGAGACGAAAAAAATTCAAAATTTGGCAAGAGAAGCTAAATGAATTAGCTATGATCGTATTTAGATCCGCCCCCTTTATTTCGCATAAACAGGGTTCTACTGCATATATTTGATTTTTATTCTCTATGTATTAACCCATAGGTGTTGGCTATAAGTTGTTCCACATGTAGCAGACATGTAGCATGTATAAAAATTAGCGACATTTGAAAGAAGTTAAAATTCCCCACCTGATGGGGAATTGAACCCAGGCCCCCAAAGTCACAAGCTAGCATGTTAATGATTGCTCCACCAGGGTGAATGGTAGAGAGATGGCACGAAGAGAGGCTTACAGCCATCAGACTTGAACTCACAGGAGACAGCACACATACAAATTTACTGGTGTGAATCGCTCTTCAATACTTAAACTTTTTCACCATCAAGAGTCACGCCACAATTGTTTCTAAGACTGTACATGAGTATTTCAGCTTCCAACTGCTCAGCAGAAAGATAATTTTCTGTTCTATGGAGGATAAAGAACTATTTAAGAACATTACAATCGACAGATCACCTAAGTCACCTTGTTGTTCTTGCTGTTGAGTCTGACGTCACAGTGAAACTGGATTATAAAGAAATGATAAAGTTGCTTGCCAATGCAAGAGCAAAGAGAAAGCCACTTGTGATCTAAATTAGTATTCTGAGTTCTGAAGGAACCCATTTGTAAATTTAAGGGGTTAGAATATCAGTGAAGTAAGTAATGTTTTCTGAATAAATTTTGTTTTAACGGGACAACACCGCAATAAAACCAGGATTGTAATTGGTGTAGAGACTAAAAGAATTAAACAGAAATAATAAAGTACATTCAACTCATTTTTGTGAATAAGTGACTTAAGGCTCATTCAAAATTAAAATTAAACATAATGTAAGCGTTAACTTAAAAATATAAACGTTACGGTAAAATCAAGATCGTTCACGATGGGAACATAAACATAACAGCAAACATACTTGGTAACCATGGAAACATAACGACGCCATTTCCTCATATTCTGTCGTATACTTCAGCGCTCCACGATTGTGCTCTGTTTGCAAATCACGTAAGCATAAGCATGAAAGTTTGGAGTTTGCAAACTTTCATGTTAACGTCTTACGGTAATGTTTATGTCAATGTTTATGTGAATCATTGTGAATGATCCCATTTGGTAGCCTGGGAGCAAACGTCTGTGTTTATGTTACGGTTATGTTTAATTTTCATTGTGAATGGGCCTTTACTCCAGTGTCATTCTGACCTCTTCATCTGTGTTTATAATTTCAATTATGCAAAATATTACATTATTTTTAGGCAAGTTCAATAAGTCAAATTTGAAATAAATCCTTTCTATATTTTGTTTCGAGGGTGGCGACAACTATCTTTTTGCCCAGGGGCGTAAGAACTCTTAAATAGGTCCCTAATTTCTGCGAAAATAAAAGCGTCATGTTAAAATTAGTAACAGTGTCGATATGGCAAAATGTTTCACTTTATGTAGTACCGGTAATTTCGAAAATGCGTTAAGATTGAATGTTAACGTTAAAAAACCAGAATCTGTCCTAACAGAGTAACGCCCAAATCCACGCTACCGGTATCACATGATCAAGTTCAGATTTAAATATTTGTAATATTTTATACATTCATTCCATGTTGATAGGCCTGCTGCCCTCCTTTGTGTTTCATATTCCCAGTAAAATCGATGAAGCATGAGAAAATTTAGAGACAGATTAGAGGGAAAAAAATTGCAAATAAATGAATCTGCTTTGTTCTAACGAAGATATCGGGAATTCGGAAGGTCGAGCAAGTTATGCATGCAATTTAAACACGATTGTTTTGTATTACGTGTTACACGTAGTTATTCGTGTGCACTGACAAGGTCATGAATATTTGTAATTCCTACGGCTAATAAAATGTCTGATCTAAATTTTATTTCTGATATTTCTAAAAAAAAAAAAAAAAAAAAAGAAGAAGAAAAAGAAAAGGGTTCCTCGTGAAAAATATCTCACTGCCATGCGTACACAGCAAGGCAAATATACGGTAAGAACTTAATCAAGTCCTATTGATATGGTATGAATCTAAAACATAAATCAGTGTTCGAAGTGATGTAATACATAGAAATGACAATGGATTATTATGGAAGTGGAAAATGTAGGTATCGTCACTGGTGGGAAGGAGAGAATATTTTTTTAATTTGGTTATTTAACTACGCTGTAACAACTACGAGGTTATTTAGAGTCGATGGGATTGGTGATAACGAGCGAGATGAGGCCGAGGATTCGCCATAGAATACTTGACATTAGTCTTGACATTACGGTTGGAGAAAACCTAGAACAAAAAAAAAAACAACAACCAGGTAATCAACCCAAACGGGAATCGAACCCGCGCCCGAGCGCAATTCCAATCGATAAGCATGCGCCTTAGCCATCTGAGCTACGTCGGTGGCAGAAAGAATATTAAGTTATAAAAACTATGGTATCGGTATGGACATACGCCTATAAGAGAACATACAGAAACCGTTCCTAATGTGTTTTTACGCTAGTGTTTTGCAATGAAAGAGGCAACTAAGACAAAAATCTTCGTCTTATTTCATATGAAAAACTAATCGCAAGATATGTGTTAAAATTCTTAAGCGATTGAAACATGAGTGAAGGAAGACAGAGAAAATTAAAAAAACAAGGTGGAACATAAGCCTCCTCTGCAGAGTGAACATAGGCGAATATCGAACTTCGCCTGTAATGCACAATGCTAATTTACACAGTTTCATGGATACGGGAACGTTTAACGTTTTGGAGGCGATATGTTGTTCCGAAACGTTGGCTGTCTCTATACCTATGGCATTGTGCAAATACCATACCCAGAAACCTCGCATCACGTTAATCACCGTGAAAATATCAAATCATGTACAATTCTTACTGATTTCGAATTTATTCTAACTCGCATAAATTACAGATATCTTTTTTTTCTCTCTCTGAACTGTATCAATGTACATGAAATTAAGATTATGGTTAACACAAATAATTTCCGAAAAAAGGTGATACCAATTTAATATTTTTGTTTGTATGGAGATAAACATGCATGTACAGCCTTCAAATTCAAATTAATTGCATTCAATGTTGTTTAGATCATGATTTACAGTTACCACACGCGTTAATTTGAAAGGACAGCCAACATACCAACTGGCAAGGGTATTCGAACTTGACCTTCGTACCGTCATTGGGCGACAATATAA
The DNA here is from genome assembly GCF_040183065.1 of Periplaneta americana. Classification (NCBI taxonomy): domain Eukaryota; kingdom Metazoa; phylum Arthropoda; class Insecta; order Blattodea; family Blattidae; genus Periplaneta; species Periplaneta americana. The sequence goes on from NC_091126.1 coordinate 46,344,211, forward strand.
ATGTTATCCAACAGAAGATACATCTCATTGCAAATAAATTTTCTTATAATAAAATATTCATACTTGTCCAACCAAAAAGTCCATGGAGTTTGAAGTGGCACACCTTTTGTTTCTTGACTACGAAGATTGTCAATTGCAGTATCAGAAAATACCGGCGATTTTGATAAATCGCAAGAACAATCACCTGACTCTGAACCAGAAGAAGCCATTTTCCTAACCAAATCAGCTGACATGCAAATGACATTTGACTCTCATTTGTTTACTTCTGTACCCAAGGTGTTTGTTAAATGAACATGTAAAAGAAGCATGACGTCATTTGATATATGCTGTATTTCAATTTTTCAAGAAAGTATATACAGGCCCAAACTTTTTCGCCAACAATTCACTTAAAAAAATATATTTATTTTATAAAATGTTTGCCCTTTTCGAACAAAGTTTCACGTTTTTCAAATTATTATTCACAATTTTCACATTCGTCACTAGATAAAAAACAGTGTTGTCGGGTGTATCAGTAGTACTATGTGTTATACTAATTGCTAAATATACTGCTTGTTATCACGCTATTTAATGATTTTAATGGATATTTCCAAAACAGTTATTTAAGACTTCATTATCTTTCTTGCATTTATTTTTTTTTTGTAAACGTGACAACACTGCAATCATATGACTGCAATGTTAATCATTTACGTCCATTCCAAGAGGTTTTGCTTGGCTGCTAAAATTCATTTTGCCAATTGTTTACAAATTAAGTTATACATGTGTTGACTTTAAATGACGACAATGTGGAGATATATCACAATATTTGTGTTTCTAATTTTCTGTCAGTCTGTCTACGCTTCACATGGTTTTGATTTTGGTGATGCTTTAGCACTAATGATTGGCATGGCAATTGGAATCGTTGGTATTTGTGCCTGCTTGGGTTGTTACGCAAGGAAAAGAGCTGGAGGACTAGATGCGTTATAGCACCTAAAAAATCGAAGAGAGAATACGTGTACGTTTTCGGAAAGATGCGCATTTAATGGATCAAGGTAAATTCTGTATTTAAGTTCAAAATAGAAACAGTTATATTATGTTGACATAACCTATAGGCTACTGTCATTAATATCAGTAATGTTTCCGCATCAAAATTCAAAGAATTGGAAGCAACCAGGACTTCACGATAAATCCCATTTTATGACAAATGGATACATTTTCGATGTATGACAACAGTCCTTTACTTTTATTACTAAGACAGAAATAGGCCTATATGATCAAGTTTTAACGAAACACACAATCTGTTCATATTCTGAGTGAGCATTCTACCTTTATGGTAGATATACCATTGTGCATAATTCTAAAATACAAACAAAAGGATAATAAGTCTGACATTTATTTGCACCGTTCTTACCGGAAAAAGTTGTGCTTCCTTCATTCCCTCCCTCCCACCTCCACCATACTGATAGTCACAAGTATCCTCACTGTCTGTGAAAAGGTTAGGTAGGGTTTGATGAGGAGATGGATTATGAAACAGTGTTATAAGTGTTCATTGGGATTTCTTGTTCCTCCACCTTCTGTTTTGCACATGCATTTTTTTAGTGCTCTGTTCTTTGCATTGTAAGAACTATTCTAATAGTGACCATCTCATCTTTCTTTATATTCTTTCCTTTTTTTTTTTTCAAGTAGAAGTAGATGATAGAATCAACGGGTAATTTTCATTTATATTGTCTTCATTAGTCGTTCCTTTTTTTCAGTCCCCTTTCTCATTTCCATGTTTTCAGTCTCCTGTTTTTCAAGTCTCCCATGTTTCCAGTCTCTGTTCCTTGCAAAGATTCTTGTGACTCATCATACTAAGGCTCAAATAAAACCCAGCAGCATCACAAAGTTGATTACCCACTCCTATGTCCTGGGTTGATTTCCAATTTATGGGGTGCCCAAATGCTTTAGTAGTAGTCTACATCCTTACATAGGAAGAAGAATAAGGCTCTTGTAAATTGTTCCGAGCTTTGAAATTGCCTTTACATGGCCATTTGTCATGTAGGGAATTAAAAATTGCATCTTCTGAAACTTTAATTATTTATATATAAAAAAAAGTAGGCTAATATGCCCCCCACCCCCCACACCCAGATATTTGGCATCAGGAGAGAGGTATGAAAACATCACTTATAGTTATAGGATGGGATCAAACTGTGTCAAATAGTGCAAATAAAGAATCCACTGCTATATGGCACAATATGCAACCATCTTATTTTACACAACTTACTACAGAAAAAAGGGAATCTATTGTGCTTCGCTCGTATGAACAAAAGTGGCAATTCTCACATTGTGTTGGAGCCCTTAGTGGCAAACACAGTGATTAAATGCCGAAAAGTGGATCTTCTATTTTAATTATAAGCTGAATTGCTCGGTGGTTTTAATGATGGTTGTTTATGCATAATACAAATGTATTACAGCTGGCATTAAGATCAATGGGAAGATTTAATAATGATAATTTTTTTTCCACTCGAATGCTGGCTGTGAAAATAAATAGTAGTAATAGAAGTAGCCTAACCACTAGGATCGCTACTCTCGCCCCATTACAGAAAATGCGAAATCGTACCGGCACAGTCTATTGTTCCTAGTACCCTCAACAACTCAAGCGTCGTGACTGTATATACTAGACCGTTGCTTACGAGATTATACAAGCTGGCGCATAGCGCTTGAAATGTGGGTCTGAAGTGGTTCCCTCGTAATGCCAATTCCGCCGTTCAGAGCACTGTTCTAGACTAAATATTCATAGCAGAACACTTAAATGACATTGACATTGGGACATTTAAAGGACTCACCATTGCTCATTAAATGCTTCGTACAATATTTTATGGACAATAGACGTAATTTCCAAACTTCTACGTCTCAATTATATTACAATAAAAGGCTGTCATTCTTGATATTAAAAGATATTACATATTATAAACTAAGGTACTACCTTTCTGTTGTTCAATTAATACACCGAAACTTTTCGGAAATAATGAAAGAAACTTAATATATTTTACATGAACACTCTAGTCTACCCTTTTCACGTATTCATTTATTATTATTATTATTATTATTATTATTATTATTATCATCATCATCATCATCATCATTATTCCAATGAATTAAGGTACTGTATTATCTTCCATTTCCCTGACTTCATAATTTAATCATTTGTAAGTAGGCCTAACTTATCCCTTTTTTTTTTTAAATGTATTGACGTTGAAGTGTTATGATTTTTACTAAAGCAGACAGCAGTCACAATACATGATTAGTACAAATGTGCGATTTTTCTTGCACACCTTGCAGTGGTGAAGTAAATATCTAATAGGCCTGCTGATTAACCTGTTACTTACAAATGGCTTTTAAGGACCCCGCAGGTTCATTGCCGCCCTCACATAAGCCCACCATCGGTCCCTATCCTGTGCAAGATTAGTCCAGTAGTGGGTAGTAATAGCAAATGCTATGATATTTTAGTGTGTGTAAACAGTTTTTAAATTAGGAGTTAGAATTAAATTAATTAGGAAATTAGACTGCAATATATGTGATTAGAAATGGTTTTCGAATTTGACCATTTCCCAAAACATAAACAAATATCTCAGGAATCTCAGGGACAATATTTTTTAGAATTTGCCGCCCATAGGCACTTGCGCATCTGCTCTTCCCGATCCCCATTTCATTTTTAGTAATATCTGAATCTCGCTTCCCTGAGCTGTATTCTCTCGTCACTCATGACATGTCAATTTAATGAAAACATAAAGAAAAATCTTCGGTACACCATATGGTGATAGTTGTACCTTATCACAACGAATAATTGTAGTAATTGTTATTTTTTGTTACTCGTAATATCGTAATAATATTTGATTTGGCTTGGAGGTTGAGGGGAGTATGTTACATTAAACTCGGCATGCTCAACGTTAAAATCTCATTGCTGTATGTTGTATCCTAAATAATGCAAATCGTATATGTGTCAATATTCAGCAGTAATAATTAACCATTGTCGTGGAATATTTCGCCACTATAAATGATGGTAAATCATACTATTTTCCTCGAATAACACTACTGATTTCTTAAGGCAAGACAAGCTAAGAACTATATTAGTTTGATTTTGATGATGATGATAATAATAATAATAATAATAATAATAATAATAATGTCTGAAAGTAGCAGAAACCAGTAGTTCACTTTCAGCAATTATAACAAATTAGAGGGAACGAAATCTGAAGGAAAAACACGGAACTGAAAACAATCAACTTTGCCAAAGTAAATGAACCATATGAACAATGTAGTTTGGAAGCAAAATTTTAATTCAACAAATTCAGACTTTCGGGAAACAAAATTGTGAATTTCATTAAATGACGCTGAAAATCTGCGTACTGATATTTAACAAGTCATCAATAAATCTCAAATAAGACTGTAATATGCTTGGCATATTTATAATTTTCGTACTCGATCAATAATGCACAATTAATCAAACTATTTTCACTATACACAATGCTTAGTAATGGAACTATTCATCATTTCTTAGTGCAGCGAGGCGAACCTAGCGGCAGAAATTGTCATAACTCTCAGAGACTTACTCTCGATCGTGCTATGCGCCAGCTTGTATAATCTCGTAAGCAACGTACTAGACTGTGGTATATACTATGATCTAACTATCATATACCACACGACTCCATCTTTCGATCATATTATCGATCACAATACCACATCTTATAACATAATAAATTGTCAGTAATGACGTCATAATTTCCATTGTATTTTTAAATTCGCCATTACTTCATATTATAGTACCTTGGACTGTTTTAGCATAGCTTAATATTAAAATTAGTAATAATGTGCAACATGTTGTGTTAGTCACATAAAAATAATGTATTTTTTTTTAATGTACAAGGTTAAAATTAGAAATACAACAACATATTTTTCCGGTGGAAATTAAACGCAGAATAAATATGGGAAATGCCTATTATTATTTGGTTGATAAGCTTTTGTCATGTAGTCTGCTGTCAAAAAGTCTGAAAGTTGGAATTTATAAAACAGTTATATTACCGGTTGTTCTGGATGGTTGCGAAATTTAGACACTTAATTTGAGAGAGGAACAGAGATTAAGGTTCTTAGGAAAATATTTAGGGCTAAGAGGGATGAAGTTACAGGAGAATGGACAGAGTTACACAACGCAGAATTGCACGCATTTTATTCTTCACCTGACATAATTAGTAAAATTAAATCCAGACGTTTGAGATAGGCAGGGCATATAGCACGTATGGATGAAACCAGAAATGTATAGAGAGTGTTAGTTGGGAGGCTGGAGGGGAAAAAGACCTTTGGGGAGCCCGAGACATAGATGGGAGAATAATGTAAAATGGATTTGAGGGAGGTGGGATATGATGATAGAGACTGGATTAATTTTGCACAGGATAGGGATCGATGGCAGGCTAATGTGAGAGTGGCAATGAACCTCCGGGTTCCTTAAAAGCTATAAGTAAGTATAACATATTTTTCTCCTATTATGCACTGGGCATAATTGTTGAACATAATCACTTTCATTTAATTTTGTCACTGAGAAAATTTGTATTATTAACTATTTTTGTAGTGAGTCACACTGCTGTAGCATGTCACACTCAGGAGTTTGAAAGGATTATATTTCATTTAAGAAAGAGGTATGATGTGAAAGATACTGTTTGTAGGGTATTTTTATGCAGTTCCACTTGTAGTTAATACACATAAACGTTTACAAAATTAATCAATAATGTTGTCAATAAAAATATCAATATTGATATACATGTAGATACATGAGTTTGTCATAAAACATATACATTTTACACATCATTAGTAGTTAATATTGGTCCTCTCACGTTTCTGTTTTTCATGTACTGGCCTTACAATTTCTTCACTATTAACATACATTATTCATCTCAACTAGTCCTTATGAGTTAAGTTTAAAAATTACACCTTTTAACTTACGTACAAAACTAATCATTTTCATGAATATGCTTACGACTAAGCTTTCTCCTCCCAATTCTTTTTTACTATATACAAAAATTTTCCTAATTTTGTCCACTTTCCTCCTTTTAGTGATATACATTATTTTTCTATAAGCTTATCTTAAATTTAATTTTAGTTTTATCTTCATTTCCTCTTTCCATATCATTCCCTTAATACCATTGATTTTTAATACTGATCTGTTATCCCCTACTATCTTCTACTAATTTAAATCCTAAGGGCCGTATTCATAGACATTTTTAGCACGGGCTTCCAGTGGATGATCAGCGTTTTTCGTATTCATAAACCAGTGTTAGAGATAGGATATGAGTTGAATTCTGTACTAGTAACCAGTGGATAGCTGGGACTAGCTTAGTACGCCTGTAGCGCGTGCTGCGAATTGTCTATGAATAGCACCCTAAATGTCTTAAGTCTAAATCAATCTTTAAATCCATATGATTACTGTCTTCATTTCTAAAATTGAAAATGTGATACCTTAAGTTGGGAGTAATTAGCATATTGTAGTCAATCACACTTTGACCAATTAGATTGGCAAAGGTAAATTATTGTTCTTCAGTATCTCCCCATACTTATTCTTAATCTGCATTTTTTGTTTATTTTCTTGGTGTAGTTCTATATGCTTTGTGTTGCATTCTATGCTCGTTTTCATGCCTACTATAGTTTGGTTGACATTTTGCAAATTTTCTTTAATTTCTTGCCTAATTATTCTGAAACTTTCCCTCATTTCTTCTCTAATTATTTTTTTTGGAGAGTTAGACCTGACTCATTTGCGGGTCCTGGATTCATTTCAATCATACCTATTACTAGTAATATTACTATAACTGCTCCTACTGCCCATCTTAACTCCTCAACACTGCAATCTTGTCTTCTTTCCATCTTTCATAAGTTTAATCCTCAGATTCTCGCTCTCTGAACATTAATATTATCACCTGTCTTACATTACTGTCACTCACTTCTTACTTTAGTATCTTCAATGCTTTTAACTTACACATAGAGCATTAACCTTTTATATTGTGCTTACTGCTTTTAGGGAACTGAGCAATAACACGTCTGTTCACCTTCGCTTGTGTTTGATAACGAAAATATCAATATATGATTTGGGTTATTAAGCTTCACTTTCTAAACAGAACTATGAATAATTTCTTTCAGTAATGGCAAAAACAACTTCCCAGTGTAAAAGAGAACAGAGGGCAAGAATGAAGGCACTAGGGAAGTATGACGAATTTCGAAAAAAGAAACAAAAAAACAAACTTAGTACTAAAAAGGAAGAAGGAAGCCATGAAAATTGAGCAAAAAGAAGATCTGTGATGAAAGAGGAGAGAAGAAATGAGGAGACGTCGAGAGAAAAATAAGCAAGTGCAAGTAAATACAGTCCCAAAATATCACTTTTTTGAAGTTTTCAAGTCACAAGTTCATATGGCAAAGCAATTACCAAAGTCAAGAAAATCTTCTTAAGAGCACTAACAAACGTAAAGCAGTTGTCTGCAAACTTCTTCATGAGTATGCATCATGTACAGAACTCAGTCCTCAGAAATTTGCTTCAAAGACCATATCAGCAATAGCACGAGTTACAATTTTATTATTGTGACCCGACATATTTGTCATTCAGAATGAAATGTAGTTTACAAATAATAAACAAGAATATGAAAGATTTTGTTCAATTTTATTCTTTGTCAAATCTAAGATATATTACTGTAAAGCCACCGGCGTGGCTCAGTTGGTTAAGGCGCTTGCCTGCCGGGAAGTTGCGTTCGGGCACGGGTTCAATCTCAGTTTGGGCTGATTACCTGGTTGGGTTTTTTCCGAGGTTTTCCCCACCGTAATGTGAATGCAACGTAATCTATACGAATCCTCGGCCTCATCTTGCCAAATATCATCTCGCTATCACCAATCTCATCAATGTTAAATAACCTAGTAGTTGATGCAGTGTCAAATAACCAACTAAAATAAAAATATTATTGTAATGAAAAAAAAATAAGATTAGAAAATATGTCCGAAAAAAATGTTTCTTTTCCCATGAAATGGAACTAAAATCCATTCACCAGTATATTGTGTGTTAGAGAGAGGGGGGAGGGGGAGAGAGGTTTTTTGTTTAATTTTATTCTTTGTCAAATCTAAGATATCTTACTGTAATGAAAGAACAAGAAGATTAAACAACATGTCCGAAAAAATGGGGAGAGGGAGGGGGAGGGGAGATCTAGTTGGAAGAAATACTAAGTTTTAAAAACCTCTTAAAATTCACCTCCTTTTGTGTAGAGTGAGCCACGTCTAAGTTTTAAGATACGTACTGCTAACATGGGAAAAAAAAATCACACGAGAATATAAAAAAATATCATGTAGTCATATGCAATCATCATATTGTTAACTTATTCCTACACTATTAAAATTACCTACACAAATGAAATAGTCTCGAAAGTAGTGAGAATCTTGCATGGAATTAACCACAAATAAAATTACTGATGAAATGCTTGCAAATCAGTTGGTCTCATTACAACGTAATAATAATAATAATAATAATAATAATAATAATAATAATAATAATAATACATGTGCATTGAGCAGGGTTTTGGTGCGAAAATTTTCACTTTTGTGTGTGTGTGTGTGTGTTTTTTTTAATACACAATTGTCTGGTTTGTAACAGCCTCAGTAAGTTCTTTCCTCTTTCATTGTAAAACAGTAAGGAAGCTGTATGCGAGCCAGTTCTGTCTTGTTGAGCTCTACAGTTCAACTAATGCGTGTATATTATAAATTACTGAACACAGAATCTGTGCTGCTCTATTCTACACTGTCTGTGTTGGCTTCATCTCAGTGTGTGCCTGGGCTGTTTTAATTTGTTGTAATTGCTAGGAGAAGAATATTTTCCTGCATTTTTCACAAACAGTACATTAAAGTATCTGTCATCTAGTGATTTTCTGAATTGTCTGACAAAAAAATTAATAAACAAGTATAATTATCTTCTACTTCACTCTTCTTCTGCCACTTGTTTGTACCCATCTATTCTTGAAATTTTTCTCTATTCATTGATCTTCATCATGTTAAGTCAAAAATTCTCTTTTCTACTGAAAAATGGAAGTAAACAGTTGCCAGTTCCCTGTTCTTGATGGTATAAATATTTTAACCAGAAGAAAATGACGGAGAAAGTGTTTTTTTTATGGTTGTTTCCTTTTGTAAAGCGGAAATTACATTTTCTTGGGAGCCACTGTAACAGCCATGTATGTGTTGAATTTGGCAATTTCTAAACTTTAGATAATTTTGTTCGTTTCTTTCTTTTCAGATGCACGATTTTCCAGCTGCCTTCTTTATAGTCCATTTGATCTGACATTCTGCATCTGACACCATTCTTACAACTTGATTCACATCAATAGAAATGAGATCTATTTTTTAAGCATTATGTGAATTGTTGTTAATGTAAAGACATGAAAAAAGATTGTAATTGTTGTCAATATCCTTGTGCCTAATATTTAAGCATGCAAGTGTTGTGAGACTTTATAAGTTATGTATCAGTAAATATGTGTGTTTTGTTACATGAATTTGTCTTTTGCTTTTGATCTCAGACAGTACATGATATACAGGGTAAAAGGGGTATAATTGCATTAATTTTGAGAAAAGAATCTTTGTTCTAAATAACTAAAAAGTCAAATATCATTTTGGTATTTGAATAATGCAGGGCTGGGTACAGGGAGTGAATCCAAACTCTAAATGGGGACACTCAATATGCATCTTTCACGGCATCAGCGTTGCACAGTGTTCAGCAGGGAAGAAAGGGGTTGAAGAGAAGTCATATGGCTCCCTGTGAGAGAGAGTAGAATTTGCTCTTGGTGTCCAGCCCCGGAATAATGGCTAGCCAAAAAAAAAAAATAAATAAATAACTTGTATGAGGTGTGAATCTCACTTATTCTAAAATTATTTTATATTGAGATGTATGAGTAGTAAGATATCAACGCGAAAATCAAGCTGAAAAAGACGGAACCTTCGGGAAATCTGGCATCACTGCACTCAAGGGTTTTGTGTTCTTATGTTATACCTCAGCAGTAGCAAGTCTTATGCCTGTCTGTTCATAGAATTCTGAAAGTGAAGGACAGTGCCAAAATTATCCTGAGTACCTAGATATGCTTTTAATTTATGGGGAATCAAGCATTATGCTGTTGCAATGTATCCACTTTCAATCTCTCAATATAAACTCGATTTTTTCATAACCATTAAAGACAGAGAAACAGTTATTCGAACTTGTCTGCTAGTTTTATTAATATCTCTTACTAGTTCAAATTAATGGAGTTATACCCCTTTGACCCCGTATACCATTTATCCATGACCAGCAGTTATTGTAAATTATATTGAAAAAGAAATTGAATAATTGCTCTACAAGTACCAAATAATAAAATTGACAGCAGATAATTATAATTTTCACTGTAACTACAGCTGTTTCTTTATTTATTTTCTTTTCATGTGACATTTGTTCAGGAACATTATGCAATGGAGATTCCGTTATTTGAGATTTAGTCATGGTAAATGTCGTATAGTTCGCATATATACAGAAGTATATGCTGGATGTTTCAGTGACCATCTTACAAACTTTAAAGTTTGGTAGAATTCATAAGTAATTTGGGGATAGGAAACTTCAAATGCGTGCATATATATTGAGATGTGTATCATAGGAAAACTTCCGGTAAAAACTTGCTGTGAGCTTGCTGTGCATCCCTCTGACATAGTCAAGGTGGTGAAGGGAAAATGGAATTGATCACGCACAAGAAGGCTTGGGATTTTGGTGTCGAGGAGGGGGAAGATTTGCATAGCCTTTCTTGATTTTAAATGGGGTTTATTGATACTTGGAAGGAGCTGTGAAGCAAACAGAGAACAGGGGCTACTTACTTTGTATGATACTACGTGGTTTGTTATAATAAATAACAGTTATCACTATTAACTTCATTCTGCGCTGTTTTCATCATCACAATCATCGTCTTCACTATCACTTCCATACACAATCATGTTCTGTTTCATCCAGCTCAATGGAGAGGCTACACTCATAGATGGGGATAGAACGATTTCCTTGGAGGGGCACAATAGGACGATAAAATAGGCTAATTCATAGATAGTTGCACATCATGGCCATACAAAAACGTGTCCACATGCATAAAAAAGTCAAATATTTCTTTTTTTACAGAAGAGCAATTCGAAAGCATGCAACGTAGCCTGAGACTTATTGTGCTTATAGCGCCTGTTTTGTGAATATTTATCACCAAATGGTCGCGCTCTTGTATAAAAACAGCACTTAATGAACTTAACCCAGGCTGTGGTAATGATAACAATGGCATTTGAATAAATGAGTTCGAGGTCCAATTCCGAAAGTTACTTAGCAATCCTACTTCAATTAGTTGAGGGAAAATCTCGGAAAAAAACCCAAATCAGGTAACTTGTTCCAACAGATATTTGAATCTGGGCCCTCTCATTTCACAGTGAAACATGCTATTACTCCACAGCAGTGGACAATACATACCTACACATACACAATGAAAAAATAAACATTATGTCGTCTATAACCTATACATTGCTTAGTAAAGTACAGCAACATGTCAAATCAAATAAATATTGTAGGTTTTCGTTAATAAGATCCTAAGATTCTTGTGTGAACTAAATAGCTGTGCCAGGACATTCTGTAGGATGTTTCATGTTTATCCACTTTGCAATTTGTTATCACTTGTATGGTCAATAATTGTAGGTTGAATGCTATTGCAAATACATAAACACTTATACTATTAGGCCTATCCAGAGTATTATCAGGTTCTTCATTATTAGGTCTATTAAGGTAGATTCACATTATACGTAACATCAGTATCATGTCACAGACCAGTAGCGTTACATCGGAATAATTTACAACGCATTTTGTATGGTAACGTTCACATATACAGACGTCACGGACCATCTGGGATTCTCAAAGAGAATGTTTTGACGTGACGTGGATGGTTTGTTCTACTTGCGTGAACTCCACAGCAGCATCACAGTCAGTCACATTCTTTTTATTTGCAACAACAATGGATGATGAAATGCTAATCGAAAAGGTGAGTGAGCATGAAGAACTCTATGACCTGGAGAACAGGAAATATAATGGTTATATTCACAAAGATGCAATATGGCAAACCATTTGGAAAGACTTACATAAAAGAGGTAAGAACATTTAATTATTACAATTTATTTACCCCTTTGTATTAGAGTATTAGGCCTACAATGTATATGCAGTAACAATGTTAACATACAGTTTCCAAAACAATCAAACTAGCTACTCCTGCGACCTAAAACTATGTGACAATTTCTTTTCAATATCCTCACTTAGAAAAAATATGTACGGTGAATTTTAAACTTAAAATCTAAGAAATCAAGAAAAATTAACAGCGGTAGATTAGTTATAAATTATTTCAAGTGTAATTACTTATTTCATCATACATAATTTCTAATTTATATTATATTGTTTCAATTATATTTATTGTTTTTTTTTCTTCTTTCTCCTATCAATATTTCAATATTGAACCTCCAAACACAAGTGTTACTTTTATGGAGGTGAATTTATTTAACTTCATTTTATGTCTTAATATTTACTATGTCCAGTATGTTTAATTTATATAAAAGTTTTATGGCCGGTTTGTCCAAGTATTGTTAGAACACTTAACGACAGTTAAACCTTCAACAGTTTGTTAAATACAGTTTTTCCATTTGTTCAACACCAGTTTGGCTTAACAGATTCTTAACCGTTTGTTAACTTTAAATGTAGGATTTCAGGCCATTAACTCATTTAACAAACAGTTAAACATGGCGGATAACACCACAGCTGTTCAGACAAAAGTTGTGAAAATAACATGTAATGTTTCTCTTTGAGGAATATTTAGAGTAAGGGCTGGTTTCACCAAGCTTCAGTAAATCAGTCCAAATGAAACATTAACTAGTACTGAACATTAAACATATTTTATTTACACGAGTACGTTTACATGTGCGCTGTCTCCGTAGACTTCAAGCCGTACAGCTATATGTGCCTTGTCGCGCTGGTTACGTCATGACTCCCCAATGGAGCAGTCAGTAGCGAGTTGGCTTGCCATCCCAGGGGCCCGTGTTCGATTCTCGGCGATAACTTTTTTTTTATTAACGTAACTAATTTTTATACGTGTTACCTTCATTTTTTAAATTTTGTGTAGTGGAACGAATTATTTCGCAACTCTGGCTCCACTAGGAGAATTTAAAAAAAAACTCTTGGGAGATCAATTTTCTTCCCGAAATAAAACAAAGACAAACAAATTAAAGAAAAATAATAAAAGAAATACACATGTGGATCTAATACATTGTCCACATGCCACCGGCGTCTTATCATTGCCTGGCATTTTCGGGGCATTTAGTCCACCAGATCGCGGAAATAGTTCTGGTCCTTAGCGAAATCTTCCCAGGTAGCCAGAACTGATCTGGATTTTGAGGTGGGATGTTTCGATAATTATCAATCCTCCTCTTTTTCATGCTTTTCCGTGAACCGTCTTTGAATGTTTATGGCGGTGTAAGCGGGGTGATTATCCTGCTGGAAAATTAAATTTCCATCGGAAAGAAAACGATTATAAATTCCAAGAATCCAGCTCTTTCGCTTCTGTTTTAAAGCCAGAGCAAACATATCTTATCGCTAGCTATAATATAATTCCAATAAATGAAAGTTAATATACCAATTAAGTTTCGTTATGTTTGAATGCACATTATGTATTAATTTACTAATATTTCTTAGGTACCGGTATGTAGTTATAATAATCACTTTCATGTCTTAAAATAAAACTCAGTTGTATGTTACCTACTTCGACTAGTTTCAGCTTTGCCTCAGCCGTTTTTATGATATTCTAACCTATGATCAGTTTCTTCTAAAATTTTGAGTACCGGTACCACGATCTTCGTGACGCGGTATCTTTTGTGAATTTTTGTGTCATTCAAATTTTCAAAATGATCGGTTTTTAAATGGTTAACATTATCTCCATTTGACTCTTAATTTTCGAGCAGTTCCAGATAGAACAATTCTGCATCGAAACGTTCTGCCATTTTATATTGCAACTAATGAATAATTAAAAATTTCTTTCTTTCTCTCAGTTTAACCTCTCCCTTCTAGGTACATTTACACGACCCACGCCACCCGGGCCTTATAGGGCCGCGACCTGTCGGGAGAGGAATTACTATGGATCACATACATACTTTTTTGACCACACAAGGACATGGAGGGCCTCCCCGGATGAGGGATCAGCTCAATGCCGGGGCCACCTCCAATACAACACAAACATTTAAGACATTACACATTATTCACTCACACATATGAAAGGATTAAGGGAAGGTTCGCCGTACATGGCCGGACTTTCAAGAGGTACAGTCCCAGCATTTGCCTGGAAATAACTGAGGAAACCATGGAAAACCTCAGTTAAGATTGCCTGGGTAATTAAAAATTTAAAGACGGATATTTCTATCACTAAATTTAATGATAGTTTTACTGGTTCGTTAGGCTAAAGATGCTTGGTGAGATAAAAAAAATGATTTTAATGAACCAGTAAATACATTAATGAATCATTAAAACCTTAATGAAGCTTTGTGAAACCGGCCATAAGACTGGTAATATATAATTTAAAAGATATTTTGGAATATTAATATAGGGAAGATAATCTTTATAAGTCAACTGATTATCATACTGACGCTTATTTCGATGCTGAGCTATTATCCATTTAATATTGAGGAAATGTGTGATCTCAACGTGGCAAGAAATTGAAGTCAGATTTGAATAGCCTACAAACAGAAATAGGCCACTTGTTCCAATTCACCAGCTACTATTATCTCTAGATTCTATGTTACTGGCTCTTTAACTATAGCCGATGTCAATAGTGCTTCAAAATATGCAGTGAGTAAATAATAAATTGTTTCAGCAGCAATTGCTTCTTTAGGACGAAATTACATATAATTTATACATGGACCTGAATTAGAGAATGTTATATGATACGGAATTCTCCTTGGGGTTTTGTGTACAGTTTACTACACACACATTCGTGTAATTATTGTCACCTGGTGATCATAATGCTGAGATTTTTCTAAATAGAAATTCATATTTAGCATTATAAAATATAACCAAACTTATAATAATTACTATTATTCAATAGTAGTCAATGCAACTTTCATTTATCAACTCTCTGTACTATATGAATCATGGCTACTGTAACAGGTTACGATTTTACACATGTTTCATGACTTACTCTACAGTACAGAATTTAAATAATATCAGCAAATAAGAAGTTGTCTTATATATGCATAATCATTACCAACTGCTGTTGAGTAGTTAGAATAGTATTAACGACAGTTAAAGTTAAGTGTTGGTTATTTTAAACAAAATTATGTTGAAAAAATAGAAAACATCTTAACAAAACGTTAAAAATAAACCAGCTGTTAATTTAACATTTGTTAAGCCAAATTAAACATTACTTGGAAAAACTGGCCATTAGCATACTGTAATATTCTTTTGCTTTTATGTACTACAAGGCAGAAAGTAGGAAAGATTGGAGAAAGCTGGGTTTGCAGTGAAAGGCCTGTCCTTGGGCAGAACACTAAATGAATGAATTTCAATCGTAAATTGTTCATACTTTTGTTATATGTTATAACTAGGCTTGGGATGTTTATGACAAAAAAAAAAAAAGCGAGAAATATGCATGCAAACATGAATTTCAAAAATAGCAAAATATGACCTCAAAATAAAATATGATCAAACATGAATATGCTGGCATTAAAAATGCTTAATTAAACATAGTTACTATATTCATTGTACTGGATTTCATTATTATTATTATTATTATTGATGATGATGATGATGATGATGATGTTTGTGTGTGTGTATTTCTGAATAGGAATGCTGCTGTATAAAATAACTTGAAATAAACATTCGAACCCTAGTTATAAAAATATCTGATTTACAAAATATAATGTAGCCAAAATTGGCAAAATATGTAGATGAATATGTTAGTAAATCTAACAAACAATACAAATTTTACATTACTGCCGAGGAAGAGATTCAGTTTGAGAAGAAAAGAACTGTATGCCAGCAAACTGACGGTCACTTGCCATTAAATGTGAATGTGTAGCCATTGGGTGTGACTGAGATGGTATTGGTCCGTGACATTGATATTCCGTATAATGTGAATCGACCTTTAATAGGTTTACTTCCATTCTGTTCTATATCTGTAATTTTAAGAAAGGAACCTGTATCTCGCGAACTTACTGTCACATGAAGTGAACTGAATAAACTCCCTCTAGAAAAATGTTTCAGACTTGTCCCAGTTCTTTCTTATGCATTCTATAAAAAGACAAGTAGCATAATGAATGCCTACAGGCAGTGCTTTTTTTTTTCTGGTTGAACAGGCAAAAACAACATTGTTCCGGCATCTTTTTGTTGTATTTTTCATGATGAGACCACAGAAATGTGTTAATAATTAATTTTACTTTGAACTCCGCTTAGACCTAGAAAGTCTTAAGTTGGACGAAAAGAAGATTAAAAACGACACTAGATATGAATCATCTCCCAGTCTGTTATAATATATCCTACACACAGTTCCACCACCTTCACCTTTTTCTCTAGAAGAAAAGCACTGCCTGTAGATCCATTTTTGAAACATAACTTTTACATAAACGTTGATTTGATTATTAATTTGCAGACTTATGCTTCCTTCATAAGTAATACTAGAGAAAGAAGTAGCCCATATCACTTTGCCTACACCTCCTCCTGTATCTCCGACTATAGCTAAATATCCGAATATTAATTGGGAAATTGTCTTTTCATAATGAGAATGCATTCTGTTATCTATAACCAATTATCTGCTCCAATATAGTCCCATGCAGCAAAATACATAGTAATCATATGGATGAGCTCTGACTGGTGACTTAAAAAATATCATTCTGGTTTCATTTCATATTCTAGTCATGAAATGTGACTGAAAGTTGTTCGAATTTCGTTTTTGTGATTTGTGCTTATTGTTCCATTCCATATTGTTTCAGTCATTTTGTAAAGAACTTTCAAATACACTTTAGATGAGGAAACAAAACCCAACCTCACATAGTCGAAAACCTTTACTGGCTTTCTAAGCATTAGGACAATGATCTAGATACAAATTTTGGATAAAAAAAACTCATGTGAGATCCTATACAAATGTGGGGATCTCCATTATTCTGATAGCCACTTTGCTAAGTGTGCCTTAACACGTTTGCTGCCGACTGTATTGTTGCAAAATCTATCCCCAGGAGCCGATTATTTTTTTTATGTTTATTTATCATGTAATAGTGTCTATGAATAATTTTTAGCCTCATATACAATTTTCGAGTGCAGACAGTATTTGAAATCTTGATGATGCGTCACCGGCACTGCATTAAGAATTCCATCACCAGTGCCATTTGACGCGTTTACGCATCACACACATTTTGTTTGTTTGTTACGTGACCGTATATTTAAATATTGTTAGGGAAAAACAAATTACGCCTACCTTACTTCATTTGTGATAGATTCTGAAGCAGGAATTGACACACAATCTAGGTTGACCAGGGCAATCATGACAGTAGAATGTTGATTCTTTTCTTCGTAACACACTTTGCAGCATTTCCTAATTATTTTGCCTTTCTCATTAGCGCGTTGTTTTGCAGGCAAGTGTTTCACAGCTGGTGGTATCCGTTTGGTTGTTGGTCTGCTGAATGTTGCATACAAGAGCAAATATCGTGTTACTGAATGTCTGAAATCATATAACGAAATTCTACTCCTTGTGGTGTACCGAGAATGCAAATTATGTGTGTTCAGTAACATTATTTGGAAGAGGTGAATGCCAATTTTTTATACCACTGAACTGTTTTTCTTTCACATGCGTAATACCAAAGCATTTGATCTTGCCGATCGACGCCTGACATGTGGTTATTAAACTTTTCAATTGCATGTGGCTTTTGTACTTTTTACCCTCTTTTATTCACTGTTTCAATAATATTGTCTTCAAATTCAGTCGAGATAAATAAGACGTCCCTCTTGTCTCTCCACTTCGTTACAGCTACACCATTAGCACACTGACACCTATGTTCTCCCTTCTGTAACTTATATTTCGTCACTTCATTTGGGTTATTCTTACGATTGGAGCGTAATGTTCCTGTACAGTACGTGTCAGCTTGGAGTAGCTGCAAAGCTAGGGCATAACCATTGTGAAAATTGTCCATGTATAGAGCATGACCCACATTCAGCTTGCCGTCCATCAGTTTTAGTACAACATTCGAGGCATGTCCTTTGCCACCCAAATTATCAATTAGTCCTGTGTATACTAAATAAAATTCGTAATACCATACCATTGTCTTCTGTGAGTATGTACAATTTTATTCCGTATTTGTGTCTTTTCGTAGAAATCGTCACATGCAAATAAATTTAAAAAATTCACTGGGTCATCTCAGCAAGTTCGACTTTTAGCCCAGGAACACCACTAAAGTTTATATTTTTCAAATTAGGTGGCCCATCTGACCAAAAAGAGTTCCAAATAACCACATTATGAACTGGAGTGGCAACTGGAATAGTACTTGAATTATTAGATGTATCAAAATCAGTTTCACTATCACTTTCACTTTCACTTTGGCTTTTATTTGGATTGAAATCACTGTCACTGTCCGAATCAGACATTGAAGTATTCAATAGACGTGCAATTTCGTCATCCTTGCAAGTTTCAACTGACGCCCTTGCACGATTTTTGCATTTGAAGAACCTGGAGGCATCTGAGAATTATCATCTAATTTATCATCCATGATTCATGTTCTTAAATGAGCGGGAGGTAATAACCAAGAATGATAATAAGTAACAGCACCCTTCCAGTAAGTAATACTACATAACCAGGGGCGGACGCAAGGGGGGGGGATTAAGGGGATATATCCCCTCCCGAAATTTTGAGAAAAATACGAAACAAGAAACAAAAATAATATTGATTTTAATTCGTGAATGTACATAGGAATTAGAGGGTTTTCCACGTAAATTCCCTTTGCTAAAATGTTAAATATATGTGTCTCTGCTTTGAAAGAAATCCCTATATCTGGGATTTTTCTTGCCTCTGCTTCGCGACTCTGATCCACTGCCCACTGGAGAGTAGAGTAGCACTGTCCTCTGGCACTTACTACAAGAGATCCAACGCAAGAGGACTAATAATATAACTCGTTATGAGTGACTAAGTGGCCAGGATCCGATGGAATAAGCACCATCTTAAGTCACAAAGTGATTATTTTTCGCATATCATGATATGCACCTCTGCACATGTATGGAATTGTGCCATTGTCATACATCTCTATGATGCAGTGCATGAGGGTAGGCCACTAGAGGGAAGCCAAGAAGTGGAACTTAAACTGAGATCCCGGCCAACTAGTCACTCATAACGAGTGCATCTCAGCACATGTGTGGACTTAAGTCCTACGTTCATAGACATCTATGATGTAGTGCAAAGGGCGGCCACTAGAGGGAACCCAAGAGTTGGAACTTAAACTGAGACGATTCTGTCCGACACCGGGATGGGTATCCAGTGTGGCTTAGTGGATAAAGCATGAGCAACTAGAGCTGAAAACCCATGTTCAAATCCTGGTGCCGGAGAGAATTTTTCTCCGTTCCATTACTCTTTCATTGTATGATGACGCAGAATATCTGCATGGAAATGTCATATGTACTTCGGTACATTAAAATAATATATATGATATGGTTTAAGACGACGCTTATTCTGTCGGATCCCGGCCAACTAGTCACTCATAATGAGTGCACCTCAGCACATGTGTGGACTTCAGTCCTACGTTCATAGACATCTATGACGTAGTGCAGAGGGCGGCCACTAGAGGGAACCCAAGAGTTGGAACTTAAACTGAGACGATTCTGTCCGACACCGGGATGGGTATCCGATGTGCCTTAGTGAATAAAGCATCAGCACGTAGAGCTGAAAACCTGGGTTCAAATCCCGGTGCCAGAGAGAATTTTTCTCCATTCCATTACTCTTTCATCGTTAAACTGAGACGATTCTGTCCGACACCGGGATGGGAATCCGGTGTGGCTTAGTGGATAAAGCATCAGCACATAGAGCTGGAAACCCAGGTTCAAATCCCGGTGCCGGAGAGAATTTTTCTCTGTTCCACTCTTCCATCATCATATAATGACGCAGAATTTCTGCACTGAAATATTATCATATGTACTTCGGTACATCGTAATATAAGCCATACAGAAACCAACATTTTTGGTGTCTATGATTGTAGCTAGCCATGTTTTTAGCCTGTCACATGGTTTAGCCAGTCTACTACAGTCAGAACAGATGGACCTTAAGACATGCATTGAACTATGTGAGAATCTAGGAAGAGAACTGGAAGATTTTCGTTTAAATTTTCAGCCAGTGAACCTAGAGGCAAAAAGTGTTGCTGAAGTTACTGGAATTACACTGGAAATTCCAAGAACTGCAGGGAGACAAACACAGCATTCTAACTTCAAGACAGAGAGTCCTGAAGAGTATTTTAGGCTTTCAATTCTCCTTCCCTTCTTAGATTATTTTATTAGTCAGCTCAAGGACAGGTTTTTAAATTATAAGGGAATCCTAAAGTCCATACAAACTTTGCTGCCTAAAAACATAGTGCGAGCATCAGATGAAGATTTAGAAACTGCTGTTGAGGCTATAGTGATCAGTGGCCCAATGATGTTGATGCATCACCAGAGTCTTTCTGCAATGAATTGAAGATGTGGAGAAGAAATTTCCTTGATCAGAAAAATCTTCACCTAATGCCTATATTTCTTACTGATTTTACATGATCTTAGAACAGGTGCAATGAAATTATTTTTCCCTGCACTCACAAGGCGCTAAAACTTTTCTGCACATTGCCTGTAACTACAGCAACACCAGAACGGTCGTTCTCAACATTGCGGTATTTGAAGACTTACCTGAGGAGCAGACAGATTAAATGGACTGGTCTTGATGATGATACATAAAAATGTAGAAATAATAGCTTATGAAGTACTGGATGAAATGTCTAAGAAGCCTCGTCACCTTCTTCTTTAAATATCACTGTCATTGTTTTTGTATTGCAGTCATTGTAAATACTAAAATTAAAAAATTGTGGTTTATTTAACAACGCTCGCAATTGCTGAGGTTACTGGTGTGCCAGAATTTTTTCCCGCAGGACTTCTTTTACATGCCAATAAATTTACCAATATAAGGCCTGTCACATTTAAGCACACTTAAATGCCATCGAACTGTGCTGGGATAGAACCCGCAACTTTGAGCAAAGAAGGCTATACCGACTATGCTACTCAGGCCAACTTGTAAATGTTTGTGACTCGGAAACAAATTGTGAGTATATAAAATTATTTCTCATTATTCCATTTTTACTATCTCCTCAAATCCCTCCCCGAAAAAAAATCCTGTGTCCGCCCCTGTACATAACAATACAGGATAACAAAATACTGAAGGAATAATGCGCAAGAAAACAACTATGAAGTGCATACGCGTCATTGGCATATGGGGCAAGGACCGTGTGAAGTCTATATGCATCAAGTGGCATTCAAAGTGTTAAATTAATTTAGGATCACCTCCAGTTTGGTTGATGAGTATAAGAGTATACTAACTGGAAAAGAATAAGATCATTTTTCATGGGTTCCTGGAGATGCTGGTGTTAATGCTAATGAAGAGGCTGATTTATTTATCATAATGGAAGCTTCATTTACTTTGTTATACCAGAATCCTTTATAGGTCTTCCTCATTGTTTGAATCCAGAGCACTGAAATAATATTTTAAGATATTCAGAGTGACTTGAAGTGAAGAATCATCTACATAAAGAGCTTAATTCCTCATTCAGAATTCATTTCCTGCATTTCTAAGTAAAAGGAATTTAAACACGCTGATAGTTACACAAACAAGTCACCACCTCTAAAGAGAGACCTACAAGGCATGGAAATTACAGACGATCACATGTGTAGGTTACATGGGTAGGAAAAATGAAAATTCCTTAATATGCCCTTCCTGCGACCTTCATTGGATCAGTCATCCTTAAATATATTGGAATTGTTATTTGGATCCTGAGCATTTAAGTGGAATTAAACCAATGTC
This sequence comes from Periplaneta americana, assembly GCF_040183065.1. Lineage (NCBI taxonomy): Eukaryota > Metazoa > Arthropoda > Insecta > Blattodea > Blattidae > Periplaneta > Periplaneta americana. Next base: position 46,366,317 of record NC_091126.1, read on the forward strand.
AATTTTTACAGTTTTATACTGGTACTTGCTTCTGGCTTAACTTAATTAATCTCTGATCAACTAATTTTTAAGGTTATTTTAAGTTGTTCTAAACAAGAAGAAGAAAGCAGGACGAAATGAGGATAACATTCATATCCTTTGCAAAGTTACATAGTATGTCAATGGGAATTTTTTTTTTACAATGTCTCATGTTCATTAATTCATTTAACATCTCTTTGAAACTACAGACACTTTTCATAGTTGATGAGATGATCAAACAGTTGGACTGAATTCATAGTGGAATGAGAATGAAGCGAAAATAGAGGTTTTTGGAGAAAACCTGTTCCGCATCTCCTTTGTTCAAAAGAAGTTCACAATATCTCTCTGTCGATTTTTTTTTTATTTTATTGGGTTATTTTACGACGCTGTATCAACATCTAGGTTATTTAGCGTCTGAATGAGATGAAGGTGATAATGCCGGTGAAATGAGTCCGGGGTCCAGCACCGAAAGTTACCCAGCATTTGCTTGTATTGGGTTGAGGGAAAACCCCGGAAAAAAACCTCAACCAGGTAACTTGCCCCAACCGGGATTCGAATCCGGGCCACCTGGTTTCGCAGCCAGACGTGCTGACCGTTACTCCACAGGTGTGGACTCTCTATGTCTAACTTGACCAGTTGGTGGAAAAAGTGAACTGACTGACAGAATTACAGAAGCTGCAGCAGCAGCAGGTTTTTAACAGTGCTTTCAAATGCAAACATTATTCAGTGTCAACATTGAATATGGAGGAAAACTGGCGAAGGAATTTTCTCTGGTACCCTCTAACAGGAACAGGGTTCTTTTACATGCCATAAATCTACGAAATGGGAGCCACAACTTTATTCACTCTCGGACAGAACTAGGTCTGAGCTGATATTTCCTATGTACGTGTTTAATGACTTATCATTTTTTTTTCGTGAATGAAGATTTTTCTTAGTTAATGGTATCTCTTGAATTCATTCGTAGGTACCTACTTTATTATCCTGTATCTGATTGTCATTTCTGCAATAAGGATTCCAAGAACTGAAAATATGCGTATTTGAGGTCGTATCGCATATCATACCAATAATTAACTGCAATACAGGCATGTGACTGCTGAACATGATGGAACCACAATGATGGTAAGTACAGTGCATCTCCTGCTTCTACTCTCACTCTCACTGGCGTGGCATTTTTATACAGTGGATAAGAGATGAGATCTGGTGACAAGGGATCAATACAGATCCAGGGGACAATATTTTCACTATAACAGCTAGATGAAAGTTCACTAACACTGTCAACATCATCTTCGTCAGAATTTACTGGATTATGTCCTTCAAAATATTTGCTACAGATACAAAATTCCTCTTCACCACTTAGTCTTCGAGCATTATAATTTTTAATATATGCATCGTAAATATCATTCGCCTGAATTTTCAAATTATCATCCATTTTCAACTTGTTGAGGTAACTTAAAAATTGCCTATAGTTATTACAATTTATATCGTGATTCCTTTTTACTAACTTTGACTGTCTCTTTGATTTATTATCTGATGGGTCATAAAGACTGTCATTTTTTGTATTTATTCTCTCACTGCACCCTTCTAGTAAGGCTATACTAGAATGAGAGTGTTGATCAATTGCCTCTTCCTTGTTACTGTTATTGTTGTGTTTATAATTGCATATAGGTATAATTTCAAAAATGCCAGGAGAAGTTTCTAAGTATCTTGCTAATGGATACTTCTTGTAAGGAATCCAAGGTCTATCTGTAGGAGGATGAAGAGTGAAGTCCTTGTAACCAGAGACCACACAGTAGATATTTTCAAAAGGGTCTTTATGCACTGAAAAAAAAAAAAAAAAAAAAAAAAAAAAGGAGACATTTCATAAATATTTTCTCTTCATAATATAGAGATAATAATAAGAGTGGAATATTACTAACCTAATATTACACAATATTCTAAATCAGCTAAGACATACTGTATAAAAAAAAAGGCTATGGATCAGTGAAAAAAAGGAAAAAAATCATAAAAAAATGAAAAGTTTTTTTTTTTAACTCTAAAAATTAAAATAATGTTTCAGTTTTCTAAATATGTGTTTATTTTGACCCTATGATAATTTAAAGCCACTCAGGACGAATTTAAAGGGACCAGCACGTGCTAACATTCAGCTGTCATTCTGACAGATTTTGTTCTCCATTCTAACTAATTTTACTTTTCATTCAGTTCTCATTTCGCGCTGTTATGTAGAAAAAAATGTGTGTGATAGACGTGTATAGGAAGGAAGGATACCAATAGTATATATCATATACATGCTGTACTTTGATATTCGTTTTTCGATTTTCCAATTTTCAACATTTTGTAACATTCAAAAAGCTCTAATGAATGCAGTTTTCTCCAACCTCAGTGAAATTTTGCACACAAGTCCACAAAAGCATGTGAAGTAAACTGACACATATGTTTTCTTCTACTATTGAAAGTATTCAAATGACCATGTGTTGAGACTGTGATAAGTTTTAAAAAATTGAAAAATTGAGGATGTAAGTTTTAAAAAATTGAAAAAGTAACAACTAAAAGGGTAAATATTTTTTCCTCAAAAAGTAATTGAACAAATATGAAAATCATATGTCATAGTTTACATAGGTCTATCAGGAATAAATTAAATATAAATTTAAAGAAAAAATTATGTTAACTTTGAAAATTGGGGCAATTATAATTCAGTATTAAAAAAACAACAAAAACTAATTGGAATATCAAAGTGGAAATTTGTGTATTGCATGTCCACATAGTAAGAAATATGTGGTAAAAGTTTCAGATTAATTGGTGGAAAAATGTATAAGTTACAAATTTCACAGATCTATACCCTTAAACTAAAAACAGTAGACATACCATTAGCTCATATGAATATTTTTGTTTTCTTAGTTTAGCTCAGATATGATACAAAATTAAGTCAACTCTTGTGGCAATGGTTTGCAATGAAATTCTATTTTGTTAATAACATAGTGACGGAATTGCACTTCAAACAGATTTGCAAGCTTTAGAAAAAATGTAAATTTGTACCTAAAACTGATAGGTACCTTATTTCCGAAAAGTTCTTAAACCTGAAATTTCATGTACGAGAGCATTAACGCAGATGTAAAAAAATGCCATGTCAATTCACCCATTTCTGATTTTTTTTTGACACTAGGGGTGCTATGCATAGACATTTCGCTAGGCCCCGCTACGAGCGTGCTAAACTAGCCCTGGCTATCGACTGATTACTTGTACGGGATTTATATCATATCATATCGCTAACACTGGTTTATGAATACGAAAAACATTAGTTCGCTGATCATCCACCGGAAGCCCGTGCTAAAAATGTCTATGAATATGGCCCTAATATTCCAGGTTTCCTTAATTTTTTGGTATTTGGATGTACCCAGGGTGTTAACATATATTACAAATTTTAGAATTTTTTGACTGTATATATATTTTGTCACGAATCATCAAAGAATGAAAAATTACTGGATTTTCCCCACATCTGTAACTCCAAAACTATTACAGCTATAAAACTAATTCTGGTGTCATTTGAAATTGTAAAATGCTGATTGTAGATCTTCAAACTGAAGCTGTACCTGTTAAAGACATAACCTTAATCTCCTTTCAAGATGGCAGCAGGACTGATGAGGAAAATAGCGAATAGGCAGGACTAAACCTGAACCTCTCCTCTGCACACATGCTTATTACAATGGTGGAAGTAAATGTGACATCCTCAGTGGATCAAGACATTAGAATAAAATTCACTCAGAACTTCTAGCCAAGGCAAGAAAAGAAGAGAAATGACCACAAGTGCATCGCAGATAACATTTTCATTGCAGAAGATGAGGAAAATAGTGAAACAAATACCGGGAGTTACAAAGAGGAAATGGGCAGATGATGAACCCGTATTTACTCAACTCAGGAAGAAATGATGAAGTCTTCACCCAGTAATGAGTCTGATCCAGCTGCTCTTACAAAGTAATATGTATACTCTTGAGCAAAAAGAACAATGCAAACATTGTGATGATCTGATCCCGCAATGAAGAGTTCTCTTGCACAAAGAGCACGAGTTGATCACCACTGGTCTAATCTATCTCTTGTTCAATGCTTCAACTCTTATTCACAGATGATATTTTCGACATGATTGACGAGATGCCAAGTAATTTGTACTTCTTAGAACAAGATCACACATTGAACATGACTGCACAAGTGTTAAAAGTTTATTTAGTACTGATTGGTTAAAAAAAAAAAAACACACGCACACGCACACGCGCGCACACACACACACACACACACACACACACACACACACACACACACACACACAGAGTTGGTCACTAATACAAAAATAGTGGCTTCAAAACAGGCATCAGAATAATCAAAACCGATGTTATTAGACTGTTGACAAAGGCAGACACTATGCCGAAATGGGACGTACATGATTTGAAAATTAATAACCGAATCATCATTAGCACAACTGAATGAATCCAATCAGTTCATGTACAATGTATGTACTAAGACACATTAAGACATCTTAAATACTCACTAGATGTTACAGCACGTTTGTCTCCTATCCAAATATTAGCTGCTTCAGGTTCAGAACCAAATGCTTCAGTAGCCCATGGAATATCTCTTTCTACGTCATCAATCAACTCTGGATAATCTTCTGTAAGATTTGAGTTTTGGCGCTGGATATAAAATACTCCAGGATAATCATCACAATTTTCAAGGGCATTAAAAAACTCCGTCAGTGGCATAATCCTCTCTTCTGGAGTCACAAAATAGTCTTCCAAATGTTCTTCATTCTCTGGTCCCAACACAGTTCTTGTGGCAATAGCATCAGCATAACCATTTGGGGTTACAGCAACAGTAACCAATTTCTCACCGAGAGTATTCCTAATAAAAATAAATAATGTATTAATAATTTATAAGAGCAAAATAAGGCCCTGTCTGTGACACATCATTATACGAAACAGAGAAGGACTAAAAACACTTAGTGGCCCACAGTGAAAATGATACACTACGCATTTTAGTGCAAATATAACAAAATATCTCACATAAATAAATGTTTATCTAATTGTATGTTCTTTATGAATTCCATCCCATCATTCGTGTATATTATATACGAATCAGAAGTAAATGTTATACACAACATACTGTAAGTAATCCTGTTGCTCTCATAGAAACTCTGTATGGGAAAACTCATGCGACCATGCACGATTCTCAGTACTTGGGTGAATGGACTGACACTGTATTTAACACAGTCGAGGTATACTTTGAAAATATATGTATAGTGGGAAAGAGCCAGCAAGCTGTGTGCTGACATCTGCTCTTTATATACCTTTTTTTAGTTGGTTATTTAACGACGCTGTATCCACTACTAGGTTATTTAGCATCGATTGTATTAATGTTAGCAAGATGGTATTTGGTGAGATGAGGCCAAGGATTCGCCACAGATTTCCTGACATTTGCCTTATGGTTGGGGATATCGAGGGGAAAAAGAAAAACAACCACGTAACCAACTAAAGCGGGAATCGAACTCACTCCAAGTGTAACTCCACATAGGCAGGCCTTAGTCGACTGAGATATGCTGGTAGCTTTTTATGTATTTCTATGGTCAGTTTAACGAGTTTAAAATGTGATTCTCAGGGGGAATCTGGTGACTCATTTTCTAAAATGTTCCTATAGTTGTAGAAAGATTGTAGAAGTGTTCAACTGTTTGATCACATTGTTTTTCACACGATGTACGTGAGACCCTTGGGTGGTAATATGCCATTGTTCTCTATCAACATCTGTATAATCGCTCGTTCACTTAAGCGGCATATTTCTATAATTTTAGATGATGGTATGATAAGACTCCTATTATTCTCCCACTGAAAAAAAAAAAAAAAAAAAAGAGATTTTGTTCACTACTGGAGCCATAAGATGAGTCTTTAGATTTATTACACCATATTTTCTTAATGAATTAACAACAAAGTCAGCAATGCATACAATCACATTTTCAGAATATTCTGTCATTGAAAATGATGTAAGAATGAAGGGGCTGTAATGATTGTCTACAGTCGAAAGTTCTAGAGTCATATTGCCTCTGATTCTCAAAACACTGAGGATTATTATTACAGTGCATCAGGAGTTTGGAAAATACCATTGGGTATATAGGCATCTCCTTAGCAGACGTCCCTCTCTTTGTAATATAACTTAAATAAGTTATGTATTTTCCAACATAGATAAAATAACATAAGTAAAAATATTTCATGTATTCGGTCATTGGAAATAGAAATAAACTAATACATAGCCTAAGTCTGTTTATGAGCAATATAAAGCTTTTATATTTAAAGCAATGCTTAGTTACAGTATTTAGATTTACCTACTTCTGCTATTTTATATTGGGCCTATACGTTAGAAGATACATAAATAAGTTTAGTTATATAACAGTGAAGGGGGATGTCTGTTAAGGAGACGCCTATGTACCCAATGGTATTTTCTAAACTCCGAATGCTTCACAGAAACAATCATTTGTGCTCCCCAAACATGATGTCATGCGAACCTGCGCGAGAGTGTTCAAATTTGTACAGCACACCAGCGCCAATTGTGTGTCTAGATATATAGCTACAACGTTTTTGGTCCCGATCGCGATCAGGAGCTTAATTCTGTTTCCAGAACTAGATAATCACGCTGAGGCATGGCGCAGTGAACGAAAGTAATACTTTAGTAATCTTTGGTTTCGAATCACCTTGATTTATATTATTTAGGAAGTCGTGATAGCTTCTGCTGTGGAATTTTGTTACCTCTTCTATAGATAAACGCAAATAAATGGCTAGAAAATGACATTTGGCGACTATTAGACGTATTGGAGAAATTTAATGCAGATGTGAGAAAAATAAAAAGAAATATATTAACAAATGGCAGACGAATTATTCATATATAGAGGGCAATAGAAGGCTGCTGAAAGATGTTTCATTTAAATAAATAATGGATTACAAACTGGAACTAATTTCTTCTTTTAGATTTTTAATTTCATATATGAGAAAAAATTATGTTACAATTTCAGTCAACAACTTATCAGATTGGTACAAAAACAAGTTTTGTTACAATGATCACATTATAATTCTTGGTAGTATCCACGAATATTTTCGATTTTACAAGAAATCATCATCAGGTGAAAGCAATATGTTAGACAAGTTGAACACAAGTGAAACACAAAATATAAAATATGAAATGCATACATAATGAATAAAACAATATAGGAAACATTATCATTATTATTATTATTATGTCAAAACATTAAAAACAGCATATAAAAATTCAATAATGACATGTATTCAAGAAGTAAAGCATATGCATGTATGTCCTTCGGATTGTTAATCATAGGCGGAGTTATGGGGGGGGGGCTGCCCCCCAAACTTGTCTGAACTCTTTTTTTTTTTTTTTCTATTAACATTAGAAAATATTGAATGCAAAAGACTTTTCTTGCTTTTGCTTATGATTAAGTTTCTGTGCTTAAATTGACGAATTAATGTCTTCAGATCATGTGTCTAGACTATAATATTTATTTTAAATTTCTGAATGTATAAGAATTTCTATACCTCGTTTGAGGAATGGAAGCACTGTAATGTTTCTTTTGCAACAGCCTGTACTTCTGTGTTAGAAGTCTGCAGCGGCCATCTACGTAATTAGGTGTTAGTGAAAAAAAAACACTATAGTCCCATGTTAAAGGAGTGGAAATTTTCAGTAGTTTTCATAAAACAACCATAGTCCAAAGATTTTTTTGTGAAAACAGCCATTTTCCAGGAAGACGGTATGGTAGTAGCATTTACAAATAATATCCCATTCATAAACAAAAGCAAGAAAAGTCTTTTGAATTCAATATTTTGTAATGTTAATAGAAAAAAGCCCCCACCATAAGAGCAACACACTCCCACCCCTAAAATTGACAAATGCACATCGCAGAATTCAAGATCACCAGTAGTTCAGGAGACACTGATGAAGACATAACATCGCATCGAAACGGGCCGTCTGTCCAAGGTATATACCTTTTTCAAAAATTTTAACACTTTTTAACGTGTGACTAAACAATTTTATGTTTTTTTAGAAAAAAAAAAGAGTTCAGACAAATTGGGGGAGGGGGGTAGCGCTCCCACATACTCTTCCATAACTCTGCCTATGGTTATGCCCTACAGTAGTAGTAGACCTACAGTTGAAGCTCTATACAACTCGGTTCAAAACATCATTGTTATGGATGTAACACTGTAAGAAACATGTATACCTCAAAAATACTTTTATTAAATGATCATATTTCGATATACTGTACCACAGTCAAGCTATAATGGGGGAGGAAGTAAATGATATCCCCCGTAACCTCGTTATATCGGGAGTCTTTGGTTTTGCTTTGCATCCCCCAAGGAAATAGTTCTCTCTCTGTCTATGTTGTTAATAATTACTGGAGTGTAAACATAAAATATGTGTATGCTAGAAGTTAAAATTTGATGATGCCATATTTTATAGTAGCTGGTTACTGAAGTTCTATGAAATATTTTGTCACTCGAGTCAATGAGGTGATTAAGATATCTGAAATTAATGAAAAAGGGATTTTACGAACAATAGTTAGAAAAGAGAATTAATTGGGAAGCAACAATAGTCCTTTTCTGATAAGCTGTTGATTGAAATTGTAACATAATGTTTTCTTATTATACATTATTCAACTTATCTGAACTCTAACCTCAACATGACTTTTAAATTTTTAAATTTCAATCACCATTATGATGATATCATTGAGATTAGGGGGTTCATTTTAAAAATATGTTTTATTACAAAATAATATAAATCTTAGGCTTAATGATATAAATTATATAGGTAATAAAATCTCTTTCCAAAATAATATAAATATGACCCATTGTACAAAAAGGGACCTAAAGTCGTAAAAGGAAATTTTACAGGAGAACAAAATAATCAATAACATGTACTTAGAAATTATGCTATTAATTGTAGATTAATATTAAAATTCATTTTAAACTTTTATAAATACCTAAGTTCCCAAACCGTAATATATTCAGCCTAACTGCCAAATACTTATCTGCAAAAAAATTATGATATTACTCAGCTTCCGTTTTTCTTACACAATCATGGCAAATGCAGATGGAATATTTGCGACATACAAGCTTTTCTTTAAGTGTTACAAAATTTGTTAGTTTTATATTTTTCTGTAAAGACAGACTGTACAAAATGAAGGTGGCATGTCCTCATGATCTCTTCCTCGGTTCAATTTCTGTTACTCTCGACATGACATTACATGAAGACTGTGACAAGTTTGTACTGAGTTACTAAGACATGTAATTTTATTAGATTCAAGGCCAGTTCCTTCAAAGCACTTGCCTTGTCATGTTTTTTTTTTTAATTATTTGGCTACTGACTCTATCAATATTAAGTAGTAAACAAAATACTGTCATAATTCATATGCTATATGCAATGTAACCTTGACTTGTTTTTACAGTTAGTCCACATCTACTCCTCCATTAGTCAGTTGTAAACTGTTTCCTCCTGATTCTTTGATCGCTGATTAGCTAAGTGCTTATAAATAATAATCCAAAATTCTCCTGGTTGTGGAAATAGGTAAAATCTGAGAAAAGTTTGACTGATAAAGATGCATTACCAGAACTCAAATTAAGTCCTTTCCAAGCAGTCAATTTAACATCATTATATAGTTAAGACATACTATAATGATTGTGTCTCACATGTATGTTACTATGAATTATCAGAACTAATCTTAAAATATGTCAGAAATATTCAATGATAAAGTCTGGCAAAACAGCAGCCCGACATTCTATGTAAGTTTCTATGGCATATAAGCACTAAATATCACATTGTATTCTAATGATATTTCGAATTTTACTAATATAAATGTATTCTTTTTTTCAGATCATTCAGAATTAAATTATTTTTACTCTTGTGTTATCTTCCAGAAACTTAGAAGAAATGGAGAAATTCATACATTGATATTAATAATGATAAAGATGAGGATGATGATAATGACAACAAAGTCACAAACAAAAACAGCAATACAATGAAATATGGCAATGGTCATCTGAAGTGAAAAAACACCTTACTATATGGCTCTATGTACCTCTGATAGAGGTTCTGGCTGATATGTACATTTCTTATCAGGCAGTACATCTCACTTGACGATATGTCAGAGGAAGAACAATTGTTTGTACACATCTGAAGTCTATAGTGTAATATGTAGCTAATCGGTGATGTATGCAATGGAGAGGAAAAGGAACTGGCTACCCTACCCCATTATCTCCTGGCCTAGTTGCCTCGTAAGTGGTGTCATGTAGGTATCACTTGTGAGGTTCAAACCTGTCTTCGGACAGTTGACTAAACAACATGGTTATATGGCTCGCTAATGTCACTGAACATTTACCTATATTCAAAACAAATATCATTCGACATTTTTAATCACACCAACTTAAAAGTCTCTAACAAACGTACCTAAAATATTGAGTACTCCACTTCCCAATTGCTGGCCAGTGTTTCACAGCACCCTTCATCAGAACAGGAAGATTTGGTGCAACCCAATTACGGTAAAATTCCAATGGCGATAAGGGAGCATCTAATGTTGGAACATCTTGCGTGAGGTATAAATCTGGATGGAGAAAACAAATGTTTCACAATTATGCTTTACATTGATAACTGCAGGACTTCATACAAATATATCACATCTGAAGCATGTGAAATGACAGATTGATGACGCTTTCTAGAGTATGAAACAGAACACGAATATCATACTTATAAAGGACTGTCTCTTGCTATATTTTCATAATGGCTAGGGTTATAGTTACCATTACACACCAACTATTTTACATGGGCCCTCCCTATCCTTTACCACCATTTCAATTGATTGCATTGGTTAGAACATGAACCTGCAACCTTAGGCACGATATGCTAGACAGACATACCTTGTGTGCCTTAAACCACTCAGCTAACAAACCCAACACGATTTTACCCGCTAATGCAGGTATACAAACTCCTAGTTAACAGCTAAAAGATTTGCATGTAATAGTGGTGTAATTCTTCCAGCAATTAAAACAGTGATGTCAACAAAATAGCGAAGCAGTGACTTTCCATGCCCCCAAGCAGATCTGTCCTGGAGTAAGACTCTGTAAGACCAGGTCGTAACTCATAACTGGGATGATTTTTTTTATTGGGTTATTTTACGACGCTGTATCAACATCTAGGTTATTTAGCGTCTGAATGATATGAAGGTGATAATGCCGGTAAAATGAGTCCAGGGTCCAGCACCGAAAGCTACCCAGCATTTGCTCGTATTGAGTTGAGGGAAAACCCCGGAAAAAACCTCAACCACGTAACTTTCCTCGACCGGGATAACTGGGATGAACAGAATACAACCACATTTTCCATGTAATCCTTTCTTTTTTTGTTTTGTTCTGATATTTTCATCAAATAATAATGTGATACACATGTTTTAACACACATTTACATTATTTCATTTGTAGTAAACAATAGTCTCTATTTTACATTACAATACAAAGAACATAACAAAAACACACCAGTAATATGTCTTCTTATATTTTAATTTGGTATTTAAATGTATTAATTTCATATTAATTTATATTATAAAAGTAAATTATTTAACTGAACAGTTCCCATTTTGTATTACAATATGAAGAACATAACTAACATACACTTATTGTACATATCACCTCACACTGCAGCAGTAATATGTCACTTAAATGAAAATTCTATTTCTTCTATGTTAAACAATCTAGATCGCTGAATTTTCCCTGATTGTAATGTATTTTTGCAATTGATTTTTGACATCAACTTTGGCATGTTTGGTGATAAGGCATATACAACAGCAAATCTAAGCATAGCCTGCTAGTTATTGTCAGACAATCTGGATCTTAACCTAAGCTTGGTCAACTTCATTAGACAGAAAAATTGTTCACATAAGTATGTGCTGACGAAGACTGACATAATTTGTGCAACAAATTTACGAAACTATGAGCATTGAGCAGGATTTAAGACTTTGTAAGAGATAATGGTGTCCTCATCATTATACAGTATTTTCATTTTACAGCATTTATTAAATCAATTAGTTCTAACTGTAAGTCTGAAGGCAACTTCACCCGACTGTCCCTCTTAACATCTCTATACTTCCCCTTTTTGTGGTATCCCTCTTTCTAGCCTCCATTACGTCTCAATGTATGTAAGATACTACACATCCCTTGTTGACTGCCATCTCTGCTATAGAATGGAAGCTATGCTTTTCGTGTGCACAAATATGCCTGCACATCAATTGACATTACTGGTTTAAAGGTTAATTTTTATGAAAGAACTGTGAAATGCATTAAGTGACAGGTATGATTTTGCCAAAGACAGTTTTCACAACAAAATTTCTAAGTTGGACCTCACAAGAGCCATCACTTTTGAAGATTTCTGTGATGCTGTCAAGGCTTGTAACCTCCAAGATATTGATATGGATTAATTATATTAGGAATATTGAGTTGTGAAGACTATTATCAATGGGCCGGAGATGGTAGATATCTGTAGTGAAGACTACTACCTCAAGCTCTTCAATAATCCTGAGATCTCTTTCACTAGCCTCAAGAAAATTATTGCTTATATCTTCTCCAATCCATGCAGCAACGCATACACAAATTCCTTGATGATGATCTCAGCATGGAAAATTAAAGGAACCCTCTGTAAGTAGACACACTCAAAGCAGAGCTCCAAATCTCTATCAACATTTTTGGAATGCAAGTCCATGACAAAGACTTCCTGGCACAACAGAAAACTCCAGAAGTTGGGGGGGGGAGGGGGAAGGACTATGTCATGTGGTAAATAGATTACACACAAAATCAGTAAGAAATAATTGAATTTCATACATCATCTCTTTTTCAATGTAAGCCTAGTTTTAAAAGAATTTTATTTCCAATGTAGGTTCAAATTTTAAAATACTTTCTTAAGGTTTTAAAATTATAATAAATAAAATACTTAAAGCAGATGAACTACTATACATAAAGTGACATGGAATTCCTAAATTATTTCTACTGCACTAGTGATGAATTCAGATCAGTGTTCTCCTTCTTAGAATTTTGTAAATTGTCGCCCTAAACACAAGGTCACCAAGAAGACATCTTTAAGTCGGTTATTTTTATTTCCACAAGTGTACCCTGACATAAGTTGCAGATTTCTTATTAATATTCCATAAATTTACAGAATTAATCTTTTATTAATAAATACAGCTTAATAGAATTGAGTTCCAATGTATTTAATATCAAAATATTTCAAGGAAAAATATAAGACATAAACAGCGTGAAAAAAAAAGTTTTTAACTCTCCATTTACTATGTGTAACATTAAAAAATGTTCAACAAAAAAGTTTCCATTTATGGGGATGCAGACCAGAGTAGTGATAATTCTGTTAGAATATTTCACAACATGGCAGTGTTCATTCTTAAGTAAACACTGTGACTTATATGACACACAAAGTGGTTAAGAGTTAAGCTTTCTCTAAGTATTTTAGTTCAAGTACCATACCAGTACCATTATTCCATGAGTTATGTAAAAGAAAGTGATTTTTTTTTTTTTAATTTTCATAAACTATTAATTAAAAACCTACACTCAAAGCAAATGTGAACATATGAGTGTTTAGTAAATTCTCAAAGCCTCATATTACAGATAGTGTGATTACACTCATGTATCGTAGTACTCTGTTAATAATTATGTAAATATGGACAGAGAATTTCATATGTGTTTCAGTACAATAGGGAAACATATTATACAATCCAATTTAATTTACCTTTCGCATCTGTGGATAAACGCTTGAATGACTTCAAAACACTTCCTACTACTGCCATTCCTGCAGCTGAAAACAAATAAAAAGTAATGTTTAATGGTTCTGTATCAACTAAGTGGATATTTAGCTTTGGTAGAATTGGTCATAGCAAAATGGTTTTTGGCGAGTTGAGTTTGATGGAACACAATGGAATTATTTAACATTGGTGTTAAAATTGGGGGGAAAACCTTGAAAAAAAATCTAAGCAGGATTCGAAACCATGCTTAAGCATAGCCACAAAGCATTAACACCTAATACATGGCAATGTTCTCAATATATAATATAGTGGTATGAAATTGCAAAAATGCCATGACATGCTGCATTAACAATAACACTTCAATTGATGATTCTCTGAACTGCAGATGTCTCTAAGAATTTACACACATTTTGATTACACAACTTTTAATACTATATCACTTCGGAATATATAGGTTTATTGCATTAGCGTATTAAATATTGGGTTACAGTACCTTGTTGACTAGTTTCAGCCTGTTGTGGGCTATTTGTAGAAGATATTCCTATATATACACCTATATATTCCGAAAAGAATTTACAGTTCTGTATGAATTCATGTCAGATTTCTAATTTATTTTTAAATACCTATTTAAGAAAAACTTCAAATATAGCATTAATTACATAAGACACAATATAATTGAAAAGAGACTAACCTCACATTACCTAAACTCTATTATCAGAGGAGTCATTCACATGTTCGGTATCAATACTACTGTATTAAAAAATTTTGTCACATTGTCTTTTAGGGTTTTGGCAGAGTTACAGATTACCTTATTGTGGCATTTCTTTCTCTATCACCCAGTCACGCTTCCAACCTGTTCTGTTTCTTTTGAAAAAAAAATATTCCCTGGGGTATAGGCCTACACTAAAGACAGTTTTAACCATTGTGCTGTGAATAATCCACTGGTGTGCCATGAGAAAATGACAAAAGCAAGAAATAATAATGCAGACATATATTGCTAAAGAAAACACGTTGTATATCTTCGTCGTCATATTAGTCTCTGTTCCTCCATACAAAAAATATCCATGTGTTCTCTTTCAAATAGCCAATGTTGAATATGTTGATGTTTTGTCGTAGAACTGGCCTTTTTCCTCATTAGATATAGAGAAATAACTTGGGAATTGTCACATATAAAAGCAAACCTCCCTTTGTTTTCCTCGTATTCTCCTTGTTCTTGTATTTCCCACCTTCTCCTTATTTTCCCTTTGTTCTCCTTGCATTACCCTTGTTCTCCTTATATTCCCCTTCTTTTATCGTATTCCCGTTATGCTCTTAGTATTCCCTTGTTCTCCTTGTATTCTCCTATTGACTTAGAATTACGTCTTTCTCCTCACTTTGTCTGGGGGAAGGGTAACTTTGGAACTGTCATATAAAATGCAACACCACCTCCTCTTTTTCTTTGTCTTCTTTGTATTCCTCTTGCTATTGTCTTCCATTTGTTCTCCTTGATTTCTTCTTGTATTCTCCCTTTCTTTTAGTATTTCTACTGTTCTCATTGTATTGCCCTTCTTCTTTCTTTTATTATCCCTTCATTCCCCTTGTTCTCTTTGTCTTTCTTTCGTTTCTCTTTTATTCGCCTTCCCATGTTTTTTCTTTTATTATTCTTGCACTTCCCCTTTTCTCGTTGTCTTTCTTCCATTCTCTTTCTCTTCCATTCAACTTGTTCTCCATGCATTCCCTTATATTCCCCTTGTTCCTTTCATACTTGTCTTAGGTGTATGTTCTAATGCACTCCTGTAGTCCCCACAAATTGTTACTAATTACTAACATAACATGAGGGAGGTCCAGGATGAATTAATAGGGAAATAGTCAGTTTCACAATATTGCGTCCTGGACCTCTCGAGTACTATATTTGTAACACGTGGAAGGGACTACAACAGTGCATTAGAATATACAGGTAAAAAACGATTACCGGAATGTTGAAAGTGTTTGTGGCTGCAGATTAAAATCACATGTTTATCACTAAACATACTTCACAAAAGCTAATGAAGGAAAAGATGATTCTACCCTTTTCCGTGTAGCTTTTCTGGAGAATTAGCATAATTACGATAATTTTATGATCGTATGTTATAATTCGTGTTCAGGGTTATGGTAATATGGAAAGACCTGGAACAACTCCACTTTAACGTACGTAATCTAATTTTCTACTGTGGGACGTAAAAACACTCACTGTAATTTTAAATGGACAAATTGAGAAATAACGTTAATATTTCGCGAATAGTGACCATGAGTACTTTTTAATAGAAGAACATAGGAACGTGAATCGCTGCAGAAAATACCGGTAGTACGTTCTTTTATGCGTTTCGCTTTTGTTTAACGCACGGATTTAAAGTAGTTGCACCGAATGTAACCATGCGTTTTTTAAAGCGAAACGTTAAGCGTTTTTTAAGCGAAAAGTGAAGCGCTGCTGCAAATTCGTTTTTATATGTCTCGCTTTATTTAGCTTTACAAAACCGCTTTAAAAATGACACACACACAGCCAGTGTTGCCAACAGTTCGTATAATTCCGCTGGATGACTTTCGAAAAACCCGCGATTTTCTAGCAAATATCTCTAGATTTTAATGCATATTTATTAAATAATAATAATAATAATAATAATAATAATAATAATAATAATAATAATAATGAAGATTAGGGCATCCACCCGTCAATGTGACGACATCCGTCCGCCAATGTAACGAATATTCCATACTTTTTTCGTTCCCAATGTGGCGCTGTAAAGGAATTTTGAACACTTTTATCACAGACACAACATATTTAAATTCTTATTGCACTATATATGCTACCGTTAAAACCCAAAATTCGACAAAACCATTTTCAACCAGTAAAAAGTAATTTTAAAATGTAGATAGATAGAAAGCGAATTTTCGTAAGATCTAGAATCAATGACAGGTTAGGTTTGGTTTGTATAGGTTTTTTTTAGACTTTTACCAAACAAAAACCTAAACAAACCAAACCTAACCTGACATTGATTCTAGATTATACGAAAACTCACTTTCTATCTTTATTTGCTTAAACTAGTTTTTACTAGCTCAAGCTGGTTTTGACGGATTTCGGGTTTTAACGGTAACATATATAATATATATAATACGGAATTATCACTACATTAACACATCCATTATTTCACAGAACACACACTGAACGAATTAAACGTAATTATGAAAGCCGCTTATAAACCTAATATGAATTTCATTTCAGAAATTTTAAAGAATTAAACGTAATTATGAAAGCCGCTTATAAACCTAATATGAATTTCATTTCAGAAATTTTAAAGATTAAAAACCGCTAGTATTCCCGCTTAGCGGGATAATATAATTTTACCGGCAAGATGGTTATCCAAAAAAGCTAGATTTAGCGGGAAACCCACTGAATTGGCAACACTGTATACAGCATTAAAAAAGCACGGTTACAAACTACAGTCGCTAATCGCGATTATCTCCGACCGCAAAATGTGGTCCTGTCTGGTCAACAGCTGAATTATCATATAGGAAACAATTTTCTATATGTACAAACATCAAAGTCTAGTACACAGTCTACTATATATACAGTCGCGAAGCTCAATACGTAGTAGATATGCAAACATTAGATAGTTGCTCACCACTAGGATCGCTAATATCGCCTCATTACCGGACTCTGCTCATTACAGGCAATGCAAAATAGTACCGTCACAGTCTCTTGTGTCTAGCACCCTCAAAACTCAAGCTTCGTGACTGTATATAGTAGACTGTGGTCTAGTATATACAGTCACGAAGCTCAATACGTAGTAAATATGCATCTATAGATAGTTGCTAACCATTAGGATCGCTACTATTGCCTCATTAGACAATGCGAAATAGTACCTGCACAGTCTATTGTTCCTAGTACCCTCATGAACCCAAGCTTCGTGAGTGTATATACTCGACTGCTTACATGTTTGTTTCCCTCCTGGACCACAGGTTAAATTACTGTATTTAGCTTGCTGTATCCTGTAGTTGTTCAAGTGGAGCTTCTGTCACAGCTAAACAGCAAACAATTCCAACAAAATAGTCTGTTACACTTAACACTTTCAGTAAAGCAATCGCATCTTTCGTAATTGGTATTGTGAAAATGGCGAGTAATATTCTTTTGTTGCTGAATTAAATAATTATCACCAGACATAATCAAAGCTTTTTATTACACTTATATACACGTACACAATGTAACTACAAAGTACCGGTACAAACATACGCGAGAGAAGCAGTACGTTTTACAATCATTCGACTTCGCGCACACAGCCAGCCCAGACAGGTTACCGGCTGCTTGGGGTACATGCAACTACCACAGTTTCGTGAGGCGACCCTCATTGGTTAGAAGTTATGATGACGTGCTGACCTGCATTTTGCACCTCTGACAGCTCGGGACCGCAGTATGTGCATTGTATATGCCCCATCACGCGACTTACAATTAACAAAACGTATTCAGAAACGTTTCAGGACTTTATGATTAAATAAACAAAAAGCTTAATCATGGATTTACGTAGATATCGTGATTCTTATAATCAAGCAGTGCTGCCCAAGCCGTACTTGGGTTGCTTGGGTGGACTGCACGTCACTGCTTCTTATGTAGTAGCTCGGTAGCATAGTGAAATTGATAAAAATTTTTGCCGTGGAAGCCTATAAGATTGAACAAACTGTTATATGTGATCTGGGATTACATGTAGATCTAGGTTTCGTTCACTATTGCATGCATTGCTTGACTGCTGAAAAGTGAAAGAAAAGTTGAAACGTGTAGATACACCGATACACCTTAATATATACAGTCGCGCAACTCCAACACTTTTTTTTTTCGGAATATAATGTATATACATGATTTCATGTGTTAATTAACTACGTTACCTTGTTGATTAGTTTCAGCCTATGGGCTATCCTCAGAACTGGATGGTCTTCACGCTTTCTAATTGCGTTTCCTGCGTGTTTAAGATGTCAAAAATATTGTTTCGCTTTTATATATTCTTGGTTAAGTTGCCCCATGTTTTAACTCCTTTCAGAATTTATCTTTTTAAAGTATATATTTTCTTTCTTTTAATTTCGACCTATGGTTTCCTTTTAAGAATGGAATGTATAAAAAAAAGCGTTATAATAAACCTTTCAACAATTAATTTGGTAAGAATATATAATTTTTTATACGACAGACCTCTCACATCTAGGGTTACCAGACGTCCGGAAAATTCCTGACATGCTCTACATTTCAGCCTTCTGTTCGAGGTCCGGAGGGAAAGTCATTGGCATTCAAAGTTCTGGCGTTGGCGTTCTGATCATCAGCGAACTACCTATTCACGGGAAGTCATAACCAAAGATATATCAAATTGACAAACTTTGAAATAAATCCGCTAGTTCTCAATAGGTGGGCCCAAGGAGCACAGTACTTTTTTGGTGTGCCAAATACGCAAAAGTTTACCATTACAACATTATGTAGGATGTAACTACATTTAACACATAAAATCCATAAAAGATGACAAAATTCCAACAGAAACACATGTTTCTACAGTAGCGTGCAAATTAATCCGAACACGACATATTTTTACATTTTCTGTCATTGTTGGCCTCACAGCTGCTCATACCGCTTTAATTGACATCTGTAGTACGTGTAATTCCATTGTTGAAGATCTGTCGTTATTATTTTTTTTTTATAATATGTGACATTTTGCCTGTCGTTTTGTACTTATAAGCATTTCAGTTGTGTTGAAGACTTAATACTGCAATCCTGTGTACATTCTGTCGTCTTCACAAATGGATACAACTCCACGAAAACGGTCTAAAATTATAACATTAGCAGAGCATTCTTCTATGACACAGAGGCAAATTGCTGCAGAATGTCACATCGGTTTGGCTACTGTTAATTCGATCATAAAACGATACAGGGAGACTGGATCCATCACACCCCAGAAAAAAGGAAACTGTGGCCGGAAAAGGAAGACTTCACCTGCAGATGATCATTTAATTGTCAGGAAAAGTAAATTAAATCCTACACTAACTGCCGTAAAGTGGGGTGACTTTGAACGCTGAGGTGACTTTGAACAGTAATTTAGCGCCTTTCTAAATTAAATGCTGTACCCTATTGCGAAAGAACTGAACTAGTTTATTGACAACTTAAACAGTTATATCGCAATTGGGTACAGCATTTAATTTAGAAAGGTGCTAAATTACTGTTCAAAGTCACCCCGGCGTTCAAAGTCACCCCTCTTTACGGTGCTGTCGACTTAACCCGCGAGTTAATGGCTACCACTGGGGCGAATATTCACGTCACAACAGTGCGGCATAGGCTTTTGGAAGCTGGACGAAGGGCTCGTAAGCCTATTAAGAAGCAACTGCTAACCCCTGTTATCTGCAAAAAAACTCTTAATGTGGGCAAAATTACATCAACACTGGACAGTGAATGACTGGAAGAATGTACTTTTTTCTGATGAGTCTCATTTCGAGGTCCACGGCCACCGTGTTTCTTACGTACGGAAAGGATCCGAAAAAGTAACAGCAGCTCATCTCCAACAAGCACCCAAATACCCCCCTAAAGTAATGTTTTGGGGTTGTTTTACACATGAAGGGCCTGGAGCATTAATACCTATCAAGGGAATGATGAATTCTGACAAATATATTCACTTATTGGAAACCAGAATCGTACCCCAGCTGCAAAAATCATTTCCGGATGGCAGAGGTGTGTTCCAACAAGACCTGACACCATGCCATACGTCTCGAAAAACTACAGAATTCTTCAACAAAAAGAATATTCAGGTACTCCCCTGGCCAGGCAACTCACCCGACATCAACCCCATTGAGAACTTGTGGTCAATTTGCAAAAGAAGAATGCAAAAAATGGATTGTTCTACAAAGGAAAAGACGATTTCTGCCCTCATTGGTGTATGGTTTCGCGATGAAGAAATGAAGAATATTTGTGGGAAATTAGTGGAATCCATGCCAAATCGTCTCAGAGCTGTTATTAGGAACAAGGGAGGCCACATAGATTACTGAGGTATGTCTTAGATCCTTTTTTTTTTATCCCGTTTGAGTGTTTTTGCATAAGTAATTACGTTGTTCGGATTAATTTGCACGCTACTGTATTAGGATTAGAAACAATCTGTAATGGGATAAGATGGCGCGGAGTCACAGCAGCAAGCTTCAGTCATACCAGTAGGAAGATGGGAATAATGTCAATCTGTGATGTGATCGAGGCAAACACGAAAAAAAGCAAGAAACGTAATCTGAAGAAAAAAAAACAACTCACCGTGGGAGCCAGGTTTTAGTTGTATTCCACTTATGATTTAATTTCTTCTTAAAAATGTTGGCAACACGAGCACATATGGGGGCTTGAAGGCTTCTGCAATATAACATAATTAAATTTACGATTGGTTTTCATACTGTACCAAATTACTCGAGTTGAAGCGATAGTAGGCCTATAGTACGCTCGGTTATCGTTATATGCACCGTCTGAACCAGGCTTAACTCTTGATTGTTATAATTTTCGTATTTTATCCAACGAGTTAGTATCTAACTCGTTGATTTTATCACATCGCGAACCCATTCAACAATTTTCCCCATGTTGTACGTTTGGCGGTATATTTTAGTGCTGCATGGTGGGTAAAATCTGACGAACGTAAACGTCACATGACCTCGACATAAGGTTTCCGGTGTCAGTGATGAATTTAAGGATTTTATGTTCGATGATTTCTGTGATAGCATAATTTGGTACAAGATTAATATAGGCATGTAATCGCTGTTAATGAATTATTTAATATCATTTAACATACTGTACATAAGTTATTAAATACATACATTATTGCTAATGTGGACCCTGTCATGGCACTTAGAAAAGTCAAAGGAAACTTTGAACGTATGTTTGATAAAAATTTAACGGATTTAGTTCGTGGAATACGAAATAACAAAGACAATGAGGTTAGTATGCATTGATTTAAGTGGTGTTTAAATCTTACAGATTTAAGCTGTTGTTTTGAGATTGTAAGGAAAACTAAAACAGGTTAGGTTTTAAGATGGCATCATACTACTGAAGAACTTATATTTCAGGCAAAATACATTGCCCAGTGTATTGAAGAAATTAAGCAAGAATTGCGGCAGGACAACATTGCTGTTAAGGCAAATGCTGTCGCCAAACTCACATACGTAAGTATTAAGTTTGTTATACGGATGAAAATGAAATGTTGAAAATTAGCTCAACTTTGAAAACTTAGGAGAATGAAAGAAGTTCCGCGAGAAACAAAAGATTTATGATTATGAGAATTTGAGGTTGTTGTAAAAGAGTGTTAAATTGGTAGAAAAGGTAATTCGATGTAATGTCATTTTTCCTCTCTCTCTCTCTCTCTCTCTCTCTCTCTCTCTCTCTCTCTCTCTCTCTCTCTCTCTCTCTCTCTCTCTTAAAACTATATATTTTTATTATTTGCACTTTATTTCTCTCTCCCTTTTCTACTTCTATAATTTTTTTTTTTCGTATTGTCTTATCTATTTTGTTTTACTCCTTACTGTTTTTAAATCTTATTTAATCCAAGTAGATATCACTTTAAATTATCATATGTACAGCCACTAGAATTCGGTCCAACAACTTTTCGATTTGTAGTCAGACGCTTATCACTGAGTTATGAAACGATTTAGCAGACTCACTTCAAAATATTTCACTTAATATTAATTCTTGTTTATAAGTGTACATATCGACAGATGGCGCCAAACTATAAAATATGTACTTTATGGAAATTGTTCCTTGTGTCCTGCAATATTTGATTGAAATTGTATAGACGAGCCAAGTACAGCCATTCCACAGTAAAGGAAGTTACAGTTAAAGAGTTCTTTTCAATACAAAGTAGAAATTTTTGATATGTATTTAAAAACAAAATTGTTATAACTGTATACAATCTATTAGAAAGCCTGTTGCTTCAATCCTTTGAAAGTGGAAGTGGTACATATTATAGAACAAGGTGTAAATGGAGTATTTCATTCATGTAACATACGGACACAATGTAGATATCCACCTCATTATTACATATTTAAGATTAAATTTCTGTGATTTTATTTGAAGTTCGTCAATACAGTGTGAAGTATCTTGTTCTTTAGTCTTTTATGTAAATATACCTGAAACGTTAAATTAAAATAATATATATATATTTTTTTCAGAATTTATTACTCATGCATAAGTGAGAGAGAATGGAAAGGACATAACGGACAGGACAGTTTGGTTGCTGAAGGTCATGAATTAGAGAATACCAGATTGCTTAAACATTTATTATATATTTTCTGTATTGGAACTGTTTTCTTCAGCAGTATAACTTCTACTTAAAACCTTGTATTTTATTTATTAGGCCTAACGTTACAAATTTTATTATTCTCTAAATTGTATTACTGTTCCCACATTTTGTTGAAGGAAATTTAGGCCTATAAAAAATCCTTCTCACAAACTGAATAAGTTGAGGTTGAGGAAGACACGTTTACTAGAAAATATGATATGGAACTTTACGTTTTTTGGTAGATTGAGGGTTTTCGTAAGGTCGAGAATTAGTGACAGGTTAGGTTAGGTTTGTTGAGGCTTTTGGTATGCCGAGCATATACAGTTATCGTTGCCATCTTTAGGGCTGTATCATAGTCTTCAGTAATCCCTGGAAGGCTACCTAGAATGTGATTAAAATATACAAAAACACATAGTGCTTATTGATTTTGAACACTTTTCCACCAGAACTGTTAGCAGTAAACATAAGCATTAATTTCACATCTTTATCCTCTAAACTTTCTTGAGATATTCCAACATTTTGATCCTTTCTCTCGGTCTTTCTTCGACAAACTGGACCAATAAGTGTATTTTTCTTCTTTTATTTCACTTTTCTTATCTTTAATGGCATTTCCATTTCAGCATCACAATCACTGTTCACTACAGAATACTGAATATTTATCATCGGATAAATCATCGTTTACCATTGCATAGGCTATAGGCTAGTTACATCTTTTAGCCAAGCAACACACATGAAAATAGTCACTTTCTCATGGCTCCAGTGAGTGCTCTGAATTTCGTCGTGACTCACCGCAGAATAGTTTTCTGCATAGCCGAATTGAAGGAATAAAGGTTAATGCTCACTAGCACTGGAATGGAACAAAGAGGAAATATTCTGTGAGAGATGTATGCTTGTTTTTTAAATGGTACACGCTCACTTGTCCAAACGGAATCAATCGACTGCCAGTCCTGATGGACAGGAGTCTCGCGATGGAAATGGGGCAGATGCTGCTTAGTTTCCTTGGGATGAGTGCCCACCATTACCATCATATAAGGCAACAGAATATGACCACTTGGAACTGGGCTGGGACAAATGGTGCTTAGGATGGGCACTCCCCATTACCTTCATATAAGCCAACAGAACATGACTAACTGGAAAAGGGGAAGATGCTGCTTGGTTTCCTTAGGATGGGCACTCCCCATTACCATCGTATAAGCCAACAGAATATGACTACCTGGAATCGGGGCAAATTCTGCTTAGTTTCTTTGGAGTGGACACTCCCACTACCATCATGTTAGCCAGCCATGGGCATTATTTTCTGTTATATTAGGCACTGGATTTGAAATACTTGGTTTACTAGGTGGACAGAGTAGGATGGGAAATATAAACAGTGGCCTGTGTCACCTTATCATAATCGTTAATGCAGTTGCTGATGAATTATTAGGAACCATGGAAAACACAATGACAAAATGCACATGATGAAAATCGTCAACAGCTTTGATGACTAGTACAAATTAAATTATGGTTTATTTAACGATGCTCGCAACTGCAGAGGTTATATCAGCATCGCCGGTGTGCAGGAATTTTGTCCTGGAGGAGTTCTTTTACATGCCAGTAAATCTACTGACATGAGTCTTTCGCATTTAAATATACTTAAATGCCATCGACCTCAGCTGAGATCGGACCCACAACCTCGAGCACAGAAGGCCAGCACTATACCAACTATGCTACCGAGGGTGACTGATCAGTACAAGTAAACTCTTGGATCTGTATCAGCTTGACAAGTAATTAAGCAACACATGGAAACACTGAGCAGTGTTAGCATATCATTTCAAAGGATAGAAGAATTCATAGGTGATTATCATTCAGTTCTTGACCTGAACCTGGATCCTCTGAATCACTAATTACCTTGGAAACATAATTCTTCGCTACAACAATTTCTTCTTTTTGTAATATGTTTATATTAAGTTTTTTGAAGTAATTGCAATAAATTATTAAGGTCAGTGCTTAACATTTCTGCTGTTACATAAGGGCTGTTCTCTTGAAACCTGCTCAGTTCTTGCAATATGTTATTGATGGTTTCAACAAACATGCTCTTTATGTTTTGACTTTCGAGTACTGATGGCTCATTAATTCTTTCATAAGTGATGTAATATTCTAGTTTTTTTTTTTTTTTTGCTTACTTTCCAAATTCGTTTGTTCTGAGTTCTTTCTTGGTCTTCACTGAGCAAATGGAGGTTTTCTTCCATGCGCTTATGAACTTTTTCTTCTAGTATCTTTTAGTCTCATTATTTTATACACATTTGTCAGCAGGGTACAAAATTTCAAGCACCTCTTCATAAAAGTCAAAAGAAAACGGTGTTTTTTTGTTTACTGTTTCCAGATAACAAGGACATCATAATGACTGGGCCATCTTTGGCGTAAAACTGTACCAATGCCTTTCTTTCATACATCTCTCTCACTTTTCCTTTTTTCGAGAAATTTTAGAGCATTGCATATTGTTCAAAGAAATTGTGAATTTCTTTGGTATCAACAGCTGTTTCAACAAGAAGTAATCGATTATTAAAGCAATGAACATATGGAATTCTTTTGTTGAGATTTCCTTGTATGATGCTGTGCTTTCCACCTCTTTACCAGACATTACATTAACCTCAACATAACATTGACTAAGAATGTATTTTGAATTGGTTCCATATTTTTGTAATGTTCTGTGCACTAGCTAAGCTAAGGTCTGAGCATCAACTGTTTTGGTTATCTGTACAGATAATATTTTTTCATCGAAGCTTTAACATATTACACTCCAATAGCAATAATTTAGATTTTATGTGACAATATTATTATTTTTTTATGAAAATTTGTTTTAGTTTTGAAACTCTCTTCAATGTATAATTATAGAAATCTGTCAAGATTCCATATTCTATTTCATTTTTACTACTGTATGTTTCCTCAATGATACCAGTAGTTCATGTGTTACAGTTCAAATAAAGGTGACAGACAATGCCCATTTTCCATTAGTACTTTTTCATTCAGTAATGTTGAAACTGACAGTTCCTTCTGTTTTCGCATTATTTCCAATTACACATAGCCAATTGCGCTTTTGATTTTTCATGACCATAGAATCCCTTTCCCTTGTCCATTGCTCTCTCCAGTTATTGAAGCCCTTGATTGTAAGGTTAAATTTTGGTCTCATTTTGACCGAATGATTTACAAATATTGAAAAATGCATTGTCTAAGTGAAAGCTCAAACTTTAACCTCTTTTGTATCAATACCTGTTAAGGAATCTTATATAAAGTGAGTAACTGATCCACTGCTGTCTGCTGTGATGCACAAGATGTGACATTACTATCTACAGCACTTGGTGATTCATTTTCAAGTTTGTCCTCAGCCCCATCCACGTCAATGGTTTTGTTATTTGTTATGTTTTATAATATCTTAGTCCATTTTCACAGATAGAGTGGGACAACATTCTGACACACTGGCGACACTGATATAGCCTCTGCAGTTGCGAGCATCATTAAATAAACAATCATTTTCTTTTCTTTCACAGATAGACTGTATTGTAATGGTGGAAATTGTAGTGGTGGGGTGTGAAGTTGAAAACCTATGATTTTGTTGCTGTGATAGGTTTGTCACGGGTTCCGCGCACGCCTGGAGGGGGGGGGGTGTGCGTGCGTTATGATAAATCCATGATTTGAGTCATTTATACGAATATCTTTGTGTATGAGAATGAAATCTTATATTGACATTGGTTATTTTTGTGATTTTAGCTGCAAATGCTGGGATACGACATCAGTTGGGCGGGCTTCAATATCATTGAGGTCATGAGCTCAGCGAAATTTACATACAAGAGAATAGGCTACCTTTCGTCATCTCAGAGTTTTCATTCAGATACAGAAGTGAGTTCAGTGCTACTGCATATCAATGTGTGTGTTGTGTGTGAATGTATATGCTTGTATGTATGCAATTGAAAATATTTTCTTTTCTTAAAATATGCAGGAGCTTATATTTACTGGTTTCTTTATTCTCAGTATAGAATTAATTTCTTGACAGAGTACTGCACCACTAAACTTATCTATATTACAAAAATATGAGGGTGATTCGGGAAGTTAGTTCTGGTATTTTTTTTTTTTCAGGAAGCATTTCATTGAGGGAACTTATATTACATGCAAGTGAAAGTGCATCTTTCAATTACTTTTCATTTATATTCAGACATTTGTTGTACTGCTTCACAAGCTTCGAAATTCCCTCCACATAAAAATCAACCTAGCGTCTTATATAGCTTCTCTCCACTAAACTCCTATCATCTGCCTGCTCATGGCGGAACTGCTTGTACTAAAGATGAAGATGTGAATGGTGAGTCTCCAGCACCATAAACCTGGAAGCTCGGGGAGGTAGCCTCGCCTTGGTTGGCAACTACCTAGGAGAAGGACACTCCAAAATCAAACCCGATCCCCCAGAGAGGGAGTTGTGCATTGGGCTGGTTACCCGTTCACGTAAAAAACTTCTTACTCATAAAACTCAGATGATCTGATGTTAGGAAAGTTGAAACAAGTGAAATGAAATTTCTAAGAAGAGTAGCAGGCCTTACCTTACGTGACCAAGTGAGCAACAATGAAATAAGACAAACATTAGGAATATATGATTTAAAGGAGAAAATATATACAAATAAAATTAATTGGTATAATCATATACAAAGAATGGACCATAATTCTGTAACAAAAGAGGTTTTAAATTGTAATCCAAAAGGTTATCGTGATGTAGGACGTCCGGTAACCAGATGGAGAGATTCTCTGAGTCAGAACAGGCCATGAGACAGCCTACCATGAAGATGATGATGATGATGATAAAAATAATCAACCTGCCTGTGATTGTGGCCACCCATTGATGCTCTCCTTGAGCTCCTCATTCATTTGAAATCGCTGGGATCCAATTCATTTCTTCATATTTGGGAACAGGTGGTAATTGCTCTGAGCCAAGTAAGAACTATATGGTGGATGATGAAACACCTGCCACTGGAACTGTTGTAGGATGCATGCAGCAATATGCATCCGAGCATTGTTGTGGAACAAAACAGCCTCAGAACTCAATATGCCACGTTTTTTGTTCCACATTGCTCTCCTCAGTTTGATTAGTGTCTGACAATAAACGCCAGAGCTTATTGTTGTGTCTCATTCCATAAAATCCACCAATATACCTTTCTTATCCCAAAAGACAGTTGTGAGCTTCTTGGTTGAAAATGTTTGGAGACATTTTTGTGGTTTCGTGAGGGAGTTGGTGTGACTCTACGTCATTGACTGTCATTTTGTTTCGACATTTACGTACCGTCTCATCTCCCGTGACAATCTGGTCGAAAAATCCGTCACCTTCACTCTCAAAGTACTGCAGGAATGCCAGTGCTGCTCTCATCCTTGTGTTTTTTGGCTTCAAACAGAGCTTTCGGTACCCACCAAGCACAAAACTGGCTATAGCTTAACCTTTTTATCAACACTTCGTACAGAACAGTCCGACTGATTTGTGGAAAATGCTCAGAGAGTTCCGAAATTGTGACACAATGAGTTTGTTTGACCACATCATCGAATTTTGCAACAAGTTCATCGTTCACAACAGACGGTCAGCCATTTCGTTCTTCATCATGGATATTAGTACATCCATCTTGGAATTCACGACACCAATACTGTCATTTGTAATGTCTGCACTCACTGCTATAATCTCATGATGAATTGCAGCTGCTATTAGTTTTGCCCACATCATATTACTGCATGTACACTTGGTGGGAGCTTCAGTACTGCACACATTTTAAATGCCTGTCTTGGTGAAGGAAACGGTGAAATGAAACTCACAAAGACACTGCTGGGAGCATACTGAACCAAGCTACATAGTGGAACAAAGATGATGCTGTTACCGCCACTCCTGCACATGACAGACGAGACCAGAACTAATTTTCCGAATCACCCTCATATACACAGTTCTTTACAGAATTACTGTCATTCTGTTCTTAAAATACGTTAAATTTGATGTTATAGTCACAATGCTTTTCGTCACTTATAGTTGTTAAAATTAAGAAATACCATATTTACTCGCGTAACTTCCTTCCCCCCCCCCCCTACTAAAAATTCGGAGGCGAAAAATAGAGGAGGTGAAATTACGCAAGGATTACAAAATATCGAGAATAATCTGGTCATGAATAACATCAAACAATTCATCTACTATTCAAATCAATGTTTAATAATAAATAGCTACAGTTTGGGTGATTGCAAACAATTTTGTGTCTTTTCTTTGTACTGCTGCATGTCAGTTCTAATATATGTAGCCTGCCTTGATTGATCTTAGATAATGGTGTTAAACTTCGCACATAAAATATTCGTATCAAAATTAATTAATTAATTAATTACGTAAAGAAAATAAACGTACAACTATTTTATAGTCCACTACTTTCAAGAATAAACAAATCCAGTTCTTCTTCCATGTAACGAAGGGAATCGTAGGTTCTTCATTATGGAAGATTTCTCGTACTTATTTTTTCGATGCTTTGAAACTTCACGAAAGACACCCTTGATGAGAAAAGGAGTGTCCAGTTTTTTTCAATAAAATGGTAGGGGAAATTACGCGAGGAAAATAAATTTTGAAAAACGTGTCCTAAATCTTAGGAGAGTAAATTACTCCAGGAGGGAATTATGCCAGTAAATGCGGTATTCTGTATACTTGCATGAAAAGCCATGAACTGATAATCACTAGTCGACAAATTTCAACTTTTGTCTGTAACATGGACAAAATCAGGTTATCTGTACTGAATCGACCCTTTTGAACACGAAAATGATAGTAAAAATGTCGTAAGATGTAACGTTTTTGTGTTCAGAGGTGCAGTAGGTTTGACCCAAAAGAACACAATTTTGTTTTATTTTACACGTAATACTGATATTAGGATTATTGTAATTGTTTTATTAAGATAGAAGTAAGAGAATACGGTACATGAATTCTACACAAAACATAACAAAGAGCTTTAAATGTATACTGATATCGAAAAATTGGCCATGAATTTCCGTTTTATATAATAAAAATCGCTACTATTTACATAATTTATTAAACCTTAATTGAATTCTATAAATTATTTTAAATTACGATTAAAAAGAAGGGTCTCCTCTAAAGAAACACCTTTGTAAGCTCGTTTGCTAGTAAATAGAAGTATGCAACCTGTATTATTTTTTATCTTTTATAAATTGGAACACTTATTTACTTAGTGTTGAATTGTCATTGAAACTTCATAATGCTTGTGTCTGTTTCATTTTTAACAGCCGTCATGTCTCCGAATATTTCTTGTAATTTTCTTGGTTTCATTTATGAGAGAGATGTTCAGTACATTCACTCTCTTTGCTGTATCAGATTCTAAATAATTCCATTCCTATTTACCTAGTTCCTCGTTTCACACTTTTAGCATTCCACCACAACCATGATACACGTTCACAGCATAACCTTATTCTATCAATACCATATCATCGAACATCTCTCTACTCTGCTTCCTTCACAATACACACAGCCCATTCCTGGAATTCCTTGTCACAGGAAATCAGAAGTAGTCTGAGTCTAAATCTTTCAAGTACAATCTACTTACAAATATGTTAATTGAACAGAACTAAACTCTTGCGGAAGTTTCTAAATGATTTGCTTTACATGACCAAGTGCTTTTTTTTTTTCTTCTTCTTTTTTTATTATCTTGATATTTTACTTAATCCTTTATATCTTTTTGATATATAGTATGTTTTCGCTATTCAACTTTTTATTCCTTGTAATTAGCTTATATTCTCGTATTAGTATATAGCTGTATATTCTATGTCAAGTGATTTCGTCATTATCTAATTTTTTTCTATTATGTATTCCATGCGTCTCGTATTGCTATAATATATGTAATCGTCGAGTTTATCTTGAGCAGTGTATATCTTATAAATTGTATAAGTTATATTTCCTTTATATTATGTAACTGAACTTGATTATATGTAATTTTCTACTTCATTTTATGTAATCTCTAAGGTATCTTCTTTTGTTGTTTTGTATTCTGGTTATGTATTTCATGTATATTATTATAACCTGGTTGAGTGGCAGAGAAGGTCTTATGGCCTTAACTCTACCAGGCAAAATAAAACTACTACTGGTACTACAGATGTGACTTAAAAATTATTAATTCCATTGTATTTCCAGTTGCTTATGCTCACCACCAATATGATACGAAAGGACCTGAACAGTCAGAACCAGTATGATGCTGGACTTGCTTTATCTGGGCTTTCATGTTTCATCAGTCCTGATCTTGCTAGAGATCTTGCCAATGACATCATGACTTTGGTGAGTAAATTTCTGTTATCTTTTCTTCATTGGTCAAGTAATATCTGAGTATGGCACACACAACCACTTGCACCCATATTGTACTCTGTCCTTTGTGTTATCTTAAAATTCTAACAAAATTAGTTGAATCACTGAAGGAGAGGTAAGTTACCTCACTCATATTGTAAGCTAAATATTTCCCATTAGCTGGTAAGAAAAATGTATGGAACCAGCAGGGATTGTAAGAACCACAAGTAGAGCGCTCTCATGGACTACTTGTACATCTTACATTTAGCTTCTTCATAAAGGGAACATCATCTAACATTTCGAACTACGTTAGTTACTCTATTCTACTGTCATTATGTCTGTATTTTCTC
The DNA here is from genome assembly GCF_040183065.1 of Periplaneta americana. Classification (NCBI taxonomy): domain Eukaryota; kingdom Metazoa; phylum Arthropoda; class Insecta; order Blattodea; family Blattidae; genus Periplaneta; species Periplaneta americana. The sequence goes on from NC_091126.1 coordinate 46,398,111, forward strand.
TTCAAATCTGCATTCCCTTGTATTGCCATACAAGTTCTGTCATTTGAATTTATGTGAGATCTCTAATGCTCGATGATATGTTTAATCTGAGATTTCTACGTGAAATTTCTGAAACGAGAATTTTTTAAGTTCTTTCTGGATTATTTATGTTATTTTGTGTTTAGAAGACGGTTTAAAGTCTAGTAAGAATTGTCATACATTAGCTACGAGAAGTAGATTTTGTCTCTCTTTTATGTATTTGTTTTCAACGGTAATGTATCTTTTCAGTTTTTCTCGATGTTTTGTGAGTGATTAATACAGACTTGAATTTCAATCCAAAGAATAAAACACCTCTGCTAGTTGTAAAAAAACATATTAATAGACATGAGTTAAATTCTACATTACTTTATTAATATGCTGAAGGAAAAATTTTACTGCTGTAAGTGCCTAACCATAATACTAATATCATTCAACAAGCTCCCTTATTTAATTGTAATGCATATAATATTAGTTTTCTTTACAAGTATGTGCTAAAATTGTAAATGTGTTTGCTTTATTGTTTTCTTTTGTGATCTCAGAAATGTTTATATTTTCGGCGTTTAGTTCACTATTAGAATTAATTTGCTCTTGACATGATAACGGTACAGCTGTTTGTCAGCTTCAAAGAGTTCACGTTATTAGAAGAGAAAAATTCTATCAAACTCATGTGTTTTCATTTTAAGAAATTCTCTGTTTTTGTTTGCACGAATGAAAAGAGTGGTCACATTGTCTTAACAAATTTATATCTTGATACACTCAGGTATAAACCAGGACAGGAACTTACATTTAATTTTTGGTTTACTAAACAATACTTTTATGAACTGCTTTAGACAGTTTATGCTTTTAAAATGACATTGTATTAAGTTAAAATAAGATACTATGTAATAATTATTGAGAGGGAGGAAGGAAGAAATATTCTGTAACAAAATACTGTACTGATATCTAGGAAATTCGTGCAAGCACAGTGATTGATGATAAGATGTCTCTTTCCCTTCTTTGCAGTCAGGTATTGTTAATATATGGCAACTGAAATGCTGAAAGTTTATCTTGTGGACTTGAGAGGTAAATAATATCAATTGCTCAGAAAATAAGTCTGTGGCAAATGGAGTAGAGCAGCATGTAATTTTGTGGTAGTTCCATTTTATTTATTTTTGTCTGTTATTTAATGATGCTGTAACAACTGCTAGGTTATTTAGCATTAGTGGAATTGGTGGTAGAGAAATGGTATTTTAGGAGTAAAGACTGAGAATTTGCAGTGGGATTACCTGACGTTCACCGTACAATTAGGGAAAATCTTTGAAAAAAAAATCAAGTAATCAGCCCAAGCGGGAAATAAACCCACACTTCAGTGCATATCTGTATCAGTATTCAAATGCACATAGTGTCTGAGCTACATCAGTGGCTTTGAGAGCTTTATGCACATAACACAGTAAACATACATAATTTGTTAATCACATCAAAATGGTTTGATAAATACAAGAATGGAAGGCAGAAGACTGTTCATTATGGGAATGGGAGGTAGTCTAAGGCAAGGAGAGAAGTGAGTAAAACTACAAAAATGTGTAAGACAGCTTTATGTCTAATACACAGCAGACATGAGGCTGTTTTGAGGTAAAAATATTCCGGAATATATACTGTATTTCTTTCACGCGTTAAAATTAGGTACCTTGTTGTAGGTTATCTTCAGAATTGGGTGCTCCTGCAACATTTTAAAGATGATGGGAGACAGATGTTTGTAATGGAAATACGAGGAAGTCTGTTAAAAAAAAAAAAAAAGAAAATAGTGAAAGAGCATGTAGAATATGCGAGATCTTTCTAAGAAACATGCAACAGATGTAATACTATTTATCCAATTGAAGAAGTTACCACAGGACAGACAGACAGAACCTTTAGTGTACATGTTTGTGTCAGGACATATGCATATATAACTTTCCTTTGCATATATAACTTTCCTTCCTCTCCTTATAAAGCCTGATGACGTAACTGCTCACAATGAACATTGTTCTGTACTAGTAGAATGAACATTCTGAAAATTTCCCGCCTCCTTTCCACTGACAAAAATGTATGCAGCATGATTGACCTTTGTATAAACTCTCTTAACTTCCTTACCCCAGTTTATAATAGAGAATTCGGAAAAATGCTAATTAAAATTGTTCTGGCAGATTGTCTTGTATGTACTTTTAATGCATGTAAATGGTTGATTTTTTTAAAAAAGGATTGTTGTTCTCTTTCGTGACTTTAGTCCACATCTTGACGTTTCACTTTCAGAAATTTAGGGCATTAAAATTGGCTGAAATTTAACCAGAGAGTAAGAGAGGAATGGGAAAAAAAGAGATGGAGGGATAGCATTTACCAAGACATTAAACTGCTTGTAGAGAGGACCTGGGAGGGTCGAGTTCTGAACACAGAAGAATGGGGAGCTTTTGAAGAAAACCAGGACCCATACTAGGGTGTGGGGCCGATGGTGATGATGATGGTTATGACAGCCGGGACTCATACTAGGGTGTGGGGCCGATGGTGATGACGATGATGATTATGATTATTATTATTATTATTATTATTATTATTATTATTATTATTATTATTTAACTGGCTGTTGCCTTTATGAGTACCCATTTGATTTTGTGTTCTCAATTATATTTATATATTTTTTTGAAATTAAATGGTGTAGATTTTGCTTAAAAATTTTACGTTCTAGAATACAGTTATAGCAATTGTAATGAATTTAATATATGGGAAGGGATTGTTGTTTTAGAAAATTGAGTGGTTTCTAGTTAGATATATTCTTGGTGGTTCTGTAAAGCTGGTACAAGAATCAGATTTGGAACTAGCAAGGACTACAAATAATGAGTAGAAGAATAATATTTGGACTGCTCATGTTCAGGATGTAACTAGGTAGTTGTAAACACAGCTCCTTGCCAGAAGTAGTGAACAGAAACCAATGGGAATTCAGCATAAACCTTAATTTTAGTAATTGCGTTGAAATTCGTGAATTGTTACTGTATTTATTAGCATTGTGTATTATCATAACTAGAGCTAATAATTTTAGTCGGTATAGTTTATAAACATGCAAGCCATGCCCCTTCCCCCACTCCTTATACTTGCCATTCTTGTCATTCAGTACTTCCATTAGTTAGTGGTAAGGGTCTTTAATCCGCTTAACCACCACTTACAAAACAGCGGGGGGTTTAAAAGCTGCATTGTCTAGTCCTTGTGACTTTTCTTGCATTTCGAGTCTTGTCAACCAGGCTTGAAACCTTCTTAACCGGCATCACATCGACTCAACTATACTCGGCGTCATTCTTAACTCTTACTACATATAAATCCTAGCTCTAATCATAACTTATTATAGGCAGTTGTTAAGATAAAGGCATTTCAACTGCATCATTGAACACTGACATTTAAAGTTGGAAATGTGGCACCTTGTAATTTAATTTGATATCCTCTTTATTGTTGTTATTTTTCAAGATACTTGAAGCTAATGTATCGTAGTGTTAACATTCAGAAACATCAGGGATTGAGAATATTATTTTATTTGAAGACATTTCAACTACAGAGGTTAAATTAGCATCAAAATTCGTTGTAGGTGAGAAATAGCCAACATTTTGACTGGAGCCCTTTGTCAGGATATGGTTCTCGAAGTGCTGTAAATCTATGAAACAGGTTTTCCAGCTTTACTTTTCTCCCAGAAGTAAGCCGTACTAAGATTTAATCCTTCGAAATCCATCACCGTTGGCTAGGTTTGTACTTGTGAACCTAAGATCCAGCAGCTAGTATAGTATATACTAGACCACCTAGGATACCTACAGAAATACTGTCTGCAGAGTTATGCGGTTCTACATCGTATATGTATGGTCTCTGAACTCATTCTTTCTTTCTTTTTTTTTTTTTTTTTTTTTTTTACATTCTTTTGTTGAAATGTCAGTGGTTAATGATGAGTCATAGTTCGTTTGATTTAATTTTAAGACATGAATCAACATTATCATAACTTATGCATTTATTTTATAGAAAGTATGAAATTATGTAAATCCTGCTGAAAGAATGTGTCATTTCCATCTTCGTGTGCTCTTTATAAGAAGGGTGTCAAATCAGATTCACATACATTACAGTAAAACACCGATTTTATGTAAGCTTGAATTAATGTAAATTTGGGTTTAATGTAAGAAATTTCATGTTAGAATAAAACCCGCATTTAATGTAAAAAGAAATTAGGAATTCCAAAATTTGTATTCCTCAGTTTATTATTTCCGAAGCATAAGAAATTATTAAAGATTGCTGTCATTTGATACCCGGAAGTTTCAGAACAGACAAACATGATTAGACCCAAAGTAAGATGATGTTTCAAATAGAATAATTCTTCTTGGGTTATCAACCAGGTGAGTTGGATAGTTGCTTCCAAGCTTTTGACGATTAGCGCTGCCATCTTCTTTCTTGAATCTCAGAAGAAGTTGACAGAGCTAGTCATCAAAACCTTTGAAACAACTATCCAACTCACCTGGTTGAGAACCGGAGAAGAATTATTCCATATCCAATGCCGGGAAAGCATCAAGTCCCACGATGTTCCAAATTGTTTGAATCTGAAGGACTTAGCCTTCCTGACTTTGTGACTGTGGCAGTTTCAAGTTTGTCTTTGCTTGTTTCGGCAAGATGATGCTTTATATGGCTGGTTATAGTAAGGAAGTAAATGAAGAGAAGGACTATTAATGAGTAGACTCCCGAGATTGGGTACATGTGATGTACCCATTGCATTTTATAAGTTTGTGGCTTGTGATGATAATGTAATCACTTTTTTTGTACGTAGTTATTTAACAATGCTGCATACTTGGTTATTTAGCATCGATGGAATTAGTGATAGCTAGATGGTGTTTGGCAAAATGTTGCCGAGGATTTGCCATAGGTCACCTGGCATTCACCTCACGTTGGGAAAAACCTCGGAAATATACCTCAAACCGGTAATCAGCCCAAGCAGGAATCGAACGCACACCCGAATGCAACTCTGGAACAGTAGAAAAATGCACTACCATCTGAACCATACCGGTGGCTTAATGTAATGACAATAGGTATCTGAACCACTGGCATAGCTCAGTCGGCTAAGGCTCTTGCCTGGTGATCAGGAGTTGTGCTTGGGTATGGGTTTGATTCCCGCTTGGACTGATTACCTGATTCGGTTTTTTCCGAGGTTTTCCCCAACTGTATAGGAAATGTCAGGTGATATATGGCGAGTCCTCGGCCTCATCTCACAAATGTCATCTTGCTATCACCAATTTCATCGACGCTAAATAACCTCGTAGTTGATACAGCATCATTAAATAATCAAGAAAAAGAGAACAGGTATTGTGATGTTCAGAAAATCTGTGAGGACCGAAGTGGGAAGAATGGTGATAATGATAAAGATGAAGAAGAGGATGCAGTTATTTCTACTCCAACATTCAGTGAAGCTGTTTCCAGTTTTGGCATTGTCAGAAACAGTGTAACATAATTTAAAATGGATGACTGTTGTAGCCAGGGTAAATCAATTGGAAAGAGACATTTTGAACTTGAAGCACAGTTGTGCTAAAAATTAAACAACACTTTTGGACTGTTTGAAAAATTGAGGTCTTTTAAGTACATATCTTCCATTGATTATCGAAATTAGCTAGGTGAGTACATTTTTGGGGCTGGTATATTGCAATTTTTCCAAATATTGAAGAGCTTAGCACAAGAAGGGCCTGTAGCACTTTTTTATATTTCTGAGAAAAAAGAGCCTTCTACCAAGAAGGGAAGCTCCTCTTCTTGACTAACAAGAATAATAATAGACATATTCCACAACAATAAACTCATGAACGTGTACACTAGATGGTGCCTACTATCATATTTTACAAGGAAAAACTAATTTTGATGAAAGAGTGGGATAAACCCTTTTTCCACCAAACCTTTCTATTGTCTGTGTTATATGGAGGGATTTATAGAAAATTTGTGTATTTTATTGACTCAAAATAACGAAATCTTAGTTTAGTGTTAACCTCATTTAAGGAAAAAAATATATTTTTGCCCTTAAAAACGTTAAATAGGAATAGGTGTTTTATTGTAATTGTTTCTTGAAAGAAAAAACAGCTCTTTCCCCAATCGTGGCCAGGGTTGTGCAATTACGCGTAAAAATTGTTTTCTGCATGAGAAGTAAATTATATGTAAAATGCGTGAAGTACCAAATGTAAAAAACTAGAAAAGTAAAAACGTTAAAAGAAAACATTTTTGCGATGGTTATTGTTATGTATGACAGAAAACATACTTGGAAACCGAGAACCTCGTGTTTTGTGGTGTCAGCAACATGGTGATCTTCTTTTATGCAATGTGTTCCTAACAGTCTGGGTTGATACAATCACATTTTCAATGTTCTGCAATTCATTTCTTAACATGTTAGCAGTTGAAGTCCTTTCTCTCAAGGCTCCAGTATTCGGAGCCCTCGATGCTTCAGCATGTTTTCCACCATTTTTCAGTTATACCAACCACCCTAAACATGTTATCGCGGCTTAAATGACGACATTGAGCATTCATTTTCACTATTTTTACATTTCTTTAATATTCTACACTGTTAAAGTTTCCAAACTCCTCCATTACCAATAAACTGATTATCCTCTCTGAGTCACTAAAATAAGAAATTCCAATGTAGTAATGTCATTAAACTAAAACACTGGTTACCATTGTCTGAAGTGGATAGACAAATGAATAACTCACTTATGTATACCCTATGATTGTTTTTTATTTGGGTAGGTATACAAAGAATTTTCTATAAAATTTTATCTGTTCCTTTGACAATTTTGTTTGATGTGTGTATTAATTTATGGGTTGTTTCATGAGCTGGACTTTCACATCATGAAATCATTCTGCAGATAGTCTTCGAACTTGGTAAGAGAGATAGAGTGTGTGCATATGTGCGTGCATGAGTGATTGTAAGAACTATATATGAGCAACCATTGTTCTACAGAAAACCTAAACTCGACTGTATTACACAAATTTTAAGAAATACTGCTGCACTCTTAATACACGCATGCTTTATTAGAAAGGTTAGACGACTCCGACTGACTGAGAACACGCCATTACATGCGTAATGTAGTCTGACCTCCACTTCTTAGGAACCCACCGGTTTTGAGAAGTTCTGTGAGCAGCCCATGTTAGTCTAGAAATCCAGTTTTAAGTTGTATTGCTTAATTGAGATTCCAATGTGTAATTTGTTTTTAAAGGCATAAATCTCTGTCTATGTGTGAAAAGGGGAAATTGATGTGAAAGTCAGACTTATAGTTATCTATAGGGATCAGAACTATAGAACACTGAAAATTTGAGCCATTATCCTGCTTGATTTTAATATCAGTTACCATAAGGACTGCCTCTTATAAATATGCAATACCATGGTAGAATTTGCTGCTACGTTATTTTAAGTGTTTTCGTTTTGTTGGATTAATTTCTTCTGTCACCTGACAGGTGTTGGATATCATATTCTTGGAGATAGTTGTTTTTTCCTCACTTTTTAGACATAAAATGTCATCTCACACTAAATGCAGAGAGAGATGGTGTATGATGCTTCATCTGAAGCCACTGAATCTGAGGTTCGTGGGTTCAAACTTAGCTAAGGGCAATGGATTTTGAAAGACGATGAAATCCTCAGCATAGTTTTTCTGAGCTGGAACTGAAACTGGGAAATTCGTGTCTTAAATGTGCTACATTGTAAAGAACCCTTTACCCTGATAGAGGGTGCCAGGCAAAATTTATTAATTTACAAAACATATTGGTCCGACAACTCAATACTAACAAATAAATGATGATAAAAAGAATCTTCATTTGACTGTCTATTTAATATGAATCATTCAGTAAGTGAATAACATATAAAAACAACAAAAACATTCATTATGTTTCACATGAACAGTGACTTACATTCTAATATTTAATGGTTTTGTATTCCTAATTAATTTTAACTTGTCTCACCTGTTATATCACGTTGTAAGTATACAGTTTTGTGTTTCATCATTTTTGCACACATTTATTAACACAGTGTTATTTATGCTCTTTTAATATGTTTTTATGATACTTCAAGATGATTATTTGGTGCACTTTCTATTTTTACGTTCATGTATATTAATTTCTTATGCTACCTGATGTTGCCGGATAAGATGAAAGTACTTGTAGCCACTACTTGTTTTTACATGTTATTCACTTATTGAATGACTTATAATAAATAGAAAGTCAAATGAAGGCTCTTTTTATCATCATTTATTTGAAAATTTGTAAAGTCATTTCTCACTAAGAGAATTTTGAAGTTGATTAAGCTGTGCAGTTCAAAGCATCATTAAATGACATACTACTTATTCTCTGGGCAGTGGGAATGTCAAATCATTGGGACGGTGTTTGTGTTTGTTATTAGAATGGTCATATTTGTAGGAAAACTAATCATTAGTTGTCATTCTTTATGCTAACACAAAACGAAACTGAATTCAAAATTAAAACTTCTGTCATGCAAAATCTTTTTCTGTATCTAGTGTAGTACTATTACTTTCTGAAATTGTAATATTTAAAAATATTAATGGAATATGCATTAATTGGAACTTACAGTTGACGTCTACTAAACCCTATCTTAGAAAGAAGGCTGTCTTGATGATGTACAAGGTATTCCTGAGGTTTCCTGAGGCTCTTCGACCAGCATTTCCGCGTCTCAAAGAGAAGCTGGAAGATCCTGATTCAGGTGAATATTGTTGCACATTTATTGTTAAATCTCTTTAAAGGGAGAAACTAGGCATCGAGGATTATGTGTAAAAAAACTACTAAAATCTTCTTCTTCTTCTCAAATGCATACAATACATACCGGTACATAATTAAATTATTTTTTAAATTAAAATTAATAGTTTTTCTTCTTAACGTAAGCAACTATAACATCAGCATGATTACCTTCAAGGATGAGTTAATTTTCAGAGATAAAACAAAAAGAATTAACACATTTTACTGTATATTCAATGTAAAACTGAAATGTGTTAAGTGGCATTCAATTTTCTTTTCGAGAAAAATTTTTATATGCTGTTTATACCGGGTGAATATTTTCATTCTACGGATTGAGAAGTTATGCAGTATCGGCATTTTACAGACTATACCGTAAACACAGCCCCATCCATCGTATAACTTTCGACCAAATTGACTGCTACATACTGCTCGGCATGATATGTCCTGGTGTTCCACTAGTGCAGGTATGTACGCTCTGGCCTTTAACAGTGAAGGTCTGACGTTCAATACTGACACCTGAAGGTAGTTTTTATTTATGGTAATTTAACGGATAATTTGGCATGGAATAGATTAATAATAGTTCTTATGTCATATGTTTTAACGTAATTAGTTTAACACAGGCCAACATCATAGTCTTATCAGACGGGCTGGTGAATGCGATGTGAGCACTTGCATTTCACATCGTCTATAAAATGCAGGTTTGCCTAGTTACCAATCCGCAGGATGAGAAGATTCACTCTGTATATGAATGCTCTTGTTTTATAAAAGTCTGACTCTTCATGCAGCGTTAAGGTACCAGTATGATCACACGCCACTTCTTTCACTACACAACTTTTCTACTGCAGCTTCAAAAGTTCTGTGTCTTGTTCACATGTAATCCTAAAGTAGCATGCTGCACGCTACTTTTTGTAGTGTGCAACCCTAGCACTGCAAAAATTGCAACTGGAGGTTCATATACAAAGTGCTATTTTGCAATCGCAGTATAGCTGTAGCTTTGCATCTCTGTGTTGATTCTTCAATGAGTTTTGTGGTTAATATTCGTGTTAGTGTTTCAAATTATTAAACTCAAGGTACACCTTACTTGTTGCTTGTTTTAAATATAAAATGGACAATAAAATATTAAACTACAATTTAAGTGGAAGGTGCTGGATCATTAAAGGAATAAGAATACAGAAAAATTTGAAGTTACTATCTCCGAGAATTATGATGGAATGGATGAATAATGTTACAAATATTTTTGTGAGTGCTAGAAAGATTATTTTTTAACTGTTCTTTGTTGTGTTGATCCCAAAGAGTGTGCAATTTATTTTGAATATCTTCTTCTAGCATTTGCATTGCACTAGCAATTTCTGTTAAAGCCGAATTCCTTTTATTTTTTGTTATGGAATTTTGCATTTGCAAAGTCCACAATCACTTTCTTGGTTCAAGTAGGTTTATTATCTATTTTTCTGCCCTAAATAGTTTTAAAAAATTGACATTACTTCTAATATAAAAAAAAGCTTGTATGTTTCAGTGATAAACAATAGCATTATCCTGGTAAAAATATTGGCAACCATCTTGTTTGAAACTATGCTAAGGATAATTAAAGAAATTAATTGTATCATCAGCACACATACTCCCTGCTTTGTGCACTTAGCACCTGTTAAAAATAATTAATTTTCATTTCATCACACACTAAAATATATGCAAACAATATAAAGTATTATTAACATATTTGGGTGACAACACTGTTTGCAACCCTGAGAAGCCTGTACGCACGTTGCTACTTTTAAGCTGCGTGCAAAATGAGAGAGTAGTGAGTAGCTGGTTCAGCAGCCACTACTTTCTGGGTTGCACTCTATTGTTCCAAATATGAAAGTATGAGAGTTGCACAGTAATTTATACTGCAGCACTCCAAAAGCAGTGATATGTGATTGTACCTTTGATGTTAAGAATTTGTATTTTTTGTCGAAAATCTGAATTTAAGATTGATACATCTTTTATCCTTGTTCAATAGAAGTTAGTAGGCTGTAGTAGTATAAAATATTCATATTTTGCTCTCCTTAAAATTCTGTTATTCACATATGTTGCAAATGATATTTACATATTGGTGATGAATTTTGTGCACCAGCATCACAAGTAGAGGGGACAGAATTTCTTCAGCAAGCACACAATGTATTTTTTTTAATTGTATGCACGTGTGTTATATTAGTATATTTTAAATATGGGGTGAAGAGTTAAGTGAATTTTTCCTTTCGTCTTCAGCAATATGCATGGTATTTGATTAAAGATAAGCATTTTAAAACTCGCCAAAATAAACTAATTGACAACTTAAATTTTCCAAATATTTTTGAAGCTATCAGTTGGAGTTCCCTTCAGTAACGGGGGTTCATGGATACATTTTTGGAAGCTATTTAATAAGCTAATGCTTGTTGCAGTGCCCTTTCCAGAACTGGAGTTCAGGGTTACTATTTTTCATTTGTTTCAGTGTTCGAGGATTTGATTTGTACTCTCTGTCTTTTATATTCTATAAAATTTGGAGATTTAGGAGGTCAAACAGTTGCAAATAATTATTATTGAGCACTTCACAAATTGCTTGCTTCAAAACATCGACCTCATGTGCTTGCGTGTACAAAATCATAAGAAATTCCCATTTCCCGCAAAATATACTGAAAAAAGTTCTAGATGTAGAGAATCTATCTAGGTCATGAATGGGCATTTACTGTTTTGCGAACAGGAAGTGCTTCGAAAATTCCCTCCAATTCTGAGAGATGGGGACTGTGATTTACATTGCCAGTCTCTTCCTATCACTCTCATTCTGTACCGTAAAAAAACAAAACAATTTAGGGAGTCAGAAGCAAAGGGGTATAAGAGCACTTTAGTTAATTTTGAGAGATTGTAATTGAAAATATTTAAGCTTTCGTAAATTCCGTGAAATTTTAATTTTAATTAAAAAAAAATATATTTTTTTTTGCACTGATATTAATTAATTCGAGCTGAAAACTAAGAACGAAATCACTTTCCAAGTTTTTTAAATAGATTCGGTCTGAAAGCTTGACACATCTGATAATACTATTCCTGGACTGTTTAATTCTTTTAAAATTATGTAGATAATCCGAACATTTTTCCAACTACTTTGACCACAGAAGATTCAATGAATTATTTTAGACATGGCCATGCATGCCATAACAAGAGGCTGAGCTATCTCAAAAGATAAAATGTACCGGTAACTTGTAAGGACTATTTACCGATATTTTGCTCTATCAGATTCTGTAGACGTTGTTTCTTCCAACTTACTTTTCAAATACATTAACTTTTCCGCGTTAACGACCACAGATAACACTAAAATAATTCAGAATTCTGTTTCTCATTGGGCTGGGTAGTGTAGTCTGTATAGCACTGGCCTTCTGTGCTCGAGGTTGCGGGTTTGATCTCTGCCTAGGTCGATGGAATTTAAGTGTGTTTAAATGCGACAGGCTCATGTCAGTAGATTTACTGGCATTTAAAATAACTCCTGCTGGACAAAATCCCGACACACCAGCAACGCTGATATAACCTCTGCACTTGTGAGTGTCATTAAATAAACCATTTTTTTTTTTCCAGTTTCTCCAATTCAAAAGAATGATATATAATTTCTTATAGGTTTTCACGAGCGACCATTTAAAGTTTGAACAACCCTGTAAAATCATAGTAATCACGTTTCATAACAGTGAGTTAAAGAGAAAAATAATAGAGACATACAGGCCACTTTTTTTTGTCACAATAAAGATACCATCAGAATGCATAACATATCGCAAAATCTCATTTTCGCCAACAATTTACATATCCTCTTTTGTCTTGGAACCACAGAATATTTTGCTTTAAAATTTATTTAAAGGACTCAAAATACTTATTCCACTCCTAATGTACCTGAAGATTAGCGAACTCATCTTCGAATTGCTTTGTGTACACTGATTAATATTTTTGAGCATAAAAGGCAAAGACCATTTTCTCCTTTGGAAACATAGAAAAACAGCTGTTCATCACAGTCATCATGAAATTTGCGTGTAAATGATTGTTTCATTGTCTTTGAAAGCGCCATGACAATAATTCAACTCGAATTGAGGGGGTCAGGTGCAAAGGGGCATAAGTAAAGTTGCTAAACAAAATAGGTAAATGCATCCAGAGTATGCTAAAGCATAAGCAGTTTAAGTGGCAAAGGGTCATATTTTTAAGGTATATCACACATTAAAATTAAAATAAAAACTTGACGGAATTTACGAAAGCTTAAACATTTTCAATCATATTTTCTCAAAACTAAAATGCTCTTATACCTTTTTGCTTCTGACCCTTTAAATTGTTTTGATTTGTAGAGTAAAGAATGAGGGATACGAAAAGACCGGCACTGTAAATCACAGCCCCATCTCTCAGCGATGGAGGAATGTTTCAAAGTATTTCAAGTTCGCAAATCAGTAAATGCCCATCCTTGCTCTAGGTAATAAGCAATATCATTGAAATACTTTAGTGAGGATTCTACAATGCCGTCTAGACTTCTTGTCTTCAACATTCTGTCTTACAAAATTTATTCATCAGTTTTATGAATAGCTATGTATGTTGAAACTTTATCATTGGGAACTCTTTCTTAAAATCATCATCAAACTTACAAGACGTACTTATTAGCAATATATAAATTATATGAGAAACTTTTTTTATGGAATGGAATACACTTAGATGTCCTGATCACCATTTGTTGTTACTGCAATAGCACAACACACAAAGAAGAACAGATGAGACATGGCCGTAGGTCAGTCACTTTGGTTCTAATACAGCAGTAGTTGCAAGAATTTACATAGAAGAAACAAATGCCACGTGGCAGAAGTCACCCAACTGTTCACTCTATATCCGGGAATTATTTTCATTTGTGCTTGCAGTGAGTTTTATAAACAGAAAAATAATGAATCTTTGTAATCTTGGAAGAAGCGAGATTCCAGTTTTTACTTTGAAGTTCTGCGTTTAAACACACAAAATCATGCATTTGAAAGTAAATTGATTTTATTAGAATATAACACAAAATTGTGTATTTTTAGTAATTGTTCCAAGGTCAGTTTCTGTAAAGTTTGTTACTGATTTTTAGTTCACTTTATTTCATGTAATGTAAAAATTTACTGTTAATATTTCAAATAACTTGTAATTGATTTATTCTAGACAGATTTTTAATATACGGTTGGAATTAGATTTTTAATTTTTAAGCCCAGGCTACACTGCAAATTGTCATCGGCATAACTCAGTTTGCTAAAGCACTTGCCTGCTGATCCAGAGTTGTGCTCGGGTGCAGGTTCAAATTCCCGCTTGGGCTGATTACCTGGTTGGGTTTTTTCCGATGTTTTCTCCAAACTGTAAGACGAATGTCTGTAATCTCTGGCGAATCCTTGGCCTCATCTTGCCAAATACATTTTGCTATCACCAGTCCATTAATGTTAAACAAACGAGTAGTTGATACAGCATTGTTAAATAACCAACTGAAAAAAATACACTGGAAATTAGGCATAGGCACTGTGCACAATTCAAAAATGTTTTGAGGACTAGACACACTATAAATCAACAAAACCTTTGTTTTATTGTGTAATTTCTAATTTTGCTGGTATGTTATGTCGTAATATTTACTTTACTTAAAATAGGTGTCCAGTCTGCAGCTGTGAATGTTGTGTGTGAACTAGCACGCAAGAATCCTAAAAACTACTTGAGCCTAGCACCTGTTTTCTTTAAGCTGATGACCACTTCTACTAATAATTGGATGCTCATCAAGATCATTAAGCTGGTGAGTAATATATTTTTAAATTATAACGATTTAGTAGTGAATTTGTAAAATATGTTACGCATATTAAAATACGGAGCTGTAGTTGCCGAAGGTCCAAAGTTCTCCCCTAGCTGATGACGGGATTTTTCTCGTCGTCATAACTTCCAGGATGGCTACAGGGTGCACTCAACCTGCTATAAAATTGAACACGGTTCTTCTGGGGTGAAAGACAGCTGGAGTGTGGTGCTGACTTCATTACCTCCTCGTGCCGAGGTCAAAAAACCATGTGAGCTCTATGTCCATGCCTCATACACTGTACTGTGTCATGGGATACCTGTACTTATATTAAAAAACAAGGTCATTGGGACTTTCTGTATATTGTGTTGAGTGGCTTTTCTTCAATAAGTGTGCATGATTGAGTTTATGGCTGTTTAAAATATATATGGAAAGAAATTGTTCAGAAACCAATGTTCCATTTACATACAAAATCAGTTTTATTCACTATTAGTATGCTTCAACAGTTTCCCACATATATATTTTTTTTATTTTAAATTTGTGTAATAAAACAATTTGTTGTAGATATCTTGCAGTGCTATAATATAAGTATTCAGTTAACTATAATTATTAAAAACTGTACATGGAGATATGGAAAGAAATGCAATGAAAATTGAGCTATACATGGTATATCACTACACATGATGATTCAGAAGAAAAGGGCTATGTTTTGAAGGGTGATAGTATGGGCGATTCTAAAGAAAAAACATTGTACAAACAAATGTCTCATTCTAAACAGTTTTGGAAAAAACCAAATGAAAGCACGAGGAACAGGAACAATGCAGGTGATTAAGAATTAAGAAACTATTATCTGTATGTTTTGTTTATTTATTATTATTTTCTTATATAACATGTTCAGAAATGTCACCTCAACCTTGATGCACTTTGTAGCTTGTGTAGCCAGAAGTCGTGTTGGTAATTTGAGCTGGTCCAGACATTTCTAAATGTGATCACAAGCATTTAAAACATGGCAAGCAGTTGCTCTCTTCTCGTTTTCACTTTGCACTTGTAGACTTCTTCGAAAGGAAGATATTGCGAAGGATTTTTGGACCTGTAAGGGATGGTGAAACTTGGAGAATAAGATATAATAACGAATTATACTAGCTTTATGAGTCTCCCGATATAATAACATCCATTAAGATTGCTCGTCTGAGATGGGCAGGGCTTGTTAAGAGAATGGATGAATGTGAAATACCTAGGAAGATTATGGAATATGGGATTGTTGGAGGAAGAAGAGTTGGAAGGTCAAAGCTACGATGGATGGACTGTGTTATGGACGACATTAAGAGGCTTGGAGTGAAGAACTGGTGGATGGTGGCTAAAGATTGAGACCGATGGAGAAGAATTCTTAAGGAAGCCGAGGCCCGATCTGGGCTGTAGCGCTATGGATGATGATGATGATGATGATGATGATGATGATGATGACTTGTAGACTTCACTCTCTAGCCAACTCCACAAACAGTAATTGAATGGTGTAAAGATGGATGACCTCTGTGGCCAAGAAATCACACCACTGCGACTGGTCCAATGCCCAGGATAAATTTCATTGAGGTATTGGATCACTGATCGGTTGGAATGTGCAGGTACCCATCTTGTTGAAAGTACATATCAGCCCATGTTGCCGAAAGAACATTCTCCAAGTATTCTGATGACACATTTTGCAGGAACTCAAGGTACCGTGCTCCATTAGGATGGTTGTCTAAAGTAAGTGGACCAATGAGATTGCCATCAGTAATACCACACCACACCACACATTTACCTTCAAAATGATGCTGAAAATTACTGTCCACAATAACGTAAGGATTTTCATCTGCCCAAAGGTGATAGTTGTGCATGTTGTTGTTTCCATTGTGGATAAATATTGATTCATTCATAAACAGAATGTGTGAAATCCATCAGTCATTAGCAGTGATCCATTGGCAGAATTCTAGCTGCTTGACATCATCATTTTCATGAAAGTGTTGCACATGTTCGTGAAATGATATGGATGTAGGCCTTGCTTGTGTATTGTGCACCACACTCGTGATTGTGGACTATCAAGTTGTGCAGCAATTCTTCTTGACCTAGTAGATGAGCTGTGTTCAGTTATTTGAAGAATGTTCTCCACTTCATTTATATCTTATTGGCCCTCTCGTCAGAGTAGAGTATCACTTGCACGCAATATGTCAAACACTCTCAGGTACCCTGTGGTCAGAAACTGTTTTGGTATTCTCGAACAGTAACTGTATGATTACCATTGCAAGAACCATAGACCTAGACCATATCGGCATGCTCTGCATTTGTAAAATCTCGTGGCATTTTAACTTCACTACACAGAATGTGCTCATATTTAGTAAATGGCTACAACTTTTCTGACACAGACTCAAAGTTGGCAAGCCAGAATTGTAAGATTCATATCTCCACCATTCCATGCACATGTAACATGCACATCGGGAAGTGTCCAACACGACAGAGGCAATAGTACAATCTAATGTCATTTTAGTTTAGTCTGCATAAATGTGAGCAATTATGCTGAGGAAAAAAGGGGGGGGACTCATGCTCGCTAGTTTCAAATAACTGTTTCACAGAAACCATTGAGAATAAGGAATATGTTAATTTTTTTTAATTTAGAATCGCCCATATTATCACCCTTTCCTTCTGAATCACCATGTATAATCATTTTAAAATCATCAAATATTAAAAATGAAAATAATTGTCGATTAGAATAGTCCATGGAATCGTTTTTAAAAGGCAGTTTTAGTAAAGACTGCATCAGTGAAATGAAATATGTTTGACTTTTATGTGAGGATATCACCCAATAATAAATACTTTTAAATTTACTTCAGTTTAAGAATCGTTCATGAGAACTGTTCATTGAAAGCTGTTAGGTAATTTACTGCAATGAATAGGGTTGAGTAATACCGTAGTAAATTGAGAACATTATAGTTTAATTGTTTGTTCATAAGTTGGTGTATCTTCTGTAAAACTTTACAATTTTGTTACAGTTTGGTGTTATGACACATTTAGAGCCAAAAATTGGACGTAAACTTACTCAACCACTAATAGATCTAATCTCAAGGTAATTTTGTGTATCCAAAAATTCGAAATGCTTCTACCAGAAAGCTGTAGATAAAGGCTATATAAACATAAATCAGCTTCATATAGCAGTGATTGGGACCTTTATTGAATGAATGTGATGGTAATAATTATAAGATAAATTAAAGTCTGTAGTGTACTTAGATCTCATACAGTAAAAATGGTTATAGTTATGGTAAGCAGTCTGTAGAACAGAAGGGGTCATAACACATGTCGCTGAAAATACACTTGTCTTGTGTATAGCATCATCTCATATATCCATATAGCACATCTGTCTCATTCCTTATCCATGTCTCTGTTTTTAAAATATAAGGCAGTTAACAAATTATCAAGTTTGTAGAGAAATGGTGCTGTTTGTATGAATTTATATATATATATTTTTTTATGCCATAATTTCTAAATTTTAGAGATTAGAATGATATTTCGTTTTTGTCTGTTTTTTTTTTTTTTGCGTAGAATTTTGAAATATTTTGCAGGAGTATTCTGATCTCATATAATAGCAGACTTTATATGAAAGTTACTAATTTGATGTTAATTTTGTTTCATATTCAGCACTAGTTTTGAAACTGCTTCAAAGAGTTTTTTCGGTTCTTTTTGTTATTTTCAGTTTGGTGCCCTGACCCCTTTGGAACCTCGGCTTGGTAAAAAGCTAATAGAACCACTCACCAACCTCATTCACAGGTAAACAATTTACCATTGTTCATTACCTTTTCCTTGTGTCATACCTCGCAGACCTTTAATTTTATTTTGTTTTACTAATGATCATGTGACTGAGTGTTTATTACAGTGCACGTGTATATCATAAGTCCCTTTTCCGAAAGCATACATGCAGTTTCAATGATGGTATGTATCTGATTGACTAACAGAGTATAATATGGAAATTGTGACGTGCATTTTGCTGTACGTATCTTGAAAGAAGTGTGTTTAATACAAAAAATTAAGAAGTGTTAATACAGTGCATTTTCACTGTTACAGTGAGTGCTTAAGGCAAAGTACATTTTTCAGAAATTTTTGTACAAGACCTCTTAGAGAAAATTGAGAAAGTCTTAAATCCATTTTGTTGTCCTTTCACATTAAATAAAATAAATTAATTAAAATTTCTTTTCCCTCTTCCTTATCCTCCCCCCCCCCCCCAATGAAAGTAGTAACATTGCTAGAGAGCAAACCTTATGTCAAAACAACTGCCTTCTGTTTTGTCTTTAGATTCATGTAGAATATCCGTATTTCATCAGTAATGTTGATTCATTGCTAGAAATATATAATTGATTTTTAATCGGGTTAACCTTTCTTTTGGCATCAATCTGAAACCTTGCTGCTTTAGAGTAATGCAAATTCCAGATTTTCTCCTGATTTATAGTTACTGGTACCTTTCTGTTTTCATCTATCGAAGTGCAACTGGATTTCTGCTGTTATTGCTGCTGCCACTGTTACTACTGCTGTGTGATTATTTCCTCGATGTTCTATTGCTATCAGCTCCTGTGAGACAGTAGGCTAAACCACACTTTTGAGATCACTGACCACATTGGCCGGGGAAATAGATTGGTTACAGAGTGCAATATTGAGTCCTGCATATAAATATTGCTGGAAATTATTTATATTTGCATGTATACATTTTGAATTTCTTTGTAAATATGGTATTGATGTTTTTTTAGCACCTCCAGAATGTGTAGGGATTGTTTTAGTAAACTTTGTCTTTCACGTTTCCCCATAAATATAAATTACAAGGAGTCAGATTTGGGGAGCACTGTGACTATAGGGAACACTAATAATCATATGTTCAGTATTTTTACATCTACTTCATTGAAGCCACAGCAGAATGATCTCCCCGATTAGAAAAATAAATAACAAGCGCAACATAGATCCTATTCAAAATTTTATTTTACCATCGTGCAGAAGAATGTTTGCCATTTTGACATCACTTTGTTTTAAAGATAATATCGTCCAAATGCTTGCCCTCACGAGCTATACACTCCTTTAACAGTGACTGTGCGTCCTTCTTCCTCAAAAATGTATGGTTCTATTATTCCAAATTGTGCAACAGCACACCAAACAGTAACATGCTCACTGTGGAGAGATCACTGATCCATTTCTCGAGAGTTTTTAGGGACTAATATGGAATGCTTTGTTTGTTGACGCAGCCTGGCAAATGAAAATGAACTTAGTCATTACTGAGCACAACAGCATCACCTGGAACATTTTCAAATATAGTCTCGCATGTATCTTGGCACTTGAGCCAGTGATGTTGCCAAAGTTCCAGAACCACCATAACTTTGTAGGGATGGAACTTGAGATCTAGGTGTAGAATTTTTCTGACACTCCGATCAGATATTCACAATACAAAAGCATGTTTAATGGCTGAACGTCATGAAGATGTGGTAACAGCATGCCTCACTGTTGCGATATTCTTGGGAGCCCAAATGTTTCGATATCTACTTGACGACTACTGTGTGAAAGTTGAACCTTTTGTCTGACATTTCTCACCCATATCAGTAGGGTTTTCTTATCAGGAATTCTTTTGTGTCGACCTACTGTAAAATAGGTACGAAATTGCCACAGCGTTGCAATCACAGTCTCCATTTTTTAAAAATGTTCAACAACAAACTGCACGATGTTCACCTGTCCATACCATGATGGTAACTGAAATGGCATGGCTTGTGCTGCTCAAAGATATATGCCACTCAAGCAAAACTATCAAGATACCTGTATGGTGGCCAATTCAATTCGGGGAGATCATTCTGCCGAACCCTGTAAAATAATAAGAGTTCTATCCTCTGATTGAGGTTCTGGCTGATTTGTATATCTATTATCAGGCAGTACATCTCACTTGACGATGTGTCAGAGGAAGAAAAATTGTTTGTATGCATCAGAAGTCTAACTAATATAATATGTAGCTAATCGGCGATGTATACAATGGTGCCTCATAAGTGGTGTTATGTTGGTGTCACTTGTGAGGTTCAAACCTGTCTTCGGACAGTTGACTAAACAACAACAACAAACAATAAAATTTCTGAAGAAGAACATTCATAACACACACAAATATCACAATTTTTATGTATATAAATAACGTAGCTATATTTGATATTAGAACTATCATTAACAATACATATAACATCTAGTGTAAATGACCTTTCAGTACACAATGAAAAAACTATGTTAGTATGGTTTAGGAACTACTTAATTTGCGTTATAAACTTATCAGCCATGGCATGACTAATATTCACTGTGTTCTAATAGTTGCTTTTGCATGTCAGGAATATGGCTGTCTGCCTTGACAGTAGGATATTAAAGAAATAACACTACCAGTATAACCAATTACTATACCAGTTCTTTCTTAAACTGAGTAATTGAAATGTAAGATATGCATGAAATTAACTATTGCTGGTAGGAAAAATAATGTACTCTATATGGTACAGGTTTTAGCACACCACTATACAGTAGTTTAACTCGAATTCACTTATATATTGTAGTGACATATATATTGTATGGCTAGCCCTGAAAAGGAACAGTAATTTTGATTACCAGAGAAAGCCACCTAGTAGCAAGCATTTTTAGGACCTATGCATGTATGAGTTACATTATTTCTATTGCCAATATTTTAAACGGTTTATATAAATTCATTTTATTGCTATTTGACTAACAAGTACCTTCCATTGTCCTTAAAATACCAACATTTCAATTGACATTTACATTGAGAATTAAAAATTGCATAATGTTATTTTATTTCATTTTTCTTGGATATCTTATGAATGAAGTCCGATAGGAAAAATCCAAAGCATTTTCGTAATCAATGCATGGATTTCCATAAGAAACAGCTATTTTCCCTCTGGAGGTATGACAAAAACGTTTTATTGTACCTTAGTGTAACAATAAATGTTATATCACGATTTGTCTTTATATCTGGAACTGAAACAATCTCTATATTCCTTCTACCAGAGATACTGTCAATCGACATTTTCAACAGTTCTCCAACCTGTCAAGGACTAAAAATATCCATCACAAGAAGAACCTGAAATAGGGCACATTTATGTTACTTACTATACATACACAACAATGCTAATCTTGTCCATTGCATGTATATTATCTTTTGCTTTCTCTAGAAATTGATTAACGTGCTCTGTTGTTAAAATTTTGTATTTTTTTGCTTTGAAACCATCTCATTGTACTTTCAGAAATGCTTTCATCTTTGGAAAATTGCGACAGAACGGCTATAATGATTATCAACCTGACAGTAACTGAAATCGTAAAGAACTTTCATTCATATATTATAGTCATACTCTCCCTCCAATATTCACATTTTATTTACACACAGTTTTTAAGCATCGAATGATACAACCACAATGATGAAACTTTACTTATCTTTTACTTTTCTGAAAGGTAAGTAATTATAGTTTCTTCATTAACGCCTTTCACATGCCTTTTATTTCTTCATTCACAAAATAGACAATAATCCTTTTTACGTAATGAAGTAGACTTCTTCGGAATTAAACATACCAACTTTAGCATCACCCAAAACATCATCAGTAATAATTACTTATGATTTAACTATTTCTGACATGTCGGCTTCTAGTTCATACTTTTCTACACAGATTGAAATGTGTATATTTACTTATCTCTCCGTGACAACCAACATATTACCAAAAATAAAATTCACACATTCATTTATCACTCCTTCACAACCAGCATATTACCAAGATTAGGCCTACAATTTATAATTAAAATAAAATAAAATAATTTATTTAATGGTATATATATCTTTTTTTTTTTATATACTTGTTTAGATATCAGTATTGTATAAAATATTGTATGCAATGCGAGAGTAAATCGATTTTATTCTCTTATGAAAATGATCACCATTGGCTATTATGCCTTCTGGAACTAAACTTTCTGTTCTTGAATAAAATCCTACTTTACTCTCTTGTACCATAAATTACTATTATGAAACTAATGATATCAGTATGGCACAGAAACGATGTTGAAATATACATAATTCAGAGACAATTATTACATCTCTTCATATTTTGCATATGAATTTCAATGTAGTTGTTAATATATCATAGTTTTTAATGCACTAAACTTGGTAGATAACAGCTTATTTGTACATAAAAATTTGTTGTTTTTATGTACATTAATTTGCTAATGTGCAACATTTTCCAAACATTGAAGTTTTATTGTGTAATAATGCTTGTTATCAAATGTAAGCTTGCAGATTTCAAGTATATTTTGTATTTTTTTAATTATTTTACTTTGCAGTTGTACCTCAGTGGAACCAGAATTTGTGTTACGTTGTGTGTTTTGAAATGGTCATATATCTGTTATTGACTTCGTTTGATCCCGTCACATATAGAACAAAAGTGCTAGTCAGCTGACTAAACATGTGCTTTTCATTAAATTAATACAAGTTATGAAGTTAAATCTCAATTTCTAGTTATAATTATTTTTTACTCATTCAGTACCCTTACTTCAGCGTAAATAGGTGATCATTTGCCTTTATGCTGTCTAGCTTTGAAATTTTTTTAATGCTGTAACCTTTTCTTTCACTTTATTAGAAGTTGGTTGATTTTTGTTAAGATTCGCAGGGCCAATAAGCTTATGTTTTGCATGATATTACTAATATGGCTGTCTTTGCAGCACATCAGCGATGTCCCTTTTGTATGAATGCATCAATACTGTAATTGCAGGTAAGATTGAATTTCAAATTATTTTATTCCATTTCTTTATTTATTTCAGTTTTAAAATATGTGAGCTAATAACATTAATAAAATTGTATTTATAAAATTAAAATCTATATTCATTTGAGTTTTAAGTCAGTTCAGCTGTGAAACAGTGTGATTCTTTACCTACAATTTTGAGCTCAGTAACTTAGTAATTGAGCAATTATTTCGAAAAGTAAAGGCAACACATCTTCCTCTTCATTAATCACTTATACTGCTAAGTGTCAGGGTGGCTCGTTCTATCATCTCTTCCATTCCTCTTGAACCTGGCTCATCCTCTTGATCTCCTTTCTTGTCTTCCCTCATTTCACTCAATTTTTTTCTCTTCTGTCATCTCATGTATTTCTAAGTCAGCCTCTCCCTACTCTTCTCTCAACCCCCAATTTCCATCATTTGTTTAAATTTCCTGTCTTCACTCATTCTATTCACATGTCTAAACAATTTCAAATGACGCTTTTCTACCACCTCGTTCACAGCCTCTTCTTGACTTAACCTCCTCTCAAAGTTTCTCCTTGCATGTCCTTTAGTTTACCAAATATTCCTTTGAAATACTTCATCTCTATAGCTCGAAACTTACTAAGGTGTTTATTCTTAAGTAGTAAACTCTATGCCCTACATCAGCAGTCATCAGCACAGTGCACCCTCGGGCTAGCATCTCTTAACAGCACCAGCGTGCATCGGTGGCTGCTGGCTGGGTATGCTTTCTACCTGTCCCTTTTGCTCGAGGTTGCATATTTCGTTGCACCACTTACCTGTTACCTATTTCAGCATAATGGGAACAATAATTTAATTTTAAAGTTGGAGTTTAGTTATTACGATAATCTCCTTTTTGCCCACAAATGTGCTGTTATACGGGATCATCTCAATGGCCCTGTGAAGAATGCAAAATGAATGTCTCAACTCTTACTCACTCCAAAGCTACTTGAAACCACAACTCTTTTTGCCAGCTTCCGAACTGATAATATTCATACAAATATTGACACACCATTATACCTGTATTATGGCCAGACAGGTTGGACCCGCACATAGAATGAATTTGTATCACATTCAATTCACGAATGATAAAATTTCATTGTACATCATATATACAATTAACAAAATTCAAGCTACATTTGTAGCTCAGTGTTAACATCACTGGTTCGATTCCTAGCTATGTTGTGATGGAATTTGTGGTGAACAAAGCTGACAGAGAACTTTTATGTTAGAACTTTTATGCTGACCTCCAGATGTGCTCATTTCCTACCCACACCACGTGATCAGTTGACTACACTAATATTCACAGAGTCCAGGTTTCGAGCAGGCAGTCTCACTTGTCCCTAGACCAACTTGCATTCGGGGAATGATATGGACTGGAGATAAGGCAGGATGATATTGATGCCTAGTGTGGGGAAACTGGATAACCTAAGAAAATCCCAACAACGAACTTGTTCACAAGTGTCGCTATGGATTTTTATACTGAAAACAGCATACACAAATTACTTCTTCCATAACAGGAATGCTAGAAATATGTAATTCTATGAAAATCTTTAAATATATATTTTGCAGCATCACATTATTATGATTTGTATGAAGGAAAATTCAAAATATCACTTGAAACTTTATCATTATCAATATTAAAGTTATATTGTCTGTTATTTCATGTATTTATTTATCCATGCTTATAATTCTTTTATTTATTTATTCTTTTGTAATATTTCGCGTGTGTTCGTGTTTAGTTTTCACACCTTTCTAATATAATTGCTTGGTTTGTCAACAGTACTGATCTCAATATCATCAGGAATGCCAAATCATAGTGCATCTATTCAGGTGAGTTATGAGATGAAAATTGTGCAAATTATTAGTTATTTAAGTGCTTGGAATGCTTACACAGATTTTTTGGATTAATTGTCACTATTTTGCAAGCTTCAGGTCGACGACCTTTAAATCTTCCCTTGGTCGCTACATTATAATGATAAGAATTGGTCGCAATGTATCATATTGATACACTTACTTATTAATTTCAATTCAGGGATCTGCCCCTGAGCACGAGTTCTCTTTCAGGGGCGGGCTAATGTTTTTCTGTATATATTATATTTTATGTTACAATTATTAGCAAAATAAATAAATAAAAATAAATAAATAAATTTAGCTTTTGGCCTAAAGTAATGGCTATAGAATTTATGATGTATATTGACATTTATTTTTATTATACACTTGAATATGTTTATTTTCACTTGATAATAAATATATTTATTAATTTATGTATTGTTATCATTTATTTCATATCTGAAAAGTTCACATCAAAATACATGAACGTGAGTAACAACATCGGTCGCAATGTATCAAAATGATACACGGATTCTGAGAAAATGTGTCATATACATATTTTAATGATTGCAATGTTCTTTTCATCATTGATTTTTTGTTTCAAAATATCAAGTATAACTGTAAATAAATTACACAAAAGATACTCACCACATAACTATCATTACTGGTACCAATTTTATTGTAAAATTTGAGGAAAATGTTAAGAAATAATAAAAAGAATACAAACTACTAAATAAAGAATGAACACAGAAGTAAAGTATAGCCTACTCAGAGAAACAAGAAATATGTCAGTTTTATGCTGTCCATTACATTGTCATTCATCACTGAAGCAGTCTTCTTTTTCTTGAAGTCGAGGATAACTTGCTCTACAGACTGTGACTGCATGATCACTACAGATACATAGTTTACAATTCTTGCAAATGGTCTTGGTTAGCCTTGTCTTCCGAGATGTGTAACACAGGATGCAGTGACGAAGTTTTGCAGATGGAGTGGAATTATTTTCTCTCATAGCTGGTCCGTCTTCCTCATCCAATTACTGTTCACATCAGGTACTTCAATTCCACTCACCTCAATCAGAATTACCCATCCTTTCTTCTGGCTCACCTTCTGCACCTTCTCCATATTGAAAATCTTCTTTTAGTGCGTGATTTTCGTCCTCTACCTTGTTATCATAGATTAAATTTTGGAAAACTTTTAAATTGCCTGAATCTTCTAAATTACACACTTGCCTCTCATTCAATTACACTGCATATTGCAATGTATCAATTTGATACAAGACACTTGCAGTCTTACACAGCCTAACATCTAAAGCAGTTGAGCGACACTGGCTTTTAGTAAGTATGAAGATAGGAAGGTATTGTAACGGTAAAGCCACAACTATGGAAATTTAAAAGTTGGTGGTAGAAAAAATTACGCTTGTATCAATCTGATACAGATGCAACCGATGGAAGGTTAAAATAGTCTTGCTTTATTAAATATAAATATTTAATTGGCGCTATGTAACTAGTGTAATTGATAGATTTGTTAATGAACAGATGGAGGAAGAGATAATACTTATATATTCACATCTGTAATATAATTGTGACGTCTGTTACAGTGCTGTTTTCTTTTTACAGCTTTGTGTTCAGAAGCTGAGAATACTTATTGAAGACTCAGATCAAAATTGTAAGTAATATGCATTTAATTTTCACAGTATTATGGCAATTAATTGTTGGAATGTACGGGTTCATTTGCGATGTGACTCTATCATTTGAGGAGTCTGTTTATGGGACCAGAATACATGGCGCTGGTACGCACGCCACACACACACACACACACACACACACTCTCTCTCTCTCTCTCTCTCTCTCTCTCTCTCTCTCTCTCTCTCTCTCTCTCTCTGTGAGAAAAAGGGAGATTTTTTCCCAGGAGAGCAAAATGTTGTTGGGTAACTTTTATTTTGCATTTGTGCCATTTCTTGGAAATTAAAAATAATACTCCTTTTATTTTATCTCTCAATAATAACAAATTATGGCAGTCTGCATCAAGCAAAGACATGCAAACATGATTGTTAGAAAAAAAATATATATAATCGAAAAGAACCAATCTGCAGCTCGGTTAAGAGTGCTTCAGAATTTTTTGTGTGAAACTAGGCACCATTATGCAACCTTTGCAAACCCTTAAATTTTTTATTTTGGAGAAAAATTGTTTTCTGTCTTTTTCGATACGCCCTTCTGTACAGTTTAATTAACCACATTATAGATAATGTAAAATGTAATTTTAATTGTACATTATTATTATATATGTGTTGAGAATAATGGTGAACTGTTTGTTGGATATGAGCTCAAGCTTTGAAAAGTTTGGTCAATGAATGTGGTGTTTTATTAGGATTATAATGAACTGATATTATAAACTGAATAATAAATACACTTATGAAGATGGAAATCTGTTAAAATAAATATTTTAAACTGAGGTTATTTAATTTTTTTAATGCTGCAGTCTACATACCCAGATTTCTTACATTAGAGTGATTTTTGCTAATTCTTTATGGAAATGCATTTAAAGTTACGTGCTAAAGTAAAGTATTTGCAATGTGGTAGAACTTGCACTATCAATTGGAGGACAGATTCCTCTGACATGCAACTTCATTAAGCAGAATACGTAAGAAACACAATTGTGTGGTTCAAAAACCATTTACATCTGTAAACTTGTGTTTCTAATATTAATATTCCACTAGAATAACATGGCTGTTCAGAATTACAGTTAATGTTGATATGTTTTTTTTGCAGTGAAATACCTGGGTCTTCTGGCCATGTCGAAGATACTCAAAACACATCCTAAATCTGTACAGGCTCACAAAGATCTTATTATGCAGTGTTTAGATGATAAAGATGAGTCAATTCGCCTTCGTGCCCTGG
This sequence comes from Periplaneta americana, assembly GCF_040183065.1. Classification (NCBI taxonomy): domain Eukaryota; kingdom Metazoa; phylum Arthropoda; class Insecta; order Blattodea; family Blattidae; genus Periplaneta; species Periplaneta americana. The sequence goes on from NC_091126.1 coordinate 46,426,172, forward strand.
ATCTATTATATGGGATGGTGAGTAGAACAGAATATTGAGTCAAAGATTCATATCATGCGGGTGTGAAGTATTAAAGGATAAACAGCAATAAATGTAATATTTATCTCTATATTAGAGCTTCGATTATTGTCGTCAGTGTAATCCTCAGTGGCTTTAAGGATAAACAGAAATACATGCAACATTTATCACTACACTAGAGCTTCGATTATTATCGTCAATGTAATCCTAAGTGATCTAGTGGGAGTTCGATCCAAGTTTCGTGAATTCAAACCAAGCCGAAGGTGATAGATTTCAAAGGATAATACAGGGTGTATCGAAAAAAGTGGGCAAAACTATGTGTGTGTTTGTGTGTCTAATCCCTACCCACTTCACTTACGTCATCCGGGTTCTGCACATTGCGGACGATGGCAGGACTGGAACCATTTTCAAGTTGCACTCCACTTTGGCAGACCATGTTATGCATGATGTGTATCTGTGAAGAGTTATGTCGTGTACTAGGGTGAGTGTAAGTGTTCGTGTAAGTGTAGTGTAAAGAATGAGTGAGGATGATGATGGTGAGAAAGGGAGAAGGAGAAACCTGGTGCCAGCACGTGTGGTATGGATTCCTCATATGTATAGAAGAAAAAATTTTTGTAGCAACATGGGTCTGGAAATCCTTGCTTTTTGAGTAAGGCCTGCAAGTAGTGCACTCCAGTACGTTTCCGGGAATTATTACGATGCGTTGTTTGCATTTCCTTAGATGAAACATTCAAAATGTCCAACTCTTATATGAATACAGCCTGCAGCTCATTTCTAATCGAGATGCAAAGATGCTTGGCTTCCACACTCATCAGGTCTCAACCCATTGCAGTTGTTTCTGTGAAGGCACTTAAAGTTCTTGAGTCCTGTGGATAATGATGGAACTTCCATCAAGGGATTCTGCAAGGCTGTTAGAAAATGAGATCTATGCTAGGCATTTGAAAGCATAGTCAGATCTCAAAACGATGAGCTGCGGGCTGTATTCAGGGAGGCAGTGGATATTTTGAACAGTTCATTTACGGAAATATAATCAGAATGCATCATAATTCCAGCAAACAAATGTACTGGAGTGCGCTATGATCATACATACAAGCTCTACTCAGGAACCAAGCATTTCCATATTCATGTTGATATAACCATTTTTTCTTCTATACATATGAGAAATCCATATCTGAAGTTTTGCCACTTTTTTCGATACACTCTATATAATTCTTAGCATGGCTTCCTCCGGGAGGGAAGTAAAGCTTTAGGTTACGTATTGTTAATTTACTATACATAAAAGAACCATGTTCTGCTAGAGGATTTCAGGCAAAATTTGTTGGCCATTCTCACACACGAGTAGAATTTTGGCACTGAATAACTAATGCAGTTGAAAATGTCGTTAAATGAAAGAGAACCACTAATACTTATTAATTTGCTCCATAAGTTGCGACAGTTATCGAAAGGACAATAATCTAGTAATTTAAATCCATGTTAAAGCAATATTTAGTCCGAAAATTAAAACCAGCCATCATATAAACGTCATCTTTCAGGTTACTGATTCGAACATAATTAAGCATTGTAGGAAATATTAGTCCTTAAAAGTATCATGTAGGTGGATATTTATTTAATTAAAAAAAATAAAATGCATTATATTTCTATTTAACAGAGAAGCTTAATAAATGCTGTAAATCTCAACCATTGTGTTAAGAAATTTAAATTTTGTAAAGTATTCTTTGTTATGGCAGAAAAAAAAATGTTCAGTTAATTCTAAATTTGTTTCAGTGTAATTTCATGTTTTTTTACAGACTTTGACAGTGAGATTAACTCCTGACATGATCTTAGACGCTTACCTCACAAGGACAGTGGGTGTTCAAACGCTACAGAATGCCGTGATCATGTATCGCAACAAAAGTCTCCTTAAAATTAAAAACATTAAGGTGACTGCAAGTAAATAGAAGAAGCATGCAACAAATATGATTCAAAATTGTCACATACCTGAAGATACGTAGTCGTTCTATTTTTAGTTGAAAAATGAAAGACCGTCAAGTAAATTTTAACTTTTAATTATGATTCTCTCTAGGAATGTATGTGTGCGTGTATGCACTTGTGCGTTTGTGTGTTTGCGCGCGTGTGTGTGTGTGTGTGTGTGCGCGTGCGTGCGTGCGCAAGTAGGTTCTCTTCTCTTTATTCATACTCGTGTTAGGCTTTCGGCATATTTTATGTGTGTATACCGCAAGTAGGTTCTCTTCTCTTTATTCATACTCGTGTTAGACTTTCGCCATATTTTGTGTACGCGCGCAAGTAGGTTCTCTTCTCTTTATTCATACTCGTGTTAGGCTTTCGGCATATTTTACGTGTGTACGTGCGCAAGTAGGTTCTCTTCTCTTTATTCATACTCGTGTTAGTCTTTCGGCATATTTTATGTGTGTACGTGCGCAAGTAGGTTCTCTTCTCTTTATTCGTACTCGTGTTAGGCTTTTGACATATTTTATGTGTGTACACGCGCAATTAGCTTCTTTTCTATTTATTCATACTCGTGTTAGGCTGTTGACATATTTTGTGTGTGTACGTGCACACCAGTAGGTTCTCTTCTCTTTATTCATACTCGTGTTAAGCTTTTGACAAAATATATGTGTATATGCGCGGACTAGTAGGTTCTCTTTATTCATACTCACTTGTGTTAGGCTTTTGACATAGTTTACAGGCTTCTGGCTGTAGAATATTCATCCATTTGAAGTGTGCTGCCAGGCAGTCATGTCCAGTATTTAGTCGAAACTATGCTACTGAATCCTTCCATGTTTTTGCTCCTGTACTCCTTCCCTGTGTTTCCCCAGGTACATTTCCTGGATTGTTTATCATTATGAATTTGGGTTGACCTTTTTATAACAATAGCTGCATATTTACAACTTGGATATTAAATATTTCATTATTGAGGTTTTTCACTTGTATTGTAATTGGAAATATAGTTACCATGACAATTTTTTTAAGAAATTGTAGTTACTATGTAGTACTTATCTCCTGCTTTTTTCTATTTTTTTCCCTTTGTTTCTTTTTATTTTGTGTAAAAGTACTCATGTTAACTTTTGTTGTTGAAACGGTAGAGAAAACAAATAGCTTTGGTAATAAAAATATTGATGTTTTACAGGTATCCAAGAAGAATCTTATGGAGATAGTGAAAAAGTTGATGGTGCATATGGATAAAGCAGAGGGTACTACATACAGAGACGAACTCTTATCTAAAATTATTCAAATATGCTCGCAAAATAACTATCAATATATTACCAACTTTGAATGGTGAGAATACATTAAAATCTCGTATCATATTTACATAATTTGATGTAATTTTACATTTTCGTAATTTTGGAACATGAACCTCAACTTCATGAAAGCATTCGCATTTTATTTTGTACAGTGATTTTCAGAATTCTGTATTCAGTTTCCCATTACTCTCTTTGATATATTTTCATTATTGTTTCTGGTTAAGTGCTGATTATCTATAATTGTTGAATGTGTTGTCTTATGTCTGGAAAGGAAAAACTCGTGATTAATTTATGTCTAAATAATAAATTCAAAGTACTGAGTATTGTATAGGTGTCAGGAGATAGTTAATGGACATTGATAAAAGGATTAAGGAACAATGTTACTGGAGAAGATCTTATTTTTTAATTGTTTCATGTGTGAAATGGGACAGGAAACAAGAAGCAGAAAGACAGCAAGTGTAAAGCAGTGCAGAGTAATGTATGTACAGTGAGTTTTAGAGAGATTAAGAACAGAATTTTGGGTACATTAGAAAGAGGCTGGAAGAGAATAGGGAAGTGTTCAGTGGGGAAGTAGGGGCAGGGTAAATAAGTGAAGATCATGGCAGGGGAGATGAACAGATTTAATCGAATGCAGGTAAGAAGGATAAGTTTGATTAAATGAAGACAAACCATGGCAAGTTGCAATTATTATGTGAACACTGAATATTTGTAGAAACAGAACTAGAAGTGAGTGTAGTTAATAGTGAAAATAAGTGAGTCTGTTACAGATATGAAACAAAGTGAGTGTTAAGTATATGAAAAGGCAAGTACACCCTTCGACACAGAAATTGGTTGCTGTTCAGAGACTAAATCCCTCTCAGAATAGCTCGGGAATCATTGTGTACTTTTGTTTACATGCGTGCGTTTTACATAGATTCTAAGCCCAGTCTTTCTAACGAGGAAAAAGAGCTCTATCACTAAGCCATAAAGGCTTTGTAGGGAATATATCATTTCATGACATACACATAAGTTGCTGCTATGACTTGATTTCATCCTTACAACTCAATGCTTAATATTTCCCGATGTGAGTCTCGCGTCAACCCAAACGACACTTAGACAAATTCACGCCACAGCAGAGCGAACATTTTCCGTGTCAAAGTGTGCACAGTCATTCAGGAATTGAACTAGTTGGATCATGGTTAATAACAAAACTGAAGTGAGTCTGTTTCAGATGTGTAGCAGTTGTCTGTTGGTAAGTATTAACTGCAGGAAAATAAGGAATGTTAGAAGTAGAGCAGCATCGAAAGTTGTGTAGAGAATTAATGAAATGAATAAATTAGAATAAGATAAATTAAAGCTACAGGGCTAATATGAAGGATGGTAATAGGGGAAAGGTATGCGAGGGAAAAATTAGAATAGGTATTTAATAGATAAAGTAGGATAGAAAGGATTAGAAGAGGTATAAAAGAAATAAAGTTATGACTATTTATATTATATTGTGAGAAAGATGAATGTAACTGATGTAATGGTGGCAGGTATACAAAAAAATGTGAGGGCCACCATTATATGAATTTCCTTATGACAATATGCAGGATGAACCATAAGTAATGTCATTAAATTCAGGGGATTATTCTTTGAAATATTTCAAACAAATTTTAATTCAATTTTGTTCGCTTTTTTTTTTTATTTCTTTTGGAATTAAAAATTGTTGTATATGAAACATTTCATAGCGTGTTTTGGGAAATCCATTGATTTAATTCCGAATATGCTCATTCAATTTAAGAGAGCAGTGTATTATGATAATAAATGACTGAAAGGATTTTACTTTTGCCCATTAAATGTGTTGAAATTTGACCTGAAGAAATGTAACTTTTCTTTCTGTAAAGGAATTTTACTATGTAACATATTTCATATCATAGTATATCATATATCATATCGAACATGTGTTATGTTAAAGGTATGTCAGTGTTCTTGTGGAATTGACTCGTATGGAAGGAAGTCAACATGGATCTCTAGTGGCAGCTCAGATGCTGGATGTTGCAACACGAGTACAAGCCATAAGACAGTTTGCAGTTCAGCAAATGGCTCTGTTGATAGATAATGCACATTTATTAACAGCTCAGAGCTCGACAATGTCACAGGTCCTGTATGCAGCAGCCTGGATAACAGGAGAATTTTGCCAGTAAGTTGTCACATTCTTTCTTTTCTTTTCACTTTTCATCATAAACTCTTGGTTTATAGCGCCACATTGGCAGTGATAAAAGTGTGAAATATTCGTTCAGTGGCCTGTGAATATTCTACCTTGTCTTTTATTTATTTATCTACCCTTTTGCCTCTGGTAAAAAAAAATGCATTTTAATTATTTTTAATTTCCATAGTCTTTGTACATAAGTACTTACGCAGTATTCTGAAGTATAGCAAATAGTTTTTGTAAGAGATTACTTTCTTATTTTTACTTGATCTAAAACTCGTGTCCTACTAAATCACTTTCGCTGCAATAATGTAGCATATATGTTAACTAACATATCCTGCAACGAAAATACTCGTCTTTCAAGAAAACACTTCCGAATTTTTAGTGCAGGAAAATATTTTTTTTTTTACGAAAGTATTTACATATTACTTTGTCTAAAACTCGTCTTTTACGAAATCACTTTCTCTTTAGTAATGTTATGTATAGTGCAAAGAAAATACTCGTCTTTTAAGAAAGCAATTCCGTATTTTTTGTGTAGGAAAATTCTCTTTTTTGTTTATGAAAATACTTTGGTAGTTGGAAATTCGTCTTTTACGAAAGCACTTTTGTATTTTTAGTGCAAACGTATGCAGAGGATATGCTTTTAGGCATTAGACAACTGTAGTGGATTTATGCAACAATACCCCCATCCATATACACGGATTATTATAGTTATGAGCAGTTTCGCTCTTCAAGCCTTTCATATGTTGCCATCACTGGTATGGTATCCTAGTGTATAATTTTGGAACTTGTGTGAAGATGACAATCGCTTACAATATCGTTGTCTGCAAATCTGATCCAATTACTCAACATTTATGTCTAATATACAAAATTTTTTTTGTTATGATTATTAGTCACAAAATTCATAGACATAATGGAAAAAATGTCTTCAACAATATAAGAGGTGTTACAAGTGCTTTGTGTGCTGTGAAGGTAATGTATAATGGTAGTCCTGGTGAATTTTCGAAGCAATTCGAAATGGCATGCCCAAGCTTGATAATTAATGAGAACACTTTCCATTATTTCTTTTTCTGATTGGATTGTTTTCAAATTTCTTTGTATGAGATGATTATGAGTGTTCCAATGTCATAATAAATGCCTGTTTTTCATCTTGTAAGACATTGTGAATGTATGTTTTGTTTTCTGTAGCATTGTGTTATAGGAATTCCATTCCTTTCTCATGGTAATGTGTTAAATGGAAAAGTGATTCCCATTATTTATTTTATTTATTTATTCAGGTGTAGTTAGGGCCATCAGACCTTCTATTCCACACCTCTAGAAATACAAATGCAATAATATAGAGATATTGAGATTATCTGTGAGTTGCTTGAGTCCTCAGTGAATGCCCACTTTTCTGCACAGAGTTGTTTGTGAATCATACTTTGAATTGTTCGCAGCTCATTTACATTATCAGTAAGTCTGATGCATCTGTCTTTCTGATTAGGTCTTCATTGCACCAGACATTGTTACCCACAGTAAATATTCATGAATAATTAAGTCACTGCTCATATTGAATATCTGTCCTGCTGTTATTGAAGTTATTTGTGACATGACTGGATCCATACAGCAATATGAGTGGCAGTGAATTTCATCTGGTGTTGTGTAATTTATGGTCAGAAATCAGTTCATACTTCACATATCATGCCATGTTCTTTTTTCTTTTTGCTAATGGCGGGTAATTGATTGTTCATCATTCATCCATATGAAGCCAGTTATGTAGATCAATTTACCAACAGAGTCGTTGCCCAGGGTGTGCCATAGGAAGCACCCGCGATGAGATGATGGTGGAGATGTGTTGGGATGTTACAGGAGAACCAGAGCTCCTGGAGAAAACCTCTGTGTTACCTGGACCATGGGATTGCTGAACACAAGTTATAAATGAGGTGTACACCAGGAATTGAACCAGGATCCATAGGATTATATGTCCAATTTTCTAGCCACTAGACCACCGTGGTAGCACAGGCCATGTTAATGTGTAACAGATTTCCATCTCACGATTTTATTACATTTCGTTCGTTATCTAACAGTATTTTGAACTTTTATATAGGTACCTTACAGATCCTCAGGCAACACTTGAGGCAATGCTACGTGGACGTGTATTTGCTCTCCCTGGACACATTCAAGCTGTTTATGTACAAAATATTCTGAAGCTTTTTGCAAACATTCTCACGAAAGCTGAAGAAGAACAAGATATCGAAAGGATCAATAAGGTAAGTTTACATGTAGAGATTTTTCAGGTTTAATTTATTTAATATGTTAGGAAACTCTCCTCAGCAATAACTAGAAATATTTGCTTGTTAAGGATTTCAACAAGATTGAAGAGTAACTTAGCACACACTATTGGAAGACAGAAAATAATTTTATTCTTCTGTCCTAAGATAAAGTGATTTCTTAATACATTGCATACATTTTATCTTCCCTCACTCGTGCACTGCCATACCCTCTCTACATCCACATCAATGAAGATAAAATGTATGCACTTTAGCTGTTACTTTTTAAGTGAAGATATATGCTCCTGTTAATTAATGAGTCAAATGAATAATGATTGAAGCACTGGTAGAATAATTCAATCTTATGAAGTCTATTATATATGCTAAATGAAGATGCTGTTTTACAGTTGTGTGAGGTGATTGCGGATAATTTGCCGCAGTTTGTGTCAAGTGCAGATCTGGAAGTTCAGGAACGAGCAAGTTCTGCTCTTCAATTAGTACGTTATCTCCAGAAGCAAGTAAATAAAGGTGAACTAGGATTGGCAAATGAGATGGCTGCACTCTTCATTGGAGAACTAAATCCAGTAGCTCCTAAAGCTCAAAAGAAAGTTCAAGTTCCTGAAGGGTGAGTTTTATTCTGATATTTATATTAATCATATGCCTTGCCTGATTTTAGGCATTGGACCCTATTTCTAGAATTTGCACTGGTGTTTTAGTGGAACATATATTTTATCTCAAGAATTAACGTTAATTAGGTACTTCCCCTGCAGGTGATATTTTATTATGTACAAATATATTAGCAAATGTCTTTGAAGCATTCCTTATATGCATCATCATCATCCACTGTCAAGTATTAGACCCTTGTGGAACCGTTGTGGCTTAAATTCATAATTATGCTTCTTATTATTATACTCGAATATTTGGCACTTTTTCTGTTAGCCAGTTCACTATAAAGGTGTTATAAAATACACATTCAATAAGAAGCAAGATTTTGGGAATTTTTCTTCTCTGTTATGAAATATGTTTTGTCCAGATACATAAAATTTATTTACAGCACTATTCTTTGTGATATCTCTGCTGAAGCCTCTCTTTTCAACCAGTATTTGACTTTCACACATTATTACCACATATATAATTTAGAATGAGAAGTATATCTTGAACATGTCAGCTGGGTTGGCTTTTGTATGTCCTTGTATATGTAATATTGTTAATACAGATTCATTTTCTCTACAAGATTTATTGAAATTTCAGAATCTTCACAATAATCCTAGGAATCGACTTGTCTTTCGGAGTATCAGAAACTGCTACAGCCCCACTTGTCATTGCAAGACAACTTTTCAAGGGCAGAACTATGTCGTTGCAGAAATTTGTTAAAATTTTACACCTGATCACATCACTTTATATCATATAATTGTTCTTTCATAACTTTCTGGTTTTGCTGTGATCTAGAAATTGTTTATAATTATTAATATCTACAAAATCACAATACTTGAGTTCCTCTGTTCTTACTGTATACAGGTAAGTCAGAACCTGTGTGACAAATTCTAAGGAATGATAGATCTTACAGTGAGGATAATTTTTTGAGAAACAACACATGTTCTCTGACATTTCGTTTAGGTGCTATGTGACATCGAAGGAAAGACATGTTTTAGTGTCATTTAAAACTATAAAATTAATTATTCATTTATTTTTTTCAAGTACACAAGTTACATAAGGTGTTCAGAGTGTCTACCCTGAACCTGATTACATTCATTATACCATTGTAGCAGTGATTGTTAGACTCTGCTGAATAGTTTAATTCTGTGTCGAATTTGATCGAAAGCAGAGAATATTCGCGCATCAGTTCCTCTCTGGTGTCAACAGGTGGGGTACATGATACTATTCACATGCCCCCAAAGAAAAAAAAAAATATGGCTATTAAGTCAGGTGATCATACTGGCCACGCAACAGGTTCCACTCTCCCTAGCCTTTTCTCCCCGTAGGTGTTGTTTAGATGGGCCTATACAACCAGGCTGAAGTACAGCAGGGTGCCATCATGCTGGATTCACATGTCCCTGCACATTGCGGGAGATACATTCTCCATGAGCATTAGAACATGTTCTGAAGGACCTCAAGGTAAGTTGCTCCATTCAAATGGGGCAACAAAATGACATCTCCAAGCTGATGATCACCAATAATTCCAGCCCAGATATTTATATTAAATCTTTGCTGGAGACAGACCTGAAATGTTCGATAGTGTCCAACAATAACTGCTATGACGGTGTAATGAATGCAATTAGGTTCAAGGTAGACATTTTGAACACCTTTTGTAACCTGTCTGCAGCAGTATTTGAAGTAATAAATAAATAATTAATTTCAATATTGTAAATGTCACTAAATTCTTCTCTTTTCTTTGATGTCGCATAGCTTCAAAATTACATATCAGAGAAAAATAATCTTCACTGTGAGAACTGTCATTCCTTGGAGTTTGTCACAGAGGTTCTGACACATTCAGCATGTAGAAAAGTGGTTGTAGAGCTTCAATGCACTTATAAATAGAAAATATAATATCCCGTGTTAAAAATAACAATAATATATCAATCGTAGTACTAATAAGCTTGGTGCAGTGTTTCTATTCCCATCCACTCCTGCATCCTGTGGAGTGCCATTGCACTGTGGTGACATTTTTCATTCACTGTATTCAGTAACTGTATATAGTCTTTGATGGTAGCCACGTTGCCATTGTGAGCTGTGGCTAATTTCATTCTTTCCTGAATTGCTAATCCATTTTACAACTACTCTAGTGAATGATCGTTTCTCAAAATATAGGACATTGAAGATTCTTCAGAAATCCTCCCCCCCTCCCCCCAGATGCCAGACAGTTAATATGTAAAACATGTCCGGGATTTTCCAGACATCTGGTAACCCTACTTACATGAATGTATGCTATGCACCATGCGATATTTTTTGATAGATGCGATACCCTTTTTTTTTTTTTTTTTTTTAAGTTGTTTGTGGATGTGAGTTGGGTAATGAATTTCCTCCTTTATAAACTCTTACATTTAAAAAAAATGACCTTAGGTACTGAAGGTCTAGTTTAGTCAAGGAAGACCTCATTGACTATCTGGAAGCCGGTGTGAAAAAAAAAAAAAACACACACAACTATTTTGTAGAACAGTGGTTCTCAACCTTTTGGCCCAAACGTGTGGAGTAACGGTTAGGGCGTCTGGCTGCGAAACCAGGTGGCCCAGATTCGATTCCCAGTCGGGAAAGTTACCTGGCTGAGGTTTTTTCTGGGGTTTTCCCTCAACCCAATATGAGCAAATGCTGGGTAACTTTCGGTGCTGGACCCCGGACTCATTTCACCGGCATTATCACCTTCATCTCATTCAGACACTAAATAACCTGAGATGTTGATAAAGGTCGTAAAATAACCTAATAAAATAAAAAAAAAGTAAACTCTTTTAAGATTGTGGGCACCGCTCATACATAATACTAATTGAGTGAGCACCATGAAATAAAATATGTTTTGATTAGGCCTATATGAAGACATAAATTAAATAAATACAATTTTAAAAACATTCTTACAGGGTACCGGTAGTGATATCTGTGAACTTGAATGTTAATATATATATATATATATATATTTTATATACGTGTAATATATTTAATGGTACATTTCTATTACAGTCTGGATCTTGACATGTGGATCAATGATCCTCCATCAGAAAGTTCTGAGGAGGAAGACATGCCATTAATTGGTGTTGGTGCCACTGACATATTTGTCAAGACAGATAGATTGACTGATGGAATGTACAGTACCAATAATCAAAATAAGCAGCCTGAATTAACAGAAGAAGAATTAGAAAAGGTAAACTATTTTATGAATTCTGTAATATAGTGAAACCCCATTACCGTGCAACCATGTACAGAGTGGGCGGTAACTTCTGCACCAAAATTTAAGAGGTGATTCTACATGTTAAATATAAGAAAAACTTTTATTACACTTTTCCTTCAATGAATCACCATTAAGCAGGAAGGAAATAGTCTTTGCCCAATGTTTGCTGTGCTCTATTGCAGTGATGGCCTGAGAGAAATGGCTGATTGCTATACAAGCAGATAGGTAAAAATAATCTGAACATTTACTGTTTTGAATCTTTTTTTTTTTTTTTCAAATTAAACCGTTTGGCCATGAATTTAAATTTAATAATAGCGAAAATAGGTGAAATAAATCTTGCAATGCAGCACATATCGCATGTTACTTGAGTACAGCAGAGGGGGAGGGGAAGGTAAGTATTGCAGACCACGCATGCTTATAATTATTGCACCAGCCATGTTGTTGCCAAATGCTTCATAGAAACATAATGATTTTCTGTAAAATGGTGAATGTTAGAGAAAAATCTTATTCTGAGTTTTCAAATCTCTCCTCATGATCTATTACCAGTTTCGTTTTTGTGCAGAGGTTACCATCCACCCTTTATACTGTGGGTGCAGTCATGTTCCCCCAATATTTAAGGTATGTATGTGCATTGTAATATAGAATATCGATATTTTCCTGCATTCACTCAGTCTAGTTTCGTTTTCCTACCTACCTACATTCTTACTGGTTGTGCATTTCAATGGTTCAAATAGAATGTATAAATAATGAACAGTTTTATGTCTCTCCTGAAAATTTTGGAAAAATCACATATGTGGTATTAGATCTAGTCCATCGATATGTGTACCTCAGAGGTATGCTAAATCCATTTTATCAACTTTAGGATACAGGCAAAAAAAAAAATGCTTTTTTTATACTTGAAGTTACTAACCTACTTCTTTGGTATGGTGGAACCATAGTATACGTTGTAAATTAAGACACACAAAATGTAAACAGAGTTACTTGGGTCTTATCATAGTATATCCCTAATATATTTTCATCTTCTTTTGAAAAAATACGTTAAATCCTAAATCAGTTGTCCTAGGATTTAACAGATTTAATGTATGATATACCTTCAGATAGATCTCACCTTCAGGAATTCAGTAGTGCTAATCTCAAAATTGACAAATTTGGACTTATCATATATTACCTCTGAGGTACCTATATAATATTTAATTTTAATACAATATCAATTACGTAATTAATTGTAATTGATTATAATAATTACCATTTTAATTAACAGCAAAATAACAAGCTCCGCGAAAATTAAGTCAGATGCCATATAGTGATCATTATCCCTCCCTCGACATCCACCCTTCTAAACCAAAAATAAGAAACGCCTTTTAAAACTTTAGAAAAAAGATTATATCTTTTCATTAATTCCCAAAACTAATATTTTAAATAAACTACTTTCTGATATTAAAAAATATTCTAATTATAATATTAACTACAAGAATACTTTTTACACAACATTGCATCTCTTGCTACCAATGTTATGCAAAGTTATCAGATGCATAGGTACAATGACGTGGGTATAAGGGGTTTTAATTTTGCTGCACAGTATCAATTAGTGGTTGAGCACAAAACTGTAGAAAATGGTGTAAGTGAAGTGATGACATGGAAGGAACATCAGTCAGATTGTGAACAGGTGCATCTATTTCATGTAGCTGCCACTAAGCGGTATGCCTTAAAGAAACGTTCACAACAGGTTCGACAGAAGAAATTCCGTAATTTTTTGTAAAGAAGATGTAAAATATAAGTATTATACCAGAGGAAGACAGCATTATGCTCTGTCTTGTTGGAGTACCTTGCATTCCTCCACACTGTATGCTGCATGAACGAGTTAAGAGTGTTGTAGGGGTAGAGGTTGAGGGAGGTGAAAGATAATGCATGGATATAAAGACTCACAAATGTTATGATAATGAGAATACGACTTGAGAAAATGGTGTCCAGAAGATTAAAATAATTTTAATTATTATAATTGAAACTGAAAAATGCATGCATTCAAGTTAACCCAGACAGAGCACAAATTAACTGTAAAGAAACTGTTTGAACTTGTACAAATGTAACTAATAAGTAGGATTAAATTATAATAATGCTCTTTTTAGAAAGGAACTGAGACAGTATTTTATTACAGTGGGCTAAATCTAACCATCTATTCCATATGTATGGTGCATGTTGTTGAGCGATACAACTGGGACTTCTCAGTTTGTTTCTATTATAGTCAGTGTATGTCTCATTTTTTTATTGGTTGTTACAGCGTCGGCAAGCCCGTAAAATGGAGCAAGCTAATAATCCACACTACCTGAAGACATCTAATGGTCACAAAACAAACAACAGGTTCAGTAGCACAGTGATAGATGACTTTGCAGATGTTCCAATTGCAGAGATCGACTTACCCGTCCCACTTAAAATTCCAGGTTAGTCAAAGACTCAATGCAATTTGACTGATTAAACACTTCCATTGTCATATCAAGGCAAAGATATCCCACTACAGGCACTGGAATGCTCCACCTCACGAGACAATGGACACTAACTAGAGGAGTGCACAGTTTTCTGGACAAATGCAAATGCTGGGTAACTTTCGGTGCTGGACCCTGGACTCATTTTGCTGGCATGTCATTCAGGCGCTAGATAACCACAGCAGTTGATAAAGCTTTGTAAAATAACCCAATAAAAAATATCCAGAAGGAAATAGCTGAACATTTTTAAGCTGAAAGTACAAATAAATCATGGTCAGTTCTCCTAAATCAGTGGTTCCCTAACCTATCATCTACACGTTGCCTCTCAGCACACATAAACTGCAAGTGTTTTTTTTTTTAAGATCACCATTTTCATCTGGCTTCAAAATTTTACAACAATGAATGGCTTCAGCAACTTACATACTTAACAGACGTTTTTTTTTTCAGAAATTAATAAACTCAATTTAGGCTTTCAGAACAGCTCAGTAACAATATTTAAATTATCAGACAAAATTGGGTCCACGATAAAAAGGAATTTGACTTTTGGAAAACGTGCATTGAAAATAATCAAGCTGAAATTTTCGAAACACCACAGTTTGTCTGACAAAAGCCTGGACCTGTCTCAAGAGCTAGAGATAACATAGTAACACACTTGAAAGGGCTCATGTTTTCTTTTAGGCAGTATTTCCCTAAACGTGAAAATGGAGACAACTGGATTGAAATTTCTACAGATTCTTTGTTAAAGTCGTATTTAAAAAAGAAATGCCTTGGAAATTTCTGGGCATGCATCAGTGACGAATATGGATAATTAATTAAAAAGACACTTCAAATTTTAGTACCATTTACTAATACTAAACTAGCGTACAGAGCTTTTTCCATGTTAATGAAATAACTATCAGAGTTAATAGTTTCTATTATACAGTAATATTACTTTCAGATAATTGTAAAATAAATATTGGTTTTGTCGTGTTTGTTTATACTATTTTAAACTCAAAAAAGTTAACCTAGATATACAAAATAGTTTTGTTATATCGTAAGTGATGTAGGCGGCCGGGTAGCTCAGTTGGTAGAGCAGCTGGCTACGGACTGGAAGGTCCGGGGTTCGATCCCAGGTGGTGACAGGATTTTTTCTCGTTGCCGAACTTTCAGAACGGCCCCGAGGTTCACTCAGCCTCCTATAAAATTGAGTACCGGGTCTTTCCCGGGGGTAAAAGGCGGTCAGAGCGTGGTGCTGACCACACCACCTCATTCTAGTGCCGAGGTCATGGAAAGCATGGGGCTCTACCTCCATGCCCCCCAAGTGCCTTCATGGCATTGTACGGGGATACCTTTACCTTTTTTATATCGTAAGTGATGTAGTTAAAAAATAGTGTGGGGGAAGTTAGGGGTACAGTTTCATTAAAAGCCTAGTTAAGAGGTACGAAAGACAAAAAAGGTTGAGAACTGCTATCCTAAATAAATCTGTAATATCAGAATCACATAGGTAGATATTATTCAGTAGCAAAGTTTCAGTTAATAACTGGTCATGACTGCTTTGCAGCACATTTATGCAGGATCTCCATTTTTGAATCACCAAAATGTGTTGACTCAGTGATGGACATGGATCATCTTCACAAATGCCCAAATCTGAGGTCATCGCATTCGGACTCAACGCCAAAATTATTCTGGGAAACAAGAAGGCAAATGGAAGTCATCCGAGAGCCTGCACAATACATTTCCATTAATTTATATTACGAGTTCTTGAAAATAGACGCAAAACATTTAATTCCTTTCCAATTTATCATTACGTATATTATAAGTATTTACCTTACTGTGAACCACTCTGGTGCTGAATAGAACATCAAATTACAGCTCTGTGCCTGTTAAGGCTGGTTCACAATAAACCGGAAACGAGAATCGGAACGAAAACGAAAATGGTAAAATTGTTAAAATGTGTACATTTAAATGTGAGCCTTCACAATTAACGAAAAGCTTGCTGGAGCCCGGGATCGGGAACGGAGAGTTGGTCAAATTTCAACTTTGGCGTTCACGTTTCCGATCACAGCCTACTAGATTCATTCTATTGCCATCTAAAAGCTATTTTGTCGTATATTTTGTAGCAAGAAGACCGTGACATAACCTGTGTATTATTTTGTTCTGTGCTGTGCATCATGGAGCAAGTTTTATTTGATGAGATTCTAATATTGAGTGTTGAGGAAAATCCTTACGTTTACGATAAGCGGCGCGCCTCGTATAAAGATGAGAAAGTGAAGGAGAATACGTGGCTTTCAATAGCTGCATCTTTGAACACAATCGTGAATCATATTTTATTACTGTATTGGTTGTATTACACACTACATATTCATGCTTCAATTCAATAACTACTGTTGTGTTCATTTTTATTCTATTGCAAATGTTTCTTCTCTAATTATTTTACGTTATGGTAGACTTAAAATAGGTTGTGATAATATAGATGCATGGGCATATTTATAGTCCCGTACCTAATGAAATGTTTCAGTTGAAATTTCGAAATTGGTTAACCTGTGTTTATGTTGGCTGCCTTGTACTCATGAGAGAACACATTGGTCAATTATACACAAATAACATCAGAATGCGTAATATCGACTTTACATATCGTTATTGACATACATATCGATATGCATAGTCATCTACGTTCTCGATTTATTGTGAATAAAAAATTTTCATATTCACGTCCTCTGCTTCTCGTTTTCATTCTGGTTCTCGTTCCCAGTTTATTGTGAACCAACCTTTACTGTTGAGTAATGAACGACCCATCACTCATATTGTTATTCATACTATCCATTATTAAAGAGGTTTTTCTCTTCATAGGTCTGGCGTCTTCTGATAACTACCTCAGTTTGGATCGGTCTACTGAGAAAAGGCACAAGAAGAAAAAAAGGAGGAAGGGAAAGAAAGGTAATTCAATGAGGTACTAGCTGTTATATTAGACGAATAGTATCACTGCTTTATTTTCAGTGACTTTACATTTGTTTTTAATATTATACCTCACTTGGTCTGTGATGCAGTTTCTGTAGAGATGGCACACCATCAGACTTACATATAGAGCAACAGCTTTCCATGTCGGAGAAAAGACAAATCTAAGGGGAATTTGTAGTGGATGGATTTAGTTTTTGGGAGAGGTTTTCATACAATACTTCTGTTTCCATTGCCAGCATTTCATATATCTCTATTCATTGAAGATTATGATGACTGAAAGCAATTCATACAAATTAAATCGTTAAAGTTGTCTTGAATATTTGTTTTTAAGTGGTGTAGAATACATGCTTAACATTTATGATGATTGATAAAATAAAAGTTTCATTAAAAGAAACTGACAATGTAGAACCCTAGATCATATATACTAACAGATAGCTCTTTTATATAGGCTTTAGGGTTTGCAGTCGAGGCCGGCTTGATGTAGTTCAATAATCGTCAACAGATGGCACAATGACCATCACGAGACACGAACTCTGAACCGGTCTGGTCGGTCTAAATCGATTATTTCTTGCTTACGAGATATTCTCGTAAGCAACGGTATGTACTGTCGACAATTGATGACCATGGATAAATATTATTGGCCTATATGACCTAGGCAAGTTCGGAACGAGGGAGTTCTAATTATAGTTGTCACGTGGGCGAAGCGGAGAGTTAAGATAAAGTACGCCTTTGTATTGAATAGAATACAATGCAGAGTCTCGCGCAAAGCCAATCTACCTAGAATTTTCAGACCATGTTATAAAGTTATCGGTGGGCTAAATTATGATTCGTTATCTCTTCTGTTTTTATATATTTGTCGTGAATATTATTTATATTATCAACTGAGTGTATAACATAATTTATCCGTTAATTGATATTTCACTAATGATAAATCCAAAGAACAATGGGAAATAAGGGACTAAACACTGAAAAATAAATAAAATAAGAGAATTTGACGTTCATAATTATAATGTTGTCGGAGTTTTGTTATACTTTACTTTGAATTATTTTAATTTGCACCACAAAAACTTATGAAAATTAATGTTAACATTACCTATTTAGTTATGATAGTAGTATATTGGAAAATTTGTGCATATAGCCTGATTACAATATATAAGTAATCCTATCCTAATCTAACCAATGGTAGTCTTGTTTATTTCAGACATGTTCGTATAATTATACAAAAACAAGAATTATCTAGTTTGCAGCCTGTGATATTGTCTCGTTTACAGTATTATATAATATACATATTACGATATTTACTAGGTACTTTAACAATATATAGTTAATAATATTATAAAATATACAGGCCTAATCCATTACCAAGAAATAGCCCTTCCCTCACATGTTCAATACTGTTTACCTCAAAAGGCCTTCAAACCTTAAAAACTATTAGAAACTGGATTAAAATAGTCATGTTGATGTAGGCCTACAACATTACATTTTTTGTCACTACTCCTGATCCCATTCTAACAGTTTCAGGTTTTGTAATTTGTAACAATACTAACAATACTGATGGGTCATTCCATAGTCACACACGTAACATTTTCGAAGTAACTATGATCTTCACAGGATACTTAATCAAATACTTAGGAGTTCATGAAAGACACATCATTGTTTTTTAACGTAAGCATTCCAAAATATAAACAGAAAATCACAATGAAAAGGAATAATTAATAATGTAAAAAATATTAAATATTATATGGTGTGACACATGAACATTTTCTTGCCACTTAATTTATTACCAAAATGGAAAATGTTCATATTATTGTGCCAAATGTCATAAATGCATTTAATTGTTTTTGAAACAATTAAGACATTTGTGAAGTACATGTAACTGCTAAATCGCATACTTTAATAAAAATAACAGTGCCATTAACAAATAAAATATTACAAATTATATTGTGACACACGAACATTTCTGTCAAGTTGATTACTAATCTTTTCAAATGCATATAGAGATTTACCGTATACACTGTGTCTACAGTTCTTATTATACAAAGCAACACTTGAGTACACTAAAGTGTCCACACCTGTGGAGTAACGGTCAGCGCGTCTGACTGCGAAACCAGGTGGCCCGGGTTCGAATCCCGGTCGGGGCAAGTTACCTGGTTGAGGTTTTTTCCGGGGTTTTCCCTCAACCCAATACGAGCAAATGCCGGGTAACTTTCGGTGCTGGACCCCGGACTCATTTCACCAGCATTATCACCTTCATATCATTCAGACGCTAAATAATTTAGATGTTGATACAGCGTCGTAAAATAACCCAATAAAAAAAAATTACACTAACGTACACTTTCAGATTTAAAATATCCACGGTTGTTTACAACTATATGTGGTGATATCTCCTGTGTAATGTCACATAACAAATACACCAATATAAGCTATCCACTTTTTCTGCCATTTGTAGTACTTCCCTTTTTTTAACAACACAGACGCTTTAAATTCTTCGCCACTACAAGCTTTTGT
The DNA here is from genome assembly GCF_040183065.1 of Periplaneta americana. NCBI lineage: Eukaryota > Metazoa > Arthropoda > Insecta > Blattodea > Blattidae > Periplaneta > Periplaneta americana. The sequence continues at coordinate 46,445,653 of NC_091126.1, forward strand.
AACTTCCTCTGCTTATCTGACGTCTTTTTTTAAATTGATTATTTAACGATGTTGTATCAACTACTAGGTTATTTAGCCTCGATGGAATTGATGATAGTGAAATGATATTTGGCGAGATGAGGTTGAGGATTCGCCATAGATTACATGACATTCGCCTTACAATTGGGGAAAACCTCGGAAAAAACCTCAACCAGGTAACTTGCCCCAATCAGGATTTGAACCCGGGCCCACTCATTTCACGGTCAGATGTGCCTACCATTACTCCACAGCAGTGGACCGAACATGGGTTATGTACATTAATTCTTTTGACTTTCGGTTAGCTTTCTTAAGAATACGCATAAAGAAATGTAGTGTTTTGCAGGCTATCCTTGTAATATTAGTGACTTATTTCAACCAGTTTGTTACTAAAATATATACAGTACCTAAGTGTTTACTTGTGACACTGGTGATCCATTTAATTGGTATATGAGACGAATTTAATTTTGTGTTTTACAGAAGGATACATATTGATTTACTTTTGCTCACATTGATTTAAATTTTATTTGTTGTAGTCCAGTTTTCAATAATGTCAAGCTAGTTTTGCAAGGCGGTGATGTAAGATTTATCACTAATTTTTTTCTGTATATTATACAGTCATCCACGAATAACCTTGCCTGAGAAGTGACATTTCTAGTCAAATCCTACAATAATTTTCAGTAAATATTTTGCACCGAGAAGCTATTATACATTTAATTTTACTTCTGAGACCAGTGAAATATATGCCAATTTTATTAGAAAGGTGCATGTATAATTATCCAGTAGCATGATATTATCTGCAACAAAAACTAAAGGGCATGAAAGAAAAGAAGAAAACATTAATGCTGTGGTTCTTAGAGTTCCATTAGAGTTACACGTTCATTGTCCACTGAAAGTTGTATTTCTCTATTGAAGTGTAAAAGAGAAACTCTCATAAATTATGTCAGAAACAAAGAAAGGCACCACCCAAATATGTGGGATAATTAATTTAATAATGTTATTACCGGGACTTGAAAAAAGCAATCATATGTAATGGGTGGGGAAAAAAATACTTTTTAATCGTGCTTCTATAGTTCGACAATGCTGACTATTCAGAGTTTTGCCTGACAGGTGAGCTACCATAAATTCCTTGAAGTCCTAGTTATTACTGAAGCCAAATGTGTGTCTCTTGTCAAGAGTCCATTTTATTTATACTTGTTAAGACATCATTCATAGACTAGTTACCGCTTTCAGTTTTGATACTACATACACTGAAATTAATCTATTATTATTCGTCCTATTTATACATTTATATTGAATGATTCGGTCTACCTTCATAACACATCTCATCAACAATACTCGATAAGAGTTGAATTAGCTTCCATGCTGCGTTGTATTTATTTTGTCATGTTCCTATAGCAGGAATATTAAATAGGAATTCCTTAAAACAGATTTATATTCACTCCTATGCCTTTATATAGAATACCAGTACATATACTGTATTTCTTAAGATTTGGTTACTTTATAAACAGTATGTTAGTGCAAGAATTCTTTTTTTCATATTTAATAATTCTGGCATGTGTCAATAAATATGCTTGAGACCTCTGTCTCTCTGAATTACTCTTTACTAACTGGAAACATATTCCAAATTTATATTTTAAAAAAGTATTAAAATATCCTCACAATTTAGAGCATAACAATTCCCGAAATAATCATCCTACATTAAATTATTAAGATAAAAATAATTCAATCTATCGCTTGTAACAATACCTTTATGGTCCTAATAAATTAAGAAATAATTTACATCCAACAGATTTATTTTAAAATGGCCTGCAGTTATTATTTTGAATTTTATTGTACCTTAATAAATTGAGTTAAGGTACAATAAAATTTCATCAAGTTTCAAATAAAGTAATTCCATCTTTCCAACAGGGGGACAATAAATACTTAAAGTAATGCTAAACTCGAAAAACTTATTGATGCAACTTAATTTCATATTCTATACCACTAACACCAAAAAAAAGTGTCCTATTGTTCATACTGATTCAAGATGAATAGTTTCTTAGTGTTTGTCCATTCCACTTTTTTTATTGTCCTTCCCATTTCTATTTCTCTCATTTTTAGTAGGTACTTCACATATAGTATATGTTTTATTTTAATACATATAATGACCATGAAGATATTTGGATATGTCTTACAAAATTCTTGCTGAAGGCCATTGTGGTAATATTCTGCCGCATCTGTAGTTTGTACATTTCGAAATTTTCGTGCTTCAGCCCAGAATTCAGGTGGGGGGAGGGGAGGTTGATGTGCCAATGTAGTTTTCCAGAATATAATAATATTCAAAACATTCTCTAATAGGAGGGGCCTCTGATATTAGCTCTGCAAAAAATCTGATATCGGTACTTCTGTTGCTGGTAAATAAGAAAGAACGAAATATAAAAATTTTTAACCACTTTCGAATTTCAGGTGCTTTGTGTCTCAGCTGCTGGTTTGATATACTGTTTGTTTCCTTTAATTTTCCAGAGCAAAAACTGTCCTAAGCGAAATTTACACTCTGTAATTTTAACACTGGGAACATTTATTTTGGCAACATTGTGTGATGCTATTTCATAATATAACAAGAGCTTTGAAATGATTAACTGCTAACTACTTACCTGGGTGAAGCGGTTCCTGTGATTTCTGAAGTGAAAACCATTCAATTTATAAGGAATTTTTTTGTGGAGATGCATTTGATTGTATATGCAAGGTGTAAAAGTGCCTAAACTAACTGACCCCAGTGCTGTCATGGAGGCCACATGAGGCCATATATCGTATGGAACCTACAATTTTTTTTAATTAATCGTATGGGGAAATGAAAATTTTGTCTGTAAGGAGCCATACGGCATATGGGTGCCTAAGTTTTGTACGTGGAGATCTGTACAGATCTTAGATCATCTCTTCCTGTTCCTACTGTACCTACCGCCTATTTTGTTTGATGTTCATAAACAAAAATTATCCACCTCTTCAGCACTGGAATCCAGAATTATATAAAATAATGGTTGAAAAACAAGAAGTGCTGCAAATATACACTCCAAGATTCATCGAGACAAGTGTGCATCTATGGTGGTGCTACATGGTGTATTCTTTAAATCAAACTTGTACAATTAAATTGTAAAGCAAAACAATTTCTTTACTTCTTCTTTAATATTAAAAAAAATAATTAAATGACAATTGGAGAAATAGAGAGAGGAGAGTAAAATATATTTCAAGGGAGAAAACAAGGGGTGGGGTGTATGGCCAAGAAAAAAATTACCATGACAGCACTGACCAAACCTAACCTGTTACAGACTCATGTATGTAAGGTGAATAAGCTGAGTATGAAGGAAACTACCTCAGCGCTAATTTAACTCTTATAGATGAACTATATAAAGAACTTCAAGTGTCAATATTGTCTCAAAGGTTTCTGTGTAACAAACTTCATTTAGAAATGCCCATCTGCGATTATGTTAACTATAGAAGAAGGAAGAAATATTGTTGTCATATGAAGTTACTCAAATTTCCAATTAAGGACAAGGAAAGGCTACAAAAGTTATTTTTGATTTCACCCTTATAAATTGAACGATTTTCACTTCAGAAATCACCGTAACTACCTCAGCACTAGTTTCAGTAATTTAAGGACCAGTATAAAGTAAATTTGATTAAAGTGAGAAAGAAATTCGTAAGGGAGGCGGTCAGGAGGGATTGAGGTTGTCTACTAATTCGTTGCAAACAACTATTATAGGCTATTTCATTTGACTAACGATGATTTGTAGAGAGCAAAATACCTACAGTAGGGTAAAGAATCTAAATCAGTACGTTTGAGAACGGATATAAAAGTGTCAGGAAAATAACAGAATTACCGTATATTGCAATTAACTCTGCATTGGCAGAGAAACCGCACAGGGTATCGTAAATCTGCTGAAAATTAGAAAATTGTGTAAAAAAATGCATTCAGAGCGAATTTTCCAGCTTGATAATATCTCGCCCACGTTATGGACATAATTCAATACCGTAAGACTGATATAAAACGAATACTAGAACAATTTGTTAACCAAAGACGATGTTCAGTAGTTATTTAACAACATACAGAGCAAATAAAAACACAAAAACATATTCTAGCAATAGTTCAGATGAAAAGAAAATGACCGCTTATTCGTAAAAAGAACACTGCCAGCTGTGTAGCCTACATGAAGCAATATATCAGGTCTACGTTATGAACACGTTGAATTTAATGTGAACGAGAAACCTACAGTTATTATTTATCTGCTTCCATATCGCATCATATAATACACCTGTAAAATGAAAACATATAGGCCTAGAAAAGAGGAAACAAGTTTGGGTGGAGGGAGTTGTAATTCTTATCCCTTTCGGATAAATTTCAGAAGAGGGATACCTGCTTTTCCTTCATATTCAAAAATTGTAATCTTGTTCACACAAAATAAATTAGTGCCTTTTCGTGAGCATCATGATGTGCATTCAACAAACACAGACAAATCTGATCTTTTTAGTATTTTGTGATAATTGTTGCTAGGGAGGTATTGTATACTGAAAATTAAAAACAATTAGATTTCGTACATCAAATGATGACAGATTATATATTGAACGCAAACAACATTATATCAGCCATGTACCAAAATGTCATCTATGTGTGTTGATGAATTTGGGTAAAACAAGCTTCTGTATACTACAATTTAGCGACACATCAAAGTCTTATTGTAACATAACCTCACATTACAATGAGAAAGAAATTTGGAGGTGGCATGACGTAAAAAAGTCATCCCACAGTCGTATTACTCTATGTACTGTTCAGGTACTCTGCCATCTAGTGTTTGTTATTGCAAGCTCATTTCTCGACACTAGCGACGCATAGCGTCCGTTATTTTCCAGTTGCGTCTAAATTTAATATAAGCTTGGTCAATCTGTTTTATATATGATCTAGGGTAGAACGAAATCTTTCGAGATGAACTGATACGCCACCGACATGTTTCTGCTTTAGCAGTGGGTAATTGTGATGATCTCCCTCAATGCGTCTCCTACATTGCATGGAAGTCAAATTATGCAAAATTGAGTACTAGAATCTGTGTTGCAAATAGGAGAAATTATATATTTTCTTCATGCAGGAAAGATAGCCACAAGTGAAGAGGAAGAAGATGATGTTCCCCTTCATGTGGTCAACACTGATATTGGAGAAATGCCTGAAGGAGCTCAGGTCTCTGATGGAGAGGAACCTGATTCTCGACCAAATGATGACCCTCATAAGGCCCTCGATATTAATTTGGATGAGTATGTTTCATAGTATTTATCATGAATCTCTTTACTCCTGATGTCAAATATAATAGATAGTACTATATTTCATAATATGTATTAAATACTGACTTCATTGACTGCATAGGTACATACATTCTGACCTTACATTATTGCTCCAGTGGGTACAATTTATTATCCAGACATGTCATAATCTACTTTTAATTTTTACGGTGGGTCTGCTGTGGATAGGTTTTAAAATGATACTTTTTGAAATTAAAAAAAAATAGTGTGCATTAAAATTTAAACATTTAATTTACATCCCTATTATCTGTGTATCAGAGCAGTATTTATTTCCATTACCAAATTGTTAGTTTATTCTCTATAATATGCAACAATGCAGTAAACATTAACATGAATGTTTCTCCTTTGGCTTCTGTTAGAACTTTGCACAATATAAATTCAGTATCTCAAAGTGACCTGCATTCTAAGTATTTCAGAACATTTTTCATCCACTCAGTCTGAAGTGTATCCAAAGTGAAATATAAATTATTCTAAATTAAAACTACGATAAATATATTTGTATGCATTAGTCTTGTAATAGTAGTGCATTTTTTTTATTTCTGTGATTTTATTTAAATTATGAAATGCAGGTAACGAATTATGGATACATTTTTATTCACAATCTGCTATTTCGTGAACTATCTTGTACCTTACAGTTTCAGATATCACATTATTTCCCCTCCATTTATTAAGTGCACATTTGTTCTAAAAAGCAAAACATTTTCTTTCATATATTTTTCATGAAAATGAAATTTCTATTGCTTTGTTAAGTTAGGAGCTAAGTAAATTAAAATAAATATTACAGTTTAGTTGTATCATTAATATTTACATAATATTCAACTTACAATTTTACACGAAGAATTTCAACATTAAAGATGTAAGTCTAATATCAGTATAATAATAAGCCATTTAAGTATTTTTCATATTGTTCCCACACATTTTCATATTGTGCAATATTTTCCTCTCCTCACTGAATGTTCCATGTCGAGAAGAGTGGTTTATGACATTCTTACAACTTTCCTCCTCCCAATATTCAACCAAGAATGTGCTCTGAAGCAAATGTTTTCCTTTCAGCAGTAAAGTTTAGGGCTTGTTTATGACTGCTTTGGTGGAACTGTCCATTTAAAACTGAGTTTGACACCTAACAAAGCCCAGAGGAAGCTGCTAGAATAACTTTTGGTGAAAATGTGAAAATTATGAGTTGTGTTGGTTCAGTATTAAGTTTTTTTTTCTGTCCGTAGAATATTTCAGAGGTGCTGAGAACTTAGCACTTTTTCTAAAGGGACTGAAATAGACATCAGAGAAGAAATATGTCAGGGAATCTGGGTGTCTGTGATTGAAAGTTCGACGAGGTCGACATATGACTACTGTAGAAGCACAAAATCACCTTGAGAAAGTTGTGTGGGATTTTTGTCAGTGAGAGAACAATAAGACTTGAGGTAATACACCTCATCTCTAGTAGTCCAGCCAAGAATCCATTGCTGACAGAGAAACGATGATGAATGAAGCGAAGTCATGCTGCCCAATATTGATGTGTTAGCAAGAGATTTTTGTCTGGTCTTGCAGAGTTGAGATCTCCTTCTTCTACTGATATTCTTTGTGTCTTTCTCAGATTTAAGGCTCTAAGAGAGCTTATGATGAAAGCCATGTGTGAAAAATTGCGTCAAAAGATGCCTTAGTCCACACCTGTGGAGTAACGGTCAGCGCGTCTGGCTGCGAAACCAGGTGGCCCGGGTTCGAATCCCGGTCGGGGCAAGTTACCTGGTTGAGGTTTTTTCTGGGGTTTTCCCTCAACCCAATACGAGCAAATGCTGGGTAACTTTCGGTGCTGGACCCCGGACTCATTTCACCGGCATTATCACCTTCATATCATTCAGACGCTAAATAACCTAGATGTTGATACAACGTCGTAAAATAACCCAATAAAATAAAATAAAAAAGATGCCTTAACTCATAGTCTGATTCCATCCATTCCATTGATAACATTGCAGACCTTCCATTACTTTTTTAAGATGAATTCGCGATTGTGCAGCAGTCATGACGTTACAATGAAAACTTTCAGTTCCAGATAGTGATTTTCTGATGGCTAATTCTCTGGACAGTAAAATATTAAAACCAGTCACCCAGTCCGCATAGTGGATACTTTACCCATATCTCATCAAATATATTTTTTAGAAGCTTCCTCTGGACCTCAAAGCATGTTACATGACAAAATTCAGTTCTAAACTGACTGTAAAGCCAAAACTATTGCAATTCAACCAGAAATGGAATATGGCCAAAGTTGAGAATGAAATAATTATCAAGCCATAAATTTGCCATAAACTTAATTTCTAAAACATTTATTGAACAGGGCATTCTGGGATGAATAGTGGAGGGTAGGGGAGTCATAAATTAACCTGTGAAATGGAAAATCCTGGTAGAGGGAGATGAAAGTCCTACTCTCAACAGGAAAATACTTGGGAATATTTGGGGAAAATATTTAAATGATGCATTATATTGGTTATATAAATTTTGACGTACAGTCACTTTTTCTTTCCTTACTATTTTTTTATTTTATGCCAGTCATTCTTCATTACCTCTCTCCTAATCATTTGAGTTTTTGTGTAGGCCATTGAGAGATGAGGAAAAGCTTCCAGTTCTGACTCATCGTATTGTGGAGTCACCACCTGTACCCATGGAACAGTCCACTGGGAAAACAAAGAAACATCGTCACAAAGAGAAGAGTCGAAGCAAAGATAAGGATAAGAAACATAAGAGCAAGTCAAGAGATCATCAGAGTAGTAAAAAGGTAAGCACAGATATGACTCTTAATGTTATGTCTATTACCCTCATATAATTCAATGTTTTCTCTCAATTCTTCTGATCAGATTTCGTATGAACATTAGTTTACTCAATTACATCTGGATCACAAGCTGTGTATAGATTTGGTTTTCTACTGTTTTCACATATACTTCAGAAAATAAAATATTTCCTGTGTGTGCGTGCATGCGATTGTGTGTTTTTTAAATTAATTTTAAATGTACATTTTCCATAATGGACAAAATTCAAATTCAAGATTTATATATTTTTTTAATTATGGTTTATTTAACGACGCTCGCAACTGCCAAAAATTATATCAGCATCACTGGTGTGCTAGAAGTTTGTCCCGCAGGAGTTCTTTTGAATGAGAGTAAATGCACACAAATGTGCATAAAGTGAGTTAATTAGTCTGAGCAAAACTTATTAAGCGATGAACGTCTTTCAGCGCACTTTTCGACGTGGTATCTTTCACATGGGTTTTTGCACAATTCGCACATGCATTCTTGGTTCGGCTCGTGGAAACTCTTCGTGCTGCACACTATGTGATGAAAACTATGGATTGCGTATCGTGTTAGGATGTGCCTCATCTCGTAGTTGGGTCGTGCCCACTCTCTCGTACACATAGCCTCTGTTGTGTAGAATTCGCTGCGGATGTCTTTCCTCTTCTCCTGTAATCCTTGGAGCATAGTCTCATATGCGCTGGTGTTCGCTAGTAATAGCTGTCGTCTAATGTCTTCGATGAAGAAAGTCTCTCTCATTACGACATACGTCATTCTTGATGGTGCCATTTTTCCACTCCTAGCACTCTTTTCATGAAGCGTGCTTTCACTGTTTCTATTTGTGCCATGTCTCTGCTTGTAAGTTTTTTCCAAATTATGTTCATTCCATATGTTGCTATGGGGGTTATGACTGTCTTGAAAAGCGTCATTGCTGTTTCTTTTACATGCCAGCAAATCTACTGACATGAGCCTTTCGCATTTAAGCACACTTAAATGACATCGACCTGGGCCGAGATCAAACCTGCAACCTCAAGCTCAGAAGGACAGTGCCATACCGACTGCACTACCAAGGTTGACTACAAGAATTATATTCATATTTGTTAGAGAGTGAAATTGAAATTGAGAAACCTGACGTAAAAAGTAGTTGAAATTTTGGTCACTTGATGTGAATTGATTCTTAACCCCTGATAGGGATGTCAACTACATGGTTCGTCAGTGATACAGAAACTGTAGTATCAAAAAGTTAACTTAGGCACCTTAAAGCACCATTCAAATACTACAGTAGAGGCATATGGTCTATTTTACAAGTGCACTTGTTCTTTCAGAATAAAGTGGGAAAATTATTGGACTCCTCATTTAACAATGAGTGATGTAACTGCTCTTATACATTTAACTACTCTGATACTTTCAAAAGTTTCAGAGAGAAGTTAAATGTAAATTTATCAGAACTTGCAACCAACAGTTCAGATACCTTCATGTTAACTATCTCTTCTCCACTAATATTTTGTTAGTGATTTTTATATATGTATAGTTACTTTTATTTGCAGAAGTTTTCTGCAGTAACATTTCTGATACGTGCAAAGTTACTTATTTAATCAAATATCCTTGTGGTTTTGTACATGTACGCAGCATCTCATTCGTAATACAGTTAAAAGCTGAACTATTGTTGGTATTTGGTGTGATCATCTAGGTAAATAATACTACTGAAGAGAGGTCTAGATGTAACATCAATCACGGAAACTATAACCAGAATCAACTGGACAGTTGTGGCAGTCATATTGCTAAACATGTACTTTATATTCATCCATGTGAATGATTTCATTTAAGTGTTCAAAGAGATTTTACAGAACCCGAAACACTATTGGCATTGGTAGAGCGCCCAAAAGAATAAAATATTTCTCATCTGACGACATAGAAACTGTTAAGAGGAAGAGAAAGATGAAGATGATGATTCCAAATTGTCTTTACAAGTATCCTACCATGTCATAGAAACGAAGATTATTTACTGTAAATTACATAAACAAAACGTTAAAATATTGAAACTATAATTGAGTAAGTGAATTGTTTCTTGGTGTAATATTTATTACAAATTTACAAAAAAAAAAAAATAAATAAATAAATAAATAAATAATGCAATGGCAGTGCATATTGATATTTGTTCGAATCACTACTAACAATCAGGTAACTAAAGATCCAGGCACATTTACCAGTTCAAGCACAGATAAAAACTATAAAGATGACAATAAATATTGTTTCAGAAACTCATTTTAAACACATTAACATGTTAAATCATAGGTAACTGAGTTTGCACAGATAACTGTTATTCTATAAACTGGGCATATGACTGTTAAATTTGACTTTCAATGACTAAGACTTCAATTCACATTGGAACTTTTCTCAAGATTTCAACAGTAAATAAGCCACTGGCATGGTTTGGAGGTAATGAGCAAAACTTGTGACCCTTTGTTCGAGCATGAGTTAGAATACTGCTTAGTTCAATTACATACTTGGGGTTTTTCCGAGGTTTTCCCTAAGAGTAAGACAATGTGAGGTAATCCTGTGACGAATCCTTGGATTCATCTTCTTAGATACTTTGTTATCATCAATTCTACAAATTCTAAAGACTGCTTAGTTGATAATACTTCACTGAACAACCAATTACGATTGTACTGTAACTTTTGATTTCTCGTAGAAGAAGAAATTAAGTAGAACAGTATTAATTTATTCAAAAAGATATTACATAGTGCAGTTTGCTTACCGAAAATAAATAAATTATACTTTGGTTTGTATACACCAAAAGGTAATCAATGACTCTTTCTTAAATTACATTCTTGCAAAGATCATTACAAGCACTTATCAGTTTTATTCTCTTGTTTATAAGAGAAAGGGTAAATAAAATATAAGAAAAAAATTAGTAATAACAGAAGATGTTTATATTTTAGGCAGTACACATTTGTGATATATGTATTTAATTTTGCAGGTCGCAGAAAGTGTAGATTTGTGGCTTGGTGAGGACACTCCTGATTACTCGATTTTGAATCCAGACCGAAAAAAGAAAGAGACGTCTACTGAAAAGTCTGTAGATCACAAGACTGTCAGAGAAAAAAAGAAGAAAACCAAAGATGGTAAATTTAATATTTCTTCTGTGTTCATTTAAGGTTTATGACTACCAATTTGCAAGAGTAGTCAACTGTAACTATTAAGTTTATTACATTGTGTAAAATTTTTCTTGTATCTTCTAAAAAATATTGAATAAGGTAGCACTTCACTAAAATTATGGCACTGTTAGTTAAATTGTTAGTTTTTCGAATTGTACACTCCACAACGTCGTTGAAATTCTTGTGATCCAGACGTGAATTTGAAAGACAGTAAAGATATTTGTGGATCATGTTATTATGGGAGACCCTCTCCTCTCTGCCAGCTTCCATCTTATACTAAACCTAATAAATTGGGAGATGCTAAATCAACTACACAGTGGCACATTGTTACATTGATACATTTGAATATTTAGTAGAAACTGTGTTTATTTTAATAGTGTTATAAATACCTTACATGTTTATTTATTAGGTATTGAAAACTTTTATTATGACAGTACCTGTTCATTATCACCAATGTGTAGATTCACAGCTTCTTCAAATTGCACATGCATATTTATGATTATTCAGCAACACAACTTAATCAAATTTGTTACCAAAGTGAACTAGCTTGGCTTTCATTTCACTGAGTGTTTGAGATCTCAGTGGAAAAAAACTTCCTAAAATGACACACGAAAAGAAATCACAGATATTCGAATCTGAATTTACTATTAGCCAAAATTTTCTGCAATTGTGATGTTTTGGATAACAGTGAGATATCACGCAAGGGCCAAAAATGGTGTGCAGGAAATCCAAAATTATATGCAGTTTGTTGGATGACAATGTTGTGCATGAACCATTGAGTAGGAAGTTTAATTGCTAACAGTAAGTGGTAAATTCTCTGTGTTCCAATTTGCATGTTGGAAGGATATTTTGTGATTTCGCTAAAGCATTTGACTGTATAGATCACAATATATTGATAAAAAATTAAAGTTTGATGATATCAAAGATGTAACTATAGGGTGGTTTACTACGTCTTATCAAATAAAAACAAAATTAGAAATAAATATACCATAGAATTAGAAAGTTATTCACTCAGTATATAGGAATATGAAACATGGAGTTCACCAGGAATCAATTTTAGGTACACTTAGCAGTAAAAAGAATGGGCCAGGAGACAATTTCTAAGTTCCAGAGACATAACATTGCGCATGCTCATCTCCTCAAAGCCATAGTTCACCAGATAACACATATTTAAATCATTTAAATTTGCTGTATTTTGTTTAAGAGTCTAAAATATGTAATAAAATCGAATGGCGGGTTGATTCTAGATACATCACGGCCCTTGAAGAGTGAAATAATAATAAAATTGATAAATACAAAATCAACCAGAGCGAATATGAGCAGGAAAACCATGTATTATGCCGAAGTGATATTAACAGTCGCAGTAGCGTAAGTCGTTACGGCGTTGGCCTATTGACCAAGTTGATAGTAGTAGATCAAAGTTCGAATCTCCCCCAATCTTCTTTTTTTTATTACAAATTTGCCATCATATGTGTCTCGCAAAGCTATAATTATATGGCGATATCTCTTAGAATATGCCCAAACTCTAATAAATAATAAACCTCCCTCTCTCTTTCAAGCAATACTGCTATCTGTTAATACAACGTTCTGTCTCGTCATTACGCTTGAAGATGGCACAGAAACAATAACTCATTGCCCTGGTTCGCATAGTTATTCTGCAAATGCTACTCTCTGACAGGACTTCGATTGAAGAAATGTCATTTTCTCCGACGAGGTAATTGTCTCCAATAGCAACGATAGTACTGCCCTAGTTTATTGTACAAATGGCCACCGATACGATGAACGCTTCGTGAGACGAATTATTAACAAGTCGGGTTTAATGAGGGTCGCGTGTTGGGGGTGGATGTCATACGATGGGGCAGGACTTCTGGAACGAATCCACGGGCGGTTTACGGCAGAAGTCTACAAACACATTTTGGCAAATGTAATGATCCCTTCCGCCTGAAAACAATATCCAGAAGGAACACTTTTCTTCCAGCAGGATAATCATCTGATACACACTGCCAACTGGATTCAAAGATGGTTTACGAGGAGACGTGATGTCGACCCTGTCGACTGGCCTCCAAATTCACCAGATATGAATCCGATTCAAAATTTGTGGGCTGCAGTCAAAAGGATCCTACGCTCTAATTGGGCAGAACAACCACCCGTTCGGACATCTGAGGAATTGTGGGACAGAGTTCTAGATGCGTGGGAGGAGACGGCCTAGAATTTTGACCTGTTCCATAATCTTGTGGAATCCATGCCGCGCAGAATGAGGGCAGTTGTTGACACAGGTGGTTTGTGGACGAGATACTAGTCTCCACCATAGGCCTTGTTTTGTTAATTTAATTATTTATTTGTGTTTGATATGCGTCCTGTTTTTTAGGATGTGAAACAAGTATTTTTGTTTATACAGGCCAAGTCTCACCTATTAATAGCCCACAGGTGACGGGCAATAATATTTTTACAAGGCAGGCATAACGAAGTTTGTTAACAAATGCCATTTTTTAAAATACAAAATAATAATTTTACCTTACCGGGAGGTGAACTCACAACCTCTGATACGGATGTCAGACTTCTTACCACTGGGCCACACACTGCTCGTAAGATTTACTCTATTATAGACGGACGACTTTCAATGAATGGACACCACAGCAATGTCTTGCAGTGGGTTACGTATACACGAGTGAATCGCGCGACAGAACTTAGCATTTCTATCGACCAAGAGTCGGCCCATTCTCTTTGCCGATAAGTGTACATTATTGTTTCTACTAGTTTTATTAATGATTTAGCCTCAACTGCAAATTATTTATCCCAAGTAATCTTACTTGCAGATGTTACTGTACAAGTGTGATTATCTCAAGCAAACAGTATGATCACTTTATAAACACAATAATTCTATGTCAAATCTAATCAATAAATGGTTCAGTACAAATAAACTAGAACTCAATGTTGATAAAACAGTGTAATCAAATTTAATACATTTAAATATGCCGAGTTTTCCTGTAAACGTTAGGTTAAATGAAATTGATCTCAAAGAACCTGTAAGCACAAAGTTCCTTGGTTTGGAATTGGATGATCACTTGAATTGCAAAATACACGCGGAATATATTACCCCTGCTTTATGCATTAAGATTCTTATTTTCTTTTGGCAACATAAATACCCCTAAAATGTCATGCTTTGCTTATTTTCATTATATAATGAAATATGGATTACTCTTCTTAGGCATATCGTCTGGAGATAACTTATTTTTGTTTAAAAAAAAAATAAAGTCATGACAGGTGTGCATAAAAGGGCATTATTAGTAATTTAGTAATATTGACCTTACTTCATGATTACATTCTTTCCCTAATGATGTTTTATGTTTAAATATTTGATACATTTAGTAGTAAACAAAACGTTCATAAAATTAATACAGGACACAACTCAAGTCTTCATCTACCCTCAGTTAGTCTGAGCTGTTATAAAAAGGATTTCACTATTCATGCGTTAAAGTCTTCAACACACTGTGTAATTTCCTTAAAACTCTGAAGGGTCAAGAGAAGAAGCTTAGAACAGAATTAACAAAATTTCTCCATGCTCGTGTCTTCTACTCAAGTGCTGAATTATGCTTGTAACTTGAAATAATGTGCTTATTATGTATTATATATTTTTGTGCAACATTTGACTTGTTCCACTTCTCAAAACCACAATGCTTGCTGGTATAAGGTCTATGGAATACAATAAATGAAATAAAAAATGAAACTGACATAAATAATAATAATAATAATAATAATAATAATAGTAGTAATAATAATAATCAGCCATACAGGTTATAGTCTCAGAAGGACTGTTCCGGTTCACAGAAGTTTTCAGCCCATCTCTTCATTGAATGTCCAGTTGTTCTCCTGCCTCTAGAGTCGTATTGAGAATCTGTCTGGCTATATTTTTTGTAGACTTGCAAGCATATTAGGAATTTCCCTCCAACTGGTTGCTAACAAGGAGGAAGTAAGTCCAGTGGTGGGATTGCCACCTCATAGCTTGTGGACAAGCTAGTGTATACTGCATTTCCTCAGTATAAGGTGAAATGGTTATACCGTCACGACTTGGTCCCTGGACATCGTTTGTTAAAACAGGTTGCACTAGGGGAAGGTGAGGTTGGGATTTAAGTAGGAGAGGTTATGGAATGCACTTCACTACTTCTTACAACCATAATAATAATAATAATAATAATAATAATAATTTGGGTCTATGACTAGCAGTATTTGATTTACTTCTCTTTTTGTGACAACTAGGATAGTAACTCTCATGAAATAGTAATAGAATTATGACAGCAGAAATGAAAGAGCTTGGGTGGGGATAAATGTCTACACTCCCTGATCAGCAAACAAAATATTTTTCTAGATTTGTGCATTAAATATCTAAAAGTCGTACTCTACGAGATATTACAGTCACTCTGCACGGTTTAAAGTATTTCATTTCTTGAGGAACTGTATGAATTAGTTTCGATTAAAATGCATAACAGTAGGATCTTTTTTAATGCCTCTTGAAATTGACTTTTTCCATGCACTGTTAGCAATACACTAGAGCGTTTGATCTTTCCTTAGGAAAAAAAGAAAAGAAGAAGGGGCAGACAAAATATAAGGAAGGATATGAAGAAGCTGCTGGAATATCTACACCCTCTAAGGAAGTAGTTGAAGAAAATCTTCCAGGCAGTGTTGTATCTGACATTAGTCAGCCTGTGACGATGGTGCAACAGCCTCCTTTGTCAGCCCATGTTTGGTTGGCAGGGGACAAGAATCTCCAGTTGGTATGTGTATATGTTTATTGCTTTGTGTGTTTAAAATATTGAATTTACGGGTTTCTACAAATAAAAATTTATTCCTCTACCTCTCTTGCAGATGTACGAGACAAGACTTCTACCTCATGAGAGCAATGAGATTGTAGTTTCCATCTTGCTAACAAATCTGAGTTCTTCTCTCATCAAGGAGCTGGATTTCAGCATGTGTGATACACCAGCTGTCAGTTTGCTTAGAGCTGTACGTAACTTTCCTTTTGTATGGGCAAAATGACAAAATATTAAAAAAAGTTGCGAAGCAGTGTGGCACTGGAGGATCAAGTACCCTGGGTGTTGCTGAAAGAGTGAAGCAACATACAGTGGCCTATTTGGGGTATGCAATCATTAGGGCAATGTGGGTGCCAAGCTGAGTGTTTGTCCTGGGTCAAAGAAAGCTTTGCTTCACTTCTGATTTAAGGAATTAGTCATTTAGCAACAAGTTAGTTGTTCTTTGCTCTAATGAATTAATTTTGCTCTCCAAATCCATTTTTCATGTAAGTTTCCACAAGATATTTTGTTTCAAATTCAACTTATGCTTTTCTTACTGCTGCTGAAGCAAATGTCCAGATTAAATGTTGAAGAAAATGCTTTCGGTTAGTTATTGAGTGTCATGAACAAGTAAATATAACAGACTTGTAATTAGTAAGAAGCACTTACTTGTAATGCTGAGTGTTGTGTATATTAAAAATTACATTTTGTTAA
This sequence comes from Periplaneta americana, assembly GCF_040183065.1. Taxonomy (NCBI): domain Eukaryota; kingdom Metazoa; phylum Arthropoda; class Insecta; order Blattodea; family Blattidae; genus Periplaneta; species Periplaneta americana. The sequence goes on from NC_091126.1 coordinate 46,462,432, forward strand.
GTTAAACTTATATACCATACTTTATTTTGCTTCTAGAATAGAGACAATCAATTTGGGATCAAGTTACAATTCCAGCTTCCAGCGAAAGGTTCAAGTGAGGCCCAATTTGCCTTCCATGTGACTGATGTGACATTCCCGCACAAAGTGAGGGGTACTGTCACATACATGGTCCAGGTAATCAAATGAAACTTCAGTTTCTTGCACGTAATTTGGATTGAAATATGAATCCGTCTTTGGTTGAGTGAAGTGATATTAGCTATGCACTGGACATCTTTTTTTATTTACTTTTCCTGCCACTGTCCCCATAGAGATTTCTTCAGTAACCTTTATATATTGATTACTACTAAGGATAGGAAAATGACTGTCATAACTTCCGAGCAAAATTAACTGAATCCTATTGGAAGACTATCTGCTGATTCCAAGAATAGTAAAAAAAAAGATATTCGTTTTATTTCGTTTAAAATAATTTTAAAAATTATAATCCACATAAAAAGACACTTCGTATGTAACATATTACAAAGGAATCTCGTTAGTATACGTTTCTTATTACCACGTTTTATTGTATAGGAAGTGTATTTATGGAGATCATAGTCCCAGGTCCACAAACTACATGCTAAAACCTTACTATGTTTGAGATAATTATAACGTAATGCTTTTCAGAAACAGCAGAAACTTCATATCCTGTAACTTCTTATCGTGATGTATTAACTCTCCCGCTACCATGGGGGTTAATAGAATTACCCCACTGATGATTTTTTAGTAGTGTTTCTATTTTACTTCATATTTATTTTTGAAATTCCATGTATTTGTCCGTTATATGTCTACTAATATTTTGAAATGAGAACAACACAAATAATTCATCTACTTTATGAAGTAATCCGCATTATTGAAGTGGGGTGATCCTGTTACCCCCTTGGTAGTCTGTGTCATGAAAATTCCAGGATATGAAATTCAATCTGTATCTTAATTTTCTTCATTTATAAGTTTGTCTGGTTCCAAATTATTTTATTTCGTGTTATTTATATCATTCATATTGTTATTTATACCATCATGACATTCGGTTCCCAATTTTCTTTGTATTTTTTATTCTTGTGTGTGACGTATTGTTATTCTAAAAGCGATTTTTTAGAAATAATTTTATTAGTGAAGCCTTTTTCGAGATGTCCATTGTAGTAGCTATAGATGGCGTGTCGAATATTTGAATTTCAACAAAATTAAACTTTGTTTTATTGGATTTATACAGTATTTTTATTGATTTATTTTTAAAACTTTTTATTGATTTTTAGAATATTATTTTATTATAAACAAATGTTTTGAAGATGTTCATTGTTACATCAATTGTATTTCAATACTTATATTTCAACAAACAACTGAAATGATTTCCAATTTATGTTATAGTACTGTGACATTCATAGCTTGTAGTGGTTTTTTCCACCATGTCAAAACTATGTAGCATTGAGAAGTTTACCTTGAAAAACATGGGAGGCACATTTAAATTTACTGTATATTGGTATGTTATCTTATAGTGTCACCAGTAACATATATATAGTTCTTTAATTTTGGTGTACGTTTTCACCAATATGGAACGGGACTTTTGAACTACCCTGTATTTTAAAAAAATAGGACGATTATTTTATATTTTTACATTTTCTGGAGGTCTACAGTCAATAATATATAAATTGTTAAATATTCCAAATCCTTAACAAATATTGGTATATGATTTTGATTGGGGTAATTGTATTAGCCTCCCCCCCCCCCTTGTAATAGTAAGTTATAATAAACCTTGGTAGCAGGAGAGTTAAATCTCTGTACTTGTTTATAAAGAAAAGTTCAGTTGACTCTTGTTAGTAGAATGATAGACAATGGTCTGTAAACCTGTGTTCGAGCTCGTCTTAACTTCCAGAATTACTTTGGGATTTACTCAGCCTCTTATAAAAATTCATTACAAAGCCGATTTCCCTGAATCTTGTTTTCATTGGCAAGTGTGGAAGGTTTGCTTAGTAGACACACAGTGAAAAGTCTTCTTTATGTCATTGTTAGAGCAGTATAGTTTATTTCGATTACAAAGTTAATGTTCACGAATCTAGGTTTACAATTGTTATACAATTAATAAATTATTTTCAGACTGCTGATGGATCATCAACACATGAGAAATTAGACTTCTGGTTGAATCTGCTATGTTCAACATTCATGATTGGCAGATTATCACATCGTGATACTGTGACTGATCTGCTTTCTAGTGGCCAACTCACAAAACGTAGATCTATGGTCCTCTCAGAAGTAGCAGATGACTTCTCCCAGGTTAGTTACTTTGCATCACTTGTTTTCCTGCAGTTTTCTGTTTAGTGTAAAATGTTTTCCAGCCCTACAAACATGTCATTCGAAAATTTTATTGAAGTCCAAGCCTATCAAGTCAGAACGAGATTTTAAACATGTTCTTTGCATATTTATCTTACTGTCTGTATACTAGTAGCGTACTGGTACAAGAATCTCTCTACGTCAGATATTCTCAACTTCCATATAGACTGTTTATACAGGGTGAAAGTGAAATAGCCTTGCAGATTTCCAGAGCAAATAGCTCATGTTGTATGTAACAAAAAACTATAATATATTGGTGGAAAGTTCATAGTTTTTTTTTTTTTTTTTCAGAAAAAAGTTTTGTTTAACAATATCTTATTCGATAACTATTGCGAGTAGGATCGTGATTTTTGTTCATATCGATAGGAAATCTAATAAAGAATAATTTATCCCTCTGGCATGCATGCACAGTTATCATTTAAATTTAATTTTAAAAACCTCTGAATTCAAGCCATTGCACAATGCAAGCAAGTGGCAATGACTCAACAGACAGCAGCTCACCTAACAAGACACACCAAGTTCGTTGACCTCTTACATCTGTATCACAAATAGTGTGTGTTAGCGACGATGTTGTCAGACTGCCGAAACTTCAAATTTAATTTTCTAATTAATGTATTTAATCATAAAAGGTAATATAGGTTTTCAATTCATTTACATGTACCCTATCATCCCTTTCAATCTGCAATATTGTTTCACTTCCACTCTGATACTACAACTTTTAAAATGTTTTAAAGGCATAATTTTGTTCTGTCTTTCCAATGCAGTATAAGGAGCTTAACATCATCCTTGCACAAACATTTATTTATTTAACCTAATGCTCAGACACTTTGAACCATTGGTTTTTTTAATTGGGTTACTTTACGATGCTGTATCAACATCTAGGTTATTTAGCGTCTGAATGATATGAAGGTGATAATGCCGGTGAAATGAGTCCGGGATCCAACACCGAAAGTTACCCAGCATTTGCTCGTATTGGGTTGAGGGAAAACGCCGGAAAAAACCTCAACCAGGTACTTGCCCCGACCAGGATTCGAACCTGGGCCACCTGGTTTCGCAGCCAGACGTGCTGACCGTTACTCCACAGGTGTGGACGAACCATTGTTACCAGTCTTCTAGCTTCCCAATACACACAGAGGAAGCTGGTCTAAGAACGAGTGGGGTTGCCTGTTCGAAACCTGGATATGCAGGGAACCTTACTGTGTTGTTCTTTTGTTCCACCTCGGTGATTCTGAAGCGTCTTACATTTCATGAGTTGGTCCTAATTCATTGTAACATCCATATTGCATAGCATGCTGTTTCGAGGTGTTATCACAGTCTACTATATACAGTCACGAAGCTTGAGTTTTGAGGGTGCTAGAAACAATAGACTGTGACGGTACTATTTTGCATTGCCTGTGATGAGGCGATATTAGCGATCCTAGTGGTGAGCAACTATCTAATGTTTGCATATTTACTACGTATTGAGCTTCACGACTGTATATACTAGACTGTGGTGTTATAATGTTGATGTGATGTAGATGTTTTGCCAAACGTTCATGACGTATTATTGCGTAGAATCCCGCCACAGTTTCACTTTCTGAAGATTCTGCTATCATATCTCTTATTATTTAGAGATGCCAGCCCATGGTGTGTCTTTGTTTGTCTCATGAAGGATTTCACATCTTTCGGAATTGGAACTGGATTTAATAAGTGTAATTTTAGCTGAATGGAAGGTGTATGTGTAATCAAATTATCTTTGTACAGGACCCTTCATAACTAAGGCCCGGTTGCAGAAACGCAAATCAAATCAGTCCCTGATCGCCAATCAGTTGATGTCTGATTTATTTGATTGTTCATTGCGTTGCACAAACGTGAATCTCCAATCAACTTGTCTCAATTTACTAATTGCTGATTTGAGAAAGAAATACATTTGACAACAGCGCTATTTAGCAACCAGAGCCAATTTGATGCTCCTTAAAAGTCGCGAAACGAATGCATCAAGTGGGCGGTGACTAGGAAAACAAGTGAATGTTCAAGTGAATGTTTTGCTGTTTTGTTGCTTTTTGTAGAAAGGAAACAGGCGGATTCTATTTGTATAGAGACTACAATATAGTGAAACAAAAATAAACGTGAGGTGGCTTCTGTTGTGGGATTTGCTAGGGGAGTCGATAAGAAATTGGAATATGCATAGCCTCCATAACCTTTTCTATTTCGATAAAGTTCGGCATCATTTCAACCAGGTGATCAGATGGGGATGTGAGCAGTCTATACAACCAATATTAGGCTACTCTTGGAAATCCTGACATGACTGGATTTCAAATCATTCCCTGTTTGAAGTTTGGGGATTTATGAGACCCTGTCATAACAAAGCAATTTCATACGTAACATTCCTAACTACTCGGCAAATAGTTGATTTGTGGACCCTAACAAGATAACCCAAGACCGCCTGAAAAATTCCAACAGCATAAAATCTCAGCATTATTAGAACTTGGTTCATAGGAGAAAGTGAAAGGTTTCGATTTGTCTGTCTGCATATATTTGTTTCAATCTCTGAAAGTAACAAAACACACGAATCCTTACTTAACCTAAATCTTTGCTCAAATTTTCTGTCATTATACATAAAAACAATTCATGTCTGTCACGGAAACGCCTTCTTCTTAATAATATTTTTTTCATTCTAAAATTTCATCAGAAGAATCCATTATGTCGAAAACAATATTATTGCGCTATAACTATTTACTATATAATTACAGTAACTGCATTATAAACAGAACAACATAAATAGCCTACTTAATCGATGATCAGTGACTTAACCAGCAAAAATCTGTTGATCAAATCTGATGGAAGACTGATCTCCGATCAAACACTGATTGTTCTTTCTGCAACAGAAATAGAACTGATGGCCAATCAAACCCTCCTTGATTGCCAATCATATTTTGATCGGTGTTTCTGCAACCGGGCCTAAGAAGTCAGCTTCTACATTACTTTTAATCCCAACATGGGAGGGAATCCGTTGGAATGCGATTTATTTTCATATGCCATTTAATTATTTAAGCAGTGTTCTGATTTCTAGCAGTTCTGAAGTCAGGAGCTACTCTATTGTAACTACGGATTGAATGGTTAAAATGGAGTTACAATATGTAGGCCTAATTAATTTCTGAAATTAATAGTCTGATACATGTTCGGATAGGGTGATGTACAATACTTCTAATTCCCCAAAGTTTGTTTTAAATTTCCTAACAGAAGCATAAAATGTATATAGTTTACTATTTACTTCAGCAGCAACACTTCATCAATTAATATCAGTGAACCATTAATGAAGATGTAGCCACTCCTTTTATGGGTTTGTGTTGGTTATTACTTTCAATGCTACGAGTTTTAAGGTTTTGTTTTTAGTTTCTCCTTTCGTTACTTTTTCGTTCTTATCTAATTTGTAACATATGTGTGTCTCCTGCTGGTTATTCTGGGTTCAGTAACTCTTGTTTTAGCTTTTAGAATGTAATTTATTTATAATTTTTGTATGTATTGTATAAATTGCTTTTGAGTTTTCAATTTCCTACGTTTTCTCTTGTAATAAACCCAAAATATTTTTGAGCATAGCCTAATTAATTATATGAGCCAGTTTCTTTATAGGAGATTACGAGTGACTTCTAACACTGTGATGGGAATAGCTTTACTGCTGCTGTGAATACCCTCATCTTCTTGTTTTGAACTAAGTGCAGCTCCTTTGTATGAGCAGTTATCAAAGACTTACCAGTACATGCTTATAAAATTACTGGTTAAATGTACCATTTATATGTATTATTGGGGACAAAGTGTGAACTTTCCATTTCTTCCCAGTAAGTCTCTTAAGTCCTTGCTGAGATAAATTCATTATAAACATCACAATTGTTAAAATACCGTACATATTTTCGTACATTATACATAGTTCCAGCAGTCAAATGTGAAAGTGAGACTAATGATTCTGCAGTGATTTTTAATAAAAAACTGCAAGATTATTTGATAAAGGATCTATTAAAAGAAAAAGAAAATATGCACACATGTATTCCCACAAGAACTTTACGGATCAATGTTTTAACAAATCTGTGGGTTTGTGCAGCTTCTCTGTCGTATAGAGTATTTGAAAGATAACTTCATAAGACATATTGTATAATTTTGCAACAACTCCCAAAGTTGTGCTGTTCATTTTCACGTATTTGGGTGGATTTATGTTTTTAATTTTGAGTTTGACTTAGCTAAATAATTTTACTTTGTTTTGTTTCCTTTGTATTTATTAATGAATAATTTTTGGTGACTGGTTCTTCATTACATGTGCATACATAAGTATATAGTATTTATTTCATAATTTTTATAGCATAAAACATTTCTCAAAAGGAATAGTATCATTCCTTTACTTCCCATTTAGGCAATCATCTGGCCCAATTTTATTGAATTTGCTTCTTCCCTTTCTTACTTTGTTTTGTTTCCTTTGTATTTATTAATGAATAATTTTTGGTGACTGGTTCTTCATTACATGTGCATACATAAGTATATAGTATTTATTTCATAATTTTTATAGCATAAAACATTTCTCAAAAGGAATAGTATCATTCCTTTACTTCCCATTTAGGCAATCATCTGGCCCAATTTTATTGAATTTGCTTCTTCCCTGTGATTACTACTTCCAAATTATAAGTAGGAAAGAATCTATATAGAGATTTGGCAGCCCTGTAAAAGCAGATTTTGGCGTGCCTTCTGTCTATCTGCCTGCCCATCCATCATTTTTAATCAATTTGTGAAGGGAAAGATATCTGTTGAACTGATGGAAGTTAAACACGTTTACATAAAATAACAGCAATATTGATTTTTTTATCATTCCAATTTTAATATAAGTACCATCAAAGCGAGTATGATGTATTGATTTCTGTTGGATATACAAAATTACATGGAAAAAATATGTATCACTATCTTTTATATGAATGTATGGACAGAGTTGTGACTTAGGTTCCCATATATGAATGGGTTATTTATGAAAGGGCTTAAGTCTTGAATACTAAATTGTTAGCAGTTAAAGAAAAACTGCTTATAAGCCGAAATTTTGAAATTAAGGCTGAAATAAAAATTGTATCATAAATTCTACAAAGCATTTAGAATGTGAAATTTAGTCTCTTCATATCTAAATCGATCTACACCCAAAGAGCAGTTATTACATTACAAACTTATTTTCACAAAAAAATGACTTGGGCCCTTTCATAAATAACCCATTCATATTTTGTGTTGTAGATCGTTATTAATTTGTTTCCTTTTTATTTCTTTCTAAGATACTGGCAAAAGTCTGTTTTCGCTGTCACTTTATGCTCGTGGAGCAAATTGACAAGACTGCATCCCTCTACAGTCGCTCTATTCAGGATCATCATGTATGTCTTCTGATTAAGGTAAGGTATAGTTAGTAGAGTTGAAATTTTCATGAAATATTTTGGAAAAATGGTGATATATTTGTATCTACTACATTTTGCTCAACATATGTCATGTAGCTTATGGGTCATTCTGTGTAAAAATATAGGTTTGAAAACCATGCCATCTCAAAATTATAAGATATTTTATTGCTATTTTCTATGTCCCCTCTATGAATCAGCCGCAATATTGAAGTGTCATTGACCATAGTTACATCATAAGGGATACCTAAAACATACACGTGCAGGGGGGGGGGGGTGGCGCGTTTTTTTTTTTTCCTCACCTATTATGTCCCTCATTTTACATTATGTGTTGCCATCCTTGATGATATAGCATTTGTGTTCACCATGATAGATATTTTCGTCCAAAAAATATGACTTCTTCAGGAGGGAAGTAAAGCTGAGATACATCGTCACGTTTGTGGTATATAAAAGCCTTATGACAATTGATTGCTTAATATTATATGCAAAATTATCATTGCTCTTTTTATTGTCAACGTACAGCTTTTGCATACAGGTGTGGATGGCTGTGTTGAGTAGACCTGGATTAACTTTTTGTTTAAGATTAGGAACTACATAAGTGCAAATTTTTGTTCTAGCCATCATCATCTATCGTCCTGTTATCAAGAGTAAGGAATATTTCGTCTTACAGATAGTCCCACTTAATGCTACTAGACTGTAGCAAATTCCAGGAAGGTCCACAACTGAAAAATTATCGAACCACATGTACAGCTTGTCCAAGTCAAGTCTGCGAGTGGGGATATCGGGATGGAATGTAGTGGCAAAACACAGTTGCCACATAGGTCACTTGATGCTCAGATTTCAACGTGTGCACATCGTTTAAAATACACTATGGAGCGCACGCATCTTTTGCCCTTGTCTTCAGATAAAGGCAACAGTTACGCTGTCTCCCAGCCTCCCCCCTCATGCAACTTTCTCTCCTATGCCCACGCTTGCCAATCAGAATGCCAAACCTCACTGTCAAGCAGAAGTAGAAGTGCAGTCTATTTCAAAGTGTCTTAAATTGTTATCGCTCTATGAACTGAAGTGCAGTAGGAAAACTTTGCTGTCATATGAGACTGTACTGGTCTCCTCTCGTTACCGCCTCCTTTCATTACAGAACTGCCTCCAACTTCCCCTCTTAGCTCACAGACTTAACTTGGTCGAGCTGTACAATGTTGTAATTGTATTTATTCTCACGCCCATTTATCACTTCCATTCTTACGTGTTTCTACCCATGATATCTGAAAAGAATACCCATAAAATGTTCTTTAACTGTGACTGTGTATTATTAAAATACATGTTAAAATTAAATACAGGTAAAGGCTTAGATGACATAAAGGTGCATGTGGGATTTGGAGGTACAGCTCTGTGCTTCGATGTCTTCCTCACTAGAATGAGATGGTGTTGACCACACGTACTGACTGCCTTTGTACCCCTGGGAAAGATGTGGTACTCTATTTGACAGTAGGCTTAGTGGACCTCAAAGCCATTCTGGGAGTTCAGCAAAGAGAAAAACTCTACCACCATCCAGATTTATTGAACCCAAGACCATCAGTCCATAGCTTTGATCCCTCAATTGAGCTACCTGGCCACCAGAATTAAATAAGAATTTATCTTGTAAAAAATATTTTTATTTGCTGTAACAGATCTATTTTATTACAGTCTGGAAATAATGGAAGTGATACCAAGATCTCCTTTGAGGGGAAGAGCAACTGCGAAGGACTTCTCACGAACATTCTCGTTGAAATTGAAACACTATTCCATCCCACAGAGCCACTAGATTCATCAACATAACTCCAAAGCATTGACCACATGCAAAACACCAACCCATTCCAGGATCAACTTTTTGAAAGTGGCTGCAGTCATTAAATGCTATTGTGTTTGTTAGATATCCACACATAGAAATTGTTTGTTTAATCTGTTCTTTTTGTGTTGCTAGTTTGAGTTGTATACAGTTGATTTGTAATTTATTTTTATGAATTTAAAGCAATGTATCTAAAATTGTGGCTGCTGTTTGAAGGATTACTGAGTGGGTTTGCATGGTCTGGATCTCGCATCATGCCCAAGACTGCATTGTTTCTAGTAACGTGGAAACTTACAAATATGCTTTATTGATGATCAAATAACATGACTGATAACTAAGTTACTGCCAGTGCGAAAATTTTCAGAATTATGTAACAAAGAAAATGGTGTTAGAAAATATCATTAAAACATTCCTATGTTAAAAAATAAAAAGGTATGAAACATACTGGAAATGTGATTGTATTTGCATTGTTGAATTTTTATTTTTACATTAAGGAAGTTTGGTTTTTATATTTATGGGTAAGTTAGAGAAGTGATAAAAGGGAATTTGTTCAAAGAATCTGAAAACAAAATGATTTGTATATTTACAAAAAAAAAAAAAAAGAAGAAGAATATTTTACAGAGAGGAAGTTTCTTGATACACAATATGAATAAGTTCAGTGAACTGCCTACCGCGTAAATGTAAATAAAAATTAATAATGAAAAATACTATTTGTTGTGAATAAAATTTCCTCTTTTTTTATTTATTTCATGAAAATTATTTATACGAGTTTTGTTACTGGTGAACAACTACTGCCCTGTGTGTGTCATATTCAAGTAGTTTTGCTCCTATTATATTGTAGGTGGACTAAGGTATGTATGCTACAGACTATAGTGTTGATTTTGTCTTGGAGTAATATAATGTGAAAGTCGTGCAACTAGTCACCCTTGTTGAACTTCTCGTTATTAATATTTTTAAATACCTTTAAAAATCTCATATTGACATGCAAATGCATAAATTCAAATTTACGTTGTTTATAAAAGAACAAAAAATGTATACTAGCATTTAGGAATACTAATTCGAAATGTTTCTGCTATCACTTAATGTGAAATATATTTGGTCATACAACCTGTTTCTCCTAAGAAACGAGTGTATTTTGTCCGTGTGCTATTCAGGAAATATTTTATTGTTTCTTAAAGGCAGTAGGTTTGTTATGTTAGAAAGAACTCGTAAGTAAATATAATTGATACATTGACAATTGACTAGTCGTAAGATAACATGCTGCTTTCTGTTCAAGTGTTCCACAGTTTGGTTTCTAATGTTGGTTACAGTTAAAAATATTTATTGATTTTCTCTATCATGCCAACTAGATTCCAGAACATTGCAGTAAATAGAGTACTCTTTTGTAAATTTCTTCCCATTTATCAGTCCGAAAATTTATGATTTGCAAGTGATAATTATCTGGTCAACAGCAAAATTGCGACATAAGTGGTATATACAATTTTTGATTAATTGGACCCCCTTATGACGAAACTGTTACTGAAAGTTGCCAGTTGCTTCGTATTTTTATAGTATGGCATATACTTATGACAGGAAGTTGTAACTAGATAACAATGTAGAGGAATATAGGGGATGAATAAACACACTTAGAAGGACGAGCTGGGTTTATCTTAGGTTTGTTATTGTGAGGAAGGGACTAAGATAAACATACAAAACAAGAATTCATTTACAGTAGATCTCCTCAGTGCCTGAGAAGTGTTTCGGTGTGCAGATGTGATTTACTAACAGATAAAACTCAAGTAAAAACTTCGTCTTAAAACGCTACAAAGAAATTTGTGACATAGTGTAAAATTAATTTATAATAGTAAATAATAAATAATAGTGATAAAATTTTACGTGTTGTTAACAATGCCATGTAAGTGCATAAATGATCCTAACAGTTTTTCTTACATTTGCGGGCGAAGTGGTGTTTGCTGTGCAGTGGAGAAATATCACTCCTGTTATAAAAACAGCTTACAATCTTTATATTGGTGAATTCTGCAAATTAGGAGACTAAAATAAGAGTTGGGCTCCACATATCTGTTGTAAGACTTGCTACACGAATCTTGGAGCCAAGAAATCACATTGACGACTGTCTATTTTGTATGGTACCACCACTCCGAGGAACGACGAATTATAAAAAGAAGACCATTATATACCCCAACATACATTCTGCTACTCGTCCTGTACCCCATAGTGATGAGCTACCTGTTCCTACACCCCCTGAATCATATTCCATAGATTCGGAAGAAGAGCCTTGTGATCCAGAACCATCCACATCTACAGATCCTGACTTTGCACCTGATGTTAAAGCTGAACATCACAAAATTAGCCAAAATGAACTAAACGATTTAGTGAGAGACCTGGAACTTTCTAAAGCCAAGGCAGAGCTGTTAGCCTCCAGATTCCAACAATGGAACTATCTTTCTGAAAATGTGAAAGTGACATTTTTTCGTGACCGTCGGAAACATCTTGAGAAATATTTTTTCTGTAGAAGGCGATTTAGTGTTTTGTAGTGATGTTAGTGACTTATTGAGTGCTCTGAACATTAATCACATTTCTGATCAGTGGCGGTTGTTTATAGATGCCTCAAAATTAAGTCTCAAAGCTGTATTACTCCATAATGGCAATCAGTTGCCGTCAATTCCTATTGGTTATTCAGTGCATATGAAGGAATCATATGACAGCCTGAAACTCCTTCTTGAATCAATTCATTATAACACTTATCAATGGAAAATATGTGCAGACTTCAGAGTAATTGCAATATTAACTGGACTCCAACTAGGCTACACTAAACACTGTTGTTTCATATGCGAATGGAACAGTAGAAATAGAGCTTCTCATTTCATTAAAAAGGAATGGCCTTTACGTCAAGCTATGGAAAATGGAAAAATGAATATTAAACATGAACCTCTGGTGGAATCTGAGAACAGTTTAATTCCTCCACTACATATAAAACTTGGTTTCATCAAAAACTTTGCTAAAAAGTTGGACCGAAATGGACCGGCATTCAAATACCTAGTTTCAAAATTTCCTAAAATGAGTGAGGCCAAGTTAAAGGAAGGAGTTTTTGTTGGCCCACAGATTCAACTTCACCAAGATGAGATATTTGAATACCTTTTAAATGATGTTGAGAAAGAGGCATGGATTTCTTTCAGAGAAGTCGTAAATAATTTTTTGGGAAACGAGCTGAAAACTATGAGGACCTTGTTACGAATTTGCTGTCTTCTTATCACAAAATGGGATGCAACATGTCCCTTAAATTACACTTTTTACACTCCCATCTGAATTGTTTTCCTGAAAGTTGTGGGGAAGTAAGCGATGAACATAGGGAATGTTTCCACCAACAAATATCATTAATGGAAAAACGTTACCAGGGAAAGTGGAGTGCAAGAATGCTTGCTGACTACTGCTGGACAGTCATCAGGGATGCTCCTCAACTCGACTACAAGAGGGAAACAAAGAGAAAGCACATTTAGAAAAGGTAAGCGATGTTTTACAAGACATCAGACAGATTTTCATAGAAGAAATGACTATCGAATTTTTCTTAATATTAATATGAAACCAGAACCAACCTAGCCTTTTTGTTGTCATATTCGTGTTCAGCATAATGTGATCCTTTAGAAAAGTGAGGTTTCATTCATGTCACAAACAAAAAGTCAAAATTTGTGCAACTATATTCGTGAAAAAAATATATAGGTATTTCAAATGTACTTTTATAACTTTTATTCTACAGGGCGAGTCAAAACTAAGGTATTGGCATTCCTTATTTCTCGTAGTGATACAGTCTGGCATTGAGATTGCCAGCTTTTGCAGATAACATTCTTGCTATTTCACAGCACTACAGTGTGGCAAGTGTTCTTTCACATAACTAGTGAATTATTTATTTTAAGAAAATGAATAGAATCTTACCTGAATTTCAGAGTAGTTGCTCAAAAGTCTTTCATTGTTTTGTACACTTGTTGCAGTGAGATATGAATATATGTGACAGTTGCTGGACCTCATCCACATTAATATTGCGTATTAGTCGTATTATTTCATCTTTGAGAGCCTCCAGAATGCGCTTTTTTAGGGTACTACTAGGTAAAAGACATATACCAAGAAGCCTGGAGACCAGGCAAGCCATAATCCACTGCTTATTATGCTGTCAAAATTTTACGAAGGGCTTTTATTGAATGTATTGTGTGTGCTGTTGCGACACCTTGCTGAAAACTGTGTAGTTCTCTTGTTACTCCATGGGAAGTGAAAACAGTCACAAATTATTTTTCGCATAATGCTCTGAACTGTTAGGTAAAAATATATGCACCCAACTATTCCTCACACATTAATCATATACCATAGTCTCAATTTTTTTAATCGTGGATTGAGGCTTCATAACAAAAATGGATTTCCAGTATCCCAATACTGAATATATAATTTCAGCATTCACATAGCCGTTCAGGTGAAATTAAGCTTTATAAGTGAAAAAAAATTAAGCATTGGGTCAATAATTCTGTCGTGGATTGATTCTAACATTCAAAGAGAGAATAATGGGCGTGCTATCAGATTATGTGTACTCAATTTATGAACAACTGATAACTTGTAGGGATGAAACTAAAGAAATTTCAAGCCTTCGACCACAGAACATTGCGATTTATTTAATTCTTGTGCTAGGTGATGGTACTTTAACCTAGGCTCAACTCCACACTGACATAACTTCGAGTGTTTGTTCTGTTAGAGCATGCTTTGAACGTTTCTTGTTGATAAAGGAACCTGTTTCTCGCTAATTACTAAGTAATTTAACGACACACTGTTTGAGTGATTGTGCAGCTCCTGAGGAACACTGCCAAAACGATCTGGAAAGATTTGTCTTTAGTACCGTGCATTTTACTGATGTAAATTTTATACCCATTACAATGACTTGAGGAAAGATATTGACTAGGCTTTGGATAGTGAAGAATATCACTTCGAAACTAGTCAGTCAGGTAATTTCCTCATATTAACACAGTAAAGATGATATAAAGTTAATTAGTAAAGATATTTGTTCTATTGGTATTAAAGTAGAATGAAGAGAAATTGCAAGGTGATGTTCGTTTTCTATATTGGAAGGTATAAATGCAGGGTATTAAAAGTAGGTACACAATTTTATGCCCAATTAATTTTTATTTTCAGTGATTCCTCCATGGTGAGCTGAACCAACTACAATTCGCGGATATAGTACTGTAACTATATAACTGCAAATCTAATGTTTTGAAATAATTAGGAAATAGTTTTTGTGCATCCAACCTATTGTCTCCATGTGTCGTAATGCTGTGTAGGATATTTTCTAAATAAATTATTAAGCTTAAAAAACTGTAATGAACCTCCAAGCTTACTAAAATAACCCACTGAAGTAGATAACTCTGAGCCAGGCACTACATCCCATAAGAAATATAATGGGATGCACGCACAATTTTCGTCTTCTCCCGTCCATTTCAGTATCTAAAAAGGTGCCAGGCACAGTTCACCACTTTCGTTTTTATATACAACCCCATTTACTATCTCATTTCCTTACCTCACACTCTTATCTGTTCTCCCGCTTTGTCAGAATAAGTTTCCTAGAGGGGAGGATGCAAAAATAAGATAAAATCTTTGCCAGTAATTTCTAACTGTAGTGCGAAACTGTAAACCTGTGAAATGTTATCGTGTTATGTAAGTTGTGAAGAAATTAATTCAGGTATCACTTTATTAAAATCTTTGCTTTCAATATTAATATATTATGAAAACTAAATTTCTGTTAAATAATTTATTTGCAAGGTGTTTAAATATTCACCAAAAACAGCAACGTGCTAAAGTTAACAGATCTGGAAAATTCAATTTGGATGTTTATTAGACCTAAAAAAATTGGTTGTGTGGATGAGATATGGAGAAGTGTTCTTCTGTTTCCCGTGTGTTCTTCTTCCTAGGTAAACATAACTAGTCAAAAGGGATAAACTAAGACACACAAAATCAAAGGTTCGTATGAATAACATCTTCAGTTTGTCTGTGCTGGTTAAAGAAAATATTGAAATTCACTTAAACTTACATTACAGACTCGTGATTGCAAAACATAACGAGCAACTAAGACACACAAAATCAAAGGTTCATATGAATAACGTCTTCAGTTTGTCTGTGCTGGTTAAAGAAAATATTGAAATTCAATTAAACTTACATTAGACTCGCGATTGCAAAACACAACGAGCAAGTTGAAAACAGATATGCCCTAAATTTAATAATAAATTGTATGAGATTTTAAACAGCGGTAGATTTAGTATTAACAAGGTATGATAAATCCGAGACTTAGAATACAGGGGCATGTTTCGTGAATTAGTTCACTTCAGTTCTGAGTTAGATAAAGACTTAAAAAGTTAAACGAGCACTTAACCAAGTCAACAGCATTTAAGGGTACGTCTAAAATCATTCAAAACGACTTGCTTGACTGCATGTTGAAAGTGTACCATGTTTCTATCATTGTTTATCATACGACTGATGTTTCAACTCCACCTACTATTACGTTATGAGTCACCGGCGTAGCTGTGTCGGCTAAGGCATTTGCCTGCCAATCCGGAGTTGCTTTCGGGCGCAGGTTCGATTCCCGCTTGGACTGAGAACCTGGTTGGGTTTATTCCGAGACTTTCTCCAATCATAAGGAAAATGTCAGGTAATCTATGGCGAATCCTCGGCCTCATCTCGCCAATTCCATCGACGCTAAATAACCTCGTAGTTGATACAGCGTCGTTAAATAACCAAGTAAATAAATTACGTTATATTATTGATGGAATGCCTGTCTGTTAACCGACAAGTGTGCGTTTTTCCTCTAATTTGTCTGGATTGTGTGTACAGTTGTATACATTTTAATGAGTTTAATAATAATAATAATAATAATAATAATAATAATAATGTCATTGTTACTGTTTATTTTTATTTTTCTCTCTGGCACTAGGCATTAAATGTTTATGAGCCGCCACTGATCTAAGCCATAAAAGTTTGCACGTTGGCTTTTTAGAAAGGTTCATTTTGCAAATCAGTCACTTCAACTTGTAAGTCCAGTTTGACATTCATAATACTTAAGAAGAAGAATTTTCAAAAAGCAGAAAATCATTTTTCTTAGCATGGAAGTTGGTAAATCTTACATCCTTAATTTAAAAATTTCTGTTTTCAAATATGATAGCATTATTATTATTATTATTATTATTATTATTATTATTATTATTATTTAACGATGCTGTATCAACTGTACCAAGTTATTTAACATTGATGGGATTGGTGATAGCGAGATGAGACCAAGGATTCGTCAAATTATTACCCGATATTTGCCTTATGGTTGGGGAAAACCTCAGAAAATACCCAACCAGGTAATAAAATTAATATTGGTTTTGTTTAAGCTCAACTATTCACAGGTCTAATTTTGGCATGAAAGATTTTAAATTGTCATACAGATGCATGTACAATGGTCTGGTATTTTCCTTGGAGATGAGTGTTAAGTTCATTAAGATGTCCTGTTAAATCTCAGAGGAAACCCTGTCTCGAACCCACATTGCATTCTGCAGCTTAGGTATTTTCAACCCTAAGAGAAATTAAAGACTAACTATAATACAAAATTGACGAAAGCAAAAATATTACAAGAAATAATATCGAGCCTAGCTGTTGTTTCATAAAGTCGTATACTCTGCTGCATAAGTCAGAAACCCTTTAAGAATTTTCCTCATCTCAGCCATCTGACGTCACAGTAATATGTGAAATTATCATTATCCTTATTTGAATCGTGCAAAAGCTGCCTGAATTGTATGTGACATAGGGATTTTAATTTAATATTGTTCATTGTTTGCACAACATGCA
This sequence comes from Periplaneta americana, assembly GCF_040183065.1. Lineage (NCBI taxonomy): Eukaryota > Metazoa > Arthropoda > Insecta > Blattodea > Blattidae > Periplaneta > Periplaneta americana. The sequence goes on from NC_091126.1 coordinate 46,479,862, forward strand.
TTAAATTGGTGTATGTGCATAATACCAGGTCTACCGGCAGCGACCTATACAGCTCTCCACTGTTGTGCGGGAATGTTATGCAGTAGGGTGTATTCTCTTGCCAGTGAAATTCATGATTGTTTCGCGTTATATTATCACTTACCTCAGTTTTCGAAATGCTGCCCTCCTGGCGCGAATTTTTGGTGGCAACTTCTCCAACACGAATATTTAACTAATGTATTGTTCATAAATACACTTTGTTCGATTATAAACAGCAGTTGAGGCAGATATTTATGGTCGGTGGTGGACAGGTGGTGAAAGAGAGCAATAAGACAGTGGATGAAGAAGATATTTATGGTCGGTGGTGGGCGGGCAGTAATTCACTGGCACGATATTTCCTTGACCCATACAGCTACGAAAAAGAACATGGTGTACAATGATATTCCTGATTGCTTTAGATGTGCTTTGAAACGCCTAACAAAATGTAGCTTCTCTCCACACATTGCTGGTGTACCATCAGTACAAACAGAAACCAGCTTTAGCAGTGACATTCCTTTGCTTTCCAGTATATTTAAAAATGCTTTGATATAAGCGGGACTAAATCCAACAAATATTCTTGAGGTGACAAACTATTATCCACACATTGAATGAATATTGCTAACTGGGATGTATTCGTTGTGTCAGTAGTTTCGTCCAAAGTCTGGTTGAAGTTTTTTTTTTTTTTCCTGGGTTTTCCTGGTAGCCCATTAAGAGCAAATGCTGAAAAACTTTCGACACTGGATCCTGGGATCATTTCAACGTCATTATCATCATCTATTCTGCCTACTTCATACTCATAATATGTCAGGCTATCATATGGGGCTAACAGAATCTGACCTAATAGACGCTCCAACCACAGAACAGGATTCTTCACATAATCGCTAAAAACGTTTGCAGAGGTGCAAATATCTGAACGTCAATATGTGTGGCATTAAAAAAATCTATTTACGATGGCTATTCATAAAGTAACTTCCGTTTTCATATAGCGTGCGTAACAACAGAGACAGTGGCGCTGCTCTTGCGGTGGAGTGTACCTTGAAGCAGTACGCGTCGAGCAGCGGTAAAGTCAAGGTCGTGTCTTTGTACCTCCCTGAGCCACATGCTGTCAAAATGTGTGCTGCAATCGCAAGTCCCGACAGGTGTGACGTACGTTCTATAATAAGATTTCTTGTGGTCAAAAACTGTAAAGCTAGTGAAATCCATAGCCAACTTTGTGAAGTTTATGGGCCAGTCGAAATGAGTGAAGGTGTAAGACAATGGTGCCTATGTTCAAAAATGGGCGAACCAATGTCCATGATGAAGAGAGAAGTGGTCGACCGAGTATTGTGATTGCAGATCTGATTCATTTGGTTGACAAAAGGGTTAGAGCAAACCGCAGGTTCACCATGTCGGAGCTTAGTGAGGATTTTCCACAGATTAGTCGTACTCTTCTGTACAAAGTGACTACCAGTACCGAAAATTTGGGCTACCGGAAACTTTCTGCCAGATGGGTGCCCAAACTCCTTTCTGAGGAACAAAAAGGCGCAGCGGATGGGAGCAGCTCTGTCTTTTCTTGAGCGTTACGAAAGAGAAGGTGATGCTTTTCTCGATCAGATTGTGACAGAAGATGAGACTTGGGTGCAGTATGTGAATGCAGAAACAAAGCTTCAATCAATGCAGTGGGGCCATACTCACTCCCTGAAAAAAACTCACAAAGCGTCGTCAAACACTTTCCACGAGGAAACTCATGGCAACTGTCTTCTGGGACAGAAAAGGAATTTTGCTAGTGGAGTTCTTGGAGAGGAATGCCACAATTAATGCTGAGCGTTACTGTAACACACTAGCAAACTTGAAAAGGGCCATTCAAAACAAACGTCGTGGAATGTTGAGCTCTGGGGTGATTTCCTGCATGACAACGCTTGGCCGCATACAGCACGTCGTACTGCGACCAAACTGCAAGTGTTCAACTGGGAAGTATTGGATCATCTTCCCTATAGCCCAGATTTGGCGCCTAGCGATTACCGTCTCTTCATGCACATGAAGACGTGGCTTGGCTCGAAGCACTTTAACAATGACGAAGAGTTGAAAACCAGCGTCGTAGGTTGACTTCAGTCACAAGCAGCCGAATTTTACAATTGCGAAATTTCAAAGCTCGTCAAATGCTACGACAAGTGCCTCAATGTGACTGGAAACTATGTGGAAAAATAAACTAGAGTGTATACTTTCAAACGTATTGTAACGCAATTCTGTAATGCCATTCACATTTTTGTAAAAAATAAACGGAAGTTACTTTATGAATAGCTCTCCTATTATAGCTTTGGTATATTCAGAAATTGTTTCAAAACACCTATCTATGGTATACCTAGACAGCTTAATATTCTCAAAATATTGTACTTTGGATATGTTATTCTAGCAACCACCACCAAATATGAATTCTCCGTCATTCAAGTGTAATGCCACTAGTTTTGCTCTGCACGTTGTATGCTTGAAATAAGACGAAAATTTCGCGTATGCAGCGGCATATCATGTCATAGCTCCTATGATAGTCAATCATTTGCACTCAATGTATGAGGAAAGCATAGAAAAAAGAACTCGAAATTAAAATAGTTTTTGAAGAGTGTGGGCAGGGGGAAATACTAATTTCGAAGTGATCTGTTCAAAATAGAGATTTATTCTTCAAAGGTGGTTAGTGGCAAACTTTTTATTTTTCACGTTAGATATGGGGAGGGTCAAAGTGAGAGAAATGTTGAGAAAGAATGAAAATTACTTTTTACTTTTAAAAGTTTCCACTATTCAAAATCTTTACAGGTTTTCCAGTTACGACGAGTTAAATGAGCGTTTTTGCTTGGTGGAGATCTCAAGACAAACATTTGTCCGTTAAAAGGGAAGAAAAGGTGGCTTCGTACAGAAATTTTTGTGCTGATTTCAAATCCGCTTACAAAATATTTACATCACATACATTTTTTTAGTTAATTATGAGTTTTGAGATGTAATAATACATTAAAATAAATGTAATCAAAATATTAAAATACATTTAATTAAATTATTAAAAGAAAGGAATCAAAATGGCAGACGATAATACCTAGTATTCTATACATTGTCAAAGAACTTATAGCTCTGGAGGAGAGGACAGGTAAAAAAAAAAAAGAAAAGTGTGAGTCAGAAAGTAGAGTCTGTGTAGAAAAAAAAAGTTAAAGGTATGTGCGAATTTACCTTTAAAACTAATATCCTGAAAATCTCTCATAATATGAATTACATCCCAGCATATAAATAATTGAAAATAGTGAAATGAAAATGAAAGATGATGATGATGATGATGATGATGATGATGATGATGATGATGATGATGATGATGATGGCGAAATGGGTCCAAGGTCCAACGCCGAAAGTTACCCGCAATTCTGCTTCATTTGGTTGAGGGAAAACCCCAACCAGGATTTGAACCCGGAGCCGCTCGTTTCACGGTCAGACGTGCTATTACTTCACAGAGGTGGATCCTTCGAGCATTAAAGTCTATTTTATGTTCGAAGGGTGGACCTATGTGATCAAGGGGTTACACGGTATCTCTCCCACGTGCCCACATACGTACGTAGTTGGTAAGTTGGTATTACTGATCACAACAGTAAAAATCTAAGTGTAAAATATGGAAATAGGGAACATGGCGGGAGGGCGGAAAGACGAAGTGGAACTAGGTTCAGTAATGTGAGATATTACACAATGTTATAAGTGAAAACGATATGTGATACTTCCCTTTGTTAAATGCATTTATCTGTGATACATAACACATTCAGTAATATATCTTTGAAGTAGTATTTTCGTAATTTTAAACCACCAGATACACAACACAAGAGACAATGAGGTTAGTTGTAAGTGTATCGGATTAATAGCATACCTTTGAACTTCATAACTTTCATATTATTAATATAAATATGCCTGATGATACAGTGGTGTTACAGAAATGAATACTAGAATATTTTGCTTATCTTCGTTACGGTAACAACAGTCTTGGCAGCTGCTTTAAGCGTGAATTACAAATGTACGAGATTATTTCTGTTTGAGATAACTTTGTGTTATTTTTGTGTTAATATGCGGCAAGAAATGTTATTTTGACTTTCTCCATACAACACTTCAGTTTCTTACCTCGGCATTATTAATTCATATTCACACGCTGCTGTGAAGTTAATGCCCAAGCTATGCTATTTGTGGATGGCAGGATGTAAGTTATTTCAGTTATGTGAGTTATTTGCACTTTTTCCTGTTGGAAGGACTAAACAATTCACAGAATTCAATGAGAGCATAGTTTTTATGACTAATGGTTGTAAAAATATTTGGAAATATTATGTAAATTATTTGGTAAAATATAAAGGTAATTATTGCTATTGGAGTGGTACTATGTCAGTGCTGTTTGTCTTAACTTGGTTATGAACAGATGTAATTTTATCGGAAATTGACATTTTTTAAACAATGATAACAGCTATTATAATGATGTTATTAGAAAAATAAGAACAGGAAGGAACTTGCTTGAGAAAGGTGGCCAAAATTCCTATCCTAGTTTCGCAAGGACATAGGCCTAACAGAAATAAAGACACTTATTAGGTTCACACGCAAGGTGCCATACAATGTTAACAGTGGTATGGAGAACATAATTTACCTCGGTTGTTTACTAGCGTTCCTTTATAACGTTTTTTTTTTATTTTCAGTCTATTCAGAATTTTTAATTTGTAATCACGGGGATGAAAACATGGTAATAGATAACATCTGGGATTAAGCATTACATTCCAATGATGTTAGCAGAACTATTCTAAAACACTTTCTGTTTGTTCAGTAGAAAATATCTATATTCCACAGAATTTGTGGAATTTCAGCTCTGATAGTAATAGCACAGTCTAGTACATACAGTCACGAAGCTTGAGGTGATTTTTTTCATTTCTCACGATACAGTGCTCCAAGCGGTTAGCAACTGAAAGTACTAGCCTAGATCATATATGTAACATAAATGATCTAGGGTACTAGAAACAATAGACTGTGCGATAGTAGCGATCCTAGTGGCTAGCAACTAAAGTTCAACCACAGTTTAGTATATACTAAACTGTGGTCATTGGATGCATATTCCCTACGTATTGAGCTCCGTGACTGTATGTAATAGACTGTGGTAATAGAAAACAAAATTGCAATTTGCACATTAACTTACCAGTATGACAGTCAACTGTTTTCTTATTTATTGTTAGGGAGTGGATGTTGATGAAAAGTCATCTTATTTTTCATATAATATAGAAATCTTTTCTACATTAATATCAACGAAAAAGTTAATTCCTTATATTGCATTTTTATTTTTTTTTGACGTTTTTGAACTAATAGGTCATTTTTACACTTTTTCGGCATTTTTTGGGTCATTTTTAATATTTTGAAGAACTTTTTGATCATTTTGAATGCATTTTACTTCCTTCTTTACATTAGGCCTGTTAAATCTTTTTCTAAGCAAACTGATCAGTAGTAGGCCCTACTAGTAATTACCTACTGTATAAGTGAATAACAGTGAAGTTTGAGTTTTATAGTTTGGAACAAACTCTAAAGTCCATCCCTCATTTCATTGAAGGCTTCATCTCGCACAACAGAAGTAATATAAAATGCTTGACAACAACTTAGTTTAAGTGAGGGCTTTGACCACTACTGTTCTTTTGTTGGTATGAGGGTGTTTTTAGAATTCGTGTGGGGAAGGGGGGGAAACTTTCACAGTTTCCTGGACAACAGGACGTTGTGTTCCCAATATGATTCGGAAGGGATGTACTACAGTAGACAATATTTATAATACAAAGATTGCAATAATGCATGCTGCACCCACAATTTTTGTTATTTACGCTCCCCAACTGGAAGGTCTGGTAACAAAAGTGAAGAGCAGAAGGAGGAGGAGACGGAGAATGCACTGATATGGACCATCCCTGATTGAAACACATTGTAAACCCTCATTAAAATTTATAATTTTCCCTTAAAACTTTAATTTTGTTGCATGCTCTTTTCCTTCATATCTGTCAAATTCTAGAAAGTTGCCTCCTCTCTCCGACATTTGCAGGGCAGTCATTGAAACAAGGTGACTTATTTTTAAGAAGTTGTGGTGCGAGTACGGTGAATAGTATTTAAATGTCATTTTCTTTTAATTTTATGTCATTTTTCCATTATTTTAATGGCATTTTAATGATCATTTTAAGTAGATTTTTAGGTCATCAACATCCGCCCCCTACTTATTATGTTTTTGAAGTTAATTTCATGTGAAATGATAACATTTGGATCACATGCTTTTAAAATTAATTTATTCTATATTTTTGTAATTGCGTTATATTACGGTACAAATGCATTTACGTACTTGGCTTCTAATAGTTATGTAACTCATTAGCCATCAGCGTAAGGTGGATGGATGAACTGTGTCTAATAGCTTTCCTGCGCATGCACTACATCCCTCCATAGTCCATGGTTCTCATTGTAATTGGGTAGTTTGTGTCGTGTACCATTGCAGTGATGTTGTTGACAGCAATAAGCTCCAGCTCACTTTGATGCAAATGTGCGACACCACCTGGATGCCATGTATCCAAGTCATGGATTGGTAGTGAGGGTCCTGTTCCATGGCCATCACAGTCACCAGATCTTGTACCTCTTGACTATTTTCTGTGGGATACTATGATGAGTATGATGTATGCTACTTCTGTAATATCAAAGGAGGACCATATTGCACGAATCCATTCAGTGACTCAAATAGTGAGCACACATCTGCACTTATGTGGCCATGTGCGTGAATTTCTGCACTGCCATTTTAGGCTCTGTAGTCAAGCAGGAGGTGAAAATTTTGAAATGTTTTTTTGTAATTTACTGCATAATGTGATGCTCTTCTTGGATTTCTTGAGGAAATGTAGAACACACACTCATCAACATATCCGAACCATTCTCAAACTTTGATGCCACACAGTGCCCACACCATGCATTTCTGGACATTGGTTCCCTCTTGAAAAATGATCAGTTTGCCATCCCGCACAACGTACTATGCTTTGCCGATGTTGTTTTGAATCACCCTATGTAAGTGAAATAATCCTGCATGTTTACAGAGCGAATAGCTTATGTTGTAACAAACAAATGTAATACCGTATTGGTAAAAAGTTTAAACTTTTCTCAGAATTTTTTTTTTCCCAAAATGTTTAACATCCTCTTATTTTGTAACTATTTAGAATAGGACCGTGATTTTTGTCCATATCAATAGAAAATCTAATAAGGAATCATTTTTTCCTTTTGTGTATTTCAATACCATGTAGGGTTTTCGTGTAAATTTCATTTAAAAACCACTAATTTCAACCCATTGAACAATCCGACCAGATTGCAATGTTGTAGCCAGAGAGGGAAATTGAAACTTCCAACTTAATTTCCTAATTAACCGTCTATTTAATCACAAAACATAATATAGGTTTCCTATTCATTTAAATGTACACTAACGCCCCTTTCAATCTGCAGGGTTATGTCACTTCCATCCTGTGTATATACATAGAGTTGACTCCTTGATAATTCGCAGTAATTAATGCACAAACTTTCGCGAAGTATCGAAAATCGCGAATTATTCACACATTTTTTATTATTATTTAAAGTCCAGTAAATGTTACTCTGGCAGGTTTAATTACTAAAATACACTTCAAAATTAAGTACAATATGTTAACAGTGGAAAATATTTTGAAGCATAAAATATTATTCAGTATTGCAGTGGGGTAGAATCTTAAAAGAAGAAACACAAATTTTTCAAAATATAAGAAATCTTAGTTCAATAAAAATAATAATGTTAATGTCGTCTTTTTTTTTTTTTTTTGTTTCTTTGAGAATTGTTCATTTTTTTCTGATTTTTACATAGCAAATTTCTTAAAAGAGGAGAGAGAATAAATCGAGTAAAAACTGAAATGATGTTACTTCACTCCTAATGAAAAAAGATTGTGAATTACCCACAGAGTGAATTAACCACACACATATTATCAGGAGTCGACTGTGTGTGTGCGCACACAGGTAGCCCATATGATTTTGAATATGACTATTTCTTTGTTTCAGATTACGTGTTGTATAAGCAATATAAGCTTATGCTTTGAACTTCCAAGCATCTTGTGTGTCAATGTTAAATCCATATTATTGTGCCTTAACATAATGAGTATGAAGAAGATACGTCGTCGATTGTCTCAGACATTTCGCTTCAGTATTGAGGGATCTCTGTCTGAACTAGCAGAACATTTAACCATTGAAGATGGCGGTACTGTTAAAGAAAATGGTGAGATGAGTGTATAATTATGTTACTTGGTAGTTCAAATTTTTTTCTATGATCTGTAGATCATTTTGCGTCAGAGTGATTTCTTTCTTTTCCTTCACCCGAAGATTTCATCTTCAAAGCTAATGTGAACTCAAATTAAAAACCTTTCTAATAAGCAGCACTCCTACCAGTCTTTAAATGCGCTACTGGCCTCAGTTATGCAGGTCGTAATATAGTCGCAAAAGAATCTCATTTATCATTACCGTTATGAATTTGAATTGCATTTTGGAAGGGGGTACTATGATCCAGCACTGCGCCCTTAGAAGATATATATTGCGCTAAACTTCGAGCAAAGCACATTCCCAATCCACATCATCTGACTACACTAAGGTTTGTTTCATACTAAGGTTTCGAGCAGTCTGAGATGAGACACCTCTATGCATAGCCAGCGTTTACGGAATGCTGAGGAAAGATGATGGAATGGAGATTGAATTGAATGGTGATGTCTAATAGGAGAAATGGGAAAACCCTGAGAAAAACCCCAATTACGACTTTTCCATGAAAAATCCGAGGCCAGGTCAGGACTCGAACTCAGACTGTCTTCATAACAGGCCGAAGGTCTGACCACCCAGTCACTGGTGTGGTAATCGTTAACACTAATATTTGTTATTTATTTACTTATTTATTTAGTTATTTATTTACTTATTTAGTTACGTATTTATTTACTTTTTCACTTATTTACTTGGTTGCAGTGTGTTACAATTTTCAATGACAGCATTAACCTCTGGTCATATAGCTATCATTCACATATCAACATAAATTTTTATATTTACAAGGTAGGCCTATTTACATTATATGCACACATATACATATTTAAACATTTATTTTATATTTTTTAGCTTATTTATTTCCTTCGTTCGCTTTTCTCATACTTTCCAAAAATATGTTCGTAAGGATTTTATTATCTGTTCTTTTGTAATTCTTGATATTTTGGCTAGTACAATTTCATTACAGTACTGAAAAATACCCATTCCTTTTTCGTAAAACTGTCTGAACACATGTTAACAATATAATATAAGTTTTAAATCTTCTATTCCGCCACATAATGTACATTTGGCATTTTCTTTATTACCCCTAAAATCTCTCAATTGCCACATTGCTAACCTAATCCATGCCAACCAATTCCTTATGTATGGTTCTTTACTTCATACAGTTTTAACTTTCGTGTAATTTTGTAGTGACGTTTTGTTATCTATGTAACTATACTCCTGTTTCTTTTCTGTATTGTTATTCCTTTGTATTATAATATTCAAAATATTATTTTCACTTTCATGATTTTCTCTCCACAGTTGTCCCAGTCCAATTTTATCCACTTCACTTTTTAAAGTCGTAGCCCAATTTATTTTATTGCCATTTGTTACCAAATATCTATAACAAATCTTAACAATCTGGTTATCTTCCATTTTTTTAAATTTTAAACCAAGTTTTGCTATTCTTACTTTAATTTCTTCTCTTCTGTTACATCTACCACATTCCAGCATTTCTGTTCCCCTCTGTGCCGAATTGGGGAGTTGTAAGACTTGTTCACGATATTTATCTTGTATTATATCAATTTTCTCTCAACTATTATAATGCCTCCAAATGGGATTACATGAACTGCTAACACCACCACTATGTATGAGTGTGTGTTCAATGTGCCTCCATTGACAAAAGCAAACTCTGTCTGGGCTTCAAAGCTTATACTGCCTCATACTATGGCAGAGACACTTCCAAATGGCATTCTTTCGAAAAAGATGCAAGGTGAATATTGCTCCTCATGCTTTCTCTAGGCTCTATCCCTACCAGCATGTAACTGGAGGCAAAATCATGACTCAGCCATGAACAGCACCATTGACCACTGGTCCACACTCCACACTCACCCACTGTGATGTTCCTCACTGCTTTGTGATGATTTCTACCTCTACTGTGATCTTGTAATACATGGAAAACCAAACCCTGTCTTCCTTGGCAGATGTAGATCTTCCACCGCCTGATCCCACTTGTTTTAGTAGGTACCGAGTTCACGGAATTGCTGTAGGGCACATTGGATGCTTCCAAATGACACATTGATGGCATTAGCCATAAAAAGAATGCTTCATTCAGCCTCAACCAACGTGATAATTCTCACCAATTCTTCTCAACTAAGAGGCGTCTTAACTTACCAAATTCGAAAGAGAAACTGAAGAATATCGACTTTTGAGAGAAAATGTCACACATTGGTAATTCAACAATAGTATGCACCGCACATTAGTAAAACTTAATAGGTTTTACTGCCTGTCGGTGTTTAAAGCCATAAAGTACACCACCTGGCACATAGGGATTGAAAATGGCTTATGCTGTAGCATTTTATGACCTCTTAATATCATATTCATTTTCTGTAGTCATGAAACCTCCATAATTGAATAATTCTCTCTCTAAATTTGTGGTTTATTGATGGTGATTAGCTATTTATGAAGTGATCTACTTTTTGCCAGTCAATGAGTTTCCCATTGTTGCCATACATTTTTCTGTCGAGAACAATATTTTTTTCTGAAAGAGTGGTTTGAGACCCTGTTACTTCCTTCCCCCCAGTGTGCATCTTGGACTGTTGTGTGAAATTTATGTTTTCCTTGCAGAAATAAAGCTTTCTGGTCAGTTAATGATTTCTTTGTTAACCCTATCCATACCTCGTGCACGATATTGTTTTATGGATCTGTATTTATATAAATTTTACTTAGTTTTAAAAACTGAAGTATGGTGTATAACATGTTTTTTTAAGTGCATAAGGCACTTAATTTGCTGAAATATGAGCGAAGTATGTGCTATGTTGGTTAAGTGCTTGGTATTATTTTAGTGTCTAGAGAATATTCTATAATGGAGGCAATGACGGAAGGGAGAAGAGGGAAAGGAAGACCAAGGACCATGTATATGGATAATATTGAGATGATGACAAGGAAAAGAGGAAAAAAAATTGGGGAATTGAGAAGATTGAGGAGATGGATCGAGGTAATCCCGATGCCGTGATGCAAAATGAAAAGATGAAGAAGAAGAATACTCTAAATGTACAGAAAACTTGATACTTCCTCTAGTAGGCTTGGAATAGGCATCAGAAGAGAAATATTCATTGCAGATGATCAGTGTGTGTGAATTCGACAGGATTGACATAAGACTGATGTAGAACGAAATCAATTCGAAAAGGTAATGAGCTACTGTGTCAGTGGGGGGCGAGAAATGGAGGAGGCAAATGTCAGCTCTGTAAGAACAGATAAGAATATCTTATTGAAGCGTCACAATTGAGCAGTGTGTCTTACATTTGTTTGTAAGCATCAGGTTAGAACAGAGTAGCATTGGTGCACTGTTAACTTACTACCCGAAATTGTCTAATATCGCCAGATAGAAATGAAAGAGTATAAATAAGAAATGGAGACAGGGATCCCCTTGTTTCAAGCAAACAGGTCACCAAAATTCCTCTGTTCAAACATGATAATAATGAGCGAGAATGAGTTGCCAATGTTGATTTGTTACCAGGAATCTTTCCCAGTTGTCTAGAGTTGAAGTCTGCCTCCTACAGCAGTTCCATTGCAATCAGTTCGACATTTCAGTCGCAGATAGTGATCTTCTGTGATGGATTTAACTCTTCTGATATCTGTTTCAAGGCTTCTGGGGAAATTAAGTACTCTGCACCTTTAGAATTTTTTACTGAACAGTTTATTATTGTTATCAAGCAGTTAGTCAGCATGGCATGTACTTTGCCAATATTTTATAAAAGAAAAAAATTGTCTTGCAATTATCTCTAGAGTTAAAATCATGATGTGGCAAAATAAAGTTTTAAACTGACTGCAAAGAGCCTAAGCAATTGCTATTCTCCATATACAATCTCAACATGAAGTGTGACAAGTGTTAACAGAGAAATTTTTAGCAAGCCACAAATATTACTGTTGGAAGGACGACGTTTATTACACAAAACAGTTTGGGATCTATACTAAGCTTAAGAGGAGATCATAAACCACCTCTTCGACATAAAATTTACTTAGTCATATGTTAAAAAGTGTTAAAATTGTTAAAAAAGGTATATACCTTCGACAGATGGCCCATTTCGACGCTATGTCACGTCATCCTAAGTGTCTCTTGAACCACTGGTGATCTTGACATAGGAAATTTTTCATGAAATAGAAAAAAAGACGGGTTTCTATTGATTTGTTATCATCATCATCATCATCAACATCAGGACTTAAGTCTATTGTTGGACTGTTTCTTCTTCAAGTGTTGCCTTAGTCTCTCCTTCTAGTCAATGGTCTGCCCTACATCGAAATCCTGTTGTTGGTTTGTAGTTGTAGAGTGTTTTAGGCATCCATTTATCTGGCATTCTTTTTAAGTGCTCGTGCCAATTTTCTTTCATTTTGTCTATCATTCCTATTAAAGTAAATATTTACAATTCATCTCTGATGGATGTGTTTCTTTTTCTGTCCAAAATTGTATAGCCAGCCAATGTTCTCAGAAATTTCGTCTCAGCAGCCTCTATTTTCCTCCTGTCTACTCCATTCAAGGTCAAATTTTCTCAACAGTAGGTAACCATAGGTACTGCCATGGCTTTATAAAATTTAAGTTGTGTATCTTGTCTTGTTTTCTGTCTTAAAATTCTTATTATAGTGCCATATCTCTTGCAATTTTAGGATCTTCGTGTTATTATCATTTTTCTGACAGTATGAAAGATTGAAGCTTAGATAATTAAAGCTGCTTACTTGTTCTATAATTTACTTATTTATGACTGTTTTACGCATGAGGTGATTTTTTCCCCGGAAAGTTAATGTTTTTTGTTTCTGAAGTTGAGACTATAAGTTATATTCTCGTCCAATTCTTGCAAGTTGGTGAGCAGCTATCTGGAGTTATCCTGAGGTGTTAGGTCTACCTGTTTGTCTTCAATAAAATGGTGTTTAAAAGCAGATCATCAATTATAAAATGCCCTGTTAGATTATCCTGTCTTTCTCTAATGGCATGGTCAATATAAATGTTAAAATGAGTAGGAGACTATGGGAATCCCTATTTCACCCCCTTGATTTGTATATTACAAATTTTATTTTCCGTTGTTTATTTGTCAATGCTCATATGAGTATTAAAATACAGGCTGTCAATAATTTTTATATGATCTGTATACTCTTTCACTTGCATTGTAATCCATAACTTATTTCACCAGATTTGGTCGAATTCTTTTACAAAGTTCACAAATATATATGTAGAGAGGTTTATTCACGCCTTTTTTTTCGATTAGTTGTTGAGTTATGAATGTGCAATCTGTACACGGACGAGCTCTTCTGAATTCATTTTCTATCATCAGAGAAGATTGTTACTTATGTTATTTAGTGATCATTTTTGCAAAAATCTTATAGGCTGTGTTTCGAAGACTGATTCCTCTATAGCTATTACAATCATGTCAATCTCTCTTCTTAAGAATTGCATGTATTAATGCTTTTCGTCATTCTTCTGGTATTCAGTGTGTATCGAGATGTCTTTCTTTAAATTCGATGTCTTAGTCTTCTTTTACTTCTGAACACACATGCATTTCGATTTAATACATCAAAAGTTATAAGCAGTACCTTATTCTTTTCTCACAGATCATGGGAACATCCAAATTGGATATATTACAACTAATGTATTGATTTATGAATCTGTAGATTTAAGGATGTGAAGAAGTAAATATTTAATGTAAAGCATTGTTCCTGATCCAGTCTCAGAAAGTGAAAAATTGATACCACAAATCCATAGGTAAAACCAAAAAAAGGGTAGAAGAATAAAATATGGGAATCAACTATTCACATGACGAAAAAGGTTCAAAGAAAGCAAAAAGACTCACTGCACAATTTAATTCAAGCAAAAAAAATTGACTGATTGTACATGCACCTACATAAAAAGTGCCATGAAAAGGTTCCTTCTTTCTCCAGAGAAGCAGTATTTTAAAAGTTTTAGGAGATTGGTTCATATGGTAGCCAGACACTTTTATTAGTGCTCATGATGAAGAGGTCATTATCAGTCGAAAGAGGAATAAAAATTCAGAGAAACGAATTTACTCAAGAACATACAATTTGGGAAAACAAGTGTGCTGGTTATGTTCGTTAAAACCTTAGGCATATCCACTAAATGAGTGAATACTGCTCTCAGTGAAGCACAATCAGTGTAATAAAATTGACAGCAGAGCTAGACATAGAAAAAGGGTGCCTTGTGTTGCAGATGGGGTTATTGAAAAGGTGAAGGACCACATTAAAAAATTTCCTTGCTACAAATCCCACTCTAGCCAAAATGAAAGTGGCAACGTGGAATTTCTTGCCACTCGAATGACAGAAAGGAAAATATATGAACTATATAGAGAGGAAAATAATAAAATGGATGGACAGGTGATAAATTTTATAAGCTATAGAGGTATCCTTCATAATTATTTTGACATTAGAAGAAAGAAAATTAAGAAGAATACACCAACTTCATGTTGGTTCCACTGAAGTATGTGAAGAATATAGAAAAGGCAGAAGGTTTATGTTTTGACTTTTAGCAGAATATACCAATCCATATCTAACTGTATGTGATGTTTTATACAAATGGCAGCTATGATTATACAACTTTGTTAACAAGTCTGAGGACTTAAAAAAATACAATGTTCATCTGGCCACAAACAGGCCAAGAAAACAGTTAACGAGGTTCTTTCAGCATTTACATTTCTAAATATCTTAGTAATGATGTAGAAGAGTTATTTGTTCTTTCTGATGGCTGTATAGGACAAAATGACAATTATGACTATGATGCAGTGTTTATTTACTCAAGTCAACATAGATATATATTGAAGAAAGTGGAGCAAATGTTCTCAGTTCAGCATTTTGCAGTCGTTAAAAAAATGAAAAGAAATGTTGAGTCCATATAAATGTATGTAAGGATGGATTCAGTTAGTTAAAAAGAAATTCCCTGTTTATACTGTAAATAGTTCTTGTTTAGTCAACTCTCCGAAGACAGGTCTGAACCTCACAAGTGATATCAAGAAGGCACCACTTATGAGGCAACTAGGCCAGGAGATAATGAGGTAGTGGCCAGTTCCTTTCCACCTTCATTGCATACATCGCTGACTAGCTACATATTACACTAGTGAGACTTCGGATGCATACAAACAATTGTTCTTTCTCTGACACATATTGTCAAGTGAGATGTACTGTCTGATAATAGATGGTAATGAAATAATTAACTTTAAGAATGGATTTAAAATATTTTTTAAGGTCAGTGTCATTAAAAATAAGAAAACGTTTAGTGTAACAAAATACAAGGGATTCAGGTTCAGTAGGGAACATTTTGATAAAGTTTATGTTGACATCACAGTGAGTAGTATCATGCCACAGTATTTCAGGGTATTGAAACCTAATGCAAAACCAGTCATTCCCTCCAAGAAAGCTTACAATGGACAGATTCCAGTAAACAGGAGAAAAAAAAAGGAAAAAATATATTAATGATGTGAAAACCTTGATGAAATTTTTACATAATGATGCCGTGAATTACATTGAGTCACTTGTTGGCAGTAGTGATAATTTCAGAAACATGTTTTCCGATAAGTCAAGTATATTATATTAATGGATAAAGGTAATCAGTCATGAACTTATCTTTTACTAATGAATGAGATATTATTATAAATGTAATGTAATTCAACTAATGCTTTCAACCACTAATGTCATCTTCAGGTGGTTGAAAATGTTACTTGAATTACATTAAATAATATCATAATATCTCATTCATTAATAAAAGATAAGGGGTGATGTGTGTAAATGTGAGATGCAATGAGTGAGATTGAAGTTCTGAGCTAGCAGAGATTCAAGTTGATTTCGAGACGCAACTTACAATGTACTTGTATAAAACAGCAATTCCGCGAATGAGATGCATCTTTATAGCTAGAGATGTAACTAAATCCAGCTCAGTCGAAACAACACGTGTTTTTAATACAACTCCATTGTTGTGTTGCATGACTGCCTGATCTGAAATAAAAGTAACTTCAACTCTGATGAAAATTCATTGTTGTATAAATTGTTCATTCTAGTTTAAAGATTAATTTTCTTGCATTTGTAAGACTACCATTATGGACGAAGACAGCACAGAATTAACTCTACCTTAATTGAAATGATTAAAGAAAAGTTATATTTTCAAAATCTCAGTTATCAGAGGTCAGGAAAAAGAAGGCTGCAACAATTTTGGAAATAAGGAATAACTCAAATGTAGGGATTGAATTGTTGGAAACATAAGTAACCATAAAAATCATACACATGAAAAGTGGAGTGAGCCACCGACGTAGCTCAGTCAGCTAAGGTGTTTGCCCGCCAGTCCAGAGTTACACTCGGGCGTGGGTTCGATTCCCATTTGGACTGATTACCTGGTTGGGTTTTATCCGAGGTTTTCTCCAACCATAAAGCAAATGTTGGCCTGGGTTCGATTCCCGGTTGGGGCAAGTTACCTGGTTGAGGTTTTTTCCTAGGTTTTCCCTCAACCCAATATGAGCAAATGCTGGGTAACTTTCGGTGCTGGACCCCGGAAGCATTTCACCGGCATTATCACCTTCATCTCATTCAGACGCTAAATAACCTAAGCTGTTGATAAAGCGTCGTAAAGTAACCTAGTAAAAAAAAATAAAGCAAATGTCAGGTAATCTATGGTGAATCCTTGGCCTCATCTGGCCAAGTACCGTCTTGCTATCATCAAACCCATTGACGCTAAATAATCTTGTAGTTGATACAGCATCCTTAAATAACCAGGTAAAAAAAAGCAAAGTGAAAAAATCAGATGTGACAAAATCGGGCTATAAGCCCATAAATCTTAGTTACTGAACATGATGGGTGCAGAATCAAATCCATCAGTAATCAGGATTACAGGTGAGATTAAATTATTAGATTCTTATAATCAGGCTTAGCATATTTGTCACAAGAGCTACATTGAATGGAGTAGTTTCTCCTGGTACATTAATGACGTCAGTCAAAGGCACAAGCAGGTTACTAGACCTCTGTGAGTTCTGACTTGTGTTATGTAGAAGCACACATTGTTACATATGTTTTCATGTCAATTCATTGTGATGCCATTCAGTCATAGAAGAGGTGCACCAGGAGACAAATGCTGCCACCAATAACTACACTGCAGTTGTTTATTTCGGAATTTGGAAAAGATTATTTTTGTGTAAGGAATGGTAACATTCTTAGAATGTATATTTTTTGTCATTTAATAGTAGTTATTTCAACAAACAGCTGTAAATTATTGTTTGTATATATGTATAAAACTTCTGTTGTATGTTCATTATCAGATTATTAATTTTGAAATTCAATTGTACTCAGTGGTGTGGCAAACATATTTGTTCAAAATGTTTCAATTGTGCAAACCATTAAAATTAAGTTTCAGTGTTGTCATAATATGCTCCATTATATTTTACATTCACCGTAGGCCTATTGTACCACCACTTATGCAGTGAGTGCCAGATATTTGAACTCCCTCCAAACAAGGCTATATTCCTCGTTAAATTCAGCATGACAAAAATGCGAAGCCTGCTTATATTTATATTTTAATTATTTAGAATGAAATTTTAGGATAGTTGAATAATAAATTGAATCGTGAATTGCAGAAACTGCACATGCCCATTTGAATAAATATTTCAGGAGAGACAAAAAACTGATTATTTTCAAAGTCATTAGGATTTAAGTGACTATTTTTTTTAATTAAATCATCTATCTCCTGGCTTAGTTGCCTCATGAGTGATGACCTGTTGGTGTCATTTATGAGGTTCCAACCTGTCTTCAGACAGTTGACTAATCAACAATAATAAATTCTAGTGTTTGACATACATGAACATTAATTTTTTCTGTACTGCTGTTGCCACTCTAACTTTGCATTTTCTAGTGCCTCGGTTGTAGATGGAAACTTAATCCAGTTTTCTGACTCCCTTGCAATACACTGGGCAACTTCCCAAAATGTATCAGACACCATACTCTGGTCCACACCAATATCTTCTGCCACGCCATGTGATAACCTGGGTCCCACGCATACCGTAAGAAAATGTTCATTTTTTGTTCTGCACTGAGAGCACCACCTCTCTTCTCATGAACTGCACCTAAAAAGTGTTCCAAGAGCCACTGCATGTTTTTCAAATCGATACAATTTTTTATAATTTTGAACATGAAAATCCATCCAAATTTGTACATTTTTCTTTTCCTCTCAACAAACATCACGAACTCTGCCATCCTACTTCCCAACCTCACTGTCAACTGTTGAGACACCTACTCAGGTAACTCAGAAATTTTTAGGATCAATCTCAATTATACTTCTCGATTGAGATTCATCTCATTAGCAGAATTCTATTGGACTTCCATCTCAATCACCACAGACAACAATTGAGACACATGATTTTTATCCACCTGACGGTGAGATTAATCTTGAAATTCTGAGATGCATCTTAAATCTCTTTTCCATTAATGTAATATAACCAGTGATAATGTTAATGAGAATGGGGATTATAATCATGAATAGGTCAGTTTATAAGTTTAATGTTTCTGTGTAATTTTCCGTCTTTAATATATAATTAACCTGTGTTCAATGTGTTCCCTTAATCATAAAAGTGAGTGATTTCAAATGTATCTCAAGTCCAGAACTTTCAAATATTGTTTAATAAGGCCTTAATGCACAAATTGATACAAAACTTATTTAGCAATTGATATATCATTCTAAAACATGGGAATCGAAAAATTAAGTTTGTTTTAAAAAACACAGATATATATAGTTTTTTCATCTCCTGAAAATTTTGCTTCTCTGGACTTGAGGAGGTTTTGAACTCTCTGTTTCAGTTATAGCTTTGGATTTTATTTCCCAATTCTGCTTTAACCTTAATGTTACTCCAGCAGCTGCTCTTTTTGTTTGTTGAAACTCGCTATAAAATAGTAAATAATTTCCTAAAGCAGGTGAACCTTTCAGTTTTTTCTTGGTTTCTCCAACTAGAGTGTATATGCATTAAATTTTTTCATTTAATTTGTTAATAATTGTGTTTTGTTAGATTATATTTCAGGTAGTAATCTTTATCTCTTCGTGACACCAAGTCTTTTTCCTTACTCATTGCATTTGTCATCTTAAATTGTTAGACCTTCACTTACCCTTCATAAGTCAGAAATTGTAATATTTAACCACAAATGTGTAATAACATTTCCTTAAATGGTCAATAATTATTCCTAATAGAGTGTAATAAAATTATTTTATAATTTTTGGAATCTAATTGTAATGAAAAAATATAATTTGCTCAGCTAAGATTTTGCACTTAGTGTTGGGTTTAGATGATGTAAAGTATTTGTAAAAATAAATTAATTTTGTGAGTTACTTTCAGGTGTTCATGTTATCCCAGGCTTCTCAGATATAACTCGGAAACTTTCATTATCACACTCACGCATCATGGGCTCAAGTCCAAGAGATGGTAAGTCAAAAATCATCAACCAGTATCATAGTATTATGACACAGTTTTAGCATCAAGAAATACATTATCTGAACAAAACTTCTTTAAAATTCTCTTAAGACTAGATTTCAGAATTTTCTTTCCAGTGTTCTTGGATAACTTGAACAGGTCAAATATAATGAATTCAGCTTTTTACAGTCAACAGAAGATTACATCACATCCTTTAAGAATTACTCTATTGTAAGAATACTGTCGTCCATGCAGAGTTGTGTTTAGTAATAGAGTTACACATTATTTTATAGCACTAAAGTTACATCACATTTTATAATCTCAACATAATATTCATATAAAATTCGAGTTTTGGCATTAATTAATTGAATAAGAAGGCTTCAAATAAGATGATTGCCTTAAAAAAAATTTAAGCCATAACATACTGTGTGCGTGTACAATCACAAACTATGATACCAGTAAATTAAATGCTTGTAATATTTCATATATAGGCCTAACTAGAGTTTTGTAACATTTCAACAGTGCTTCCAAAAATAAATTTTTGGTATATGATTCTGATGAATAAATCTTTAGTCTGTTATTCTGAAAAGTATGATATATTTTACAACATGATCACATTGCTTATATATTTTGAGCAAATAGAACATGTTCTTTTCTTGAATATTCATCATATCTTAAGAAAATAATAATTATATTCATAGTGCATGGAACTTCCATTACAGTAACTCTGTTCTGTCTAAACTGAACTGCATTTATGGAATGAATATGTACAAGAATCTACGTCCTATTTCACTCTTTAATGTTAATTAGAATGATTGATTGGTGGATTATAAATGTAAGCTATAAGAAATTAAGTCTTACACAAACTTTGCATTGAGATACGAGCACATCAATTTTTCTGTGTGAGCGGTTCGTGCATTTTTTGACCATACAAAAGCTCCAAAATGTAACCATTTCACTACATGCCATTATAGTACACACCAAGTGCTTATTCTTCCTGTAGAAATAGCGGAGAAAATTATCGCCACTTTGCAGATGTATATAATTATTTACTGGCTATCGAACACTTAACCAGTTTTGTTAAGAGACATCAGTCAATTGGAGAACAGAAATTCTAACTAGGAGCCTACTCCTCACATTAGTATATCCTTCAGTTTGTTTACCCACTTCGATTTGTTTCCCTTGGTAAATGTCTTGTGATGGTAGATAACACTACTGGGCATATTGCTTTCCAAACTGACAAACCTTAAGGATGCGCCGCAGACTCCTATCGTGTAATCCCTTCTATATTTCAGGGATCAAGAACTACCATACATGCTGCTTATATTAACACTATTTCAGACATTGCAATTTTTTCAGCATCAGACATGCAGCCATACAAATTAACAACATTAAATTACTGTATACTGCTTATAGGAATTGTTGTCATTTTATATTTTGTGCAGTACAATAAAAATCTGACATCAATTCTTTATCCTTTGTGCAATTGCAAATACAATTGGGCCAACAGCATTCATTGTAAGCTTCTTTCTCCCAACACTTTTAGAGTTGACAAAATAAAATGTGAAATATATTTATTTAATACATTAAATGAAGTTGTAATATATTATTTAATGATTTGTTCTATGAAAATGTGAAAATTAAGGAAGATTTTATTTATTTACTTCATTCATTCATTTACATGTTCTCATTCTGATACTTCATAAATTAAAATATTAAAGATTTGTAGAAGGTTAACATTATCACTGAATTTTCAGAGAATTTCTAAATATGAAGCCATATTATAAGCACTTCAGTCCTTAAAACTTCAGTTAAAATTCGGTAGTAATATCTAAAAGTAATTTAGGATGAAATTATGTGAGATTTCTGTCAATGCTACATGTGAATGCTGTGTGATTTCTATATGTGTTTTATATACAGCATGAGTATCATGTGTTCTGTTGTAGAACGTGATTAGTATTCCATAAGAACGTGGTGCATTGTTAAAAGGTTTAGTTGTGTAAAAGTACAGTTTTGTAAGTTTCATTATGGAGAATAGTTGTTAACCTAGAATATGTGCTGTGTGACGCATTGTGATTATTGTTATAGGTCGCATGAAAACTAGTGTTTTTTTTATATAGTGTATTTCTGTACAATTGCTCTGTGGAATTAGTGAGATGACTTGATTAATTGGCAACTAATAATATAAAGAAAAGTTTATTTTTCTTATTCTGTTTCCACATATAGTCCTTTATTTGGGGCTGGTTTCACGAACAGATGTTAAAACTTCACAAAACTTATACTGGTTTAACAATAAATTTAACACAAGAACTGTTTTATGAACAGTTGTTAATTTGTTAACTATTTGTTAAACTGTTTAAGTTAACATTAGAATGTCCTATGTAAAACCTTAACAAAATCGTTTTTTGTTTTTTTTTTAACTTGATTATTTAACGACATTGTATCAACTACGAGGTTATTTAGCGTCGATGAAATTGGTGGTAATGAGATGATATTTGGCGAGATGAGGCCGAGGATCCGCTATAGATTACCTTACATTTGCCTTACAGTTGGGGAAAGCCTCGGAAAAAACCCAACCAGGTAATCAGCCCAAGCGGGAATAGAACCCACACACGAGCGTAACTCGGCATTGGCAGGGAAGCACCTTAGCTGAATGAGCTATGCCAGTGGCTAACAAAATTGTTAAATTCTGAGTTATGGCTGGTGTAAATTATGTTGTAGATGCAGAATTGTTGTATTTAGAACTTTTATATGTACGTCGTCGAGAGAAAGGTGTAAGGATTAATGATTTCGAAAATCTAAATGAAGGTGAATTTTTACTGATATACAGGCTCTCTGAAACAGTTGTCAGCAAGGTGGTAGACGAAATTCCAGAAAGGTTAGCATGCATAGCAGAAAGCAGAGAGAAATACGCTATTCTCTCCCATGCTCCACCAATATGGTATTATAGCCAACTTTTTGTTAAATACAACTTGAGCTATTTGCTCTGAAATTCTGCAGGATTGTTTCACTTCCACCGTGCGAGCGTGCGCGGGGGGGGGGGGATATATATATATATATACACACACACGCAACTAACTTACCCAATCGGTACAGTAATAAATAATTACACTGATCAACATTCATTTTGCGTCAAGCCATAAAACTAACAAATTCTTACTAATTTCGACCTCCTGTATTAAAAAATAACATGCAAAATATTCCATCGGTTCGGATTTTCGAGATGCACAATATAATTAATTTTCTTTGCATTTTATTAAAAAATTACCGCATTTCCTGTGTAACTATTTTGTTATACAAATGTGACGATCAATTATGTGAAAACAATATTAGTATAAGTAGGCCATCATATTAGAACCACTTGTAGAAACTGAAATTCTTTTATTGCCCTTTTACAAGTCTATTTGGAGGTAGTGAAACAGATTCACGGTATGAATTCGCTTGAGTATGGCTGATTTTACTTGATGTATATATTTTTTTCACTGTGAGCTTTAATTACATTACTGTAATTTATATTTTGCAATAGACCACCCTGTTGAAACCAGTTCTAAAAGTGGAAATTGTTTTATTGCCATTTTCAGTTCCATTTGTAGAGGGAGAAACAGGTTTGCCATATGAAATCGCTTCAATTTACCAAGGGATTTCTGTGGTGTTATTATTCTGTGTAAGACGTGTATTTCTTTAAAGTGTGCTTTAATGATAATATTCAAAGTACGAATGGTTTATATGTGCGGATTTGAAGGTTGTAGCATTGCTTTTTGGAATGCAATTAGGCTACACAAAATTTTGTTGCTTTCTGTGTGAATGGGACAGTCGCGCTCGAGATAGGCACTGTAAACTAAATGACAATCACTAGAGCCAGGGAAGAAAAATATTATACATCAACCCCTTGTGCTGTTTACTTGGTGTATAAGAAGAAACTTCGTGGAATATTTCACTATCTATTAAAGTATTTGGAAAAAAAGAATTTCAATTGTTTTTTGATAATTGGTATGATATTTATCTATATTCAAACGAATAATGGAGAACGAAAAAATATGAATTGATATTGAAGAATACCATGTGTATATAATAAAAGCTTGGCATTATGCAAAGATGTAATTATGTTCAGAAAAAGCTTGAATTTATAAAATAAGTCAAAACAGGTAAATATCTTGCATAAAGGCATGAAATGTACTACATAATTCCTTGGTCAACCTAAAAAAAATTAAGTAAGTGTGAAAAGTCCAGAAACGTCTGGTGGTTTTTCAGTACAGTATTATTGACAAAAGTGGAGAATAATTTACTCACCATTTATCTGTAATTTTATTTCAGTTATAATGATATAGTTTGGTCTCCTGATCCAAGGTTTCTCTCGGGCATGAGTTCTAATGCTGTTTGGACTGATTTGAGTTATTTTCATGACATTTTCCCCAACTGTGCACCTAATATCAGGTAATCCACGACAAAGCCTTGGTCTCAACTCACTATCATCAATTCCACTGCAGTAAGATAATCTTACAGCTGATACAGCATCGTTAAGTAACTGATTCGGTTTTAGGAAATATAAATGAGTAACTTTATGTGGGGAAAAATTGTGAAAGAGAGAAAGTTTCACTAAATTATCAGGAACTGAATGGATGTTGTTTTTTTATCTGATACTTTGCGAGACTAATTGAAAATCTTCTTCTTCTTCTTCTTCTGACTTTCCGTTTTAGACACTTTTGTCTATTTCCGTTCACTATTCTAACCATCTTGTTTGTGGTCTTCCCTGATATCTTCATCCTAGTGATCTGTATGATAGACCTGCCTTTGAAAATATTAAGAGGCATAAATAGCCAGAACCTGTCAAATGAAAGTTAGGGATGTAGAAGTTAAGTTCTTTTTCGTCGTATGTTGTCATCAACTCAGCCTTTGCTTTCTCACAATCACCAAGCTATTTTGCCGAGATGCTGCCACCATAATTACAAGAGAAACGAATGTTTATTATCAAGAAAAATGCAATGCATATTTACCAACTTAAAGCTAAACATAACAGATAGGCTACCTTTTAAACTTATTTATTAAATTCATAAATTACTGTCATTGATACACTTAATTATCACATCGTTCCAATAAGAGGTTTGATCAAGGACATTACAGAGAAACTGAAATTACTGTGTTGAACTATATATAAATTACTGCTTTTCTAAACAGTTTCTGCGAATGTTCATGTATTTTTCTCAGATAGCATTTTGTGCCATTACATCTTTCGGAAACTGTCATACCCCAGGGAGTTTCTTCATTTGTTAAAAATCAGAAGGTGCAAACTTAAAGTCTGCAAAGTAGGGAAAGGTTCCACAATGCTGCATTCAAAAACTTACAGGAATTCCTGTGTTTGTCACGCAATGTGTGCTGTTACATAATTGTGAAGAAAACTCATACCTGTGGGGAGAGAAGACCAGACCCATGTTTTTCGACTTGCCTTCTTTGTTAGATCGCACAATAACTGTTTGCAGGTCTTATTCCATACTCCATAAATTCAGTGATGCTACAATAGACCGACCATAGGAGAGGAGAATAACTTCTACTGTTGACTCTCAGATATGAAGGGTACACGGAACTATGAATAATAATATGAATATCACAATTCTGATGAGGGTGATGTCATTATCTAATTCCATATATTACTACAAACTTTAGTGTTATTCTTATCAGAATTGATAAAGGAGAATTATCACCACGGATGCATTCATCCTTTCCTTCATTTTCAGTAGGAACAGCAATAAATTTTGCAAGAATATGATGAATTAGGTCATTATCTCACCCTGAACAGAAATGTGACATTGATAATTTTTCCCTTGTACCCTTCATATAGGCTTAGCCTGAGATAAACCAACTACCGGAGAGGTGGAATAATTTCTAACATTGATTCAAATGTAGAGGTTCAGCCTGAGATAGACTGATCACAGGAGAAGTGGAATAGCTTCTACTGTCAACAGAAAGGTTAGATGCTTAGTTTCAGATAGAATGATCACAGAAGAGGTGGAATAACTTATAAAACCCATTTAAAAGTAGAGGCTTAGCCTGAGATATACTGACCATAGGGAAATTGGAATAACCTCTGCTATTGACTGTAGAGCTGAGACTGTTCCTTCAGAAACTAAGAACCAAAGGAAATCCAGGATGAGTGTAGAGGAATTGAAGTAAGGAAGGTAGAGGTGATGTGTCGGAGCTAGAGAGCTTGTTGAGATTTCTGGTCTGAAGAATATCTACTAACAGTCTTGCAGCCTTCGGTTTTATATTGAGGGGGAAGTGACTGGAAAGGAAAAGGAGAGAAATACATTTTCTTTCTTTCTTGGCACGTGATACTTGTGTCGCAACCCAAACTCAAAGGAGGAGGCAACTTGTTCCTTTGGCAAAAGTAAGAGAGAGCGAGAGAGAGTTGCTAAGCTCTTCTGCTGCAGTTTCCCTGTAGCAAAAAATGTAGTTGGAGTTTAGTAATGTCCTGTGGCATCTAGGATGCTTATGCTACACGGAGGGATTTTTATCACCAGTTGACTACAAAACAATGATACAACAGGCACAAATACTGAGATTAGATCAATTTCTTCAATGACTTTTTTTGTTCATGACATTTGATATAGTTACGTGTCTGCTTCTATAGTGCTCATCACTAATAGCTTTTGTTCTTTCAGAAAACTACTTGCACTATTCACTCATAATTATGTTGCACACTTACTGCAATTTCACTGTACACTTCTAACAGTTGCCTAAGAACAAGTGTTTTGCCCATAAAAAGCACATCACAATTCGAATTTTTACATGGGAACACAAGTTCAATTTGCATTGGCATTAAACATTGACAAGCAACCACGTGTATCAGCAAATTTGCTTGTACTATCAGAATTCAATAAGTCATCAGCTGGGTATAGACATAGAAAAGTTTACTTTCACTAAACATGTGAGGAATTGTTTCACAGGGAACCTAAATTTTTTTAACAATCCTTGTTTATTCCACACTTGTATGTGTGTATATGTCTGCATGCTGATTTTATAACTGTATTTTTTTTTTCTTGTGAAATGTTAAGGAGTTTGTAAATATCATCCATCATGGTCCTACTTATGAGGGCGGTAGGCCTGCACTTTTCAGTTGTATGAATTAAGTGTACTTAAAGCATTCATAACTCAGTCAGTATATTTAATTCCTAGTGAAATTAAATCTGGCAAACTTGCCTTACATTCCTTCTGCTGTGGAAGGCTTCATTTCCTTATATTTTCTCAGCGTACATGATGGAAACATCATAAAGTGTGCTCGAAAAATGCTGGCCAAGAAGAGTACTGCAGAGTAGAGGAAATAATGTAATTACTTCAATTTAAGTATATACTCTATTCCAGATGTGTTGGGATGCGAGTAAACAAAGGCAGACAGAGACAAAAAATGCGGTTCACAAGTTGCCAAACTGACTTTGAGAAATTATTAATGAACATTGTCTGGAATTTTAATAGAGAGGCCAAGGTTCGAAACTCAACTGCAGTGCCATTAGATCGATGGAAAATAATATAATGTAATATTACAAGTACCTTTGTTATCGTTTCATGTTTATTCGCTCTCTGCAGTGCTGTCTTCTCTGATGTTGATGACCATTTCTTCAACCTCCTCCGCTATATTGTCCATGTCCCATAATCGAGGTTCTTCTGTCACTATCACATGGCGAACACAGTCTGCCCATTTTTCAGCTGTTACATGTTCGAAACTTTCATTAAGTAGCCTTCTTACGTTTTGTAATTTAAATGTTTTATTGCGCTCCACCACATAACCTTTCACTTGAGCCCATATTAACTCAATTGGATTGAGTTCACAGTGCTAGTCGTAATACTGTCATATTATGGTTTCTTGCCAGTTTGTCCACTACGTTTTTGTCATATGTACTTCTATACTGTGAGACAAGGAACAACAACTCTTTTTTAAACAACTGTTCACTGTCCAGCAGAATCTGTTTAGACTTAATATCCCTTCTCCAGGCTGTTGTGGGTAACTTCTCCTTCTTCACTGCATGGTATGGGGCGTTATCAAGTACAATAACACTTCCCGGTTCTAGTTTAGGCAGTATTTTCCCAAACCACTCATGGAATGCCTCCCCTGTCATTTCTCGTGGTACTCTTTCGTAGAATGCAACTCAAACACCCATAACGCATTATCTACGAACCCATTTTCATTTCCAATATGCACTATAATTAGCTGCTTTCCTTTTCCTGTTGGATTTCTCAAACCAACACTTAAACCTTTTGAAAAAGGATCTTTAGGACTACCGGTAACTATTTTCTTATTTTGCCACACCTTAGCCCTGGTAATTTCTTCATTGGGCCAAGTCTCATTCATATAATAAATAGTTTTGCCCTGTGCTCTATATCATCTAATATCTCTAAGATACCTTCAATGCCACATGACAATATTATTCTGGTCCAGTAAATACTGTTTCTCTTTCTTTTTTTGAATTTGAAACCTATATGCAAAAGGAGTCTGTAAAAAGTAGTTCTACTAAAATTATTTATGTCATTATCTTTGTTAACAGTTGAAAGAATTGTGTCCAGTGTTAGAATTTTATTGTGTAAGTAAAATGAATGTACTTTACTCCTTATCGCAGCATTTGTAAAATCATCAGTTGTATTTTATATATATATATATATATATTTTTGACTTGGCTCGTAGATCGATATTCATTTAATTTTCTTTACACACTGCTCTTCCTTACTCCCAAAGTTGAACACACTTTTGAATCTATGTCTGTAAGAGATATTTCAGGGTTATCTTTCATAAGTCATTGCATCCATATTCTTTATTTGTTATTGTACCCTTCTATAAACAGTGGGCTCTCTTTAATTCGAACTCTAAGAGAAATTTGAAACAATTCGAAATATCTAAAATTCGAATGAAAATCAATAAAAAAAAAAATTACACACTCGTATACAGTAATGATGAGTAAAAAATATGCACTGTACTTTAGTTTAATTGCTAACACGTTTTAACTATATTCACACATAAAATTAGTTTACCGATTGAAGAAAACAGTTAAACTTTCTTTGCTAACAGCTTGTGTATGCACGCTTAAACATTGTGAGTGCAAAAGAGTCATTAGCACACTAAATTTTGTTTCATGTCATTGACTAGTGGGTAAAGTGACACATACACCTATAAACAACAGTTTTTATCATCCCAACCATTTTTTTTACCTGCAGTCAGTCATTGCAGAATGTTAAGAAATTGGTTAACAGTAGCAATGACTTATTTCATTTCCACTACCTGTTGATCGCTATGAAGTTTGAAAATAGAATTTGAATTCTTGGAATCATTAATAACCGAGATTTCCACGAAAAGCTTTCACACTTTCTCTAGAATTCCAGATTGGACATGATTTGCGTTGGAATCAATGGAGTCCAGGCTTCGAAATATCCAGATGTAAGCATCGACTATTTGAATGAAATGTGAATTTTTAACATTGGTTTAAATAGGAATTTCGAGAGGAATAAGCATTTATTCGAATTTCCCAATAATTCGAATTATCAAAAGTCGAATTAACCAATTTTAGTATTTTTATTTTGACAACATTATATCGAGTATGCAGTTGTCTAGAATCAGTAACATTTTTTATAACGAAATGGTATTTTGGTGAGATGAGCCCTAGGATTTGCCATTGACTCTCTGATATTTATCTTATATTTGGAGAAAATCTCGGAAATCCCAAGAAAGTAATCAATCCTAAGTAGGGTTTCAGCACTGAGTCCATACTGATTGGCCATACTCTAGTGAAAAATGTACTATTTCCTTCGGCTGTGCTTGTTCTTACATTGTATTGCTGTGGCCATCAGATGCCTCCTTCATTTATGTAACTTCTGAATAATGACTTTCAACATCATAGATGTGATTACAGAATCATAGGGGATTTCGTTTGGAATTTTTAATGTAATATTTAGACCATAGTTTGATTAAGACCGCTAACCTGCAGTAATATAGTGTGCCACATACGCATTTGGAATAAAATTACAAAATAGGGAGTAACTTCCTATCCTCATTTTACATGTCTCCTTCTCCTTTATTATGCCTTGTGATTTTAGGACGGCATTTTCCCTTACATATTGTATATCACATATATATATATATATATATACTTGTTTAGGAAAAATATTTACTATGATTTTCTTTAATCATGAAACTTGATTTTATTTTTCTTGTAATGAATTCTAAAATTCTATATTCACTGTCTATTAAATTAAGGAATCTACGTTTTCACGAATGTTGGGAAATTATACAGTATGTAATTTGTATATCAATTGTGGAAGTGAAATAAATGCTCTAGCAGTATCTAAAATTGTTGCTCTTATTCATCTGTAGGTTGGCTGGGGGGCGCAGTTGGTAGAGTGCTGGCCTTCTGTGCCTGAGGTTGTGGGTTCGATCCCAGCCCAGGTCGATGGCATTGTCGGCCTTGGTAGCGCAGGTGGTATAGCTCTGGCCTTCTGTGCTCGAGGTTGTGGGTTCGATCCCGGCCCAGGTCGATGGCATTTAAGTGTGCTTGAATGCGATAGGCTCATGTCAGTAGATTTACTGGCATGTAAAAGAACTCCTGCGGAACAAAATTCTGGCACACTGGCGATGCTGATATAACCTCTGCAGTTGCGAGCGTTGTTAAATAAACTATAATTAATTAAAATCGATGGCTCATATCAGTAGATTTACTGGCATGTAAAAGAATTCCTGCGGGACAAAATTCCGGCACACCGGCAATGCTGATATGACCTCGGCAGTTGCAAGCGTCATTAAATAAAACATAATTTAATTTAATTTCATCCACGGGAAGTACACAAACAGGAACAATTTTATTTACTGTCAGTTTCGAGTCAGTCAGTCTTGGTGTTTCTAAGACTGAAAATGCTTTCCTTTTATTCTAGTCTTGTCTTGGTATATTGTTGCATTGCTTGCTTACTGGGTTACTTTGTGCTAACTTTAATTAATAAAAGTTTCTGAAACAAATATGTCTTCACAATTTAAGTAAGTTTAATGTGTAGTTATGAATATATAATATGTTTATTTCCGTCATTTTTATACATATATAATATATTTATTTGTGTGTGTTTTCTGTGCATGCATACATCTTTAATGGAAACAAACATATATTTTAATTACTTATTTATGTGGTTAATATCGGAGAATTGAGGTAAATGAACATATTTGAAGCTGATGAGTAACTATCGGATTATACAGTTGAAAAAGGTAAAACTCTTATTGAGGTTTATGTAGTATATCACAAAGTTTGTAAGTTTATAATTCCTCCTGTGAAAGATGAATCTTGAAAATAGAAGCGCTGGTTATATAGCCATTAATTAATTCTTTTTATGGATGTATTCATGTTATATTTGTTGTGTGTAGTTTTAGTTAATCATCATGTGTTAATATTGATGTTTTACTAATTGCAGTGTCCTGTGCAGTTCTGTGGGAACTTTGAATTAATATAATTATGAATATTTTGTAATTTAACAGGATTGTTCTCTATTAGCATTGTTTTCTTTTAAATAGTGATTTAGGTTTGTTCAGATTAAGATAATTATTTATTTTCATGAAATTACATTCACACTATATTTTGCTTAACATTTTATTTAAATAAATATACTGTGCAATGCACATGCAATGCAAGTTCTTGAAGTAGATATTCTTCATATATAAAGGAGAGAGGTTAACGTGATTTTCTGGATATAAAGTCTGTAGTAACATCTGTTCTTTTATTGAGAATGACAAAAGTAATTATAGATAGTTTATTGGAATTTGAGACTATCACTGTAGTTAGTTAGTGATTGAGATTTTTTCAGTATCGGTTGTGCTATAGAAGACACTGTCTCAGACATATTGGAACTATTATTGGATTCTGGATTTCATATTCAGTGATAGTTGGATGTGGTCTTTAAATTTAATCCTGAATAAACTATTTCCCTGACTTTCAAGTATCTGTGGTGTGACGCATTGCATGGTCATTAATCAGATATATTTAGTATTTCTCATAAATATCTCATAAAGAAGCTCAGGAAAAAATGACAATTTTTATTTATTTGGAATATGTATTATATGTCTTTCTCGTGTTAAATTTTACTGTACCTGGTTAACATATTTCAGCCTGTTATGGGTCATCTTCAGAACTGGTTGGTGTTGGTCTTGGCGCCATTTGTTTGTTTTTCCTGTTGGGGTGTGTTTGTGTAGTGTAATGTGGAGTCAAAGAGTGTGTGTGTTCTGAAACTGAGTTGTGTGTTGAGAATTTCATTTGGATGTGTTTTCAATTTCAGAACACACACAATCTTTGACTCCACATTACACTACACAAACACACTCTCACAGGAAACAAACAAAAGGCACCAAGACCAGCATAAACCAGTTCTGAAGAGGCCCATAACAGGCTGAATCATGTTAACCAGGTATGGTAAAATTTAACACGAGAAAGGCATATAATATACATATTCCATGTGATACAGTGTTAAAAGTTGTATAATTAAGATGTATATTTGATTTATTATTATTATTATTATTATTATTATTATTATTATTATTATTATTATTATTATTACTACTACTACTACTACTACTACTACTTTATTTTTATTTTATTTTATTTTATTTTTTTTTGCATTTGACACACATTTGTGAAAATGTATGCATCATGTCAATGTGATAGAATGTGTAGTTAATATAAAAATCGACTGCTAGTAATGTCCATGGAAGTTTTGCAAATATAAAATGTTAAAATGTTAGGAGATGTGGATATGAATTACATTTGTGTAAAACACTCTCTACTCTCCTTTTACCATGAACTAATAAAGTAACATCAGAGTGTCTCTCTAGTAAAGAATAAGTTTACATCTCGATTAAGTCAGTGATATTAACCACGTGTTAGGCCCCTGATGAAACATCAAGAATAGTGCCGAGTCTACTAAAATTTTAATGCTTGCTTAAGAGAAATGAAGCTCTTTTAAAATAATCTAAATACTGTTGAATGTCTAACATTAAAAGTTCAAGGGGGAGCTAAGCTCGAAGCTTGAAAGTAAAGGCCCTCTTTGTTTATGTATGGAATACAACTGCATGAGAAGAATCTGTGAAGTGAATATGAAAAAATGAAAACTTGCTCTGAACTTAGTGACATAAATCGTACATGAATTTTTAAATATTAAAAGTAAGAAAATTTACAGAGAGTTCCTTATATATATATATATATATATATATATATATATATATATACATACATACATACAGTGCGTCTGTAGCTCGGCCGGACCATTCCGCGGTGGCCTTGGACTGGGTGAAGATTGGCGCACCTGCCACCAGAGTAGCGCTGTAGCTATCGCTGACGTGCCAGTCAGTCGAGTTGAATCTGTCGTGAGGGAAAGACATTTGTGTGCGTGTTGTGAGTAAAATTGTGTTGTCTTGTGGTGATAAAGTGTGTACTAATAATGGTTGAGTACGCTTTAGTACAACATATTTTTCTCTATGATGCGTATGTTAAATACTCTTCTGCAAGAAGGTGTCGAAGAGAATTTGATCATCGGTTTGCAGGTGTTCGAATTCCTAGCAGGTCAACTATTTATGACCTTGTCAATAAGGTCAAATGTACAGGATCTTATTTGAACAAGAAACGTATTCAACAACGCCGTGTACTGACAGAAGAGAAGCTTGATGAAGTAGGGGCCCGGTTAGAGCACTCACCCCGCAAATCACTGTGATGTTTATCACAAGAGGTTAACATTTCCAAGATGTTAGCTTTTGTGGCAACGAAACTTCTGAAACTTAAGCCGTACAGGGTAACTGTAGTTCATGCTTTACAACCACAAGATCCTGTAATTATTGCAATTGGTTTGTGCAGTCCATTCATAATGGCGATGTGGACCCACTTTTAACATTCTTCACTTTCTACTGAGAACAATAGATACTGGGCTACCGAAAATCTCCATATTATTCATGAAGTTCCTCACCATGCTGTAAAGGTTGGGGTTTGGTGTGCAGTGAGTGCGAGTAGAATTATCGGTCCCATATTTTTCGACACAACAGTTGATTCGCACGTTTATGTAACTTCAATTTTGAATAATTTTTTTCCGCAACGAACAAGAAATGAAGGATTGAGTGGCTGGTTTCAGCAGGAATCAGCTACAGCACACACCGCTGCGAATTCTATGCATGAATTGCGAAGTGTGTTTGGTGACAGAATAATTAGTCCAGGATTGTGGCCACATTGTTCCCCTGATCTATCTCCATGCGATTTTTATTTATGGGGAACATTAAAGAATAAAGTGTACACATCAAATCCACACACATTACAAGAATTGAAGGACAACATTACGAGAGAAATGCAGGCAATCAGTCAACATGAACTTTTGCGAGTGAACCAGAATTGTTTTCGGAGATATAGGGAATGTGTTGGAGTTGAAGGTCATCACTTTCAACATCTGTTATGATGAAGGTAAGCCTAATGTTAGTAGAGTAGTTAGTGTTCCACACCCATGACTTGCTGTAACTCTGGCGGCAGGTGTGCCAATCTTCACCCAGTCTAAGGCTGCTTCGGAATGGTCCGGCCGAGCTACGAAAGCACTGTGTGTATATATATATATATATATATATATATATATAAACACACACACATGATTATAAAGATTTGTGACTGTTAATTTTGTAAAGTTACGTGTATTACACTCCTGGACAAAATTTTGCTAGTCTAAACAAGTACCATAAGTAAAGTTCATCACTGTTATTGTTCACAAAACCTTGTGTTTTGATTAAAATGTGTGTTAATTTAATCGTAAAATATAAGAAGTGTAAATATGTGTTCATATTTAAAGTATTCTATATGCTGTTTCATTTAATTTATTCTTAAAATTCACAGTTTTTTTTTTTTTTTACGGAATTCAAGACAGTGGTATAGAAAAAAAGTATCAGGGTTATTTAACAGAGTTGATTGTTTGGGTTGGTAGTACCAAGAAAACAGGTACATGAGCGAGAAAGTGGTGAAAAATATTGTATGTATGAAAATGTAATTGATTTAGCCAGCGAGAAAATTAATGCAATGAGTCTGTTACAGAGGAGAGTAGTGAAAGACCGAGAGTAAAATATGGTACTAACAGAAATTTCGAAAATGCATGTGTTTCCCTACTCCGGTTTTGAATATTCATTTTATTCAATTCATCTGTTACACCATCTAACCACCTCAATTTTGGTCGCCCAGGTTTTCTTTTGTTCCCTGTCTCACTGAACAAGAGTCACTTGTGAATATCTCTTTTGTTCATGGATGTTATAATATGGCAAATTTTTGTCCAGGTTGTACATATCCAACTTTTTTATCACGAAAAATTTTTTTAGATTTGCAATGTTGAGTACATTCTGATGTTACAGCCAGACAAGCTGTAATTGTAGCTGCTTTTCACTGATAAATGAAGCTGGAATTATATACTGTGTTAGTTGAAATTCAAGCGGCCAGACAGAGCAGTAAATGTGGCTTGTGAGGCACATTCCAATGTTGTGTCACAACTCGAATGCACCAGGGTTCATTTCTACTGCTACAAATACTACTGCTGGGTGGCTGAACATGACTACATTTGTAGCTTAGCTGAGAAAGAAACTTCATGTGTCAAGGTGTTATAATTATTTTCTCTGATTATGAGTGGTATGGAGGGTATTTTTGTTGACAGAAAACACTTCATTCTGGAGATGGATAAATTCTCTTGTTCATGCGATACAAAGACTGAAGGACTATAAAAATAAAAATTTAAAACTTGAAACTTTGATGGGGGTAATGTTTTTCAGCCTAACGCTTTCTAATTATAAATACACCATTTGGGAGCTCTTGTAGATTGAAAAGTATTATTATTATCATTATTATTATTATTATTATTATTATTATTATTATTATTATTATTATTCACATAACTTTTGCCATTATTGCATATGATGACATATAAATGTAGGTCTAATTAACATCTTGTTGATGCCAGCAATTTTATTATTTATCTTTGTTAAAAGGGTGAGAATTACACTAAATTATATAGCCAAATTCATAACATATGTTTAATTATATTCATACAATATTTAATTCAGTAAAAAATTAATTGGCATAATTGTTGAATTTAATGACAAGTGCACTATATTTCTATTTGTACTTCTTACTAATTTATGTTGTGCTTTTGGTTTGTTCCGTTAGCTTTGTTACTGAAAATGCAACTTTCTTGTCATTCACCTTTTGTAAATATATATATTTTTTTAATTTACTATATAGTTTATATTGTAATAAACTTACTTACAATACAACGGAATAAACTTCCTTCAATATACTCTCACATTGAAGTATCTTCATTCATCAGATTATCACTCACAACAGACAACAGATAGTTGAATGACTTCAAAGATATTCTACAGTGCATGGCATGTAGGCTTACCGGCATTATAACTGGTCGCAGCATGAGTGTTTAGTGGGGAGATCTGACTACTCTTTTCCATGGGAGGAAAACGAATCTGCAGTGAATGGCAGTGATTTGGCTTGTAGTCCCATATAAATAATGCACTGGTAAGAGGCAATAAGAAAACATGTTGAGCTTACGTTTTACCAAAGCATATGTTGAAAATGATGTCAGCCACTGGTGTAGTTCAGGCAGTAACACGTTTGCCTGCTGATCCAGAGTTGCGCTCGAGCATGGGTTCGATTCCCACTTGGACTCAATACCTGGTTGGGTTCTTTCCGAAGTTTTCCCCAACCATAAGACGAATGTTAGGTAATCTATGGCGAATCCTCGGCCTCATCTCGCCAAATACTATCTCACTATCACCAATTCCATCAATGCTAAATAACGCAGTAGTTGATACAGCGTCATTAAATAACGAAGTAAAAGAAATTATGTCCATCTTTCTAGATGCAAGAATCACATCGCAAAATCTTCCAGATATTTAGGCAAGACTGTAGCTAAGTCTAGGAAATTATCTTGCCAAATAGCACAAGAATGCAACATGTCACAAAGGTCAGCATTAATAGGATTGAAAATGCTGCACTTTCATTCTTTTAGAGTGACAGTAATTCATGATTGCACAAGGGGATCCAGCCACTCGCGTGAATTTTTGTGATGGCACTGTTGATCATCTCAATTCATAATGACGAACAAAAGTTGGTTCCATTTAAGCGAGTATATCGACTCTCAAAATACAAGACACTGGGACACTGAAAATCCTCATTCAGTACATGAAATTACTCTTCACGATCAGAAACTGGGTGTTTGGTGTGGCATTACTGCGAGCAGGGTAATTGGCCCCATTTTGTTATGCAGTGCAGTTAACTCACAGCATTATGTGCAAGACATAATGCAGCTTTTTTTTTTGCGGTATTGACTGAGGATGAAAAACACTATGCCTACTTCTAGCAGAATAACTCAGTGGCACATATGGCCACTATACCCACATCATTAGAAGCACTAGAAAAGCATTTGATGATCGCGTAATTAGTCACAGATGTTCGCCAGCTCATACCCCAAATTTAAATGTTTGCGTTTTTTTCTCTGGGGGAATTTAAAACAGTGAAATTTCAAATAGAGAGTTGCAGAAGGTGTTTTTATGAAGAATATTCTACACCAATTTTATTCTTGCTTCCAGAAATGTAGACATCATTTTCAACATAATGTTTTGATAAAAAGTAAGATCAATGTAACCTTTTCTTATTACCTCTTACCAGCATATTATTTATATTATTTGTACAGAACTATAGGCCTAAATTACCGCCATTCATGGTCAATTTGTTTTCCTCTCATGAGAGAGAGTGGTCGGATCTCTGCACTAAATGTGCGTTACAACCGGTTATAATGCCGGTAAGTTGTGTATGCCACACACTGTATAATATTTAAAGAATTTGTCTGAATAAAGTTTCAGTTGCTCATGAATAAGTACAAATTCTCTATGAACTGATTTTCACTAATGATAGTCTCAATCTACCATTATCTTTGTCTAAGGCTCCTACATCAAACTAGCAACAAATATAAGGCGACTTCAGCTTGATAATTCATATGATCCATCACGGAAGAAGATAATAAAAGAACTAGACTACATCTATCACTAGTGTTGCCCTGCGTAGCGCAGTCAGTATAGTGCTGGCCTTCTATACTCGAGGTTGCAGGTTCGATTCCGGCTCATGTCAGTTGATTTACTGGCATGTAAAAGAACTCCTTCAGGACAAAAATTCCTGCACACTGGCGATGCTGACATAACCTCAGCAGTTGCAAGCGTCGTTAAATAAACCATAACTTTTTAATTTCTATCGCTAGTGTGACACATCTTGTTTTCACATTTACCTACTTTTAACGCACAAACAGCAGTATCTATGGCCTGGTTTGGCCACGAATTTTGCAGCTTCATTTGTCGCTGAGAACCAGCTACAATTACAGCTTGTCTGGCCATAGTCTGCTACATAAATATTCTATCACTTTTTTTTTTTAAACCATGACCACTACATTTTATTGACACTTGTTCTAATATCTTTCGTCATTATCCTGAGCTTGGCCAATTAGTACTTCAGAATAATTATTCCTCACTTTCAGGCATCGAGTTTGGTGGTAGAGGGTAGCATGTGGTATAGAGTTTTTAATAATTGTCCATATCTGCAGTAATTAATTCTATGACATTAGACTTGAATAAAACAAATAAAATACCGTAGTGTGAAGCATGTTATATGTTATACTTAAAAAAATGTAACATAGATTTGTATTTTAATTTTTCATATTGTAACCTCCTTGTATCCCCAGGTCTTGCAATGGGTGTGCTGTTCACTTATGAAATGCTGACCTATAGTAAACTAAAAGAAAATGTAATAATTCATTAGTGCATTGGATACAGTAGAATTGAATCTCTATTGCACGTGACTTGAAGAGCAATATTGCTTGTGCTTTAATGTTGATATTAGTGGTTTAATGTTAACCTCACTTTTAGAAATAAAACATAATGCCTACTATTTGGATGTTTCTAATTTCTTCTGAAGAACACTACCATCTTACTGTAGACTGTGGAGCTTCGAAAGGTAAATAGACTTGAGTTCTTCCTTTTTTTTTTTTTTCCATTATTATTATTTCTATTCACTTCCATTTACCTTACTTTATTACGTAAAAAGTTGCATTGTCTTGTATCTTACGTATTACTAAATAACCTCCTTCATAATAGACATACTTTATAATATGTAATGAACGAATAAATTCATTACACCTATAGTTATTAACTTCGTTGTATCTTAGGGATGTATGTTCAAAGCCTTCATTTTAACTATTATAAAGTAAATTTAGTTCATTTGAAAATTGAAGATTCCTCATAGCCTAAAATATATACACTAACTTATTTCACTTGCAAATCTGTGACTTTTTTATGTAATGAAATTAATGTGATTCACGTTATTAGTACAGCAGTTTTCTTTGTGACAAGCTATCATAATATAATAGTGTACTGCCATGAGACATAACTCAATTGGTGCGGTTTTGAAGGCACACCTTTCACAACCAAGGCCTAAGCAGTAGTTGAATGTAGTGATCAAACACACAGTTCTACACTTACTATGTTCATGTGTTCATACTTACTCACTAAGCTTAAAATGGTATTCTGTTCTGTAAGAAATGCTTATGTGTTTCATATGATATGAGGGCCAGTGAATTTTGGGAAAAATTCCCTGATTTTGATGTACCAGGTTACAAAGTGATATATAATTGCTCAATAAATACAGGGTGGATGGTAACCTCTGAACCAAAATTTAAGAGGTGATTCTAAATTATTACACTTTTCCTTCAGTGACGCACCATTAAGCAGGAACAAAATAGTCTTTGCTCAATTTTTGCAATGCTCTATTGCGGTAATGGCCTGAGAGAAATGGCTTATTGCTATACAAGCAGATAGATAAAAATAATCTAAACAGTTAATGTCTTAATTTTTTTTTTTTTTTTTTGGCAAATTAAACCATGTAGCTATGTATTTAAATTGAATGATAACAAAAATTGTTGAAATAAATCTTGCAATGCAGCACACATCACATGTTACCAACTGAGTATGGCAGAGGAGGAGGGGAAGGTAAGGAATGCAGGCTGTGCTTGTTTGCAGTTATTGTAGCAGCCGTGATGTTGCCAAATGCTTCATAGAAACATAAGAGTTTCCTCTAAAATGGTGAATGTTAGAGCAAAAACTTATTTATATTTTTCAAATCACTCCTCATGATCTATTACCAGTTTCATTTTGGTGCAGATGTTACCATCCACCCTGTGTAATAAAATGAGAGATGTGGAATTTGCGAAGCATCAACAACAGCATGTGACACTATGGATAAAATTTGAATGATATTGCATATTGCTTGGAAAAATGCTCACAAAGATTGATTCACGATTTATTTTGCAGGAAATAATGTATGTCAAAGTTTTGCGTCAAATTTTCCAAAGCTATCGAAGTCAAAACCATATAAAATTACTGTTGTGCAAGAAGTATGACATAGCTAATGATCCTATATCAAGGTGGAATTTTGTGAGTGGGTTTTAAGCGAAATGCTTGGAGAAATTTTACATAATTTTCTGTTTTGACAAAGCTCGATTCCTTCCATGAATGTGTAAATCATCAAAATTAAAAATATTGGTGCCCTGAAAAATCTGATCTTCGTCAAGTGTTCCTTCAATAATGTGAGTGTAGGAGTATGGTGCTCCATTAGTGCATACAGCAAAATAGGACTAATTTCTTTCTATGAAGAATCCTGACAATTACATGACAGTAATTTTGCGAGCCTTTTAGGTAAGTTAACATGGAGGGAACATAATTTTGCCTTCTTGCAGTAATGTTCTATCATAGCACATACAGCCAACATATATATGCGAGAAATTTATTAAGTGCTTCAGGGTATAGAAGTATAGAACAGTTATTAGTAATACTCTATGATCTTGATCCCTTGTGACATCCCTTGGGAACTTTAAAAAGATAGTTTGCACAGAACAAATCCACATGCCTGGAAGAAATGAAAAATAACATCCATCAAAATATTACTTCCACTTCCGAAAAAGAATTACACCAGATTAGGTCTAATTTTGTAAGCAGATAAAAACGAAGTAAATTAATATAAGTAAAATTATCCCCATTACAGGCCATGGAGGCCCACAGGGTAGTGAGAGATTAGGCTCCACCTTTGCAGACAATAAGTAGTAGCAGCAGTAGGAATGTCAGTCCTGTGTGCTTGCTGTTTTTGCTCCCAGGGAAAACTCCCTGGTATGTAGTTGTGTTAGAGGCTGAGTCCACTTCAGGTCCATAATGCTGCCACAATGATTAGATAACATCGAAAAATCCATGATGCCGTCAAGATTCGAATCTATGACCTTCAGCTTTGTGAAAACAAAGGCAGGCAATTTAACACCTTGATACATAATTTGGATGACTAAATTTAACAATTGAAGAGTGTGATCCCAAGATGGGTTAAGTCCATTTTTATGAAAAGAACTGAGCTATTTTTTTTTATCCACCAGTCTATGGACTCAGCGA
The DNA here is from genome assembly GCF_040183065.1 of Periplaneta americana. Taxonomy (NCBI): domain Eukaryota; kingdom Metazoa; phylum Arthropoda; class Insecta; order Blattodea; family Blattidae; genus Periplaneta; species Periplaneta americana. The sequence continues at coordinate 46,521,094 of NC_091126.1, forward strand.
GTTTTGAAGTGACATGCAAAATAATACGAACTCTTAGACAAGGATTGGCGTTGTTTTGGAAGAAAACAAGTTTAAAATATAATGATAGAGATCTCAAACATAATCATATTTGTGTAAATCATAAAAATGGCCAGATGTACTGAGCGGGTGGTGGTGGTGGTGTTGGTGTTGTTGTTTATCTTTTGTCAGTTAATATATATCGTAATTTTTTTCGTAATAGGCATTCGATTTGCTCTCTAAATAGTTAAAAAATAATAGTAACTGAGAACTATCCCTTGTATTTAAGAATTATACAATCTTACTTTTAATTATCTATATATTAATCGTCATTGTATCACATTCTTCAGCACAATATTTTATAATATATCAAGTGTAAAATTGTTAATTTGTGTTTGGCTTTTAATACAGAAGTCCAACAGCTTTATTGAATCACACTTGGCTGAGATTACCTTGTTTAATGTTAATGAGATTACATTTCTGGAGGTTAATATACAAAACAATTTTTGATAAATTTTGAATCATCAAATCCATTAATATAGAAACTAAATCAAGATCCTTACTAATGAGGGTAAAATCATCTGCGAAGGCAAGAATTGAGACAGATCTAACAATAGGAGATATCTGGTAACCGTATTCTTGGGCTATTTCAGATTCAGTTAATTCTTTAAGAATATTATCAATAGCCAAATTAAACAGAACTGGGGATAAAAGAGAACCCTGAGCTACTCCTTTATAAAGGTATATTTCACCACTTTTATTTAACTACTATCTATGGCTCTTCAGCCCGTTTTCGGGCCATGGCCTCCCCAATTCTTCCTCTCCATTCTTCTCTATCCCTTGCTGCCACCTTCCAGTTCTGCAATCACAGCAAATATCTTCGTGAACCATATCCTCCTATCTATTCCGTGGTCTTCCAACAGGTCTTTTTCCTTCATATTCACTTTTATTTAAGTCTTTCTATTTTTGATAATATTATCTTCCATAAAACTATCAATTAAGTCTCAAAGATTGTTTGGCATATCTGTATGGTAGAGAGACCGTTTTAAATGCTGATGTCCTATATTATTGTAGGTTTACTTATATTGAGGCACTATCTAATTAATTTCTATATAATAATGAATATCAAAATAATTATAGGTTACAAACAATTCAGCAAACCTTTTTTTAACAATACAAGGCAAGTGGAAGGCTTTTTAATATTAGATAGTGGATTTTTTTTTTTGTACAAAGGTAGAGTACATCAACTCATCTTCTATGGGAAATTGAAAAAATGGACAAGTAATTTTTGAAAATAAATTTACCTCTTCCTCTCTCATCTCCATTCTTCTTTAATGCCACTTACAATTGTCCTAAAGTAATTAAGCACATTTTCCCCGTTGTTTTTTTCTTCTGTATATCCACACACTGCAAAGTCCAGAGGCAAGTATTAACTTGCATGGATTGATTGGTTTAATGTCCTTCAAATTCTCAAGAGGTCGAACATCTCTCAAGATAATTGCACAAAACCACCGCCGTGGCTCAGTCGGTTAAGGCACTTGCCTGCCTGTCTGAAGTTGCGCTTGGGCGTGGGTTCGATCCCCGCTTGTGCTGATTACCTGGTTGGGTTTTTTCCGAGGTTTTCCCCAACCGTAAGGTGAATGCCAGGTAATCTGTGGCGAATCCTCGGCCTCATCTCGCCAAATACCATTTCGCTATCACCAATCTCATCGACGCTAAATAACCTCGTAGTTATACAGTGTCGTTAAATAATCAACTAAAAAAAAATAATTGCACAAGGTACCATTGGAGCATGATACGTGAAGGAGTTCCTTTACTGTGTTGCCAAACCATGGGATCATTAGTGATAGACATGACATTTAATTGTATTGTAGAGATAGAGACCTCCTCACCATATTTGTACTGGTACCCCTATAGTTACTCGTAATAATGGAAGGAATTGACTGAAATCTGAATGTGGGTCAGAAATAACGAATTTGACTAGTCTCTTAGCTAATGCTACTTCTCAGACCCTTCAGAATTCCTTTTATTACTTCTGATTACAGAGTTTGAGAAAATTCCTGTGAAGTGCTCTTGTTGAACAAGGGAAATTGAAGCCCCCTTATAACAAAAACATCAAGCAATTCTACGTTCGTGAACTGACACAAGATGAATTGGACATTCCATTACTTTAAGATCGTTGAGTTTGTATTGGAAATGTTTTCGAATTTACTGGGTACTTTTAGAATATAAAATTTCCCCAACCCTAAAAAAAAAAAATATATTGTCATTGGTTACTGCTGATTTTTATGTTCAGGTTTCTTTTTACCTAACATTTCTTTCCCAATCATATAGCTGCCTACTTGTGGTGTTCTCTTTCCATAACAGATTAATATTTCTTCACTCTTTAAACTATTTTTTTACAGTTCAACTGTCTTGTGCGTTAACATTGCATGGAGGTCATGTAAATAGATTTGAACAGTGCTAGAGTACTTGACCTTTATTGATGTAATGACATGTGTTATCTTGGGTGGAGGTCTGGTGTGCTAACCACACTTCATGGGAGTCCCGCCATGTGTCCGTCAGGTTTAGACAGTTCTAAAAAGTGAGCTGAGTGTAAAATCCCAATAGTGTATGAAAGACTCTCCATGTATGTAAGCTTGTATAAACGCACACATAAACGTACGTACAGACATACAGAAATTCAGCTATCATCATCTCTCTAACTCCACATATGTTCTGGACCATTTCTTTTCTTGACCCAATTTTAGTTTTTTATTTCAGTCACTGACAAATTCTTATCATTTTGTCATCTTGCTGGTGCTTACAAAATCTTAAGTGGCAAGTTTCTTTTGTGAAGACAGTTGCATATCACAAACTGAATTACAGGTGATTTGGTTGCATGTATGGGTAGTTTTGTAGGGCAGAGTCTCTGAAGACTGACACAGAATTAATATTTGGTGATGAGCTTATAGTGTCTTCTTCTCAAATTAATTTTTTCCAAATTAAAAACATGTCTAAGGTCAAAGACCATGTGTGTCATCACACATTAAATATGGAAGAGGCCTGTTATTCACTTAAAAACTTCATAAAATAAACACTGTCAGCAGAATTGTAACAGCCTTGTAGAACCCACTTTGTGAAGAGGACCTAAACCAAAAGAATGGTGGTGGGGTGGTAGCAGTGGGAATAATGGTTGTGGTGGTGGTTGTGGTTGTAGTGGTGGCAGTGGTGGCGGCAGTGAGGGTGGCAGCAGTGGGAGTAGTAGTAGTAGTAGTAGTCGTAGTAATATTTAATGTTTAATGCTTCCAACCGCAGAAACATAATGTGGCTGAGAAATGGCGACAAATTTTGCCTGATATCCGCTATCAGTGACAAGGTTCTTCCGTGTGCTGAAACTCTACGACACAGAACCCACAGGTTTATATCCCTCCTTGAAGAGGGCATACAAATAATTTTTATCGCCATTTAAAATCCACCACTCTTGGCTGGGTTTGGACTCACGAACATTGGATTCAACAGCCAGCATGTAACCAAGGGACTGCTGAGAATGATCTGAAAGAAAGGACAAAATTTGAGAGGAAGATATAGAGTCAAGGTCCCCTCAAATTTTTACGTAGTCGGACTATCACTGCATTAATTCTGTCAGTGATTAATATGATCAAGAGACATTTCAGTCAAGTATGAACATTCTAAACATAATCCATATTATTGTTCTACCATATTCTATATAACTTCTATTATCCTGTTTCATTGTCAGGTCCACACCTGTGGAGTAACAGTTAGCGCGTCTAGCCGTGAAACCAGGTGGCCCGGATTCGATTCCCGGTTGGGGCAAGTTACCTGGTTGAGGTTTTTTTCGGTGTTTTCCCTCAACCCACTATGAGCAAATGCTAGGTAACTTTCGGTGTTGGACCCCAGACTCATTTCACTGGCATTATCACCTTCATCTCATTCAGACGTTAAATAACCTAAGCTGTTGATAAAGCATCGTAAAATAACCTACTAAAATAAATAAAAATAAATTCATTGTCAGTAACATGAGATGCTGGACTTTTAATTAATTTCACTCTTAGTCATCCATGGACAGTTCAAAAGGAAGTCAAACAACTCACACTTATTGATTAGGAAATGTTACATGAATAAAACCATTGAAAGCTGTCATGGTGCACTTAGTGTCAGGAAACTTCATATTGTGTATAGAATTATAAGAAATAGACTACACTCTTAATGGTAAATTTTAGCAACTGAATCTAGGTACAATAGATAATCCCACAGCCGGTTGCCTTTCTTTAGCACAAGTTGAATACAATTCCAGATACAAAATAGTCTTGGAAATATTATGCATGGAACTGCATGCAAGGGGGTTTGTTTGACCTTTTTGAGGGCGGCACTCTGTATGATGATTTTTCCGAGCCCAATAGTAGCTTGGGTAGCATTTGTGAATCCGATGCTGACAAGCAGACCATCCTGTCACCCCTGACAGTACCAGGTTCCATACCTGATAATCCTTAGGGCTGGAGCTCCAAATCCTTAATTCCTATATAATCATCAGATACTTGTACTATCCCTAAGACTTCATCCCAAACTATTTCTAATTATTGTATATCAAAAATGAAATGAAGGGAGATGGAGAGTGTTGGTGGAATGAAAGAGGGCAGTGGGTGTACTCCAAGAAAAAGCCTTTTGCAACGTCTGATTTATGCACCACAAATTTCATCACAACCAGGCTGGGGATCAAACCCGGCCACCTAGATGGAAGACTGGGGCACTAGCTGTGTCATAGATGCGGCACAGCAAGTTAGGCAAATTACAGAGAAAATTAAGGTACTCTTGTTATGTCTCACGAAAAATACAAGCCAGATCCCACTCATTAGTAAAATGAAAGGTAGTTTTCAATGTCCAACTCAAAAATCTTTATAGAGCTATGCAAACAAAACTACAAGTATGTTTAGATCTGCATTACAATTGAGAAGTCTTTTCAAAATGTAGGAAGTGATAGTATTTGTCTTAGTAAAATTACATAAGAGGTAACGTTGACATGACAGCCTGAGAAATAAATGTACTCATTTCAGCAATAGAAGAGAAATATGCAACTTGGAAATTTCATGGGTATGGAATAGCCATAAATAGAGTTACCGACCTACTATTACTTGGTACTAAATGCCTTTAATGAAAATAATATTGGTAAAACCACAGAGGAATTATTAATACTATATCACCTCTATCATTCCTACCATTCTTACTAACACCCTCACTCCTCTCTGCCAACACAACCACTATCACCTCCATTACTGCTACTGATACTACAACATAGTGTTCCTTTTATGGCATTTCATGAACTATCGTTTGCTACAGACATAATATATAAAGCAGACAACAATTGTGGCAGTACGTACCTTGAAACATGTCCAACATATCCCATCACAGCTTATGCTGGAAGTGGTTGCTTCCTTTCAATAGGCACAAAGCAACCCAGCATCCTATGTAAATTGGTGTAGCATGTTCAGTGTCGTCAATTGCAGCAATGATATTCTCATTAAATTCCAGGATTCTGCGTAGGTTATTGATATAGACCTTTCCTTTCAACATGCACCATAAGAAATCTGGCGGACTTTTGTCTGGAGACCTTGGTCGCCATTTGTTCACTGTTTTTTTCATAAAAAATGAGCTCTATGTTGCACGCGCATGACAAGGTTCCCCATACTCCAGTCCGGTTGCAGTATCTGATCCTTTTTGCAAAATCAAGTTCTAGCATTTCCTGCAGACGAACTTTTAGTGCTATTGTTGCAACAGCCATGTTCCATTTAAATCCTGTAGTTTTAATGGACTAATTTGTTTATATTATATTGTTTCGTGTGTCTCTAATGATTAACAGCTTTGGAGGTACTACGAGTGAAACACTGTACTACTACGACTACTACAATACTGCTGCAGCTACTACTATACTACTACTACAACTACTATGACTGTGACTGCTGCTACTACAATGAATGTAGTAGTAGAAATCTTTGATGTACAGGAACTTGAATGTATTGTTGCTTACTCTTACCACATTTTACGATTGTTTTCATTGTTAAAATTATCAATAACTTGACAGGAAAAGATATTGGATATGAAAGGGATTTTTATTATATGAATGAACTACCGCCAATTCATCTCTTGTCAGCATTAGTGATAAAGCAGAAGTCAAAGTGCACACGAGCAGTCTTATCACTTACTGTCTCCTCTTAGTCATGGTCTGACAGAACTATGGAAAATTTGTTAAGATTCGGTGTTTAGTGTCCTTATAGCACGCAATTTCAGACATTAGGAAGCCACAAGCTAGTGATCTTTCGTGTTGTTCTCGTTTTTTCTATGTGTATTTCCTTTGAAGGATCAGAAGGAAAATGATTCTCTTTCCCTTCGTAAATTCTGTCCTGTTACTAATTAGAAAAATACTGTCTTCATTGCTCAGAAACATAAAATCGTTTTCTAATGCTTATTCTCCTCATATGCCAAACTTAACGAGAATTCCTGCATGTAAGTTTACAAATTTTGTCCTCTCTACTTTGCATGTTTTTCTTGTTGGTTATTTAACGACATTGTATCAACTACTATGTCATTTAACATTGATGACATTGGTAATAGCGAGATGGTATTTGCCAAGATGAGGCCGAGGATTCGCCATAGATTACCTGACATTCGCCTTACAGTTGGGAAAGCCTCGGAAAAAGCCCAACCAGATAATCAACCCAAGCGGGAATCGAACCCACATCTGAGCACAACCCCGGACTGGCAGGCAAGCATCTTAGCCGACTGAACTATGCTGGTGACTTTGAACATATTGCTGGATTCATTTAAACGTGATAAATTTATACCTTAATTCATATCCAAAGTTTTGTCTCACATCTTCGTGTGTATAAACAGTAATCTTCAGGATATTGTTTTTCAATTTATAGTTATACACCACAAGATAAACGTGACAGTACCTTGCATTGGTTTGGAGGTGAATTCTTACAAAAAAAAAGTGAAATATCGTCAAAACATTACAGTATTACTTATGTGTACTGAGCTCATTTTCTAAATGAGTCTCTTGTATATTTAAATTAATCATATTTTCTTCAAGATGACATTTCTTTCAAACAGACAAGTGCTTCTGCGCCACGTGGTTTCAAGTTATTATGAAATTAAATCCATAGTGCATTGGCCCATGGAGGCCAAGGCTGATCAGCTCACTGTTGGCCTCACATTCACATACCTCAGCACAAGATCCTCTCAGCCATTATAGCTGGCTTATGAATCCGAATTTTGCCACTCACCATAGGCACCCAAATTCATCACAATGCTGGCTGAGCATTGGTCTCATACACTGGCTGAAATTTCATGAGAAAATTTCTGGGGCTGTGATTATTATATAGAACTTTATTTCTTTATTTAGCATAATACTGTGTATGGGTTCATATGTGTGTCCATTATTTTTTTAATATAGGTAGGTACTCTTTGGAACATTTTCACATGAGTAAGAATTTGGTCAGTTTGTCCTATATCCATCATTTTATGCATTTTAAATATATGGATCAAATCCTATGTTGTACAGGAAAGACCATTTCATTTACACAGGCTCTGTAATCCGAGAGAATAATGAAGGGTGAATGTACTTTTGGAGGTAAAGTGCAGCTATCACACAAATGGGATATGAGCAATAACTGAAAAAGCACGGGAATAGTTAGATAAACAGTTGCAAACTAGTAACTATACTTTTTCTAGTTATTGTGTAATGAGTGGATACTCTGTGAGAAATTATGTGGCATTTTTCAATGATCTTCTTTCTAACGAACTGACATTATTTCCTTTCCAATTCCACTGTTGTATTTTAAATTACTACCATTTGATTACAATTACATTCAGTAATAAACTAAACACATTTTTTTAGAAGTACTCTGTTGCAGCTCAATGGACAGCATTTTTTGCTGTTAGTGTAATGGATATAGGTTTAATCATGACAGAAATTTATATTTATCCTTCCTAGGACTAGATACACTTTTCTTGTCTTGTGTTTGTTCTTTGTTATCTTGATTGACAGCTAATTTTTGATAATTGGCATAGTCAGGTAGTTCTAATTATAATGTCTGCTGTAGATACACAAGTTGAACTCAAATCAGTATTGAATGTGAATGGTTCTGGTGGGCTTTATAGTATTGTACGAAATAGTCTTTGAGTTATACTTGGTGAATAGGTAGTAGAGATACTGTAATGCAGCAACTTGGCTTTCCAGTAATCCACTCACAGATGTGGTGATGCAAACAGATTGATACCAGTGATCTGCCATGCAGTATCAATAATTAAACACGTCACAAATTTTTAATGTAAAATATTACTAAATACAAGCAGGCAAAACATGATTTGCTCACTCAAATGAAGAAAGAGGGTCCTGAAACTGTCTGAATTCTTATTTCAAACATTTGTCGAATTTGCCCAAGAAGATAACACATCAGTCTCTGTAGTTCCCATTGAAAATGGAGGCAACGTTTCCCTGCATAGTAAGTGGACTAATTTTTACACTTTCTGTTTAGAGTTCCCTAGAGATAAAAGTCACAAGTTCAGTCAGGGAATCTTGGGGGTCATAATTTCCTACTGATAATTGTACCCTCAAATACACTAAGAAGTTAATTCTTAGTATAATGGGCTACATGTGCTGTCTCAGAATTTTGTGCGAAAAACACGATATCACGCTCCTACCTCAGTAGTCAGTGAAACCGGTTTAGTTGTTTTTAACACCAAAGTGTAGAATATCTTTCTCGTCCCAGTTCTCACCTCAAGACTAAGAGAGACAGTCTTCGAAAGGCTGTAAATTCCTTACTCGTTAACAGCAATGGAAAAAGTCCAATCTATAGGCTACTTCTTCTTAACCATGCAGCATTCTATTCGCACTCATTTTTTTTTTCATTTCTTTTCTTAATTTGTATGAGTAAATGATGTTTTCACGGCTTACGTTTATTAATAATAGTTTGTGGTTTGTCGTATGAAGTCTGTAACTGCTCACCTACTATATAGAGTGGCAACTTTTATTGTGATTATTTTAACAATATATCATAGCAAAGAAATATGATTTCATGACAGGGCTCATCAAATTAATTGAAAATATGCATAATTTTTTCTTCATATTTTAGTAATAGTGTTACATCAGTACTTCTTTAATATAATCTTCAGTATCTTTCATATTGTTATAGAAATCTCTGTTCAAAATAATTCATATATAATCAATCAGAAAAAAAAAATAGAAGTGAAATAGAGAAAAGATATAGAAAGATAAATGTGTCATGTCCACGCCAATGAAGTGCGCATTACGCAAAGATGTAGAACTCCCCTCCCTTCTTGAACTTGGTGGAAGGAGGAGGTGTTGTGGGAGAAAAAGTATTTGTATAAAATATAATCCATGCCTTTTGTCTGTGAATTGTGTTGAACATGTGTGAAACTTGGAATATGAATTGTGGACTATGATAGTACCAGTAGTTCTTGCATAATTATAGCAGCAGTCTAATTAAACATGGATATTTACCAGAAACAGCCCATTCAATAATCATTATATGAAATGAGTCAAAGTTAGGATAGGAGGAGAAATATCAGAGGAAATTGGAATAAGGAGAGGGGTACGACAGAAATACTCTTTATCACCTAACCTGTTCAACATCTACTTCGAGAATTTAGTGAAGAACTGTTTTCGGATCTTGAGAGGGTGATAGTAGGAGAAAGAAGAATAAAGTATAAGTCTCTCAAATCTTTTTGGCACGTGTGAGGAAAGAGAAAGTTAGCAAGCAAACCTTTATGATGGCGGTCGTGTGCAGGGTTGGCATAAGCAAAGGGACTGAGGTAGACAAGGGAGGAGCAATGACACTAAGGTAAAGTATGCTCAGTTGCTTAGAAGAAGTCGATCTGTAGGCGAGATGCCATGATACTTTTTAAAGTAAAATATAGCAGGCCCACTAAAAGGGAATGTACAAGAGAGCTAATTCTCACTGTATGCAATTTTATGACGAAATAAGCAGAGTAGTAAAACATCAGGTACAGAGATTAGCAGAGGTAAACAAAGTATCTCTTACAACTGTGAAAAGGATTTTGCCTGAACAAAAATAACATGGAGCTGAAGGAACATCAGTGAGTGCACCAGGGAAGAAACATCAATGGCAAAAGACCTATTGTACGCGAAATCATCCATCATTCAGTGGGGAGCACTAATTTGAGGTGTATTTTAAGAGGGTTAGGGTGCAAGTGTAAGAACACAGGTAAAAATAGAAATGTTCTGATCGAGAGGCAAAAAATATCATCTCTATTAGTCACAAAGTTCAGAGAAGAAGGCCAACCCATCATCTTCTAGTGGAAGATAACTGTATACATAGAAGCCACAATGATAGAGGATAGGATGGAGATCATAATAACAACAAATTACAATGAAAGCAGTAGTGAGAGAGTAGTGGCAACAATTTCTAACCATAATGATAAACACACAATCTGTAATGTTTTATTAGTTTTGGTGTTCGTGACTTATTGGCATTATAGGTCTATTTTCACAAGTTCTGAGTGTACTTCTACTGTCATGGCGATTGGCAGGCATGTATCATTTGGGGGCTGCAGCTGGTCGGGAGAAACATACAAGTTGGATAGTGACTCACTTCTTTGCTTAACATTTAAAATTTCAGACGCCAAAAAGATCTGCAATACTTATACATAAGATTTGCTGCTGATATGGTGTTAGCAGAAGAGATGATGCTAAAGAATATGCTACTGGAGCTAAATGATAGCTGTGAGCAGTATGGGATGAAGATAAATGCAAACAAGACGACAATAGCAAATGAAGTTTTTAATAGAAAAAGGAACATTTTCTATGAACCTCTGGAAAAAGAACTAAGGAAGAGACTAGTGAAGTGCTTTGTGTGGAATGTGGTACTGTATGGAGCAGAAACATGGACATTACGACAAAGTGAAGAAAAATTATTAGAAGAATTTGATATGGAGATGAATGGAGTGTGTGAAATGGACAGACAATAAAAAATGAAGCTGTGCTAGAAAGAGTGGGTGAAGAAAGCATAATGCTGAAACTGATCAGGAAGAGAAAAAGAAATTGGATGGATCATTGACTAAGAAGAAACAGACTACTGAAGAATGCACTGGAAGGAATGATCAACGGGTGGGAAAGTTCAGGGTAGAAGATGATGTCAGATGATGGACAGTATTAAGATATATTGATCGCATGTAGAGACTAAGAAGAAGGTGGAAAATAAGAAAGATTAGAGAATGCAGGGTTTTCAGTGAAAGACCTGCCCTTGAATTCCAGATCCCGTTATTCTACTTTAACACATTTGTTCCTATGACGAAATAATTCACTCGTTTCATCTTAGGTAGTATAACGGGAACTATAAATCAAAAGATATTACAAAAATAATAAATTATTTTAATGCTGGTTTAGTTGGGATCAAATTTGCACATACATTAAATTAGTAAGTTACAGAAGAGTTAATGTTGGAATAACTTTTTGTACCTTCATTTAATTGGTTCAGAGTGTTTGCATGTAGTTGATTTGCTGTTGCAGAAACACTACAGAACAAAGAATTAAATTTGTCAAGAGGAATATTGCATCAGTTCATGTCACTGTGAACCATGCAAATGTAAGAGCAGTTGGGTAGCATAGATCTTTAGTTAAATAATTATTGCATCAGCACATCAAAGACTTATTTCAGTTTATAGGAAAGAACTATTACCTTCTCATATGGGCATTCTGCCAACATTAGCATTACATGTTTATTGCAGTCGTAACTGTTTTGTCACGTGCCTAGAGGTGACATGAGAAATGTGCCTCGCCCATTGCATTATTTTTATAGTTGTTTGACTTCTTCATTTATTTTTGATTGGCTGAAATGGGAGGTCAGTATTTCTTATAACCCAATAGCGAGTTTGCATAATACAAAAACCAAGTGCTGCGCTATTTCACTGTAAATAATTTTAAATGTCTGTCATTTTCAACTTGTTCTGATAACCTTTGCTTCTGAGATAGGTACTTTCAGTGATAGCCTTTAGGTTCATTGATATAAGGGTATGGTTACATGCTATCTCATTTATCAGTGATACTTTTCCGTAATTGTTCAGGGCCAGACTATAAGAAAATTCAAGTTTCCAGTTTGTTTGTTTAATTTATTTTGAAACATTTTAGACCATGTGAAGGATTTATAATTTGGGATATATTTTAATACAAATAGTGATTTTTTCTCAATCACGTAATATGCTGATTGTGATACAAAGTGCTTGAAATTCTTTCTTTTTAGCTGTCGCCCTGCTGCTGATTTTATATATATATATATATATATATATATATATATATATATATATATAGGAAAATTGAAAGAGAAGAACAAAATAGTAGCAAATATGTCACACTTTACCTCTGACTGGCTGATACATGTGAATGGTGAATTTGCAAAACGACTTAAGTCCCTTGGAGTAGTTTTGAGAAAATTAAAGAAAACTGTTTTTAGCCTCACTGAATCATATATTGTTACAATGTAATTTTTTATATGTAAGAGAAATAGTTTTATTACAAAAATTCATACTTTTGTATTATTCTTCAGGTCGTAAAAAATTTAATTATCTTCAGGACTTAAGTTGTTCTGGAAATTAACTTCAATCCTACATCATAATTATTAGGTTACTGACACGTAAACATGTTTCACTAAATGTGTTTATACCAAAATCATAAAATAACCTTATTGCAATTGTTGAACAACATTATTTTGAACAATTTGTTAATCACAAGAACACAGACAACTCTTAGGAGTGTTATAACGAGACCACAGCTTACTTTCATCTTTCAATTCTTTGTTGTCTATCATGCTATAATGTTTTCGTAAAATGTAAGCATATCTTCATCACAAATGTACTTAAGGATTTTACGAATATCTTGAGTTTTGGTTTCATTGGTCGGGGATAAACCATTTTGTTGGAAAGTGTGGAGAAAGAATGATGCTGAAAGTGATCAAGAAGTAGAAAGGGAATTGGTTGTGTCACTGGCTGAATAGAACTGCCTACTGGAGAATGCACTGGAAGGAATGGTAAATGTAAGATAAGTTCGGAAAGAATTACCAATGACAACAGAAAAAAAAACAATTTGTCAGCTGAGTGTATGATTAAAATTAGATATTATGTAAGTTTCTTCAGCACTTGACAGGAAGAACGACTTAAGTCCAGGACTAAAGTCGTTTTACCCCTTAACCAAATATTCTGCTGCTAATAAAAACTATACAAAAGTCGTGGATTAAAGTCATTCTGCTATTAGACGATGCCCCTTGCTCACAGTAACATAACCATGCTTTCAACTCAAAACCCCCAAAATGTGGACTTAAGTCATTTTGCAAATTCACCATTCATGTATTATCAGGTAGGACATCTCACTTGACGATATGTGTCAGAGGAAGCACAATTGTGTCCACCGCTGTGGAGAAGTGGTTAGCATGCCTGACCGTGAAATGAGTGGGCCTGGGTTCAAATTCTGGTAAGGACAAGTTACCTGGTTGAAGTTTATCCAGGGTTTTCTCTCAACCCAAAAAGAACAAATGCTGGGTAACTTTCGATGTTGGACACTGGACTCATTTCACTGGCATTATCACCTTCATCTCATTCAGACGCTATATAACCATAGCAGTTGAAAAACCGCTGTAAAATAACCAATAAAATAAATAAAAAGAACAGTTGTATACATTTCAAGTCTGTTTAGAGAACTGTGTTATTAATTAGGGATGTATGCAATGAAGGGGTATTGGAACTGGGCACCTTATCCATTATCTTCTGGTTTAATTGCCTCATGACATCACTGGCGTAGCTCAGTCTGCTGAAGTGCTTGCCTGTTGATCTGGAGTTGTGCTAGGGTGTGGGTCTGATTCCCGCTTGGGCTAATTACCTGGTTGGAATTTTTGTGATGTTTTTTTTTAAATCATGTTTTATTTAATGCTTGCAACTGCCGAGGTTATATCAGAATCGCCAGTGTGCCGGAATTTTGTCCTGCAGGAGTTCTTTTACATGCCAGTAAATCTACTGACATGAGTCTATCGCATTTAATCACACTTAAATGCCATTGATCTGGGCTGGGATCGAATCCTCAACCTCGGGCACAGAAGGCCAGCACTATACCGACTGCGCCACCGAGGCCGACTCCGATGTTTTCTCCAACTGTAAGGCATATGTCAGGTAATCTATGGCGAATCCTCGGCCTCATCTCGTCAAATACCATCTCGCTCTATCACCAATTCTATCACCGCTAAATAACCTCGTAGTGATACAGAGTTATTAAATAACCAAGTAAAAAAAAATACCTCATGAGTGATGCCTTATTGGTTTCACTTATGAAGTTCCAACCAGTCTTCGAACTGCTAAGTAAACATACATGCCACACATCTGGTCTGCATAAGACTCCATGACAAGAAGAGTAATGCTAATCAGAACATTGAATGAATGAATGAATGAATGAATGAATGAATGAATGAATGAATTGAAATGAGTCAGGCCCTTTTGTTCCTGTGCACGTAGGCCACCTAAGTGAGCCCATTGTGCCCCAGATAACCGGATAGTTTACTCGAGTCCCAAAGCCTCCTTGAAGGCCAGAATTGCTCTCGTGTTTGCTTTCCTTATATCATCTGGTCCCAGCCTATCTGAGCCCAAGAGAGCATGTAAATCAGAACATTATCATCCCGAGGATATCCAGCTCACAATTAAACCACTTAAATTCGGATAGATCAATCCTAGAGTTGTATGAGAATATTTTCATTCTCATAAGTATAGCAAAACGAAGTACAGTGTGTCCCACCCGAAGGTAGCCCCATTAGTTTAAAGAAAGTACAAGTATAAAAATACCGTGAGATTGTCACAGTACGTGCTGAAAATTTCATCCCTGAGCATTAATACACAACTGAACACGACGTCGCATGTTTCTGAGCGTTGAAATCTTTGAAATATTTGTAACAGGAAATTAACGTTATCGGGGCTATCTTCAGGTGAGACACCAGTATGTAGTATAAGGTTTTTTGGGTCCCCAGTTATAAGGGCATTAAAGATAATGATGTTGAAAAATTGGTACAGTAGAGGAGGCAAGACCTGTCCTGTGACCTTATCATGTGCCATGGCTATATCACCAATGGGTATGAAGGGGGAAGATAGGTTTTAGTCTGAGATGAACTGCTGTGTCCGTAGATTCATATAATATTAACAGTCATGAAACAAACTCTCTTTCTGATAGCTCATTCTTTCCCGTCTCACACAGTTCACATGCCAGGTCTCATCTCCTCATCTATGGAAAAGAAGCTTACAGTCCTCATATACGATCAGAACGTGTCTGTGGTACTAACAAAAGTACTGCTAGAATTGCAATAAATGAATGGACTGGAAAGTAACACTTAAACTTCCCTGGGCAACAATCAGGCAAGTTTCTAATTAAAGAACTAAGCCTTTCTTTCACTAAACTCCTGGGTCTATTCAGATAGCAGGCAGATTTGAAAGGTTAGTGAAATAAATATTGAATAAAGATGATCCATATCTCGAAAGTATTGAGACTGCTAAATATTTGCTCATCACTCAGGAAATAAATGTTCTGATTTTGTAAGGGAAATTACGAACTGACAAGCTCTTGAAACTGGACTTAAATTTGAGCATATGCGTCTTTAAATAAATAATCAAATGAAATTACTTGGTACATTGCCATTTTGAACAAAATTGACATCGGTGAATGAATAAAAGAATTATTACTTCAATTCACAAAGTTAGGAAGAGTGGAACAACTTCATAAATGCTATATAAATAATTATGTAAATTATGTATATTGTATTATGTAAATTTATACTCTCGAATCATCAGCAGGGAAGTAGACATATTTTTATGTGTTTTCACAATAGTCTAAAGCATAATGCCTAGAACTCGGGTTATACAATGCATGCTGGTTCGAGTCCTCATGAGGGAAGAAATTTCTCATGAAATTTCGGTCAACGTATGCGACTGGTGTCCACCCAACATTGTTTAAATTTAAATTATGTTTAATTTAACGACACTCGCAACTGCAGAGGTTATATCAGCATTGCTGGTGTGCCAGAACTTCTTCTCGCGGAGTGCTTTTACATCCAGTAAATCTACTGACATAATGCCATCGATCTGGGCCGAGATCGAACCCGCAACCTCGGACACAGAAGACCAGCACTCTGCTGACCACCACCCAGGCCGACCCCACCATTGTAATGCATTTGGGGAGCTTTGATAGATAGCGAAATCTAGTTATGACAACCACCCAAAATGGCTGGGGATCATTATGTTAATCACATGATACTTCCATTTTGGTTGGATGATCGTTCACCTCCGCGAAAGCATGTGAACGTGAGTTCAACTGTTGGCTGGTCGGCCCTAGCTCTCAATGGGCTTATGTGCCACGAATTTGATTTGTTTTCACAATAGTTGTACAGGAGACCTGCAATCCTTATCTTGTGTAGAAGTACAAGACATTTAAATTGTAATTACTATGGCTTCATTCGGGCCACAGATAGAACACACTGTTGCTACTATTATTATTCATCACTGGTAGAGTATGTGTATCCAAATGTAACAGATTAAAATTTAATTCTTTTGCAATGGAAGTGAAAACGTATTTTTTCTGCATCAGACACTGTCTCATGTGTCTCATTTTACTTCTGTTGTCTGAACCAATGTCCTTGCACGTGACTAAGGTGTCTTGTTGTATGTGCTTGTAGTGTTTGTGAATAACATCTAAAAGAGCGGAAATGGAACGAACCTAAATATTCACAATCCTTAAAGAAAGATGATACATGAAAAATCAGTTACAGTTAGGGTTCCCAACTGTTCAGTATTCGGTAAGACTGACCAGGAATTTTTTACTTCACCAGGATGACAAAAATACCGGAATTAGAATAATGTGCAATTAGTAACATTATTTTAGCATTAGTGATGTGGAGAGAAAGAAGTCTGTGTCATCCAAGTGCATCTCTTCTTTTAGTGAAGCTTTACAATAGGCCTGTCTTTCAAACTGGTATAATTTTAATCGTCAGGTTTCTTTTTTTAAGCGTTTATTTTGTTTTTGAAAACTCTAACCACATGGAGTGCCTAGAAGTCTTGGTTAAAATTGTCTCCAGCTCACTAGATACTCTCAGTGGAGGTGATGCAGAAAAAAATGATTTATTATAACTTCATTATATAGCTGTTGTAATGAACATTTTAAACTAGTTTCTTTAGTTTTATGAGTGCCTGTTTTCAATGTTTAGGCTAATGTGATAGAGTTATTAGTTTTAGTTCACAGACACTATAAACAGAGTAGTGTTAAATAATGAGTTGAGGGCAGAAATCGAGGTGAAACTAAATTTCAACCTATGACGGAGTTCTATGACCATGTTAAGAATAGGCCAGATCTGTTAAAGGAAGCCAAATCTTAAGATAAATACATGTTTAAAAATTCAACTAAGGTATCTGCCAGCATTAGTGTCACTATTATCTAAAGGTTTTCAAAACAAAATGTTGATATTTATGTGTCAGTACCGATTCATCAACTCTTAATTTGATGTTTACTGTGATAAATAAGTGGATGAATTAGTTTGACTAAAAATAGGAAATATGGTTAGTAGCTACGTATGCTAAGATAACATTAAATTAAAATGGTCATATCAACTAATTGTGATGGGCTGAAGTCTACTGTATTAAAATAGATTATTGCCTCCGAAAGCTGTACAAATTGCTCTAAAATTGTTTTTTTTGGTGCAAGAACATCTTTTCCGTGTGCCTCGTATAAATTGCCCTGAAATGCACAGACCCGAAGTTGAGGATAGCTAGTTACAGTGAAGTAGTGTGATTATAAACGTTGCATTCATATGTGGAAGGAATTTTGTTCAGTATTTTGAAGCGTAATTAGCGAATATGTTTTATATATTCAAGTTAGTAGATATTAATACCGGTAATTCATGGCAGTATTAATATACATTTAAAGTAGAATTCTGTGGTGTTCGGGTAAAGGGGTATAAGTCATTTTTTGTCCAGGTGGAATTTTGTTCCCCAGATGAACACACAAGTTAAATTATACAAGTGGGTGTGCAAAAATCAAAGAATACAAGCAGTTGGTGTGTTTTATTTGTGTAGAAATGTATTTGTAATAAGGGTTCCAAGTTTAATTTTCATTTATCTCCGAACTCATTTTTATGACTTATCTCCCTTTACCCACACACCACAGAATTATGATCATACATTCCGCATTGAACATTGTACATCGTTATATTTCTTATGACTTTTGTTGCAAATACTGGAGTATGCACATAATTTCTGAGACTTCCACATTATTAAGTGTAAATGGCGTTAATGTCGATGAGAAAAGAGCAGAACCTAACCTTGGCCCAAGGAGCGGAGGATGTTAAAGGCCGAGCTACCGTGTTTGGTTATTTCGGATCTTCAGAAAGCAATGTATGAAGGTCAGCACGTTTACACGTGATATGAAACCGACCTAATGCCAAAATGAATTTGATGCCTCTTATGTTATTTTTTTTTTATTTATTTATGTATATATTTTTTTGGAAGGTGTCGATCAAGATTTTCAAACGCATCCAAATGCATGTAGCAGCGTTTTTGGTTTATGAACGTAACGCTGAGAAGCAAAGATTGGGGGAGGGGGAGGGAGAAAAAAAAAGACTGTTGTATACCGCAGCCATAAGAATTTGTTGTTGGTATTGAAGAATATTCACTTGCTTAATTATACATTTTGTGCTACTGTTTTGTAACACAAAGCAATGACGCAAGAAGACAGAGATATATTTTTCAAATGTCTAGTAGTAAGAGTTTTAAAAGTATTGTGTCAAGAGATGGCAGCATTCCAAATACAGCCTCATCTCTGCTAGAACAAGCTGCTGTAGATTATAGTGTCCGCTAAAGTCACTGAAATAAATACAGTGTGAAGTGCGTGTGTAAACAAGAAATTTGTTAAAACCAAGATTCCGTCAAAAAGTGAAGTATATTTGAGGTTATCAAGATGGATCTACCGTACGAAAATAAATTCCATTTCGTATCTGTGACTCAATAAGTTTAGGGAAAAGAGATATGAATGATTAACTCATTTCAAGTCTTTACTTTAAAAAGACATAGTAACATGGATATCAAAGTTTTACATAAAAGCAGTACATTTAGTTCTTTTACTAGTAGTGGCCACAAAATCGGCAATTGGTTTGCGACGTTCGGTGATCGGCGGAGAAAGAATTCCATGAAAGCATCAAAAAGCCTTACATTAGGTAAGGAAATGACAAGTTAGTTACTTTTGATAAGTTTCGCAAAATATATGTTTATATTGTGATGTTACGGGTTCCTAGTGTGTAACTGACATGTGAAAATGTAACTCGGTGTATACAAAAGTTTTTCTCACATGTCATATTTGTGAAACTAGTGCTGAGATAGTCCCGGTGATTTTGGAAGTGAAAATCGTTCAATTAATAAGGGATTTTCTTTTTGTGGAGATGCAGTTTATCATATATTACAAGACATAACAAAAGGCTAAACTAACCAAACCTAACCTGCTACAGATTCGGGTATATGCAAGGTGTATAAGCGAAATACGAAGGGAACTACCTCATCACTAGTTTAGCTGAAATGGTAGGCCAAATAGTATGGTTAAGTTATGTTATGTTAGGGTATTTTTTTTTTTTTGTAGCCTTCATGCCCCAGGTTCGCATGAGTGGCTTTAATCAATAGTAAGTGTGTAAAATAAGAGATGGATTTGTGTCAGGATCTATATAGTGAACTATGAATGTGAAATAACTTCGCAGCATGATAGGTCTAATATTATATAAATCAGTAAATACAGCCAAGAATTCTAGGCCCTTTTGTTTTCTTCTCTATGCTTGATCGTGGATATAATATTAAGTTGAATTGCTACTCTCTGACCTAAATACAAACTGCCAGTGTATAGCTCTGAACCTGTAAGAATGTTAGCTACTAGCTCTGATTTGATCCCCGCATTATAGACTAGATAAATGACTTAATAATTATGTTAACCATATTTCTAATAATTCCTGAACTATGGTAATGTTGGTGCATAAACTTCCTTTCGTTGGAAAGGAATTACCTCAAAATTCCAACTTTTTGCACACAAAATAAATTATTGGCACTGAAAAGTGTCATTTCGTAAGCATGGTGATGCACATTCGACAAACACACACAGATCTCTTCTTTTTAATATTTTAAGATAATTGTTGGCAGTGAGGTAACCGTATACTGAAGTTTATAATACAAAATCGAGAAATTTTTGCGATCCAGGAGAAAATTATATCATTTAATTTAGGAAGAAGGTATGTAGGCCTACTTAATCGGAAAATACTAACAACAGTGCTGAACTGATCAATGATGCCATTATTGTGTTGCCTTGTCGATGATGATGATGATGATGATGATGATGTACATACGTACGCGTTATACTGAAGATGAGATAGAAAATAGTGGAAAATATGAAACGGTAATCATATTTTTGTCTGCAGAAGCAGATATACTGGTAAGCCTCTCTAGCTAATATATCATAAAATATAGTTAACTTCCGAAGCTTTATGAAATTTCGTTATTGATGTCATGACTACAGTTCCTAGCTTTTTGTGCAAGATAGGTTAATAGTTATGCCTAATTCTTTAGAAAAGAGGAGAGAGAGAGATATGCTTATGTTCGGTGGGGTTTTATGTTGATATTTAAAGATAATATTGCAAAACAATCTCATGTACATTTTGGGCAGGAATTTTTCAGCATCGATTTAGCCCTGTCCAGTGGTTTTTTTTTTCTGGCTTAACGTGCAGGAATGACGTTCCGGAATCTTTGGCTGTATTTTTTCATCATGGAAGAGAGAAATGTGTTAATAATTATATTTTTAACATAATTTTTTCTTTGAATTTTGCTTAGGCCTTGAAAGTTTTATAGTTGAACGAAATAGGTGGTAACAACGACAAAATTCCCGTGCCCTGGACAGTAATAATCTCCTTGTCTGCTATGATATATTCTACACAGAATTTAACCACTTTTTTCTCCAGATGAAAAGCACTGAGCCTATCTAATTTCATGTTTTGTATGAAGCAACGGATCTAGAAAACTAGTTTTTGCACGTCATTTTAATATAAATGGGTTGGATTTGTGTGATTCAGCAAAAATATCTCATAGGCATTGGAAAAGGTAATAAATTTAATATGATTTAAGTTTGTTTTCTTTTCTTATATACATATTGTGGTGTTTTGTGTCGAGTTCAGACATTAAAGTCAGATCCTTTTACATGTGTAAGTGAAAGTGATGACCATTGGCATAAGGTCCTATGTATCTATGTATACAGTATGTGCAACATTTCTCCAGATAAATTAATTTCATCTTCATGAATATACAAAGCGTTCGAGCAAAGATATCCACTCACTACCGGTGGTCACACGACCTTTGCATGCTATATGTGTCGACCATCTCCCACGAAATGTTGACCATAATTTGCAGCAAAATAAAACTCATAATACTGAAATAAAAGGCTTATTGCTGGAAATGGTGACCTTCGGCATTTAAGCATGCTTCACATTGCTTCAGCACATTCCTGGACACTTTATGTAGTTCATTTTCACTTGTGATGCACTACACAAGTTTTGTACGATTTTAACTTCAACAATTTAGTAGTGTGTTAAACTGAGGTTTTTGACACCCTTACTTCCTGGGCTAATCTGCGTAAAGTTTTCTGAGGGCTTAGTTCTAATGAAAAACCTATTTCATCTAATGTTTTCTCAGTTAAGACCCATTTATTCATTCAACACTTCTTATTTTGAACCAAGCCTGTCTCAAATTTATTTATGATTCTGTATATTTTCTTATTTGGCGCAGGACCATTGCGAAACGACGTCTAAATTTACGGCAACTTATTCTCCACTTATATTTTACGAAAGTCTTGCATATAAAAATGCGTTGTTCTATACTGTATATCAGAACACAAATGCGCACAATAGAGACACATTGAATACTGACTTGAATCTATCATGCTAGTGGGCGGCTTAACGCCAGGACTCACATCATTTCTGGCTGCCAACCAGTTTTCATGGTAGTGGTGGATTTCTTGTCTCGAGATCTCTGTATTAGATTTCAGTGTGTAATGGGATAATTTATCACTTAGTGGAATTACCACTTAAAATTTTCCTGTAGTTTCATGTCTTTAAAGGATGCTGGTTAGGTATTTTGTTGTGACCATAAGCACATAGCAACTATGTGGCTTATTTCACATGAACTTCTATTTACAGGCTTCTTGACTGATTAATTGAAAGAAGATATCGTGTCATTTGAACAATATTGTGTAGTAGAGGCAGAAGGAGTAACCGTTTAATGCTACCCCACCTCTTAACACATCCTTTTTTTTCTCTCCTCAAAACCAGCATTTTGAACGAGCGAGATGGCTCTGTGGTAACACATTGGACTCGCATTTGGGATATTCTGGGTTCGATCCCAAGTAGCAACCAATCTAATAGAGATTTTTTGTAGCTTTTCTCGACAGAATACAACTAATTTCCAGGTAAATAAAGGTGAATGTTAGATTGGACCCCAATTACCACAAAATAATAGACACAGTACAACAGTAACAAGCATTCCCAACAATATACTACAGACAGTCGTGATATGACCTAGGAGTTAAAGGAACTATAAATAAATATAGCTTATATCATGGCGGAAACATAGTAAAGGTGTGGGATTGCGCATGCTGAGGCGTGTGACGTCATCTTCACTGCAGACAGCGATCACAGCTCATTGCGTTATGTACATTTTCTTTAATATAGGCTACCTAGCTAGACATTAATTACAATACATAATGAGTCATTGAGCAGTGTATGGTTGCAGTAATCATTATAGAAAAACCAGAGGCAGTAATATTAAATATTTTTCATTCCCTAAAGATAAACATCTTCGTGAATAATGGGAGAAATGTTGCAAACGCCAAGACCCTCTACCAAAATCAGATGCTGCACATTTATTGAAACTGCACAGGAATCACTTTCTAGATCATGGTTTCAACTTGAATGGATTGAACATTTCATCAGAACCCATTCATGAACTTTTACGTGCATCCTCGTCCTCTCATACAAAATTAGCTTACAAGTTGACTCCTTTACACTTAAGTGTCCATGGTACCCAAAGACAAAAAGTTCGTTTGGCAGCACAACTATTTTCGAACAGTGTAGCAAAGTCTTTGAAATGGTGTGGTGAAAGCGAGCTCTTGAAATTAAATGAATGGAAAGAAACTTCAAAGGCAATAAAATTAACTAATGATTGATTTGAATTATTTAATACCCTTTCTAAATTCGGTACCCACTGTGGGCTGCATAGTTACGGAATAAACCTTCAAGATCAGAATATTATACTCTCAGAAATGAATGACTCCATGACCACAGTTAAAGTAGGAGAAGCAAACAGGAAATTACCTTATCAGGAGGGGATTCTAATAAATAATAAATCATTAACACGGTTGTATGAGGCAATGAAGTGCAAGTACAAAATTGAATACATCATCACAAGAAAACTTAACCAAGATCTGGTAGAAAACTTTTTTTCGGAAATTAGAAGCATGGATAGAACAACAATCATCCCTCTGCTTTAGATTTTAAACACAGACTGAAGTGGTACATACTAAGTCGAAATCCATTATCTCAGGTTTGTGAGAACAAAAACACCTCCGATTTGCTTTCGGAAGAAGAGGCATTAATAGTGGGTCCTAGTACAAGCCAATCAGAAGTCAATGATAATCTGCAGAAAGAACTGTGTGCAATGGCAGAATTTCTTAAAGACATTCTGAAACAGGTTAAATTTACCAACGATGGAGATCCTGAAGAAAATATAGCCCTCCCACTAAAAAAAAATATGAAATCTCTGGAAGACAGCGGATATCCCAGGAAGGATTAAAATATATTGCAGGATATAATATCCAAATCTTGGAATTCCCACAAAATTGTCAAATTCTGCTAATCAAAAAGACTTAATTACTACAGTGTCGCGTGGAAACTTAATTCTCCCTTCTAAGGATCTACAATTGGTTGCCATGCTTGTTGACAGTATATTCTCAGATGTGCACAGAGATTCCATTTCTCATGAGAAATTTGTAATAAAAAAAAGACTGTAAATTTGGTTAATTCTGCCATGAAAAACGAAGCAGAAATCAGTTCTCCTCTTTCGCCAGAAGTAATTACGATATTGGTTAGAATAAGAACATTTTATTAGAATTAAAGAAATTAATAAAACAATAAAAATGTCTGGAATTTCAAAGAGAAATATTATAAAAAAAAATGAAAAAGATTGCATAAGAATAAGTATTTACTTAACAGAGTGGGATTTAGAATAGTGAAATTATATTATGTCGTGAGTGGGATAGTAAGGTAAATAATGTAGTTGACTATAATATATTATGTCTCCAATAGCCTAAATATATAAAAATATTTGTTTACTATATAATGACAAATTATTCCAAGAAATGCATATACATATACGTTAATGAAGGTTCAAAAGTATTTGAATTCATGTATAAAATAATGTATGTTATAAATAACTGTATAGATCTAAGTATGTATATATTTATTGCACAGTATATTGTAATTATTATAAAAGCATGCATATATTACAGAAGGCAATTATTAATGACACACTGCCATATCACATTGTTTCTTGAAACTTTGTTTAATACGTTATCGTTTCAAGGTAGTCCCTATTGTACTTGAATTCATGTGTAATATAATGTGTGTGTTATATGGGCCTAATTTTGTGCATATTTGTAGCATAATGTATTATAATTATTATAAAAGTACGTGTTTATTACAGAAGGCAATTATTAATGTTGCACTACCATATTACATTATTTCTTGACTCTTGAATTTAATTTATTGTTCACTATTTTATAATGTTATCACTTCAAGGTAGACCTATTATATATACTGTAAATATTTACTGAATACATAACCAATTATTTTTATTTATTCATGTAAATCTATGGACGCAGATCTAACCATGAACAATCTGTTTACTGTGTCATTCGAGTGCGGCCTGCAGTGAAGGTGACGTCATGCACAGACTGAACGAAAATGAGCACAGCTTGTCCCACACCTCTACTATGTTTCCACCATGGTTTAAATTCTCCACTTTGAAAACGCAGTGTGTCCACTCCTACAACCATTGTGGAGTCCATCCACATCCTGAAATGCGTCTTAATGAAGTGGAGTTGCAATATACAGACACTGCGAGATTTTTGGGCCTTATCTTTGATTATAAATCCACGTGGGAGGCTCATATACGTGATTTGAAAAGGCATTGTGAAAAGTTCTTAAATATTTTACGCCTTTTGTCAGGGGTTCGCTGGGGTGCAGACCACATAGTGCTTTTACGTCCTTATCGTGCTCTTATCTGATCAAAGCTGCATTATGATTTTTATGGCTCAGCAAATAAATCGAAATTACGTCTGTTAGATACCATCCATCATCACGGGATGCGACTCGCTACAGGGGCCTCCGAACGAGTCGGATAGTGAGCCTGTATTGTGAAGCGGGAGAACCATTCCTGTATCGGCGATGTAATGTCTTGTTGTGCTCATATGCTGCTAAGCTCCACTCGCATCCTGAGCACAATTCTTAATATTACCTTCACCATTCGTCTCTTTATGGTTTCGTGAACTGCTCTCTGAACTTGACATCCGTCAACAATCAGTTCGCACACTGGAGTATACCACCACTCCACTGTGGATTATGCGACGTCCCATGTTTGATGTAAATCTGAGTCAGAGTTTTAAGAATTTTACACCAGCTCTTGTTTATAGACTTCGTTTTAGTGAACTTTTATCACGAGTTTCAAATTATTCTTTAGTTTTTACTGACGGATCCAAGTAAATGATTGTTTCGGTTGTTCCTGTGTTGCTAATGGACAGATATTTAAATATAAATTGAGCCAATGTACCAGTGTTTTTACTTCAGAACTCTACACGTTTTACAGAGCTTTATTGTTTTTAATTAGACAACCCCGAGGCAGATTCCTTATCTGCTTCGACTCGTTAAGCTCCATTCAGTCCCTCCAGCCTTTGAATATTGACGATCCACTTGTGTTGAGAACCAGAAACTTTTTCACATATTCCTAAGCTCTAGTTCTGAAATCAGAGGTGTATTGGTGCGAGAGGTGGCAAGATATTCAAAGTCACTTCAGATATAGAATATGGTGGCAGTGGGAATGAGAATGGTCTGCACAAGAGGGAAACAAATTACGAAGTATAAAGAATACTGTTTGAGTTTGGGATTCGTCCACAAAAGCGTCACGACACGAAATTTTACTCACCTGGATTAGGATTGGCCACAGTCGTCTGACACATGGCTATCTCCTACATGGCGAGCCTCAGTCGGAATTTTATTGCATTGTAGGAAATATTACCATGTCTGTTGACAATATGCAATTCGGCCGACTCTACGTGATGCCCTTGGTAATGATTTTAATTGTGCGAATGCAGTTCTGAGATTTTTATCCAATATAGAACTTGATAGGGTGATTTGGTTTTTATTGACCCGTTTTACTTACCACCCAGACCCTTTACATCTGGAGGTTACATTATTTTGTTTTATATTTGATTTTATATAATTGAAATTTCGGACCTTCTACATCCGAATATTTTATAAAATTGTACTATTTTGAAATGCGCCGTATAATTTGTCTTTAGTGGTGTTCGTTTTATTAGTTTATCATCTCTTTTTAGACACTACCTAGGGTCTGAGAATTGCTCATTTTTATGATTTTTTTACGAATCACCTTGTTAATACTGCATTTGTGTACTTCATTTTTAATGTGACAGCGGTTTTTTTATTTCGTGTTAGCATTCAGCTTGTTGTATTGTTTGTTTTTTTTGAAGAATTTTAGATAAGGGCGCATATAGCCATAATAGCTGACGGGCCCTTTTTAAACCTCACTAACTAACTATTGAGAGATGATATGATTCCCTTGATATCCTATGAATACGTCCTTGCTCAAACAACACTAAATTCATCTTTGTTTTTAAACACTGTCTTAAAAAAATTGGAATATAGTATAGAATTAGCCAATCGTGTCACAGATAGGTACTTCACCAGTCTTGCCTACAATTTCACCAACTTTCACTTTCCTTTTTATCAGTATCTCTGCATTTTTTCGAACTCATATCGTACAGGGCAGGATGATTGGAAATACTATCACCATCATCGTCCTCCTCCTTCCAGGCTTGGTGACCTGTTACGGTCTAATGCCATCTTGAAGCACGGAAGGAGGATGACGATGATGATGTATCCAATCATCCTGCCCTGATTGGAAACATGATTAATTAAAGTTTCATAATTTATTTGTGAAAAATTGCTAAATACATAATGTTTTGCAACCAACTTGTGTTATCATTTGTTTGTTTTCTAAATGAACGGCGATCATCGCTTGCAATTTGAAACTAAGTCAATCCAGAGCGATGAACGTCAACGCAGATCGCTGCAATCCGCGCTGAATGTTGTAAAGGAACCAACTCTATGTACTTACACCTAGAGCTAATCGAGCAGCGTTGTTTGCTCAGCGATCACCATAGCGGAAACATAGCTTAATGCCACACTTCTTAAATAATTAATTTAACCACTATCTTTGTTTTCACGGCATTCCATGAAACTTTGACCCATTCATAAACGCAATATCTACGGACAGTGTGAGATACACCTTGTTTTTCAGACCTATTTTCAAAGAAAAAAAACTGCATCTTATATGTCCGAAAATATTTGTAATAGTGGTATAGACTAGTTCCTTATTTATAGCATTCAATATACACTTCCATTAACTGTTATTTCACTTTGAAATACTTATGAAATTGATCCATGTTGTCATGTATTTACAGAATTTTGAGAAACTACACTTAAGTTGCTCTACACGATTCAATTTTACTCTTTCTGTATCCGCAGTATGCGGAACCCGAATCACAGAAAGTGAAGTAGGTAGATATTAGACACACACACTTTACGCTTTCAAGCATTGCATGCAAGATTTGTATTTATTATTAATTAATACCTATAATATAATATACGTAGTGAAGTTGACGTTCAAAACGGCGCACCATGTAGAGACAAATGTTCATGCATCTTAATTGAATGCGCGTTTTGATCACGATTCTTTCAATATTCTTCTCAGATTGCACCTTAAAGCTACATCTACACGGTTTAAATTTTATTTAAACTTTTACGCATTCAAGCAATGCATGCAATAGTGAACGAAACGCATTCAATTGTGTGCTCTTTTCCACAAAAAATAGAGGGCATGCGGGAATTGAGACAATTCTCATCAAAATATGTGATTGGTTCTCAGCCAATAAATTGTTATTAAATTGTAACAAAACTAGCATAATCCAATTTAAATCCTTTTAAAATTCATCCTCGCAAATATCAAACCCAATAATTAATAACAGGTCCCTAATAGAAACAACAACCAAATTGTTTGACTTACAAATCGACAATGTGTTAAATTGGAAAAATCATACGATGAAAGAGTAATGGAACGGAGAAAAATTGTCTCCGGCGCAGGGATTTGAACCCGGGTTTTCAGCTCTACGTGCTGACACTTTATCCACTAAGCCACACCGGATTCCACCCCGGCGTCGGAAGAATCGTCTCAGTTTTAAGTTCCAACTCTTGGGGTCCCTCTAGTGGCCGCCCTCTGCACTACGTCATAGATATCTATGAACCTAGGACCGAAGTCCACACATGTGCTGAGGTGCACTCGTAATGAGTGACTAGTTGGCCGGGATCCGACGGAATAAGCGCCGTCTTAAATCACGAAGTGATTTACGCATATCATATATATTATTATAATGTACCGAAGTACATATGATATGACGTAGTGCAGAGGGCGGCCACTAGAGGGAACCCAAGAGTTGGAACTTAAAACTGAGACGATTCTTCCGACGCCGGTGTGGAATCCGGTGTGGCTTAGTGGATAAAGCGTCAGCACGTAGAGCTGAAAACCCGGGTTCAAATCCCTGCGCCGGAGACAATTTTTCTCCGTTCCATTACTCTTTCATCGTATGATGACGCAGAATATCTGCGTGGAAATATCATATGTACTTCGGTACATTATAATAATATATATGATATGCGTAAATCACTTCGTGATTTAAGACGGCGCTTATTCCGTCGGATCCCGGCCAACTGGTCACTCATTACGAGTGCACCTCAGCACATGTGTGGACTTCGGTCCTAGGTTCATAGATATCTATGATATGATATACATATGATATTTCCACGCAGATATTCTGCGTCATCATACGATGAAAGAGTAATGGAACGGAGAAAAATTGTCTCCGGCGCAGGGATTTGAACCCGGGTTTTCAGCTCTACGTGCTGACGCTTTATCCACTAAGCCACACCGGATTCCACACCGGCGTCGGAAGAATCGTCTCAGTTTTAAGTTCCAACTCTTGGGTTCCCTCTAGTGGCCGCCCTCTGCACTACGTCATATCATATGTACTTCGGTACATTATAATAATATATATGATATGCGTAAATCATTTCGTGATTTAAGACGGCGCTTATTCCGTCGGATCCCGGCCAACTAGTCACTCATTACGAGTGCACCTCAGCACATGTGTGGACTTCGGTCCTAGGTTCATAGATATCTATGACGTAGTGCAGAGGGCGGCCACTAGAGGGAACCCAAGAGTTGGAACTTAAAACTGAGACGATTCTTCCGACGCCGGGGTGGAATCCGGTGTGGCTTAGTGGATAAAGCGTCAGCACGTAGAGCTGAAAACCCGGGTTCAAATCCCGGCGCCGGAGACAATTTTTCTCTGTTCCATTACTCTTTCATCGTATGATGACGCAGAATATCTGCATGGAAATATCATATGTACTTCGGTACATTATAATAATATATATGGAAAAATCATGTTAAAGAAATTACCCCCAAACTAAATTCAGCATGTTTTGCTATTAGATCTATGCAAGAGATGGTAAATATCAATACATTAAAAATAAAATAAGCTTACTTTGCATAATTCCACTCGGCAATGAGTTTCGGAATATTCTGCGGAAATTCCACAGATAATAACAGTATATTCCTACTACAAAAAAGAGTAATTAGAATAATAGTAGGTGCCAAATCTAGAGAATCGTGTAGGACTATTTTCAAAAACCTACAAATAATGCCTATGGCTTGTCAGTATATTTTTTTCACTAATAATCTTCCTCGTATGTACTAATCGTGAAAACTTCGTAACTAATTCAACAGTTCATAGCATAAATACGTGTAAAAATGACTTTCATACTCCATCGGCAAGTCTATCGTGCTATCAAAAAGGAGTGCGTTATATGCCAGTAAAATTTTTAATAGCCTCCCTATGGATATAAAAAAATGAAGCTCAAAACATATTATTCAGGGCGAAGTTAAAGAAGAACCTAATTTCTCACGCCTTCTATTCTGTAGATGAATACATGACATTTAACAACGCTTCATGAATATTTCTGTGTTGTATTAAGTGTTGATAGTCGACTATATTGTAAAACTCTAATGTATATATATTTCAACTAGACTGTGACTATAATTAAGACTTTATATTACTATTAAGATTTTTTTTTTTCGTTGATATGTTCCATATTCTAGATGTGAAGCGATGTACGAATACCGTGGGATGTAAATAAATACAATACAATACCCATAGCTGGGTATCTTGTGCGTATTTCGTTCAACAGTAGCATGTAGCGAGCAGCTGATTGTTTTAGGTGGCCGTGAATAAACTGAAAATTCTTTTGTTTGGTAATTGTGAACTTTTTAATCTGAGAATGGCGGCAAGTACGATGAGCTTTATTGTAGATTATAGCAAATACGAGTGCCTATGGAGTGTTCACCCACAATTTTGCGAATCAAGTAGGCCTAAGTATTGGAGTGACATATATATATATATACACACACACACATAAATGCATAGTGAAGACGTTCAACACAGCGCACAGTGTAGACACAAAATCTGCATGCATCGTAATTGAACGTTCGTTTTCAACGTGATTCAGTCATTATTTTCCCCAGATTGCATACGTAAAGACATGGAAAATTGAACCGTGTAGATGCACCTTTACATGTTTTGGGGGTTTTACGTGATTATTTTACTTTTTAAATCATATTCTAACATTGCATCTCAATGTCAACTCAGAATGAATAAGTGTCCGATATTAACACATATAATATATTTTAATGTTCGTATCTTACATGTACACAGGTATGAAAGTACATTCCTCCCCTCTCCATTGTTTTCAGTCTACTGAAGTAATTCAATTATTGGGGTGACATGTCTAGCTTGAGAATTGGCTTTATTTCTGAGGCTTCTCTCTCTTGTCTTTGTGTATTACAGAGGAAGAGTTGAAATTTCGCCATGCAAACAGGTAAATTTGTTAATCTCAACTCGTCTGGTGTTCTTTAATTCATCTGTTAGCTTTAGGAGGAAGGCGGCCCTATTTAAAGAATGTCATTTGTCTAGAGATTGTCTCTAACCTATAAACTCAGTTGATTATCATTGAGAAGGTTTAATGTACTTGTGCATTATGCATGTTGTTCTCTTTTTACCAGTGTTATAATATTTACAAACAAATTTACGCGTCAGATAAGAACCATATGTTGTGAAAATTTACAAAACATAGAAATACTGTTTTTCGTTTCTCACGACTTTTTGCACAGGTTGAAACCCCTTCTTGGATTTGATTTTCGTTGTGAATGGGATAGCAGGATGTTTTAGAGATTGATTTTTAGGGGGTAAAGAAATTCTGAGTACAGTTTTAATGGGGTTATGACCCTATATACAGTGGAATCTCGTTGATACATTCCCGATTACCACGTTTTCCTGCACAGGATATTTGCTTATGAAAGTCGCAGTTTCAGTTCCACTAAATACATGCTAAAACTTCAGTACGTTTTCCTGTTTATGAAGTTTGAAGTTCTTTGGTGCCTAGAAATATATGTTAATGAAATTCCACTACAGTAGATTTACTGCACCTAAAATACACATTTGTTTATGAATAAAAATTAATAAAAACTTCAGAAACCAACAATTTTGTGTTTGTCATAAAACTGCTTGGTTTTCAGTGTTGGACACTTGACAGCAAAGTTAATGGCTCCTTTCAAATTGTCTTGCCTAATTTATATAAAGTTTCATTTTGTGCCCTCGTGCATTCATATTGGTCTGTGCAATTATACTTAGATTTCTATGGAACATGTTTCATTTTGAAGTCTGTTACCAAGAGTTGAAATGACAGTAATGATGAAGTGGAATGTAGAATTTCCCTCCATTGGTTTTCATCTGCAATAATTATACTAA
This sequence comes from Periplaneta americana, assembly GCF_040183065.1. NCBI lineage: Eukaryota > Metazoa > Arthropoda > Insecta > Blattodea > Blattidae > Periplaneta > Periplaneta americana. Next base: position 46,553,432 of record NC_091126.1, read on the forward strand.
ATGATGCTGTCAGCTTTATTCTTCATAAATATTTCTCTGCCATGTTTGGAATCATGATACTTGGGTGATATTGGGTTCACACTCGAGAATAGTAGCCTAACCATTACACCACTGAGTGAAGTATTTTAGTCATAAGTTTGCATTAGACAATCAATTACTTGGTTAAAGACATTTACACTTTCGATGATAGGATATGACCAGTTTCTATTTTATAAATACAATAGAAACTCGTTAATCCCGGCCATTTTAGATGGTAAGTTGATGGAATTAACGAAAGTCCGGATTGACTGATATAACCTAAAAGAACGCTAGAAAGTGCATTAGAACTCCGTTTACAAAAACAAAATAAATCTATTATAAATTTAAAGGGCATAGAAATAATATACGTACTTGGACTCTCACTTTGAGGAACAGAGATTAAGGGTGTTCGAGAATAAGGTTCTTAGGAAAATATTTGGGGCTAAGAGGGATGAAGTTACAGGAGAATGGAGAAAGTTACACAACACAGAGCTACACGCATTGTATTCTTCACCTGACATAATTAGGAACATTAAATCCAGACGTTTGAGATGGGCAGGGCATGTAGCACGTATGGGCGAATCCAGAAATGCATATAGAGTGTTAGTTGGGAGGCTGGCGGGAAAAAGACCTTTGGGGAGGCCGAGACGTAGATGGGAAGATAATATTAAAATGGATTTGAGGGAGGTAGGATATGATGGTAGAGACTGGATTAATCTTGCTCAGGATAGGGATCAATGGCGGGCTTATGTGAGGGCGGCAATGAACCTCCGGGTTCCTTAAAAGCCAGTAAGTAAGTAAGAAATAGTATAAGTAAAATGTAAAGCATTGCAGAACAGTACATTTGTAGTAATTATGGTAATGTGGCTGATGGACCAGGCTCTTCATTACACAAGACACTTTCTGCAGAAATTCTGTGGTCTAATAGCAAGCATAGCCCGCAAAGTAATTAGGCAGCTTAGAACTATTCCAATTACCATATGATTGTGTTAATACCAGCCCCTATTGAAACATCGCATTCCTCATTTTTGGCTGTCTGTGTTATCGAGGTCTGAATTAATGAGGTTTTACTGTACCAGTATATTATGCAGAAATATGGTAACATCCAGCAATTGCATATTCTTTTGAATTACGAAAGAACAGTTAATTATTACAGCCTATATCTCTCTCAAACTGGAAATTCAAGGGAATGTTGGAGATTAAATTTATCTCTGCAATGCCGAATTTGCCTTTCAAATAGTATGTGTGAAATGACTTCATTTTTCTTACATTTTAACAATATGAAATTTAAAGTAAACAAAGATTGTAGTGATTATTATATTTCACCTTTTAAAATACAGTTGTAAAGTGATGTTAATAGGCATAAATTTCATTTCTAGTTAATCACATTTCATTAAAATGAATTAGAATCTGAATTGTAACAGTGCACTTCTGTAATTCACAAGGCTTTGGTGTACAAACAAACTGAACTATGCACGAATGTTTTGGGCAATTGAGTTTTTGATCACTGGTCGAATAATATGAATTAAATATAAACGTTGTTTGCATTGCCTTTCAGTTATTTTGAACTACAACTTTTTGTTTAGAAATATTTGTTCAAAAAGCCTTAGATTCAAAATTCTAATGCTTAATTTTTTGCTCAGACTTCATGACTCGAGATTGTGGCTAATTTAGAAAGGATGCACAGAATTTTCGAACTTAAATTCTCCAATTGAAAGGTTTTATATTATTAATATGAATTTTCAGGCGTGGTTCATGAAAACCCGAGAATTGGATCAGATGGAGAATCAGAGGAGGCATCTGGAGCATCTGATGAGGTAACGTCACCTGTTAAACTCCGGCCAAAGAATAGGAGACTGAGCGAGGTGAGATTTATCTGAATAATTGTTAAGCCAGATTGTAAATGTTACAGTTGGTGTCATGAAGTGAAGTTGTATTTTTGTATGATATTTAAAAAAATTTTATATATGTTTGTAGCAAGACATCAACAAACGCTTGTCACTGCCTGCTGATCTCCATCTTCCTGAATCATTTGTTGCAAAGCAGAATGCAAGTCCTACCATTGAGGGACCTTTGAGTCGATCCTCACGTCGTCAGTCACTATCAGAAATAGGATTTGGTCGCATGGAGACTTACACAAAGTTGGACAAACTTGGACAGGTATATAGACTTCGCTTCATTGTATAAATTGAACAGTGTGCATTGTATCCATTCTTTATAATGAAACATTTATATTACATTCTTATTATATGAAGTATTGTGATACTGTATAAAATCAGTATTAAAATTTTCTTGGAAACAAACCACATTTCCATCTCTGGTAACAGGAAGTGATTTTTGACAAGTTATCTACAGTATATTGATCTTTATTATATTTGTTCACATACACTAATTATTTTTTTCATTCGCAGTAAGTCAATTCATCCATGAAGTTTAGTTGAAGTCCTTTTTAAAAAAAATTACAGAATGGTAATTTGATTAACATCAAAGCTCATAATGTTCATTTTACTTAATTTAGAATAGTGTCACAAAATCACATAGTTCTTTGTCTTCAAGAATGTTTGGTTCAGAATTATAACTGCTGTCTAAACATTATGCAGTGGCTACTTGCTGGTTAGTGGACATGTACTTGGTGGGGCATAAAGTAGTTAGTTTCTGTTTTCAACATAATTTATTGGTAGAACAACATTTGTGAGAACATACCATTTCAATTATGAGCGGAAAATTACATCTGGCATGTGATGTTCGTCTCCATTGATGCATTGTTGAAGGCGCTGACGAAAATTGACCTCTACTCTTTCCGGAGATCTCTGTTGATTTGGGTGATGTGTTGACGTATCGCGTCATTTAATTCATCTGATGTTTAGAACTCACCCTATAGAAAAAAAATCACTTGTGGACAGGTCAGGGAACCGAGGGGGCCATAAAACATTACCAAATCTCGGAATGAGACGATTGGGAAACAGGGGACGAAGAACTGCCATTGATGTTCTAACAGTGTGCACTGTGGCCCCATCTTGCTGAAACCACAAATGTTGACGATGAATACCTCTTCTTTGTAACTCAGGGATGTGAAAGGTGTTAATAATCTCAATATAATACACAGAGTTTACACTAATGGTAACTCAATTTTCTTGAAAGAAGTAGGTGCCGATGACGCCAAACTGTCCCACCACACACCAAACTGTTACTTTAAGGCTATGCAGAGTTTTTTCGTGTAAGTGTCGCGAATTTTCAGCAGCCCAATACTGAAAATGTTGTCTGTTAACAGTCCCATTAAGGTGAAAATGGGCTTCATCACTCATTGCAACCATCATGTTTTCATTCTGCTCATAGAGTGCAAGCATTCCTGTGCAAAATTCAATCATTGGGGGTAATCCCTTACATCCAATTTCTGCACAATCACCATCTCGTATGGGTGTAAATGTAAACCATCATGCAAAATCCGTCTTATCATATGAGTGCTGATTCCAAGTGGAGTTGAGTGTCTTCGAGCATATTGGCCTGGCTGGACAATATCACTTGTCTGACCTTTCAACATTTTCTGGGGACCGGGCGGTTTATTTTTCAGCATTGTGCCTTTTGTTCGAAGATTGTGTCACGCATGGGAACAGAGTCATTGCGATTAATATTGAATCTGCGGCAAAACTCACGCCGTACCACAGTCACCGACTCACCATTCCTAACAAGACAATCATATGCAAATATGCGTCCATTGCTCCATGATGCTGACTGCAGGTTAAATGCTATGAGCCACGGAATAGAATATCACGTGTCGCACGCCCCTCCCTTTCATAACAACAGAATACAAGCCATTCCAAAAACACTTGGTTCCCATGTCCTACCTTGCATATTCAGATTTCTTGCTTTGTACGTGGTGGAGAGCTGCTATATTGATGTCTACTGTTGCATTCTTTTCTACTGCACATTTTCATCAAGTGCTGGAAACTAAACAGTGAGATTAGCATTATTCTTTCCTCTCTTTCGTATTTGCTCATTTAAAGACTTCAGATTCATTTTGATAAATGTTATCACTATGTAAGTAATACATGTAATTAAAGTAGGATCTTCCCCCTTCCCCTCTTCAAAGGAAAAACCATCTGTGGAACTACTTAGAGATTCCTTCATCAAGATCATGTCACGGAATACCTGAATGGTCGGGCACATACTGTGTGGTTCCATTACATCTGGCCAGCCAAAGTAACTAGCCAGACATAAAGGATCCAACAGATTAAGTGACTCTGAAATTTTGTTGGTAAAGTAATTAATCTCTGTTCATAGGGTACATATGCAACTGTGTTCAAAGGAAAATCACGCCTCACAGACAATTTGGTAGCTTTGAAAGAGATCCGATTGGAGCATGAGGAGGGAGCTCCTTGTACAGCTATTCGTGAGGTATCCTTGTTGAAAGAACTCAGGCATGCTAATATTGGTGAGTATAGCTTAACGTTATAATATCATCATAGATCTGCCATGCTTTTCATTGAATTGTTTCTTTTATACACTTCATACGAGTCATAGTCATCTGCCTATGAAGTAGGGCCACTTCCTACAGATAGATGTAACAGTGATGTGTCAGACTTGCTAGAAGAAATACATTTCCTAATTGGAACAAATAAAGGTGTATAATTTCATAATCACTAACTTTAATAGTAATGTTGATGTTAAGTTCAAATTTTATGAATTGTATCAGCTGGACAGACACACACACACACACACACACACACACACACACACACACACACACACACTTGGATGCACGAGCGGAAAAGGTCCAAATATTTTTTTTTTATATATTTAGCTTGTTTTTTTTTTTTTAACACATTTGTAGTGAAATGAAAATTACTACTGGAAATTTTTCTGTGTCATAATGTTTGATGCAAGGAAGGAAACTGGCACTTGATGTATATTTGTTATATGATCTTTTTAAAAGAATGGATTCTATCCAGATATTGAGATATAATTATAGGTGATAATTCGGTGATATTCTTCCCCTCGCTAACATTGTTCACCACAAATCTAGTAGAATTTGCTGGAAGTCAAACCATGGTCTCTGTGGTGAGGGATAACATGAGGTCTTTTTAGCGGACATGTCCTCTTTAAAATAATAGCTTTTGATTTCATGCTCTTCAGCTGCTTTTTTCGTTTGAAGGATGAAGGGAAATTATTAAGATGCTGCAAAAATTCGGTTTCATGGTTCTCCTGAAATGCATTTTTCAGCATTCATTTTTCTCATCTTCTGAAAAGTAGATTTTCCCATACCAACATTTCTCGGTCTGGATGTGTATGTACAAGGAAAACTAATATTTGACTGTAATTATCTCTGGAAGCGGAGGGGAATTATTTTTATTGGTGGTGGGTGGAGAAGAATTCGACCATGATCATGCTTGTTATCTTTGCTCATACTCAGGACATTTGTAACAACACTTTCGAATATTGATTTTTTCCTCTCTATAGGAAAGATTCTTCTGATGAGCAAAATTATACAGAAAAAATTTCATTGTTACATTACTGCTGTAATGGAATTCCTCTTTAAAACCCATTTAGGCTCGAATGTATAAACATTTGGTTATAGGTCAGAGATGAAATTTGTCTCCATTCAAGCTGAACTTCGAAATTTTTGTTGTATAAGAGCATTTTTTTCTTTCTTTCTTTTTTTCTTTCTTTCGGAAGAGGGCTCGTAGGCAAGCACAGCCTTAGGCTTATTGTGCATCCTCCTTGTATTGGAATGATTATTAAAGTCCTTAGGATTGCTCTTCAGGCATGTGATTCACTGCTTGGTGACATCTTATTGATTCGGCTGTGGCATCCAGTTCTGACAAGGTTTGCACACACATAGAAATGCCACTCTATCTCTCTGTTAATATGCTGCTTCCTCAAATCAATTGCATCTGTTTGCAGTTCATGTGCTTGCATTCTCCTGCGTCCTTTGATCCAAATATTGGAGCACCACAGATTTCGTGACTCACCAAGATAACATCTAACCGAGGGAGCTACACTCCCTGGTCTGCTGTAGTCCACTGTAGAATTCCCTATGGTTTCCTGGGATTTGTGCAGCTCCCCCAGACAGATGATACCTGTAGGTGAACCCCAGAACCACGTCTGTCACGATCTCCTGGTCGACCTGAAACTATTAAAGTTGATATATGTAGTTGAAGTTAATGAAGGTGTAATGAGTCCGAGGTCTAATGTTGAAGTTACTCAAATTTTGCTTCAAGTGGTTGAGGGAAAACCTCGGAAAAACCCTAACCAAGATTTGAACCCAGGCCCGCTTATTTCATGGTCAGGTAAGCTAGTCATTATTCCACAGCGATGGACTGTATAAGCATTAATCAAGGATCAGTTCACCTTGAACTGGGGTCAGCTTTGATGAAATTTCTCCAATCAATTTCTTTGGTTAGAGTCAACAATTAGTATTCTGTTTCAGACATAGGAACAGCAGGCTTAAATTTATATTTAAAAAAATCCTTCTCTTGAAGAAAAATGGTAAGTGAATAAATATTTAATTGTTAAAGTTCGAGATATTTATTACATAGGTTATTATAGTGCCTGATACAATTTCAGTGTAGTCCTGAGCTTAACATAACGTACCAATCTGTGAATTGTTTAAGCACGTATGGAATATTATAGACCTATTGTTCCTCTGTGTTAATTTTTTAAATTAAAGCCACACACAGTGACATGTAGTCATTTGCGCCTCTGCCTACTTTTTGACGATTATGATGAGGAATTCTGTTCTGTGTTTGGGGCACCCATTAAGTCGGATTCTGTTTGCCCGATGTGGTAGGATGACATATGAGTGTGAAAGTAAGCAGGACAGATGAAGATAAAGGTGATAATGACAACAAAATGAACCCAGGTCTGGTGCCGAAAGTTACCCAACATCTGCTTTTTAATGGGTTGAGGCAAAATACCAGGAAAAAACCTGTCAGCAACTTGTCTCAAACAGGATTCGATTTAGGACCCTCTAGATCTGCAGTCAGACACATTGACCAATATTCAAAATGGTGGACTGTGATAATTTTGTAGATGTGTTAATACTCTGTTGTATATACTGCCGATGAGAAAAATTAATTTCATCAGGCTCCCTTCATGTCCCATGGAAAAGTAAACCCTTTCAGAGAAATATCTGATAAACAGTTTAAATTAAGGTTTCGTTTAGAATAAAATACAGTACAACATACATAGATGTAACAATGGGCTACAGAGCTATTCAGAAAGTATTGAGTCGAATTAATATATTGAGACCTAAATTTATTAAAATGCTCAGCAAAAAAATTGAGGAAATCCATGCGAGACTTCTCTGATGTAATGCCACTTTCATCCAAGGTTGACACTACGAATTTTTCATTTCCTGTTTAATGCAATTCCACCTGACATATTGGACATTATTATTCTTTGCGATTAATACTTATAATTATGGAGTGATATCTTACCTAGCTGCTTCTGTGTTTCGAGATGTCACCACATTTGTTTTCTTGCTTTTTATTTATTTTTTTTTATATTTCCCCAAAAACGATTTCAATAAGTGCATCCTTTTCCTGTTTTGAAAAATTCAAGGTATTCTTTTTTTTATTTTGATCCATTTATAATGAATGAAACGCCAGTGTGACCATGAAACTGTAATTTCAACTAATTGGCGATGTTTCCAAATGAATTTCTTGTGAACTTACGTCATTGATCGAAAGTTAGCAAGTTGATCTCTAGTCAGCGAGTTTTATACAATCGAGCCTTCAACTTTATTATTTGGAAAACAGATTTATGGAAAGATCTTTTAAGCATTAACAGCTGGAGTACGGGATAGTTGTATTACTTTCCATGTATTTGTCCAATAGTGTTTCATTGCAGTTCTCTTTTTTAGAGTACTTCTCATCTTACTTTTCTTTTTTAATTATTTTAACTTTTAATTTATTGAAAAAGGTCATTAGAGGAAAACGATTAATTATTGTTAACGTATCTCGTCACTAGAACAGAGTGGCAAGCAGTGACCATTTATCTGAACGGTCTCAGAATTTGTGAGCATCTTGTATTGATTCTTAATGACTGAAAAATGGATTCTAAATATTTTAAAATGAGTTAATCCTTAAAAGAAGATAGCTGTTACCTATACATATATGAACCTAATAATACAGCTAGAAGGCAAATAAATAAATGAAGCCGAAATAGCCACCATTTATAATATATTGTTTACTAGAACTGGAATGAAATGCAGTATATATTCATAATCTGTGCTAGATGAAGACTTACAGTTTTGTGTTGTGCTTAGAACATCATATTAAATTGCATGATATTATGATTTAATAATAATTTAATTGCTTTGTTATTATAATTTTTGGAAAATAGACAGTAGCACGGGTTTTATTTTGATTGATTGATAACTGACTATGCTATTGTGAATTTTATATGTAATCTTTTTTAGTTTAATGTTTAACATTAATATTTGACTTTACAGTGACACTGCATGATATTGTTCACACCGAGAAATCCCTCACCCTCGTTTTCGAATACCTGGAAAAGGATTTAAAGCAATATATGGATGATTGTGGTGCCATTCTTAGCATGAACAATGTTAAGGTATGTTGACGAATTTCTGTATTATGTTTTGGTGTGTATCTTAACATCGAAAATTTAGACAATTATGAAATAAATAGTATGTGAAATGAAGAGAAGAATCATATTATGGATTGCAGCAATGTTAATAACATATAAAGTCTTTCAAATTAAAGTAACTTTATGTCATACAAATTTTCATTTTGTAGTCTTGTTATCAAGTATTCCATTGACAAGTATGATTTGAGAATTTAATTATATTCATTGGGTCCAGGAGAGTATAGAATCCAACAGGTTCTCCTTTTCCTAGCTTACCTAATGATGAAGCTGATACATAGATCTGAAACGTTGGGTGTTTTTGCATTTATGGTACCGTGCAAAAACTTTGAGATTTTAAAAGTTATAAAGACTGATTTTTTTTTTTGTTCAATCCAGAAAACAAACTTTCATCTTATTTAGATGCATGTCAAATAATTTCATTTATATCCTTTAAATAATAGTACTGTTGGTAGTATTATCATTCACAGTATAATAAAGGAACTGAATTGTTTTGAAATGCATCAGACATAGTATATAGTGAGGAAATATGTTTCATCTTCGTGAACATTATTTTTTAAGCTAGTTGAGAACTAGCAACTCCAGTGTATGTACAGCCGTTAAAATGAAATTGCATGTAATAATTTCCCTCCCAGTGAAAGAGTTGAGAATTATTTTAGTATCCATGTGCTCTGCAGGCAAGTATCGACAATGCTGCATCTCCCTAGCAGAAATATAATTCACAAACTAATTTTAATTGGACTGTATATAGTATTATAAAAGTGCAATTATTTCCTTCCCTTTATAGTCTTGGATGTCATTCACAAAAAAATATTATCTTCTGTAATTTTCAGAATTGTGCGTTTCTTCCAAACGTTTCATTTACTTTTTATTTCAGTTGTCACAAAATCACATTCCAATGTAATTGATAAAGTGATTGGTTTGATTACTGAATTGCAGTTGTTCCTGTTCCAACTGCTGCGAGGCCTTGCCTACTGCCATCGACGCAGAATATTACACAGGGATTTAAAGCCTCAAAATCTATTGATTAATGACAAAGGGGAATTAAAGGTTAGTGTGATATCAGGCTCAGGAAGAGAGTATTTATGGAAGTTTGGTAGTATATTTTATAATATAGATTTTCGGTTGTTCTTTACTATTCTTAATTTCGTAAATGTGATTAAATTACATTGGAATTTATTACATGAGCTTACAGAAATTAAAATTTATTTGTTTGAAAAATAACTGGGTGTATTTTACTTGATTCTGATAATCAGTAACCTCAACATTTTGAATTTTTCTTCACTAAAATGTTATCTAATTATTCCTAAGGAAAATAGTTTTTTTTTCATGTTAATATTTATTAAATTGGGGTTTAAGATCAATAATTGAATTTAACATTACTCATGTAGCTTGCAGATTTTGGACTTGCAAGAGCAAAGTCTGTTCCCACCAAAACGTATTCGAATGAAGTAGTAACACTTTGGTACCGGCCACCTGATGTTCTGTTGGGGTCAACAGAATATTCAACACAAATCGACATGTGGTGAGTTGAATGTGGTAAACAGCAACATTTTAAAAATCTTTGTAGTGTACTATTATGACTGAATCCAATTCAGAATTAACTTTATACTCATAATACCACAGTCTAGTATATACAGTCACGAAGCTCAATACGTAGGGAATATGCATGCAATGACAGTTGAACTTTAGTTGCTAGCCACTAGGATCGCTACTATCGCCTCATCACAGACAATGCAAAATAGTACTGGCACAGTCTATTGTTCCTAGTACTCTCACTTGCTAACCGCTTGGAGCATTATATTGTGAGAATCGCAAAAAAATCACCTCAAGCTTCGTGACTGTATATATTAGACTGTTTAGACTGTGATAATACTATGAGAATGTATGCAGGGTGATTCTGGTACCATAGACAAACTCTGTTTTGTGCAGCTAGCGAAAAATGGATGGAGGGGAAAGTTGTTGGAAATATGTAGTTTTCAATCAAATGTGCTTGAATTTTCAATGTAGAATGCACTTTTGAAACTTTACACTGATGTGAGCCGCAATGAGAATGGAAAATGTCCTGTTGCCTCATGCTGCTTCTTTCTAAAAATAGGCATTTACGTTATTGCAGTCACCGAAGTTACGAAATGATGATAATTAGCAGTGTTGTCAATATAAGTTCAGATAAAATCGCCAGGTAAGAATGAAATTACTTTAAATTTTTGTCCTATCCTGAAGAAATGTTTCTTTGTCACTGTTAGAAGTTCGAAAAACTGATAAACCCTGTATAATAAAAATACAAAATCTATCATTTTTCTCTGCCGAAGAATATGTAACTAAAATCTGCTAGATTCTAATGGAAAACCCACTTAATTGGAAACACTGAATTAACTAGACTCCTGGGATGGATGATGCATGCATGTGTGTGTCTGATTCAGTACCACATGGTGAAGAGCAGTTACTGTGGTATGTATTTCAGTTTGTCATTGTACATTTGGCAACAGGATATCTTCCATTCTCATTGAGGCTCATACCTGTGTGTAGTCTCAATTGTGCATTCTACATTGAAAATTCAAACAGATTAGATGGAAAACTACATATATCCAACAACTTTCCCCTCTTTCCACTTTGTGCTACATGCACTAATAAGACTTGTCTATGGCACCGTACTTTTGATTCTCTCTGTATGTTTATTTTTGTGCGTGCGTGTGCGCGTTTTTTTTTTTTTTTTGTTATATTTACTTTTCAAGTGTTTCCTAATCACTGATTAATAGCATACTTAACTTCATAAGATACATATTCACTTTTTTTGTTTTTCCAGGGGTGTAGGTTGCATATTTTACGAAATGGCTTGTGGACGTCCATTGTTTCCTGGGTCAACAGTAGAGGAGGAGCTACGGCTCATCTTCAGAGCACTCGGTTCACCACCAGAGGATGCATGGGGTGGATTAGCAGCACCATACTCATCTCCACGTTGCTCTCCAGAGCCTCTCCTAGCACGAGCACCTCGTCTGGATGCTGAAGCCATTGAATTGTTGTCAAAGTTCCTTTGTGTAAGTAAATTTAATTGAAATTCTATAGTGAGAATGGGATAGGGAAACACTATGCACATTGATTGTTGCTGTTATGTAGGTTCAAACACAGTGTGAAGTGCACATCTGTTGACTTCTTATTAAAAATGCTTGAAACACATTTTCTCGCACATTTTTTAAATGTGTGATGGAGAAAACAGTTTCAGAACATGTTTATTTGGAATGTTTCCTAGACCTGATTTCACTTTTTTATTTTCATATCCCACTGCTACTGAATAATGTTAGTATTTCAAGAATATTATTTAAAAGAGTAGTAAGTAAATGAACCGAGTATGGTGATGTCGTGTTTAGCGTCCTTGCCTTGTATATAGAAGGTTCGGGTTTGGTCCCAAGGACCAGCAATCCTGACTTGGATTTTTCATGATTTCTTAAGTCTCCTCAGAGCCATGACCCAATTCGTCCCCCATCTTATAACCCTTAGACCGTTCTCCCACTAGAGTTATGCTACTACAATGCTATCACTACACTATGTTGCTTTGAAGTTGCTGCAAGTGGTGTTAGGCATGTTACACACCGGATGACACAGATACATGAAGCAGTATGCATGAAATATGATGCATCCATCAAAGGCGAATAAACGAACACCTTTAGGTGCTGCTATTCAGACCAGATAATGCAAGACACAATCACCATCACACATAGCTAAGATAAAACATGCAGATTCTTTGTGTCGTGTTTCAACCTGGTCATTACAATCCACAATTCAGTTCAGTGTACACTTTCCGATTATGAGAGACGACCAGAAATTTAATGTTGAGTTTCTGGATGTGGTGGAGAAGTATTCAGTTATTTTGAAGGCTGTTTAAAGAAGAATGTCATAGATAAAGTTTGGCCAGAGATACACAGCTGCAGAAGAAAAAGAAAACATTCGGATAAGTACCTATTTAATTCTCGTATTTTATATTTATTTACTTAAAAATAAGACTACATGCTTAAATATTAATTTTCTAATCCATAACAGGTCTTATTATGTCACTGGGAATTGACACTCAAAACTAATACTTATTCTGAAAAGAAAGAGCTACACTGGACTTCAAGAAATAAGAAACTAGCCTATCCATCATAATACACCTTCATCTGTAGGTCGGCCATGATATGGAGTGCAGAAATGATTTCGAACTATTGTGGTATCAGCATCTGGAATATTTTCCATTGTAGATTGACATATTTTTCCTTCTTTTGTTTTCACAAAGTTGTGCAGAATACATACACAATTGATAATGTTATCTACAGTTTCCATTTTACGGTTAATTGCTGTGTCCAGTGCTTTGAATTTAGAACATAACATCCCAAATGTACAGTCTACGCTCTTTCTAGCTCTGGATTGTCTATAGTTAAAAACATGGCGCTCCTTTGTCAATATTCTCATGGGAAATGGCCGCATCATATGATTTGACAAGAGAAATGCCTCATCTGCAACGAAATAGAATGGAAAGTTCGGTTTATCTTCTTCTGTTGGTAATGGGCAAGGATGTGGGAAATTTGTCCCGTCGTTAACAACCTCTTACATGTCAGAATTTTTGAGCACAGCACTATCACTATTTCTACCCAAGTCTCCAACAGATATCCTGTAAAAAGCTGATCAACATATGCACATGCTAAAAAAACCATGCAGTTAGGAATATTCCACAGTTCTTCCCATATCTTAGAAATTTTCAGCCATTTATACTCCTTAGAGAATTTCATGTACTTATCTTTGAAGTGAATCCCAAATAGCATAGCCTTAATATTTTCTGAGACAGTTTCACTGAGAAACTGATACTGCAGTACAGTGAAAGAATGACCAGGTCCCAAATATCTGAGACCAGATGATGGTTCTCAACTATTGCATTTTATTACGTCGCTATTTACATAAATATCAATTTTTTTATTCTAGGAGATGACTGCAAAAACCGATGGAGAATGCTTAGGTCCTCTTGTGTATGGTCGAAAAACAGGAAAGTAAAGAGTGGCGGAGGAGTGAATGATCACAAAGAGTATTACCTCGGTCAGTGTATGCAATTTTTGTTGCCATTCACGAAGTCCAGGATGAGTAAATTATTGTACCACATCGTTTGACTTTGTCTCCATACGTGAATTGTTATATTTTTGTTTATTATTAATTTCGAATTCTAGCGACGTAAAAATTTTCGCCTTTGCATTGATTTTTGTGTACTATATTGAATAACGTTATCTTTCCTTAGGCAAAGTGGAAACATTCCACATGTCAACAATCCCGAACATACAGAAGATACTGTGATAATGACAGGTGAGGTCGAAGATGAAGATAGTAACCCAATTGCTTGAGCATAAATGAAATCAGATGACCATCCTGGCTGCTCACCCCCAACTCAGAAGATAGTCTGAACAAAAATGAAACACCAGGGAAGATAAATGGACGAGTTCAAAAGGAGTCGAAAGGAGAACTCTTGAATATTACGAAATCAAAAAAAGCAAATCAACCGAATCCCCTGATATGAATTTCTTCAGAGGTTTGCTTTCTTATACTGAAGAATTTACATCACAAGAAAAGCTTAAATTTAAAAAAAGTGTACTGGTTGCGATGTCCAATATTTTTGATCAGCGGTTACAACAATCATTTGATTAGGGAGTTGGCCTACAGAGATCAATCCATTGACCACAATAGAAATAATTCTCCAGCAGTCCATCAAACACAATTTAGTGGCTCTACTGAACAAAGTTCCTATTAAAGTTTATAATAATATACAGGGTGGGAGTGATATAACTGTGCTCATTGAAGGGTACAATAGAATACATTGAAATAAATATAAAATCTATTATGCATTTTGTAATTAAGTGAAAATTAGGCCAAAAATCTACGTAGTTTGGCAGCACTGCATCACTGGCTCACCTACGAGTACACAAACAAATTCAAGTCTGAATAGCAAAATTCCATCCCTTAGTCACTGCAGTTGGGTTGCCTGACTTCCTAAATGGCAGGAAATATCAATATATGTTAATCGTTTTATTTAATTTACAGGAAAACCGTCCATTTTATTGAAAAACTGCAAAGGCATCAATCATTCCTTATCCGTTTCTCTAATGATAAGAGTAAAAATCAGAATCATGCCGATAGCACTTATTGAATAAAAAATGTTAACATTTAGGGGAAATTATTTTTTTCCTGAGAAAAGTATTCACCTGGGACTACAATAATATATTATAACGTTTATTGTACAGTATGCAAAGAATGAGCTGTTAAAATCTGCCAAGTTATATTACTTGCACTCTGTATAGCCTAATTCAATGTACTTACTGTATAATAGATCAGTTCAAATATATGTTATAGTGAGGATCACGTAAGAGCAGTTCCTAAAAGGAATGTTGCCAACTAATACCAGATACCACCAAAGAGGGTAAAATCACAATGCCATGTACAATATTAATAATAATAATAATAATAATAATATACTATTAACAATAACGTGTCTTGCTTATTTAGTTATTTACTACATCTCAGCTTTATGTTGGGAGGTGTTTTCTAAATGGTTAAATAATTTGTGTGAGAGTAGGCCTATATTTTCCTCCTGGACTTCTCGCACATTATGTTGGAAGTTAGTAGATTAATATTATCTAATATTAAAATGTGTTTTGTCTGACAGCATGAAATTCATTGCTTTAACTTTCACGAGACCTAACATAAAAATGTATTTTGATCACGTGAAATGATTAGTACAAACCCTGAAAACCGAATGCCACTTTGAAATGTATGCTTAAGAATACTTAAGCATACTTACTCCTAATAATTTTGCTATTCTAGTTGCAATTGCTGTCTCCGTGTGCATTTTCTATCGATCACCCAAGTGCATGTATCACACCATATGTTATATTTATTTACACTTATCTGGCTATAATCTTGAATTGTATCCATTACGCAATGCAACACACAAAATAACTGTTATGTATTAATGTAATACTGATATTAATTAATTATTAGTATGTTCGAATTTCATTAGCTTCCAGTAAACAGCTCAGAAATCTAGAACAGTTTGAATTTTCAGAATTTGCACTACTGACAACAGCTGTTCCTGCTGCCAACATAACAGTTAAAAAATCATTACCAGTTGGAATATTTCACATTATCGAAATTCGAAACGAAGTTTGCAAAATAAAATTCAACCTTCAAACTAGAAAATCACCATAATCCACTAGCATATTTAGTAATGGGGCAAAAATAGTTAGGTTTCACCCTTACGGTATTAAGTAAGCTGATCCTGACTATACTACTTTCACACTAATCTAGGTATTTTATTGAATGGATATTTATGTTAACTAATGCTGTCCAAACATCTTATATATTGGGGCACATCTAATTGATGATTTTGGATGCATGAGCACTATGTGAAGATTGGAAAATAAATTAACAGTGATTATTATTATTATTATTATTATTATTATTATTATTATTATTATTATATTAAGGCATTACAATTCATAGTAAAAAATGTTAAAAAGTATACTGTATAATGATATTGTATCAGCAACACAGTTATCCAGCATCAGTGGAATTGGTGATAGTGAGATGGGATTTTGTAAATATGAGTCCAAGAATTCTCCATGGGCTGTTCTGATATTTGCCTGTCATTTTGGGAAAACCTGAGAGTAATTTCAGCCAGGCAATGAGCCCAAGCAGTGTTTGAACCCAACGTGAACACACATGAAGATCACTAGTCCTGTTCACTATCACTAGACTATGCAAGTGACTTAGTAAATATTCAGTTGCGTAGGAACTTCATTCCAAAAACATTTGAATATTATAACTTCTGTTGTCTTTATGACTGTGACTGCCACTATTATTGGTAAAAATAGCTGTTATACCCTTTTCTACAGGTCTCCATACATGTTTGCACGAGTAAATTCTCCAGTTTTGCCTCTTATGAATTACTTAGTAACATCTATTGTTAATTTTACTGTAGACAGGCCTTGTTGTTTCTAGTCTACTGGCCCTAAACTAAGTACGAACACATACGAATTCAGTGGGATTAAAGTGGTAATGTTACATCAATTATCTGATGAGCTTGTGTCTGTGTTTCTTTGCAGGTAATTTACAACAAAACTATCTTGATTGTCAGTATTTTTCGCCAAAAGTTCTGCTTTCATTTCATTACCTCTTGGTATCTGTTCATTTTTGTACCTTATCCATTGTCATTTCTTTCATGTCCGACCATTATAGAGATACTTCGTGAGATCTTGAAGTGGTGCATATTAATAGAGTGGTGCATATTATCTCCCATTAATTACTGATGATTTTGTCAACGTGGGGAGTATTGACTTCAGAAAGTACTTAAAGAATATTGCTAGTCTTGAGTCATCATGCATCTCAAGTTCTCAGAATATTGGGAACAAAACCTTGTGCAGTATCTGCATGAACAACATTGATCCTTCCTCGCCTGTGTTTCTCCTTAACTGAATCAATCAGCTATAAGAGCTGCAATTAATAATTTCATATATTGAGACATCAGCCTCACAATTTCTTTCAAGCTTTTGAGATTAGGCAGAAACTTCACAGTCATTTCATAATTTGTTTCCATTCCATCTAAAACTGTAACTCAGTTTTGCATACTCGAAGTCCCATGTATTTCGTACTGTCAGCAACTAAGATGGACTGTGATTAAAGATTTCTGTTTTTCATAGTGAAATATAGATCTCTTTTCCAGCTGTGTGCTTTTTTCTGTGGTAATATAAATGATTTTACTGAATTGTTAGTATACAAAACAAAATTCACTCAACTATGGACATACAGATTCGAAAGTTGGCCTGTAACCTCTAAGCCTTTTTACAAATTACAGGCAAAAAGATAAGATTTAAGAAAAACAGAAGGGGGAAAAGTAAAAGGGATAGGGTTGGAAACAAATCCATTAAGATGGTTTAGTCGTCATGAAGGAATGGGAAATGACAGATACTGGTATCTGAAAATGGCTGTCATGCAAAAATTCTGGGAAAGAAGGAGAAGGCCAAGATTAACATGAGAAGATAACATAAGAAATGTATTAAAAGATAGGGTAATTGAATAGGATGGGGTAAAGGAAATAAAAAAATGCGAAATTTATCGAGTTAAATAACTCATTTCTGTCTCCTCTTACAGCAATTCTTCTTCTTTAGGACTGACAAGGATTGAGCCCTCAAGGTCCATTCTGAGCCTCAAGAAAATTGATTGAACCATCTTCCCTGTGGTCTTCTTAAATCCTTTTGTCCAACTGGCCTATAACATAGTACAGTATGCTCTCATATTCCTCAGCTGTCATTTGACATATGTGCTTCTTGCAGTGTTCTTTATAGATATTTTATCTTACACTGGCTGGCTGTATTGCTGGCTCCTAAGAGTCTGGGATTTGATCTCGTCTTAGTAAAATTAGCCAATTGTCTAACAAATGTCGTCTCTTGATCTTTCAATCTCCTTCCATAATTCTTTTTGAGAGTCCAGGGTTCTGATTCAGACATCATTGTTATTTTTTTGGTTTTTTATGTAATAACATCTTGACTCGTTATATTTTTTCTTCTTCTGATTATTCCTTTTATTAATTATATTTTGAAATTTTATAGTAGAGATCCTCATTGCCATTATGTAATATTAGATATTTTCCAGTCTTTACATATTTGTTGATTGGACCATCGGTCACTGTTTTAACCCGTTGCAATTCCTTTCCTTGCATGGTCTTTTGTTAACTTTTGTCATGTCATACATTGAACATTTTTAAAAAGGCTGTGAGCCCCTTGTATTTTCTTTCTTGAAATCACTTACAATCACTTGGTTATCAGCATTAGTAGTGTTGATATTATAGTCCTCTGATTAAGAGACATTCTAGTTGGTTGTTTTCTTCTACTCAGCTATTTTATTGATGTATAGATTGAACAGTATAGGGGAAACTCGAAATCCTTGTTTCAGTTCTTCAGCACCTTTTAAATAATTTGTATTGCTATTCACTTCTAATGCATGTTACAGCCTCGTGTTTTAGTGATCAGCATTCATTCATTCATTGTTTTCTGCCCAAGAACAGGTCTTTCACTGCAAACCCGACATTCTCCAATCTTTCCTATTGTGATCAGCATCTTGCTTCTGAATTTGATCTTACTGAACATGAGAGCATGTACATCATGGAAGCTGTAGTGCAAATGAAGAGTGATTTCTTTGGTATGTATTTAATTAATTTTTTATCCTTACTGAAGCTCCATCTTTATTTCAGTATGAAGCCAAAAAGCGTGTTTCAGCAGCAGATGCTATGAAGCACCCGTATTTCCGATCACTTGGCCCTGCTGTCCATAAACTTCCTGATGGTAAGGGTCTTTGGACATCTGTGTATGAAGTTAATAAATACGTGAAACCAAAAGAACACTGATACTAATTTATTCTGTTGCAGTAATGTCAATATTCTCAATCCCTGGGATTCAACTGAGTAAGGATCCTGGTTACCGGTCCTCTAACTTTCCAAAATCCAGTGTAACAGGGCGTTCACGGCGCCAGAGTATGCTGTTATGAAACATGGAGTGGCCGAGCATTCAGCTCACCTCAATGGAGGTGGCTGTGGCTCGGTGAGATGACTCAGATTTCTGCTCCATCCAGCCCCACCACTGATTCCGCCCGCCAGCCATGTTTTCACATCATGCCACGAAAGATGGGCTGCTTATTTAAATATATAAAAATAGTTCAATGAAACAGAGGTGCTCTGTAGAAGAAAATGGAGATAGTCCAAACAAGAACTTTTATGGAAGTGTAATCATTATATTTTGAACGTGGGCTACCGCTGTAATTTGAGAGAGCTGTACCATCATCGCACTCTTAACATAGTGGAAATAATTGTACTATGGTTAATATGAATGTGTTAACATGATATAATCAGATTTAGAATATCATTTGTCTTCGAGATGACCACTAAACAGCTTTCTTAAATGCTAGCAAAATGGTTTATGAACATGCACTCTAAAAATGGTTGTTGCTAACATACCACGTTTCTTAGTTTAATTAAGATTAATTTTCCACTGAATAGTTAAGTTGTGTATTACTTACATCAGACAAATGATCTCTTCGTCAACTCTTTGTTAACGTCTAGTCAATAGACGAACTGGTAGCTTTATGCATTAAGCTGATTGTGGATGGCGGGCGGGTAACAGAACAAGACAAAATGATAGCGTTGAAGATTATGTGGAAACAAAACTTCATTAATAATGATATAGGGCTGTGCAAATATATATATATTATATATATTATTATTATTAATTATTATTATAATTTTTTTAATCTGAAAATGACTGTGATGCATCCAATAGGTTCTTGACATTTTGAGCTGACCTGATATCATAGCAGTTGGATTCAAATTCGAATTTAACGATTTGCAATTGTAGCATTATAACCCTTCTTGTGTACACACGAGTTACAATCGACTTCTGGTGATGTAAAGATGTCTCCTATAAGTGAATCGTTTTGAAATATTATCTGACCAGTCCTTATTTTTGAGGAGTGTCTTACAGGATTTCTTTATAAACATCTATAAACCCTTGAGTTTTAATTTAGACGCGAAACTGTCTTTCAGATTTGAAAGGATACCAGCATGCATGTACATTCCAATGCAGTTAGAAATTGCACTGTGTCATGCGTTTATAACATGGGTGCTAGAGCTTTATAGTTTCCATAGACTTACCACTGTATGAGATGGTGCCGAGAATGTGAATAGGCTTTAAATTCTCGCCACCAAATGTATGAGTGCAACATAACCTTTATTTATGTTTCGCCATTAAAGGAGAGCTAATAGCCGAAAGTTATGTGAGAGTTAAATGTGTATATGGTTTTATGTGTTCATACTGTTCTTATTTACCCAGTGCTTAATGAATTTGTTATGTAGTATATACAAGAGAGGAAACCCATCTTCATTATGCATATGTTTTATTTATAGATTCTATTACATTGTTTGCAGTTAGTTTATATTAACTGCAGTACTTTCAAATAAATTCTTACAGATTATATATGCACAAGAAATTTGAGGTAATTATGAGGCTTAGTACACAATTGATGGGAAATACTGTGTACAAATTGTAGACTAAAAAAATACATTAATCACAACATAGATTTCAATAACAGCCAGAAAACTTACCTGTTTATTGCAAATTATATTATGCAAACACATTTTGAAATATATGAACGTTTTCGCCCTTGTTACAGCATCTTCAGATAAACTTACTTAATAAAAATAATAATACAAGCAATATCCATTACATTTACAATTACACAATAAAAGGAGTTCTAATATTACACTAAATAATTCTCAAGTTAATTAAATTGAAATAAATTGTGACCATGAACAATCATTAGTTTCATTCATGCTTTTGAGTGTGATAAAATTACAAATAGATATACCTAGATGTTAAAATGTTAAAACATGAGTGAAACTATGTTACAATGTTGTATTATATATGTTGTTTGTACAATGAGTTTTGAACATAGTGTTATTGTATTTGGATCCCAAAAGAGGGTGAGATTAAATAGATACGTACTTATCTGCGTAATGGATGCAACCAAATTTTTTGCATTAAAATTTAAAAAAAAATCCCCATGTAATAAACGCATTTCATTTTAAACAAAGATTATTTTAATAATATCGAAAGTCGTAAGATTGGAGGTACTGCTTACATTTAAATTTAAGTTTTTAAACAACAATGCATGGTACCACTGCAATCGTGATTGGTTCTTTTTTTTTGTGAATGCAATATATATGTACTCTCCAATTAATAAAGCAGTATTCTTAGGACATCTGCAGTGATTCTGAATCTGATAGTGAATGAGGTAAGGCTAGTGTTAATAATAACAATAAAGTGTCTTGTCTTATTGTCACTGTATTCATTGTTACAAGTTATCATCTGTTTATACAGCTGCTGCTAAATATGGATTGTCTTAAGTGCGACTCAGTTGATATATAAATTAGTCGCGGTCCATATATCATTACATATTCCATCAATTATTTCAGCATTCGAGCTGGCACTCCTTCAATATTGTTCTTTTTTTTTCTTTTTTTTCATTAAGATCTTTTCCTCGCACAAAGGATGCATCCGAGTTTTTTTGTTATAAAAGTCTAAAAAAAGTGTGTGCCTATTAGCAGGTAAATATGATAATATGATTTATGTACTAGATCTAAGGTTAATTATATTAATACCATAGTGTCTTGTAATTTTTCGTTGATTGGAAGTACACTTTATGAGATGTTTGTGGACTGAGAATTATAGCATAGCACAGCTTACATCTATAATTGAATAGTTACCCTGAAAAGAGATCTAACCCACAAATGACAAATTATTGAGTACATGAAAAAAAACATTTTATTCTTATTTGGGGGTTAATATCTTAAGCAAAGCATACATACTTATAATAATAATAATAATAATAATAATAATAATAATAATAATAATAATGGCTTTATTTAACCTGGCAGAGTTAAGGCCGTAAGGCCTTCTCTTACACTCAACCAGGATTAAAACTTGCTTATACAGTTGAACATAAAACTAGATCAGAATTAAGTAATTACATACTGATACATAATGAGATCAAAAGAGGTAGTTACATAAAATTTACCTCATAAAATAAAAATAAACATAGTGAAATACATATTAATTTGTTAGAATCAAATACGAATCACATAAAAACAAAAGCCGATAATTCAATAAAAAAGAAAAATGAACACAGTAAAAATAAAAATAAACACATTAGTATACATATTAGTATTGGATTACAATTAAATAGGATTTACATAATTAAACCAGAAACCGACAATTGAATAAAATGTACACAAAAAATAGATTAATAATAAAGAACAACACAGTGGAATACATATTGGCATTAAGTGATAAATAAACATGATTTAGATAATAAAAATAAGAAACAAAAAATAAATACAGTGGAACACATTTGCAACACGTTAGGTCTGGCAACTCATCATAAGATATTTTTCTAATTTACATTTAAAGGAAATTAAAGTTCGGCAGCCCTTGACTTCAGGCGGCAGAGAATTCCAGTGACGAGAAGTAGCAACAGTGAAAGACTAAGAATAAAGAGATGGTGTGCAGTGGTATTTCTAGCGTGTTATCATATTGTGACCGAGTATTTAAGTTATGATACCGAGAAAGACTGTGGATTCGGACAGATAAGTAAGAGGGAGTAGAGGTATGCAAAATTCGGTATAAGAGAGAAAGGGAATGTAACTTTCTCCTCTCATTTAACCTGAGCCACAATAATTTATCGAAAAAAGGCGAAATGTGGTCGTAGTAGCGGACATTACAAATGAAACGAACACACACATTATGAACACGTTGCAGTTTCTGGGATAAATCCACCCTGAGATCACTGAATAAAGCGTTACAATAATCAAAATGAGGCATAATAAGAGTCTGTACAAGCGTCTGCTTTAATTTAGCTGGATAGTGGTACAATCTTTTTAATGAGTGAAGAGTGGAAAATACTTTCTTGCATGTGTGTTTGATATGCGTGTCCCAGGTAAGGTTAGATTCAAAATGAACTCCCAGGTTTTTTACAGTTGAACTGAATGGAATGATCTCTTCATTCAGAGTCACAGGAGGAATAATTACCTAGTGTACAAAAATCAACATATTGTACTGAATACAGCTTACATTTCAAATAAGTGTGAAAGCAAGGTGTTTTTGTGAAATTAATACTATTTTCTCCCTCCTAGTTTTGAATAACTTTACATATTGAAAATAATGTGTATGTTACGATGTTGCCTAAATATTTAATGAAATATTACCAATAAATCGGACTACAGATCTGAAAACTAAGAAAAAACAGCTTATAATAAAAATTGCAGTCACGTCAGTATTCCACTCACTGTTTCAGATACACATTTTCCCCTGCACAAAATGCCCTTTCCTACTCATATATGACTTCCCAGCACTCCTTAAGAATGTATTCTTATTATCTTTTCACTCATGTATGTTTACTTTGCATTTCTGGCCTTTATTTAATTGTTTTTCTGCACTATACTCACAGCTTGTTTCACTACTTCCGCCATTTTAGAACAGATAGATCACTATTCGCTTGAATGCCAATATTAAAACAAAAACCTTTGAAAGAGAAATTATGTTACTTTACGTCC
Source organism: Periplaneta americana (assembly GCF_040183065.1). Lineage (NCBI taxonomy): Eukaryota > Metazoa > Arthropoda > Insecta > Blattodea > Blattidae > Periplaneta > Periplaneta americana. Next base: position 46,577,226 of record NC_091126.1, read on the forward strand.
ACTAGGTGGTGACATTTCCACTGAAAACTCAAATTTCGATTTTTTTTTGGTTAGATCTCTTTTCAGAGTAACTATTCAATTCTCAATCCATAAACATATCATAAAGTGACAATAAACGAAAAATTACAAAACATTACTAATATTAATATAATATAATTAGCTCTAGTACACAAATTATATTATCAGTGGCGCAGTCAGAATTTGGTTCTGGGGGGGGGGGGTTGAATTAAAAAAATAACTATAATATATACGGTAACAAACTTTTAACATGCTATTACTTTATAATTACAGTTTCAATGAAACTGAAATTCTCATTGGACTAAATAGGACCCCAGCTAAAGCAAACAAATCCATTTGCTGCTGAGTTCACATGGCCACAAATGCAGCATATTATATGCTTACTCAGCAACAATGCAACTACACACATGCGGAATGTGTTATGATTTGCCAGTACCGTCAAAAAATATTTTTTGAATTTTCCTTTCACATCAAGTATCGCTGAGTGTGCTGATGTGTAAACAAATGTAAATTTTTCTTGCTGTAAATTTCGTGGCATTTTACCCTTAGGACATAGGTTTTATTTCATCATACTTCTTTTAATGTAGGCACATTCACAATTCAACATGCTCGGTGTGGCAGTGTGTACATTACTTTAGCCTATCCTCTAGGACAGGCAAAGAGTGCCTTTGCTTAGTCTTACTGTTAGTGGTAGTGTATTTGATTTTTTTATACAGTCATTAGGGAATTAACATGGCTTCAATATAGGCCCAAAGCATTTTAACGAATTTATTTTAAGCAAGTGCTTTCAGAAATTTAAATAAGTGTGTATTTTAACGTGTTCATGTTTTATAAACAAATGTCCTTTTAGAGTTTTACATAAGTGTGTGTATTTTAACATGTTAAGATTTTATAAACACGGACTTTGAAATGATCAAAAGTAACAGAGGACAAGGCATGAAAGTTTACAGTGAAAGAGATCATGAAAAATAGAAGCTTCTAAATGCTAATGGAACCATTTCATCATATCTAATTAAAAACCGAAAAAAATTCGTACAGCATTGAAAAGAAAGGCAACAGGTGATTTATATGTAAAACTCTTAAAGTTGATTAGGGACGAAATTGAAGAAAATAATCATTTTTAGATTTTTTTCCATTGAAATTGACCCATCCAAGCAGACAGTGACAGCACATTTGTTTTTACTCCCAACCATTTTTATCAAATGTACACAATACATTCGTGTGATAATACTTTCAATATTCCTGTGGTTATTTTTTCATTCTTTTTTGTCAAATACTAATGTCCAAATGTATAGCAACATGCGGTGCTTCCTGAAGAAAATTTGTCTCCAAATATTGGAAAGCAGTTAGGCCATAATCATTTCAGAGCTTTTGTTAAGATTATGAAATATCATCACACAATACTAACAAAATTAATTCTCCCAGTGTTAAAATTACAGATTGTAAATTTCACTTAGGACAGAGTTGGCTTCGAAAAATGAAAGGAAACGGTATATCAAACCAGGAGCTCTGAAGTAAAACATCTGAAATTTGAAAGTGGTTAAAAGTGTTTATTTTTTGGTCTTTCCTATTTACCAGCATCAGAAGTATCAGATGTTTTTGCAGAGCTATGTGAGAGGTCCCTCCTGTTAGTGACTGTTTTGAATTTGCTCATTATATTCTGGAAAACTATATTTAAACATCAACCTTCCCCCTCCGCCCTTGAATTATGAGCTGAAGCATCACAATTTAGAACTATACGAACTACAATCTTGGCAGAATGTTACCACAATGGACTGCAGTATGAATTTTGTAAGACATGAGCCCACCCAATAATTTATCGTGTTATCGTTATTATTATTATTTGTGAGATTTATTTATTTATGAGCCCAACTATTGCTTTTCAAAAGTTGTCGCCACTTGTCAGAAATATATTAAAATAAAAGCACAGACTACATATGAGGTACTAAAATGCGAGAAATAGAAATAAGGACAGTAAAAAAGAAAGGTAAATGGACAAGCAAGTAATGACCTATTCATATACAGTACTTTAGGACCAGGTGAACACAGATTTAAATTTTCATTACAGTGGTTGCCATGCAACAAAATGAAAAATATTTTTGCTGAAATAAAAAGAATTAAAGTGCAACAAAATGACTGACGGCCATTTTTCTTTTATTATACTTTTAAGCCAGATAAAATGTATTTCAACCTTCTGCATTTCTTAGCTAGTTCCTTGAGCACATCATTTTAATTCACAGAAACTTTCTCATGTCTGTATGTACAGTACATGACAGCCAGTCCATTAAGGCGCTCCTCCCCGGTGCAGTTCCTAAGGTGCCTATGATTTCTTAGTGATGAAAATGATATTTTAGGAGTATGAGTAGTTACAGGGAGAGTTGCCATTATTGTCAACTGGAACTACTGTAAGTGATTGTTATAATGTTGTAGAGCTTCAACAGTGTTTCGTTTTTCTTCTTGGGGCTTCTGGAAGAGTTTACCCCAACCCCCCTTGCTGTGTCAGTGATATTATCTGTTGAACCTCATCCTCTTTTGGGATCCACATAGAATACATGATGTTCAAAAAGCATTGTACAAACAACATGTATAATATAACATTGTAACATAGCTTCACTCATGTTTTAACATTTTAACTATTTTAACGTTTAGATATATCTAATTGTAATTTTATCAAACTCAAAAATATGAATGAAACCTTCTTACTCACAATTTTAATTCAGGTTAATTAACTTGAGGATTATTTAGTGTAATATTAGTACTCTTGTTATTTTTTTCTTATTTGGTTATTTTATGACTGTATCAACATCTCAGGAGTCCTGTTATTTTATAATTGTAAATGTAATGGCTATTGCTTGTATTATTATTTTTATTAAGTAAGTTTATCTGAAGATGCCGGAACAAGGTCAAAAACGTTAATATATATCAAAATATGTTTGCATAAAATACAGTAATTTGCAATAAATAGATAAGTTTTCTGACTGTTATTGAAATCTATGTTGTGATTAATCCTATAAAGCATATCGGTATTTCCAAATATGAATTTTAAAATAAAAAAAAATACAGTTTGTAAAAAAATTGAGAAATAATTCATATTTTGCTATATTCTTTGTTATTCATTGTTTATGAAAGATTGAGTATTGTTTCATTTAATTTATTGTGAAATTTTCACTATTCGTTGAATGAGATTCATTGGACATATAATAACATTCCTTATTAGTTGCGATAATTTTTTATGTTTGTCTTCAGTTATTCAGTAATTTTTCGACAACCATTACTATATTGAAAGTAATAAATATTCTACTTAAAATACATTCTTTTTTGTTATAGTCCACATCTATCATTTTGATTCAGTACAAAACTTTGATAATTGGTGGACCCAACCCAGTTTTATTTGTTCCTAATGTCAACCAATACATCTACAAGTGTCTAGTCTAGAGTTTTTTTTTTTATTTATTGGGGCAAAGGCTAATTGGGATTTCCTGGTTTCTGGTGGGGTCGAAAACCCTGATAGAACTGATATTTAATTCTTTTGGTGAAGTCCAGAGGGTCCAGTTAGTCAAATCCACTCTCCTCCCTCCTTGTTGGGGCCCCCTGGAATCTTTTAAGATGTGACAGAGAGAGTGGTGTGCAGAAGGCAATGGGAAGCTACCGCATTTATCCTTCCCAAGAAAAGCTGCAAACATGGATGTGGATCATTTGCGGAGACTAAAAGGAAGGCAGAAAATAGGAAAGATTGAAGAATGCTGGATTTGCAGTGAATGACCTGCACATGGGCAGAATACTTATGTATGTACATGTTTATAAGAATTCACTGCTCATTACCTTTGTTTCATATTAATATAATGCAAGCCAAAGATATTTGAAATTAAAAGTAATAAAAAGAGGACACTCTTTGGTTTTAATCATTGTTATAAAACTCATAAATGATTTTTGTCTGATCAGTAATACATACTGCTAACATTAACTCATTCATGCATTTATTTAATATTTTCCTTTGATTCGGTGCTTACAGTATTTTAATTTTAATGACTCGTAAGTCAATTGGAGGTTATGTACTGTATGCTGCTCTGGTGAATTTGAAATTACAAAAAGCTTGTCAGGGAATTAGACAGGATGAGTCATAAGTATGTTTGGAAAACGCATGAGTGTGCTCCTGGTTAAAACTCAAGAACAATTCCTTGTGAGGAAATTTTAATGGAAAATGCTTACAAGCAAACATTCTCATGTCCACACCTGTGGAGTAACGGTCAGCGCGTCTGGCCGCGAAACCAGGTGGCCCGGGTTCGATTCCCGGTCGGGGCAAGTTACCTGGTTGAGGTTTTTTCCGGGGTTTTCCCTCAACCCAGTATGAGCAAATGCTGGGTAACTTTCGGTGCTGGACCCCGGACTCATTTCACTGGCATTATCACTGTCATCTCATTCAGACGCTAAATAACCTTAGATGTTGATAAAGCGTCGTAAAATAACCTACTAAAAAAACATTCTCATGGAGGCAGATAAAAAAATAATTTTTTTTTCTTCCACCATATCCATAATGTCAAAAAAAAAAGTACTTATACAAATTTTGGCCACTCGAGCGCAATTACAAGGGCTGTAAAAAAATAAGATTCCCTGGGGTCGTTTACAGAAAGAAAACACAATTTAATGGAAAAATTTATTGCAACAGATACAGTAATTGTCGAGCTATTTTTCAACATATTTCCCACTGGAATTCAAACATTTGTCATACCGTAGAATCAATTTTGTATCCCTGTGTCGAAGTCTGGCACCTGGATTCGGAACCAGTGTGTGACAACCATCTGCACCTCTCTGTCAATCCCATGGTATAGCAAATGTCTCAGTTTCAGTGGGGAATATGTTGAAAAATAGCTCAATTGCTGAAACTGTTCCAATAAATTTTTCTAATGAAATTGTTTTTTCTTTCTGTAAATGGCCCCAAACGAACTTATTCTTTTACGGCTTTTGTAATTGCGCTCAAATGGTCAAAATTTGTATAAACACTTGTTTTGACATTATTAACATGGTGGAAGAAAAAAATTAACTTTTATCTGGCTCCTTGAGAATGTTTGCTTGTTAGTTTCTGGGCAAATGGACAAAATAGTTTTACATTCTGACTTTATTTCATAAATACCTGAACAGGGTGTTTCTGTTCTTTTTGTTTTGGTTCTGTCAAATGTACACATTTGGAAACTTGGTGAGTGTGTTCCTGTATCAAATAAAAATAATTAACACAAAACTCTGATTGAAAGGTATATGGCATCATCATTTAATGTTTACAAAAGATGTTCAATATGCCCCCCCCCCCCCAATGTTTACACATGCCTGAGCAAGATGTACACACGACTGGTGAATTCACTCAAATACCACGTCATCACGGATCAACTATCATGCATTTTGAACAGGTTGCAATAGCTCCTCTGCATGACAACAGTCTTCAAATTATTCCAAAGGTAAAAATGAGTGGGGTGAGGTCAGGTGATCTGGGTAGCCAAGGCACTGGGCCACCATGTCCAATCCATTTCTTTTGGAATTGTTCGTTGAGATGCTCAAGGACAACATGGGAGAGGTGCACTGGGGCGCCATTGTACCTAAGCCACATTTCCCTTCTTACATTTAGGGGTACGTCCTCGAGCAAAACTGGCAAGTCTGTTCTTAAAAATTGATGATAAGACAAGACGTACCCATAAGGCGATTTGGTAGCATATGCGGGCCAATATTCCTGTCGCCAACAATTCTGGCCCAGACATTAATGGAAAATCTATGATGAAAGTGAGATTCTCGAATAGCTTGAGGATTAATGGTAGCCCAGACATGCTTGTTATGAATATTAAATACACCTTCCCTTGTGAATCCTACCTCATCTGTAAATAACACTTTTGTAATAAATGCAGGATCAACGTCCAGTTGTTGTAAAAACCATCGACAGTTCCGTAAATGACCAGGACAGTCAAGTGGAATGAGTGATTGCACTGGCTAGAAAATAATTTTCGTGTCATAGAATTCGACTGACAGAACTCTGAGATGTGTTCACTGTAGCAGTAATGCTCCTGATGCTCTTACGTGAATTTTCTTCCATAGCTTCAAGGACTCCTTCCACATGTTGTAGTTTCCTTGGTCGACCAGCCACATATTGACGTCTGGACAGGAATCCTGTCTCGCAGAAACTTCGATCCACAGTGATCAGTGTAGGTGCAGATGGCAAATGTCTACTCGGAAACTTCTCCACATATCTACGATATGCAGCATTCACATTGCATAGCATTTCACCAAATGTTAGGTGAATCACTCAGTTCTTCTAAAGTAAACACCATTGTACACTAAACTGTACTGGCCAGTATTTGATAGAACTGCCTTCCTGAACTACTGCTATCGTACTTCTTAAACCTCTACTGGATTCAGAACTACAAGTTGTTTAACATCACAAAAGAAACTAGGCACATGTACAGTCTGCCATCAAAATAAACCTAGGAGTATGTTTACATACTCGAGAAGAGGTTCTATCTTGTCGCTGGGTTGTATGTTTGTAACCAAACACTGCTACAAAATCAAAACTAAAAAACAAAAATACTCTGTTCAGATACTTATGAAATAAAGTCAGTATTTAAAACTATTTGGTCCATTTTTCCAGAAACTAAGCATTTTCTGAAAAAAATTTTCATATAAGGAATTGTTCTTGTGCTTATCCAGGAGCATGTGCATGCATCTTCAAAACATTCTTATGACACTCTGTATACTGACCGGGGAAAACATAGTGGATCACTTTAATTTTTTTTTTTTTTTTTTGAGAAATACAGTATTTTTATAGCTCACAATTCATTTTGTCTATATTCTCGCAGGATACGCGTTGCCTCTATTCTACAATAAACCTTCATTCCCATCATCAAAGTACTTTTTGTTTGCAGTATATTTTCTTAGTTCTAAAATGTTGTAATTTAAGCAAAATTTCAAATGAAACATTTTATGGAGTTGTTGAGACAGTGGATTATGTTAACACAAGATTATCCCACTGTGTGCTTATCTTCTTCTAATATTGGCTGTTACCACCCCTGGGGTCAATGATGGCCTCCATTTTTGTTGTGGCATGCAGACCATCAGGTCCTGTAACATTTTCTGAGGGTTGAGGTTCCTCCTACAGTGCCTCCTGCATTTTGTTCAGGGTGTCACAGTTGCAACCAACGAGCACAGAATGCATAGAGTAGACATGAATAGCTTGGAGGTGAAGCCGCTTTTGTAGACCGTCGCCATTATGATGCTACCAAAACATTGGGCTCCCGGTTAGCACATGGGCAGTTGATTGTGATGTTGCATCGTTGTTTTAATTAATAAATGAAGTAATTTCAATATGCCTACATGTACTGCGTATGGCTGCACAAACAGGTTTTCAAAAAAATTCCTGGAATAACTTTTCACAGGTAAATATGCATGTGTGAAATGTACTTATTACCGGTAGATAAAGAATGATTTAGCCTAGGTTAGTTGGTTAGATTCGTATTGTTCACGTATTTGTTTGATTAAGAGAAAGGATTAGTGTATTGATATTATTGTAATTAATTTTTATAATCACTAAATCAGACACGCTTTGTAAACTTAGCATTTACGAGCGAAGCTAACCTAACAACCCATGTTGGAAGTTTGTGTTGAGTGCTATAGAAAACGGGCGTACCGAGGTTTCTCTTAAACCGAATGCACGTATTCGTTTGATGAAGGAAAAGAAATAGTGTATTAATATTATTGTAATTAATTTTTATAATCACGAAATCAGACTTATGCTTTGCAGACTTAGTAGCTTCATTAACTCGGTCGTGAACTGACTTGACCCACTTGGTAATAAAACTTCACTTTTGTTCGCCGTTATAATCTAATTATATACTATAAACGAAGAGCCTATCAAATATTATATGGTTAAGAGCATTCTATTTTTCTCTAAACAAAATCGGGACATCTATACGAAATACTGGCAAAAGGAAGAGAATGATAATTTGCGTTAAGAAGTTTCATTATTAAATCGAAGCAAATGGATCAACCTATAAAAGTAATTGTTATAGGGTAGCATTTTTATTGGACTAGTAGCAAAATAAGGTCAAACTGTTATCTTCCTTTTTATCATTATTGTTTGTTTAACCTCCCAGATTATCTATTAAATACCATACTGCAATTTGAAGAGCTGCCAATTTAAATAACCTGTATATATGTGATTTATCGATGACAGTTGCGTAATTTTTGCTAAAAAAATACGTGCATAGCGATTCTGTATTACGAAACAAACAAGAAAGTGTGAGTCCTACAAGAAATTAGGGACATATGGAATTCTTATTATCATAAGATCTTCTATAACGTAATAGCTATTTTGCAATGTTTTGGTAGCAACAAGATGGCGTCAGGTCCATAAAATCGGCTTCACTCCGTCCAATGGTATTAAGATGCTAGTGTCTACTCTATTGTATTCTGTGCTCGTTGGTTGCAACATCGTACACTTCGGTCGAGCTTACCTCACATATGTTCTATAGGATTTAAGCCTGGGCTGTATGCTGGCCAGTCCAGGGTTTACATCCAAATGTTGCAAAGCAACATGGGGTTGTGCGTTGTCTAGAGATGGGGTGTGACAGTGTTTTGCCATCACAACTCCAAACTGTGACATCTTTAGAAAAATCTCTGTGACAGATAATAACAATTTTGTCAGACTGTGCTTTTTGCCTTTGTATGATTCTTGGCAATTGTGATGTTTCTCATCACAAGCCGACTGATGTTTATGTTTCTTGGTCTTCTACGAATTGATATACAGGTGCAATGTCGTATCAAGAATACTAACTAGCGCAGTGAGTATAAACATACACGCTCTGCACTGTTTTATTGCATATACAGGGTCATTCATGCAGTTTTGCTCCCACTTAGGGAAGGCCTTCCTGAGTTCAAATGGGTCAAAAAATGTAAATAAAAAAATAGGGTGTGACTTATAGTTAAGTTGCTACAAGTTATTGAAAATTTGAAATTACAGGCAAAATTTAATAATATCACTACATAAAAATGGATACAGTTCCCACTGTTGTAACTACTTACTTGTTGTAGACTTCATTCTGCTCATCGACTCTCAATTTTACAATTTTTCAAACGAGTCTCCTCCTTCCTTCACACATTTGATCGTATGCTTTATGAATTATGTGTGTCACATTCCTTAACATAACAGGGCTGTTCCTGATGATTGCTGTGGCTTTCATAATGTTCACAATTAATTCTTTACATGTGTTTACCTTAATCTGGTATACAAGATCCTTTATCCACCCCATAAGAAATAATAATCAAGGAATGTCAAATGTGGGGACCTGGCTGGCCGGGAATGAGGACCTCTGTGACCAATCCAACAATGTGGGAAATACTGGTTTAGATGATCTCTCACGACAAGAGTAAAATGAGTAGGTGGACACCTACTCTCGTTTCGTTGCAAGAGGAACATTATCTAATAATTGCGGCAATTTGTTTTGTAGTAAGTGTAGGTATGTGTCACCATTTAAGTTTCTGAATGAAATGAATGGTCCTATGAGCTGATCATACAGAACACCATACCACACATTTACACTGAATCGATGTTGAAAATTGGTTTTTTTCTGATTCAGGTTTGCTCTTGGACTGATTACCTGGTTGGGTTTTTCCTAGGTTTGCCCAACTGTAAGGCGAATGTCAGGTAATATGTGGCGAATCCTTGGCTTCATCTCACTATCACCAAATCCATTGATGCTAAATCTAGTAGTTGATACAGTGTCATTAAATATAAATTAAAAGAAATTGGTTTTCTCAGTGGCTTTAGAGTTAATATCTGCCCATTCATATAAGTTATTAATGCCATCCCATATGAATTGTGACTCATCATTGAATATAGTACAGTGTTAGAATTCTCTACCATTTCTGTTTAACCAGGTGCAGAACTCGACATGGTGGACATTATCTTATGGCTTTAAATGTTGCACTTCTTGAAGATGGAGTGTGCTCCTTACCTTTGACTGAGTAACACAGAGTTACCGAGCTACTTGTCTTATTGAAGTTCGAGGACTGTGTTGTACAGCGTTGAGAATGTTTTCATCTTCTGCCACATCATGTTATTGACATCTTTCATACTGGCTGCTAATACTGGGGAGTGAACCAGTTTGCCTTAGTGTGCTAAATGTTTCACTAATAGTGATAGGACTTGGAATCCTACAATTAGAATAACAGTAGTGATATTCCACTGCAGCAGCTGTTGCATTTCCATCACACACACCATAAATAAATACCATATCGACATATTCCTTATTTGTAAATTAATACGTTATCTTGAGACAACTAACAAGCTGCTAACTCCACAATATACTGACCATCAACTGAACATGCGACAAATGACTCTAGATGCATTGCAAAGTAAGCACATGCACTGACATTTGAGAGTTTTAGTCACACCAACAAGTTAAAAAAATCAGTGATTATTCCTGAATTATGTGAGATAGGAAAAAAACTTTATTAGGAAAATATGTTCCAAACCACTTCAGGAAAGCCCTCCATTAGTGGTGGTAAAACTTCGTAAATCACCCTGTATTCACCCAAGATTGTTTACAAGTGATTGAGTGAATCATTCGTGAAAGAATATAGAGAGTATTAAAGTGTTGCACACATTAACCTTTGAGTGGGACGAAACTTTATTAGATTCCAGTTATGTTGTCCTTCAAGCTTAACTTCTGTCTTGCAGTTGTCTGGACCCTGGAGCTGTTGCATATATGTACATCAGGTGTCATCACTATGAATCACATATTGGTCAGAGATGGCGATTCCTTGGAGCTGTGATTTTGTGAGATAATCACAGTCAGAACTAGTGACAAAATCACAGGTCTTTAAATCACATCCCACTATCAGTGTTGTCATGTACAAGGTTGAAATTTTGGCTGATGAGAGGGGTGAAAGAGATTACATATTTTGCTAATAATTCCACTGTATATTGGTGTTCATTCAGAGCTCCTCCACCGATGAAAATAAGTTTCATCTGTGCCCCATACCATGACAGAGCCACCTCCAAATGGCATCTTCTCAGAGAAATTGAGGGTGAATATCTCCCCATGCCTTCTTCATACTCTCTACCATCAAATGACCTTAAGCAAACTTGTGACTCATACATGAACAGCACCATTGATGAGTGGTCCACAGTCTAATTCTGGTGCCTGGTGCTGGGTTATGATATGTTGAGCAATTGCAGGTCTTCTTGAGGTCAAATTGGGTTCTTGGAGTCTTTGTGTAACAGTTCTGTCATTCACAGTGACGTTTCTTACTGCTTCGAGATGATTTCTGGTCTGGACTGCGGTCATATGGCAATCTTGTGAGACGTGGGAGAACCAGAAACCTGTCTTCCTGGCAGATGTAGATCTCCTGTGGCCTGATCCCAGCTGTCTGTGATAGGCACAGAGTTCACAGAATCACTGTATTTGTGTTGGATGCTTCCAAATGATGCACTGATGACATTAGCTGCAAAACATGTTTCCTCCATTTTAACCAACATGGCAGCTCTTGCATGTCTTCTCAACTAAGAGGCCTCTCAGCTTATCAAATTGGAAAGAGAAACAGAAGAAAAATATTGGCTTGTAACAGAAGATACGCCACACATTGAATATTCATCAGTGTCAAAATTAGCCACAATAATTAATAAAGAAAACTTATCACAGTATCAATTTGTTTTAAATTTATTTTTTCCTAAATACAGAACATTATGGAAGTTTGTTTCATTGGACCTTTGTATTTCAAAAAAAGAAGTGCACTGTGTGTGTATATATATATATATTTCTTGACAGTGTTTGCATAGGAAGAGATTTTCTTTTCTCAAACAGCATAAGGTTCTTCAAAGTGTTCTGGGCAAGGATATTAACAGAGTCTTCACTGCTACAAATCAGGTCCCTTATTGTTCATTTTGCACATCATCAGGTGGCGAAAAAACTCCTATGTTACCTGCACCAGGGGCTTTTCCAGCACTGGTTATAAATTGGAGGTACTCCAGAGATCGAACCTGGGGCCACAGGATTATAAGTGCAGCACTGTAGGAACTAGACTACTATGGTGACTCTGCTACAAAATCTTGTCATCCGGAAACTAGTCTTGTTACAAACAAAAATTTGCTTTTTCTGTGGAAATTCTGTAGCACATATCTGAACTAGAATAACGTGACTTGTTATACCGTTGCCAACAACTGAATACTACACCATCTCCATGTCACATAATCTCTCACTTCTCTTCATGACTAAAAACATTAGTCTTCCGCATTTTCCTCTCTCAAAATTATTCTTTGGGAAATACTTCGTTACCAGTACATTAAGAATTCTGAAAATGATTGATGCAGTGAAATGGTATGAGGAACAATTACTGGAGAATAATTTAACATTGCGTATTTGGATCTCCTCCAAGACTACAAATTCAATCATATATTCCAGTAAGTGTAAAAAAAAAGAAACAATTCTTAAAGGTTTCATTATGTTACGATATAGTTCAGTCATATATTACAGTACTGTAAATAGTACAAATAGTATTGTCCACCACTGTGAAATAATGGTTAGCATGCCTGAACGTGAAACAAGCGGGCCTGGATTCAAATTCTGGTTGGGACAAGTTACCTGGTTGAGGATTTTTCCACGGTTTTCCCCTCAACCCATTAAGAGCAAATGCTAGGTAACTTTCGACTCCAGACCCTGGACTCATAGCAGCTGATAAAGCATCGTAAAATAACCAATTTTAAAATATTATTTCTTATATACTTGAGATTGAAAGTACCCTTTCTTTGTAGTCAAATTCATTTTATGACTTATTATAATAGTTTTAAGGGAGCTAATTTAAACTCATACAAATTGTATGTAAATTTATTCATTTGTGAGATGTATTGGTTGAATGTTCACTTAAAGTATTTAATATTTCTTGTCCTTAAGACCTATTGTGTCAGCCAAGACAGTGTTATTGCATCCTGCAACGATATTGACTAAACAAGGAGAGAAATTTGAGCACGTGTCAGCCAGAAAATCTATAAAATGTATCATAAAATACCTGTTGCCAGATAGATGTTAATATTTTGAACAACTACTTTTTTGAATAAGTTACGTTAAAGCTCAAATCTGTTATCAAATGCCGAATTGTATGTTTATAGTTAAACATTGGATTTGATGTTTTTAAAACTGATTTCTAATGCACTCTGCATTCCATCTATGGTAACTTCAAAGTTACGATTTTTTTTTTTTTTCACTTGTGTAGTGTTTAGAATCATTGTATTCTGGGATCTGTTTCTTTATAAGATTTGAATGTAATACAGTGTCCTGTAATTACCTTAATTTCTTTGCATACTAGATGAGCTCATTTCATTTGACCAATATGATGTGGTTCATTGAAATACTTATATTGGATAACAGTTAAGGATGTATAACTGTTCCATAGGGAATTGGAGATAAGGTATTCGTCATGATGCCTAGTTACCTTTTCATGAAATACAAGCCAGTTTATAATAAGGACTATGTATTTCAGTGTATAATATGTGATTATTGACTATTGTGGAAGTAAAATAGAATTGCATCCTATGATACAAAGCCATTATGCGACATGACTGTCTCCTGTTATCATTGGTCATGTTGTCATAAAAACAGCAGCAGTGCTCATTCCCACACCCCAAATATTTGTAGTTAGTTCAAATTTTGTGTCTTAGTATAAACTAGTCGAAAATATTTTCAGAAGTGAAAATACAGTAAAAATTTTGCTCAACTTTGCCACAAATTAAAATTATTAATGTTCAGTTATAACTAAAAATTTCCATCCGTATGAAATTGTAATATGGAAAATAAGTATTGCTTTAAAATGTTAATCTTCTTATTCTCCTGGATTATTTAGTGTCAAGTTTTTGAAATTAGACGTTATTGTGTTTCAGTTTGTTATTCTACGTATTTAAGTAATTTAATCATTTACCATATCTGAAATTTATGGAAACCACGTAGGTAAATATTGGTTTTATAATGGTCTAAACCAGGGGGATGCCTTAACTTTTCAGTTTTAAACCATCTCTTAGAGCATATTACCAGTAGGCATGACATGAAAATTAATTTAAATGTTTGTATAAATGCAGGAAAAGACTCACTGTATTATTAGCACGTAGCAGTACAAAAGTGGCTTTTTATAAATTTCGGTTTCTACTTAAAAATAAACAGTATAGTTCAGTTACTAGTTCTCATTAATAACATATACATTTATATTATATAATTAATTTATATATGAATAAACACAGAAATTTTGCTGTGATGTTCTTTTCAGAAGCATATGTATTACATTGCAAATTTATACCAAGTCGTCCTTAGGTTGGTTAAAAACTTAAGTTCATATAGAACCACTGCTTACATCCTAGGATGTCTCTGTTTAGTCCTTATTCTTGTAGAATAAAGCTTTTATGTTATCTTCCTTACAGAAATGTAATTATTACAATACATGCAGTAAATTAATTACAGTATATATTGTTTTGTATCAGTGTGAAATTTGATATTCCAACCTGAGTAATAATTTTAAAATGAGGAGCTACTTAATGCAAAGGCAGATACCAGAACATGAAAATATTAAACATATGTATATGATATTAATGGTTTATTCTTTTCAGCATCTGTTAAACCAGTTTTGTTACAGCAGTTTTCATTGATTAGGAGTGAGAAAGAATGTGGGGCTTTTCACTCATGTGTTGACATTACGATTCCATCTTGAGAGTCGTATCACTCAAGATCTGATCCTGAAACCTGAAAATGTATAACTAGCACTGAAATGTCAAAAGTATTAATTATGAACATGGTTGAAAAACTCAAATTTTTCTTGAGGCATATGGTTCAAATATTGACATGTTTTGCGATATTGGTATTAATCTGTCTAATGACAGTATTGTAATATAACAATAGTGATTGAACTTTAGGTTCAGTAAGAGCAGAAATTTCTTGATCTCATGAATGTTGCCTGTGTTCATGCATTCTATTTAATAATACAAATAAGCAATGGATAATGATAATGAAATATATGCTGGTGGATGAGTCTTACAGAATACAACTAGCACTGTCCGAGAGAATTTCTGTGAAAATCAGTACTGGGAATGGTATTTACAATTGATATATGTATACAGTCGATAGTCAGTGGTATAAATACCAGGAACATTGAAAATGCATTGGTACTCATAATTTGCCTTCTCTTATCTTTTTCTTACATTTCTCTCTCTCTCTTTTTGTAATCATTTGTGATTTTGATCTTCAGTTTCTTCTCACTGGTGTTACTTTTGTGCATGTAATTACAAGGATGTTTAAGTTTACATCTTAAAAGAACTGAACCTGACCTCCAAAGAGAATTTGTATATAACTAATTTGTGAGCATTAGAAAATTTACAAAATATTTAGTTTGGAATTTTTTCTTTTGTTTATAAGTTCTTCTTTCGCTGCATTACTTGTTATACCTGTTCCTCAGTGTATAGAAGATGTAAATGTGATTTATTACATTTTTTTATGTAAGTTGTGATGAACAAATAATGTCTTCATTTTCTAATGAAATATAGTTTTAGTGTTCTATAAGTCAAATTACTAGTATTTTATAATTCATATTTCCGAGAAGGTTGCATTTCACTGTAAAATGAGATTACACTTTTCTTTTTTTATTTGTCTGATGAAGTGATGGCTACATACAAAGTATAGAACTTTAGAGTTCGATATCATTATTGAATTTTGTTAAGTTCTGGTGTCATCCCACTTAATATAAATCTGTACATATTCAATCAATTTGAACAAGTCTGTATAGGTAAAGAAAACCATGAAATTGCTAGTGAGGAGAAAAGGAACCAGACATCAAAATGTATTACCTTATCTCAGTGTTTTCAGTTCATGTGTGTGACATCCACAACTAGAAGGAAATGCAGTCATTGCCTATTTCATTGTGTCGTATTTTCCTACACAGTTAAGTGCATTTTGAGTTTGTTCAGAAATGTAGAAATGTATTCTGCACTGCTGATTGAATTACATTGTACCCCAAAAATTACACTAAGGAACAAAAAAGAAACATAAATGATCATACTTCCTGAAAATTTGCTGATATCGATGGAAATGAACTTTATTTCAAATATGACAGAACTTTTATGTTGGGTCTAGTTCAAAAGATATTAAAAAATGAATATGTATAGAAAGTACTTTGGTACATCAAAATATATAGAAAGTCGGTTCTGCATGCAAAATTATATAAAACAGTAGCATAACAATATTTTAGTGAGAATAAAACATTACTGTAAATTTTTTTAAACACCACCAAAGTTAATACCTGTGACTCTCCACAGATACCTGCACTCAGGCGTGGGTTCGAATCCTGCTTGAGATAATTATCTCTTAATTCTTTCCGATGTTTTCCCAACTGTAAAGTGAATGTCTGGTAATTCTGTGGCAAAAAGTCGGCCGCATTTGGATAGTCAAAATACTACCTTCCTGTCACCAATACTATCGGTGCTAGTTAACTGCAAATTTGATATAGCGTTGTTAAATAACTGATTTCAAAATTTCACTCATATCACTTTGACATTGAATGACTTTGGAGAAACTGGTACACACAAGATTTCAGAATGACGAAATTTTTTTTCACTATTGGTTTTATGTTTGTTATTTAGCGACACTTTATCAACTGTGGGTTTTATATTCGTTATTTAGAGAGAGAGTCTATCAACTGTGAGGTTATCTACTGTCAGTGAAATTGGTGAGAGTGAGATGAGATCATTGCTTTGCTACGAGATTACTTCACAATTGGGGAAACACTCTGGAAAAGACTAAGCCACATAATCAGCACAAGCAGGATTCAAATCCACTTCCAAGTGTAGCTTTGTATGAAGAGTCCTGCTCGTTATCTCTGAGCTATGCCAGTGGCATTCACTGATTGCATACCAGGATATTTTTCACTGAGTTTAGTTTTGCTATTAAAAATGGGAGCCATTTACATAATTTGATGATCGTCAAACCTTGCTATACAAAAATTGGAGCCATTTACGTAATTTGATTATTGTCAAACCAGACAGATATAGCTTCCCATAAAATGATGTCTTCAGATAATCTGATTGTCAGGATTCATCTACGTGATTTGATGATCCTTGTCAGATTAGATAAATTTCCCACAGAAACTCATACTAATATTATTTGAATATGTTGTGTAACATATTTAGAGCCCATTTGCACTGTATATTGCTAATTATGCAGTTGAAACACAGAATATAAGCCATTATGTTAGCCCTGTGTATTTTTTTACTTTGGAGTTTAGTGTAATCAATCAAGATATGTATCAAATCATCTAAGAGATTGAAACACCATCACTGTCTATGATCGCCTTTGCTCATTAGGAGTCTATGATCATCTTTGCTCATTAAGAGTCTGAATCAGTATTTAACAAAATCCAGAACTTCCGAACACCACTGATTTAACACTGAGCAGTAACACTAAAAAATTTGCATTTCAATTCAGAGGACCATCAATAACTCTCCCTACCACAAAAAAAATTCTTAAAACACTCCAAGAATTTTCTATATATATATATATATATATATATATATATATATATATATATATATATATATATATATATATATATATTTTTTTTTTGTCACAATACGTATGTTATTTCTACTATGCTAATCCCAAATAGAGGCAGTATATTTTATTTGCATTTCTCGACCATACCATTCACCACGTAGTTCACTCACTCACTCAAAGTTTACTGCCCAATGGCAAGTGTTTTGCTGCAACTCCAGCAATTTCCAATCTTCTCTATTTTCTGCCTTCCTCTTAGTGTCTTCTATCATCTGATAACTTCTTCCACCCCAACATTATTTCCGTTCACCATTCCTTCCAATGCATCCTTTAGTAGGCAGTTTCTTGGCCAGGGACCCATCCAATTTCTTTTTTCTTCTTGATCAGTTTCAGTATTATTCTTTCTTCACCCACTCTATTTCTTATTCTCTCTGTCCATTTCAAATGCTTCACTCTTAACATTTCAAATACTTCTAATCGTTTTCTTCACTTCGTCGTAATGTCCATGTTTCTGCCACACTCCACACAAAGCACTGCTCCTTTTTCTATTAAAAGCTTCCTTTTCACTACCAAGTATGAAATTATATTTACAAAAATGTAAATAAACTATCTACCAAAAAGTAATTGGGCACTACCATAATTTGCCCCCTTTAGAACCTCGTGGTACCACCTTAGTTTGTGTAGGATATCCACTGGAATGCGTTGCCATTCCTCTTGCAACATGGCACTCAGTTGGACAATGGAAGTTGGCCCCATGTTTCGGCGGCTACTATGCAGTGGTATGCAGACAATAATGTTCACCGATTGGACTGGTCTGCACAGAGTCCTGATCTCAATCCCATTGAGCACCTTTGAGACAAATTGGACCGGCAATTGAGATCTCAGGAGATGCGGCCAACTTCCATTGTCCAACTGAGTGTCATGTTGCAAAGGAATGGCGACGCATTCCAGTTGATATCCTACACAAACTAGTGGAGACCATGCCTGACAGGATGGCTACTATTATAGCAACAAGAGGTGGTACCACTAGATTCTGAAGGGGCAAAAACAGTGCCTAATTACTTTTTAGTAGATAATGTATAAATATACTATCACATTACATTTAATAAATGTATGTATTTATTTACACTGCAAGTGGGCAAACACCCAGTGGCACTGGTAACTTAATTACACACAATAAGAATAATACACAATAATTATATTAATAATTTTACATAAAATAACCTAATTAATAAGTGAACCTAATTTTCTATTACAATCCATATATGTATAGGCCCTACATAAGTTTCACATCAATACTGATAACCTCTCATCTCACTCACTGCACTGGCACTATGACACATTTCACTGACACTATAGAACACACCATAAATTATCACTGATCAAAACTATTCACTGCCATTTTAAGCCATAACTTCACTGACTCATCACGCTACACTGATACAACAGTTCAAATAAGACAATTACACCCTTATTCATACTTATAAACAGAACTACATTAAACTGACCATTTGTAGTCTAAGACCCTCTTACAACTGTTTTAAAATAAGTTTCAATTCAAACCAAGGGAATAACTCGTCAGACTAAGTAAATACATGTCACCTTAAGTAATGTAACATCTCTTTTTTTTTTTTAAACTCATGACTGTTGCTACCATAGTATGTTGGCTTCTCTAACCAAGCCGTTATGTCTACCCATGCTTTTTGACATAGGTGTGCTCTGTACAATGATATTACTCTAGTTTTTCTACGTCTGTTTTCCAGTGATTCCATTTAATTTCTTTTATCATATTCCCGTCTCTTTTTTTACCTTTAACAAATTTAGCTACCCTATACTGGATTCTTTTTAAGGAATTTATCTGATATATTTTATAGAGATCCCAACATGTAGTTCCGTATACCATTAACGGTTGCACTAACGTTAGATATGCTATTTCCCTCGATTTGGGGCTAACCTTTTTCAAGATTCTCATAATAAATTGAAGTGTCCTCCATGCTTTACCCATAACATTATCAACCTGTTCTCCCCAAGAAAGTTTGGAGTTTAAATACACTCCTAGGTATTTACAACATTGTTCTTGCGGAATTACACCATCATTGAATTCGTAGTTTAAACTAGTTTCCTCTTGGATTTTACAAAATGCTATAGATTTACTTTTAGAACAATTTATTTTCACCCTGTGCATTAACACTCAGTTATAAATTTTATTCAAGTCCGTTTGAATACCATTCACATCTGAACTATTTCCAATATTTCTGTAGACAATGCAGTCGTCTGCAAATAGCCTCATATTTGATGTAATATTTTGGCATAAGTCATTTACGTATATTATAAAGAGTAATGGCCCCAGAACAATACCCTGTAGCACCCCTGAACTTACATTCCCAATTTCTGATATTTCGTGATCTACTCTAAGTCTATGAGTTCTACCTTTTAAGAATTCTTGGATCCATAGCACCACTCCTTTATCTATTCCTAGCCTACTTAACTTATCTATTAATATGTCATGTGGCACCAGATCAAATGCTTTCGAAAAATCTATTACAACTGCATCGATTCTTCTGCCTCTATCTATCTCTTCAGCTAGATCCTGAACCAGCAACATCATTTGACTATCACATGAGAAGCTTTCTCTAAAACCATGCTAGTGGTTGTAAAACCAGTCTTTCTAACTTAGAACACGACGAATATAATCCGACATCAAATGCTCCATGACTTTACATATCGATGGCCCAGAACCAGACTGTTCCAAGTCTTTTTTTTTTTTCTCTCTCTCTCTCCCAGGTAAGCTATTTTAAGCTCCTGACATTCAAAGCTTCATGAAACAATTTGGAATAGTTTTATAGCAACCTTATGGAGAGGAATATTTATAATTTTGTTCGATTCATATATGCAGACAAGAACTGGAACACAATGAAAGATAAATTTCTTTCTTATAAGAAATTGGACTTAGAATAGTCTGGTTCTCAGCCATCGATATGACAGATGTAAGGCTAATCAGTCTGTAGTTTGACATTACTTTATTTCCACCTTTATGTATGGGTACCGGGTACTACTATAGCTGATCTCCAGTCACATGGAATAGCTGCATTGTTAATGGAAACGTGAAATATACGCATTAAGTATTTAATTATGTCGTCGGAACCTAATTTAAGAATCTCTGTTGCAATACTATCTGGTACCTGAGACTTCCGATTTTTTAATTTTGTTATTTTCTCTTTGGAAGTTATTGTAAAAGTCAATTTTGCTTCATATTCACATGCTGTGACACAACCACCCCTACCACCGGCATTATTATTATTGGAAATTGAAATGAAATACAAATTTAATAAGTCTGCTTTTTCTTTGTCATCAGTTATACTTTCTCCATTTTGATTTTGTAAAAGCACTACCCCTTCATTTTTTTCCTTTTCTTGTGCATACATAATTATAAAACTACCCGTTGTTACTTTCATCTTCTTTTAAAACAATTTTTAGAAAATTTTCCTGAGCTATCGTTTCTTCACATTCAAGTTTCTTAATTAATTCGACATATTTACCCCAATGCTCATGGCTTCGCTTACATTTACTAAATGTGGGTCTTGCCTTTTTCTTTAGGTAGCGAATGTAATTAGTGTAATATTCTGGATCCGGATTTTTCTTCATTATTTTACATGGTACATATTTTACTAATGCCTCGAAAATTATACTCTTAAATGTATGCCACACATTCTGCATATTTCCTTCAGTTCTTAGAAAATCATCATGCTTCTGTCGTAGAAACGTTTGTAATTCATGGAAATCTGTTTTGTTGAAGTTCCAGACAGACACGACTTGACGTCAGATTTACTTGTTTTCCCAGAAGATTTCTAATAAGACGCTATTGTGACCACTTATTTTATGAAGACTTTAAGAGTTGGCAAAGAGAGAGACAGGTCTTAGTAGGTAAACATCTAAGAGAGCATTGTCACGCATCGGGCCATTTACTACCTGCGTGAAACCATTATGCCAGTTCAATTCATTAACAAGGGTCTGTGCATCTGAATTTGTACCTGAAACCCCTTTCCATTTAATTTGTGGAAGATTTACATCCCCAGCAATTACTACGTTTTGATCTTCTGATACTGTACTAAGGAATTCATTAAGTTTGTGCAAAGTTAAATTATTTAATTCACTGGGTGGTCTGTAACATGCTAATACAGCTGAAGTTTCCCGCCCATTTCTTACCTGAACATTTATTATTTCAACTTTCTCATGCATCCACAGAACATTGCTACTTATTTCTATCTTAGTACAAATGAAATCTCCTCCTCCCCTCTCACTTCTATCCTTTCTGAAGACCCTATAATCCGACCTAAAAATTTTCGAGTCATTTATTCTTCCCTAAGCCATGATTCCATCCCAGTTATTACATTTGGATTATAAACATCGACTAAGTTCCAAAACGGAATAAGTTTATTCCTAATACTCTGGCATTTAACCTGCAGTAGTATTAATAGGCCTGTCCTTACTTGAACAATCTGCATCGCAATGATACCTCGTCATCACTGCTGGTCTCTGCCACCCGCTGAATGGCATACAATGAAATGTTGTAACTTTAAGGCATCATTATATGTTGTTCCCCTTCCTGCGCAACTTCTTTACTTAGCTGTAAAATTTGCAAGTCGTGTTCACACACTAGTCAGAAGTAGCATGTAGTAATCTACTCTTCATGCTGCACAACCCAAGAGCTGCAAAAGTTTCAGGAGGAGGTTGTGTGTTCACGCACAAGGTACTAATTTTGGAGCCCCAGTTTAGCTGCAGCTTTGAATCTCTTTGTTGATTCTTCATTGTAAGCAATTGCTTGCTTATCAACTGCTTTATTTATAGGTACTGAGAACAAAACTTCGAACTACAAAAAGATAAAGGAAGTGAAAGAGTGAATAAAAATATAAAACGGTGTGAAGTTGCAATCTCTTTTGAGAACAATGACTATTGGGATGAATAAGTTTATAAGAACCTTAGGGCATTAGCAAGATTTTTAAAATTTTGAATGGCTCTTTTAGTGGACCGAGAGAGTACAACATTGTCTTCTGACATTTTCATTGCACTAGCAATATCAATTGTTTGTTGTGGAAATCAGCATTTAGAAATTCTGTAAGCACTCTCTTGATTCAAGTAGGTCTATCATTTATTTTTAAAGCCATCAGAAAAACGTCAATATACAGTAAAATTTCTTTTATACAGTTCTCACGCATTTTTCACACATATTGGTTTCTCCCCCCCCCCGCCCAAGGTTCTGTAGGAATTCCTATACTTTCCATGTTAATTTATTTCGGCTATACGTCTTTTCTTTTGTGCTTTTTACACTCATACGATTGTATTTTAAAGCCCAGGAGGTACAAAACGTCATTTATACGTTATAAATCAATTTTGCTGTGAAAATGTAAGAACGCGAAAATGCTTTGTAGTGGGGAGCATTTGCTGCTTCCCATGCAGTTGGTCGCATGTTCCATCTTGCTGCCATGCATTCCTTGGAATTGTTTTTCTCTTTCGTTTTGTTTCATTTAGTCTTTATCACACTACTTATTTACACTAAATTCTTTTCCTGCCACTTGTTCTACGGATGACATACAACGAAACAACGAATGTTATTACCTCAAATAGTGTTTCACTTGTGAACCTGGTCACTTGTCCTCTGGTCATGAGGCTCCTTTCTGGGACTTAGAAAATATCTGTGCGCCATCATTTGTTTCTAAGATTGTACATGTCTATTATCACTTTAATATTATTAAACTTAAGATTAGAAATCAAATGAGTGGCAAGAGAGGCCACCTGGAGCAAATAATTTTATACGACCTCCTGCGACCTCATGTCCATAGTGAGGGGTGGTAGCGTCATTTAGTACAATCACGTAAGTTACATTGGCTCACGGCCTAACTACTGATAACATTAGTTTTCGACTGTGGCTCATCCTTATTACAGTAAGCATTTGAAATTCTGTCAATTTTTGTTTCACCACAGATCCCAGAATGGGTGCCCATACTCAATGCGTGGAAATATATATTCTATATCAAAACAGCTGTCATTTTCCCAAAGGTAAAAATCTTGTTCCTTAGTGTTGTTATAATATCCTTAAAAATAACCCTAGCAACTGTTACAGCTTTCATTGAGCAAAATGTTTATATAAATTGAAATTGAATTAATTGTACGCTATTTGTCAGTACAGAATATGCAGTAGAGTACTATATTAATATGAGGCAATACTTCAAATTTCATAGAATGGCTTGTATTTTGGAAACAATTTTCGTAATATTAAATGCGGGTACATAGCTATTTGTTGATTGTTCTAGCTCTTCGCATGATGATAAAGATGTGAAATTATTCAGGGTTTACACCTCTTGTGAATATATTCTTGTGTACTGCATTCATGATAGATTGAAGATGACCTTCGTGGATTAAGCAGAGACCAGAACATAGATCTTTAATTGAGGTGGGGGTTTATTCTTGATTATGGTTATGTGGCTGTTAACTTCAGTGTGGAGTCACATATATTAAAATATAAACTTGAAATGGTTTAGTCCTTCAAATAAATTACTGTTAACTGTTAATATTCAATTAATTTACAAGTCTAAAATATTTATCTATCAAAGTTGTTCTGCCTATATAGCAGAAGGTAGGCGAGAATAACTATAAATTTCCTCTCATTTTATAGAATTGAGCAATATAATTTTACTAAGTATGGATGAATCAACTTTTATACCGTATATATCAATTTCATAACTTATTTCATTTGAGACTTGTGTTTCACTTGATGAAGACTTGACTGTACCACAGTTTGAAACTGTGTGGGCAAAGCACATTACGCTAATGCCTAATTTCGTTCTAAACTTTAGTTGAATAATGTTTTCTCTTAGACCACATATATTTGTAGGTATTCAGTCACTTCTCTTTCTTGCTCTCATGCTAGCAGTGTACATTACGTAGACTTGCCATTACGTGAATATAAATATGCAAAATTTCGACCACCTTCTAGTGAGAAGGAAACACCAAGTTTACACAATCAGCAAATTCTCTGATTTATTAGTGCTTACCCTTATTAATTGTGCTGGAATGTTTAGTATATGTACTGTATGTCTTAGACTTCATTACATTTTGCCTAGCATATGTAATTTGTGCATTCCTTTAACCCTGCAGGCAGTAGGCAAACAAACTAATTGAAAATTGAGAAACTAATGAATTGTTGCACATTTCAGAAGAATAATGCAGTTCAGTTATCCTAGTCATTTAGAAAAATTTTATACTACACATTAGAACAGATATTAAAGGGGCTTTGGAAGCCAATTGGTTTAGCATTTAAATATAATTGTAATGTTTTAAGTGATATTGTGGGCTCCATGTAAAACATTTCCAAAATAATATTTATACTATTACTAAGAATGATGATGTTTCCTCCTGATCTTCACATGTATGGAAATGTCCTATGTTCATTTCCATTGTAGTCGAGAATTGATGTTTGATCTATGCCATTTCTGCATAGACCGAACTTTTGAATCACAACTAATTATGGAGATGTAAAAGCCTCAACTTACATGCTCACTGCATTTATATTAGCAACCAGACCAACAGAACAATAATTAAGAGAACTGATACTGGATTGTCTATAGAGCTCTCATTTGAAATGTATCTTACCATTTTTAGTGATTAAATTGTGTAAATGATTTTAAACTTGTCACATACAATAAGATAAGTTGTAAGAGACCCGTTACCTCAAATTCCACTGCTGGTACAAAGCAAAGATGACTTGGGTTAAAATAAATGTTAACAGTACTAGTTTTAAAAACATGTTGTTATTTCCATAAAATAGTATACAATATAAAAAAAATTAGCATTGTCTCAAATCTATTAGTTTTGTAAGTTAATTCAATAAACTCTCAACTATCCAGGCTATTATGAAATAGGATTTTTTTAAAAAAAAAAGAGATTCAAATCTTCTACCATTATTTCCGAGTCTTATGAAATGACTTCTTATAAAATATTGTTAACTTCATTTTTTTTTCATCCCCTCTCCCCATTTAGACCTTTCAGCTGCAGAATTCTACAAGTATAGTTACATTTTCTTATACTGGCATCGTGCGCAAATATAATAAAATAGGATATTTTATACCAGAATAGGAGGCACTGATGCAGAAATTCAAAATATAAAATACATATCATGTTTGTTGCTATGCACTAATGGAAATTGCAGAGTATTTCACATCTAAATCCAATCTGTGGTGTGAACAGCCAGCTGCTGGTCTCACATCCACATGCCTCAGCATGATCATCCTCCCAGTCATTACAGCTGGTTTCTGAAACCAGAATTTTCTACATATTGTAGTTCCCCAAATTCATCACAATGCTGGGTGGGTACCAGTCCCATACTGTGGCTGAAATTTCATGTAAGAAATTTCCATCCCCATGAGGACTCGAACCAGCAAGCATTCTGTAACACGAGCCCTAGGTATGATTTTCATTTCGTAGTTTTCTGTCCAATCTTCCTTATTTTCCACCTTTTGTCTCTGCATACAACCCATATATCTTAATGTTGTTTAACATGATATCTTCTTCTGCCGCCAACTTTCTTCACATTCACCATTCCTTCCAGTGCATCCTTCACCAGGCAGTTTCTTCTTAGCCAGTGACCCAGCAATTTCTCTTCCTGATCAACTTCAGCATTATTCTTTCTTCACCCACTCTTTCTAGCTAAGTTCAATTTTTTTATTCTGTCTATTTCACACACTCCATTTTTCTCCATATCCACATTTCAAATTCTTCTAGTCATTTTATCGTCCATGTCTCTGCTCCAAAAATGCCACACTCCACACAAAGCACTTCACTAGTCTCTTCCTCAGGTCTATTAAAAGCTTCCTTTGCCATTGCTATCCATTTCACTTCCTTGCAGCAGCTCATGTCACTACTTATAGTACACCCAAAGTATTTGAAGCTATTCTACTGCCCCATTTCTAATTAGCACCTTTACCTTCTTTATTTCTGTCTTGTATACATTTATCATCCCATACTGCTCACATACTTAGTTCCAGTAGCATATCCCTTAGTATGATCTCTTTTGCTAACAATGCCATATCAGCAGCAAGTTTTACGCATTTTATTTTTCTTCTTTCTACTATCACCCCTCCCATGTTCTGAAAAAATCTTCATTATATCCGCCAAGTAGATGTTGAACAGGGTACGTAATAAGGGGCATACTTGTACACCTATCCCTATTCTATTCTGACCGACTCATTTTATATGAAGATTATTCAATAGCCTCCTAGCCACTGGCATAGCTTGCCTTCCGATCTTTTTTCCAACTGTAGGGCAAATTTCAGGTAATCTATGGCGAATCCTCGACCTCATCTCGCCAAGAACCATCTTATCACCACTAAATAACTTAGTAGTTGTAATAGAGCGTCATTAAATAACCAAGTTAAAAAGAATAGCATCCTCTCTTTCAAACCCACACAGACTTTCTTCAGGATCCCTCCAAGTAGATGTTGAACAGGGTACGTAATAAGGGGCATACTTGTACACCTATCCCTATTCTACTTCTGACCGACTCATTTTATATGAAGATTATTCAATAGCTTCCTAGCCACTGGCATAGCTTGCCTCCTGAGCTTTTTCCCAACTGTAGGGCAAATTTCAGGTAATCTATGGCGAATCCTTGACCTCATCTCACCAAGTACTATCTTATCACCACTAAATAACCTAGTAGTTGATGTGATACAGCGTCATTAAATAACCAAGTTAAAAAAAATAGCATCCTCTCTTTCAAACCCACACAGACTTTCTTCAGGATCCCTCCAAGTAGATGTTGAACAGGATACTTGTACACCTATCCCTATTCTACTTCTGACCAACTCATTTTATATGAAGATTATTCAATAGCTTCCTAGCCACTGGCATAGCTTGCCTCCCGATCTTTTTTCCAACTGTAGGGCAAATGTCAGGTAATCTATGGCGAATCCTCGACCTCATCTCGCCAAGTACCATCTTATCACCACTAAATAACTTAGTAGTTGTAATAGAGCGTCATTAAATAACCAAGTTAAAAAGAATAGCATCCTCTCTTTCAAACCCACACAGACTTTCTTCAGGATCCCTCAGGATCTTCAGGATCAGGATCCTTCAGGATGTTGAACAGGGTACGTAATAAGGGGCATACTTGTACACCTATCCCTATTCTACTTCTGACTGACTCATTTTATATGAAGATTATTCAATAGCCTCTTAGCCACTGGCATAGCTTGCCTCCCGATCTTTTTTCCAACTGTAGGGCAAATGTCAGGTAATCTATGGCGAATCCTCGACCTCATCTCACCAAGTACCATCTTATCACCACTAAATAACTTAGTAGTTGTAATAGAGCGTCATTAAATAACCAAGTTAAAAAGAATAGCATCCTCTTTTTCAAACCCACACAGACTTTCTTCAGGATCCCTCCAAGTAGATGTTGAACAGGGTACGTAATAAGGGGCATACTTGTACACCTATCCCTATTCTATTTCTGACTGACTCATTTTATATGAAGATTATTCAATAGCCTCCTAGCCACTGGCATAGCTTGCCTCCCGATCGTTTTCCAACTGTAGGGCAAATTTCAGGTAATCTATGGTGAATCCTCGACCTCATCTCGCCAAGTACTATCTTATCACCACTAAATAACCTAGTAGTTGATGTGATACAGCGTCATTAAATAACCAAGTTAAAAAAAAATAGCATCCTCTCTTTCAAAACCACACAGACTTTCTTCAGGATCCCTCCAAGTAGATGTTGAACAGGGTACGTAATAAGGGGCATACTTGTACACCTATCCCTATTCTATTCTGACCGACTCATTTTATATGAAGATTATTCAATAGCTTCCTAGCCACTGGCATAGCTTGCCTCCCGATCTTTTTTCCAACTGTAGGGCAAATGTCAGGTAATCTATGGCGAATCCTCGACCTCATCTCGCCAAGTACCATCTTATCACCACTAAATAACTTAGTAGTTGTAATAGAGCGTCATTAAATAACCAAGTTAAAAAGAATAGCATCCTCTCTTTCAAACCCACACAGACTTTCTTCAGGATCCCTAGAAGTTTATTCCAGGTATTATGTATGATGAATTAGACAAAGACTCACTGCTAAAGATAATATCATAAATGTAAATTTTTACTGCGTTTTCGATCATAGGTGATCACTTAGAATGATTACTCTTTTTTCCCCACTCTCATTTAAGCTTGTTTTGTTTTAGAACTTCCATATCAATGTTTGTAAGGGAGAGGACGATTCTATAGAAAAAAAAAAAACACACACACACGCGCGCGCGCGCGCGTGTGAAACTGACACGACACATATTTGAGCCTGGCCTCTGAAGAAACACACACAGGACAAAACATTAACTAAGGACCATCCATTCATGCCCAAGGCAGGATTCGAACCCACGAACCTTCAAACCATGCTGCCTAAGTGGAACATGTCTTGGACTGCGTAGCCACCCTACCTGGCCACTTGGAATTATATAAAATAATGAAATTTCTGTTGGTTCCATTCTCATTAAACTTCAATCCCGGTACTGTCTGCTTTATGCAGAATACTTCTTGGATATATTTCCATATTTCCACTAGAAATGTCTGCAGCTTATTTTGAAGGAATACCATTATATAATACTCATGTATTTATATTATATTTTATCAAACATAAATCACAGTAACTAAAAATTACAATTTGATCGCCTAAGAATGTCCACTGCTGTGGAATAATGATTAGGATGTCTCACTGTGAAATGAGCAAGCCCGGGTTCAAATTTTGGGTTGGGACAAGTTATCTGGTTGAGGTTCATCTGGGGTTTTCCCTCAACCCATTAAAAGCAAATGCTGGGCAACTTTTGGCTCTGGACTCATTTTGCTGGCATTATCAATTCATTTCATTCACACTAAATAACCATTGCAGTTGATAAAGCGTCTTAAAAGAAATCAATTAAAGTCACTTAAGATAAAGTTAAAAAGGGAACATATTCCATGCAATGTTTAGTTATGGTAAGTCAGCCATACTCTGTATGGATAAAACATCAAGATAGAGAGTGTAAAACTGCAGAAGTAGTTCAGTCCATTTTGAAAGATTCCAGTCCATGTTCACAAGTAAATTGATCACTGTGCGTCACTATATATTACTTCTGCTCAGATGTTGAAATATGGAAGTAAAATGCCAGATGGCATATCCTAATATATCCAGTTCACATTCAACATAAAAATTGGATAAATACGAGATTGTGGTCACTTCGTTGACACTACTATTTAGCTGCAATTCCCTCTGGGTATTTGAATTGAGATACAAACGTAATATTCTTTCCTATATACTCTGAATTATTTCTTGCTTTTCCCATATACCAAATCATGTGAACATTGAGATTTAAAAATCTTCACTGGACAGAAAATGCGATAATTTCTTATACTCCTTTCACAGTATTCCCTTCTGTCCATTATAAACTTTGTCAGACATGCAAACATAGTGGAAATCCCCTACTATGTGTTTGACAAAATGCCAGATCTACATATGGCATCACAACTGACAATGGGAAGCACTCGAACTCATTACTGTGTACACATCAGTTGTCAATTGACCAATGTTTATGTTTAGCTCGTGGTAGTGCTTCCACATATATAAACTTCTCAAATATATTAAATTTATTTATGTCTTCTTTAGCTAAGCTTTTCTCAGAAACTATTTCCTTCTTACCCTCCAAAGAACATTTTTAACGTGGTAAAGATGGACGGAATTCAATACACAACACGAACAGATCATCAGATCTCAACCATTGTGGCCATAGACTTTCTTCAAGAAGCCGTGTCACAAATTTTAAGCTATTTGCGTCTTACATTACGTGAACTTAAGTACCGGCTGCATGCAGTGTCCTTTAGAGATAATGTTGAACTACACCTTCAGCGATTTCAAACTTCTAATTCTAAAATAATAATGGAAAGTTTTGTTCTCAAAATATAGAATCAGAGTTTTAAAATTAATACTGCTTGTATTGACTTCGGAATTCGTAAATGGATAATTGAGAGTTTAGAATTCATACTGAAAAGCAGTCTATTCTTCCCTCAGAGATCATGGGAAGTTATTTACAAATGCAAGCACAGTTTAAAGCTGGCATCAGAAATAATGCTGTTTCTTAAACACAGAAGCAGCTGGCTGTGATGGCAATTGTTGGCTTGTAAAACCTGGAACAAAAGTACAACACTCAGTGAGTTTTGCATCAGTGCTCTCTGCATGTAGAACAATTTACACAATGTCAACACTGCATGTTTGAAAATACCACCAAGAATGTAGGAAGTGAGCAAAAAGGGGGTGTGGGGGGGGGGGGAAACATGTCGCACCAAGTCTTTTCAGATGATATGACTGCATCATCTGCAGTATCTCTAAAGGTGAACTTGGTAAGACTTCCTTTTTCCTTTTATTCAATAAGTCGGACAATCGGCAAAAGATACCTAGAGAAGAATAAATAAGTGTAAATAGTATTTGTGGATTTAGAAAAGGTGTTTGACAGAGTGGATTGGAACAAACTGATGGACATCCTGAAGAAAATAAGTGTGGACTGGAAAGACAGGAGGTTGTTCAGTAACCTATATATCAAACGAGTCAAAGTTAGGATAGGAGAAGAAATATCTGAAGGAAGTGAAATAGGGAGATGAAACAAGGATGCCCTTTAGCATCTACCCTAGTGTTCCACAAACAGTGAGTCTTCACAAGGTGAAAGGTGTGTCGCGAACTTTTACTTGTTATTTTAAGAAATTAATAAAATCAATTACAATTAATTAGAACTAAAATAAAATTGTTTTCATAAATATATTTTTGCATATATGCTATTCCGTATCTCATGAAAACTACCGGCATGTGAGATGGAAAAAGTGAATTGAGAATCTTCCCTCCCTAGTTAACACTTCGACTTGCAAGCTAGGTAGCTCACTTACTCCCACCATAAGGTTCTTACTATGAATTATGGCGCACGAATGCATTTGGTTTCACAAGATAACGACTGACCTTCCGTAAATGGAATTTTAAAAACACTGGAAAATAATTGTCGATTTTAAGTAAGATAGTACTTGTTTATTCATTATTATAAGGTAGCTGAAATTATTGAAAAGGCCAAAAAAAAATACATACAATAGCTGAAACGTTGTTAATGCATGCCTGTAAAGAAATGGTGAAAATAATCCTGGATCCAAAGGTGCTGATGAAATTTTAAAAATTCCTCTCTCTGCTGACACAATCAGCCACTGAGTTAGTGACATATCCAGTAACATCGAAGACATTATGAAGGAGAAAATAAAATGTAGTCAAAAGTTCTCACTTCAGATCGACGAGTCCACCGATATAAGTGGTCATTAGGGTGTATCAAAAAAATTTTTTTTTTTTTTTGAAAAATGAAGGTGGCTAGTGCGGAAAAGTTGCGACTTGTGGCAGAAAGACTGCAGGAAAAAGAAAATTAAATTTAATAAAATATCTTGTGTCTCTGCATTAATATTGAAGATTCGAATTTATAACACATTCTTATAAAAATTATTATAACGACAGTCTGCATACTTATACAGCTACCCCCCCCCCCCCCCCGTCAACCATATCTTTTAAAAGTTAGCAAAGATAGTACTAGAAGAGAAGTATCTGCCACCAGTATCTTCTTGTGGATTGAAAGAAGAGAGGGATGCTGGCAGTCAGAGGAGCATCTGCCCATCAGTCGTATTTGGTAGGCTATGCTGGCCAGGTTTGTATCGCTGTTGTTCCTGTGAAATCGTGTATCATATCAGTGGTTTAGTAGTACATGCAATAGTTCTTATGCATCGTGTTGTCATGAGTGGAAAAAATAATTCCGTACTCGCTGTACTGCTGAGTCCTTTGTTTGATATACCAGGACCTATAAGAGAGTTGCAACTTGCAACCTATAAAGATGTGATAACACATTTTTTTTTGGATCAGAAAGTTAAAGACAAACGAACTAGGTGAAAAACTACTTTCAGTAATAGACATCGCTCATGTTACTGCCGACAAACTTATCGAGGTTTGAAAAACAGCAAGCCTTTCTACCATCAGCAATCGTAGAGTAGTGGAAAAGATGAAATTGTATCATAGTAAATTTCAGAATATTCTGAAATCGCACTAACGAAGTGGGCTAACCTCAAGGTGCCTAAGTAGGTTTTTATTAATAAAGGTCGAAAATTGTTTGATATATGCACTTGTAAGTGCCCGGACCCGGAAAGTTTCTGTGAATGTGAGTTAAGTAGGAAAGTTCCATTGCTAGGAGTATCCTTTCAAATGGATCAGAAAAATTAACGAAATATTATTATTGATAATATCGACATTGTGACGACGAAGTCAATATTTAAGAGTGAAGAGAGAAAAGCAAAGAGGCCCACTCACCATCGATCTGAGAAAGTGCGACTTGAATTCCAGGAAGAGAAAAATACACATCAGTTACAAGCTCTGAGTCTTCGCCTTCGCACCACTAGGAACAGCAGTGAAGCAGTGAGGATTCTGACTTCGAATCGAAGCCTTCTGCTGCTCAGGCTTGCTTGCCTCTACCAAAATTATCTTCAGCAGCCTTCAGATAGGCACCTCGAGGAAAAATGTGGCTCTAATTGCGACAGCTATGCTACAAGCACGAGAATAATATCTACTAGGAATAAGGGTCTTATAATAGATGGTGACGAGAGAATTGAAGATTGTAGGTAAAATTCAGAAAGAAGAAACAATAATAAATTCGTTCGAACAGTATATTTTGATGGTCGAAAGGACAAGGCACTAACACAGGAGAAAAAGGACAACCGATTATATCGCTGAGAAAAAGAAGAGGGGCATAATTATAACTTTATTAGAAGAACCACATTCAAAGTATATTCGACATGTCTCCCCTTCCTCTGGACATGGACATCAGATTGGAAGAGCCGTGCTTCAATTTTTAAAGGCAAGTAAATTAGTGTATCGCCCCTAGCAGCACTTGGTTCTGATAGAGCCCCTACAAATACAGGAAGAAAGAATGGATCGATGATGTGCATCGGAAAGGAAGTCTGTAGGCCACTCCAACGAACAATTTGTCTTCTCAATGCAAATGAACTTCGAATCCGCTATCTCATGAAACATATTGCTGGTATCACTACAGGTCCAGAAACACGTTCTGGACATATCAGAGAAGAGTTCCTCCATTGTGAGACAAAATTATGGCGAATTTGAAAGTCATTGAAATACTCTAGATCAACAAAATTAACGTGGAATGGAACTCCGATCTCAGTAGGCCAACTGACCAGGAGTATCTTCTGGGGACCTACCAAGCCATTCATTCTGGCCATCGTCCGATAAAGCTTGAAAGAAAGAAACCAGGGCCAGTTGTTCAATCTCGATTACTTACAACTGCTTATAGGATTCTCCGCTTATATGTGAGCTATGGTAATCCTTCACATAATGTAGTGTGCATAGCTGAGAAATGCCATGCTTCGAAACGAAGTCTGAGTATGCAGCGTAAATCAACATTTGACACCGGAGTATACTACTAAGGGTGGGTGGAGGGATGGGGCTGGAAGTGCAACCACCTCCTTGTAGTGAGCCCTGGGTTAGTTTTGAGTGTAAATTTAAAGAAATAGGCGAAGAGTTGCACTAGGAACCAAAATTTTAACAGACGTAGGGCATTAAGCTCGCAAAACTTTAGCGCTGATGCGGAGACACAGGATATTGTCGAATTACAATTTTCTTTTTTTCTACGTTCTTTCTGCCACAAATAGCAACTTTTCCGCACTAGCCACCTTCATTTTTCAAGAAAAGTTTTTTTTTTATACACCCTAGTGGTCATGCACAGCTTCTTTCCTACATTCGTACATTGATGGGAATGTAATTGCAAGTAATTTATTTATTATTATTATTTTTTTTTTTGCTAAGAACTGTGCAAGCGAGCAACCGGTGAAGAAATATTTCGTACAACTAATGAATATGTGGTCCATAATGAATTAACACGGGAGGATTGCATTAGTGTTTGTACAGATGGGGCTGCTTCTATGACAGACCGAGTGAATGGATTTGTGGCTAAAGTATGTGAAGTTAATCCTAACTTATGGAGTGACCATTGTCTCACTGTGAAGCCATTGTTGCTAAGTCATTGCCATCTCCTCTGAAAATTGTGATGGATGAAGTACTAAAAGTCGTGAACTTCATCAAATTGCAGCCCCTAAACACATGGCTTTTTCCGTTTCATGTCAAGAAATGGGATCAGAGCACACTACACTCCTACTACAGATTATTGAAAATGGATCGTTTGAAATGTTCCCAACTGTATGGCCCCTTGCTGACAGTAATAAAAGTGTTGATGGACTTAATTAAAGAACATTTAGTAATCTTGCAGCAGAAGTTAAAGAATTATTTTGGAGAGAGTGCTCAAGATTTCGATTGAGTTCATTCATTCATTGTGGATTCAAAACACCTTCTGAATAATATACTAGTATAAGAGTAACTGGCAGATTTAAAAATCAGACAACACTGAAATTAAAACTTCTCGAAGTGCCTTTGGAAACATTTTTATTGTCAATAAGGAGTGAATACCCGGCTATCTCTGAGATGGCAGTTAATATGTTATTGCCATTTTCAACTAACTACGTAATGTGTGTGAACTGCGATTTCCGACATTAACTGAAATTAAAACATCAAAAAGGGAGAGACTCAAATCCATCGAAGTCCACTGAAGTCTACCCAAGAATACATACTTTAAGTCATAAGCACTAACTAGATAGAATGAAAATTATTGCTTTCCACTCAATTTTAGTAGTTTCTATGTATTCTCTGAGTCAAATCAAGTAGTTCTGAAAAAATTTTGACGAGAAAACTCGCTATCATGTTATGCAAGAAGAGTACATACAAAATGAGCGACAGCTGCCACTACAATTCAGGACTCAAAAACTCCATGCTTTTCATTCCCTCAAGATACGGAACAAAAGTTCATTCTGAGTTGTTTTCTTTGCCCCATATCAACTAGCTATCCAGTCACCCCTCATGGAGAGATGTTAGAATTTGGTGAACTGAATGGTTATATGATTTCTATATATAATGGCTAGGAACACCCGATTTTCGTGAATGGTTTTTTTACAAATTTCTAATTGAGTCAGAGAGTTAAAATTTTTATAGGTATTAACGAGACTTTTCTGTATACATACAGGTCAGTGGATTCCCAGCTTGCATTGTGATTAAGTAGGTAACTCTGTTAATTTTCAAGTGTATGGTTTCATTAATATGCCACCCCACAAGTTCAAACTAGCACACAGGATTTTTATGTATGACACTTATGTGAAAACAGTTGTGCAGATAAGTGTGCAGGCAGTTTTTTTAAATTCTCTCACATTCCAGTTTCAAATAAAGAAACAGTAAGACAACTTGTTCTATGAATGAGAGAAGTGGGATCATCAAACAGTAGAACTTGTGAGTGAAAACGAAGTGTTCTAACTGAAGAAAAACTCGATGAAATTAGAGCAATATTAAAACGTTTGCCAAAGAAACCTCTAGATCATATTTCACAGCAAACAGGTGTTTAAAAAATTCGTGCCCGTAAAGCTACAGAACTTTTAAAATTGAAACCTTACAAAGTGACAATACAGTCCATGAATTATGGCCAAGCCAAGTGAATTTCTGTAAAATTGTTTATTAGTAATTACATAATTACATTGTTCCATATCGTATCATACTTTAAATCCATATATTGAACAACAATGCCATTCTTATTTACTGTACATGGGTGCATTTGCAGGGTTGATGGCATCAAATCGTGTCTGATGGCAAACATTCACAGCTTCCACATGGAGTGACAGGATATGAATTAATATTTGCAGCACCTTCACTTCATAAACTTTTTTCTGACGGCATTTCACCTTGGAAAAATTGTTAAATTCAGAATGTTTGAAATGGCATTCTTTATGGCTTTCCTAAAATATGATCCTCTTTAATTGTGTGGTTTGAGATGGTAATCCTCATGAAATTGCTTTGCATGAATCAGAATCAATTATTATAAAAACTAGCAATCTGTAAAGACAATATTATTGTAAGTAGAACAGTCTTGCTAATTTATTGTAACTGACAGGAACCACAATAATGATCTGGTCACTGATGGTTTTCAGCTATACATGCTGTAAACAAATTGAAGCTTTACACTAACAAGGGAACCTTCTATCATGGTGAATTGAAAAGGCGGTAATGCCGTATATTTTTGGAAAGAGGAAGCAAAAGTAAGTCAGCAGGTGAAATTTTTCCACCTGAGCTCCATAGGGACAAACGTTATGGGACTTCAAATTTAACATGAGAGTCTGTGGGGAGTGACTCAATGTGCATACTTAAAGGTTAAAATAAAGTTGTTTTCGAAGTCACTGCATTGCAAACGAGATATTCAGCTGTTGTGCATCTTAATTGCAAACATTATGGATATCGATCTTCATACTGCCCCTGAGCACGAGTTCTCCTCTTTCAGGGGCGAGCTAAAGTTTTTTCTGCATATATTATATGTTATGTAATAATTATTAGCAAAATAATAAATAAATACAATGAAGAAAATTTGGGCGAAAATACTTGTGAAAGCATATCCATCACATCTGCCTTCCGCATACTCAATGAATCAGAAGCATATGATTTGATGTTATATGGGTCAGCAGGTTTATTTTTAGGGAAAAATTCTGTGAATCGGCTGACAGAAGATACATTGGGGAGGAGATTTGTCCATCCATGGAAATGACTGGTATAATCATGTAGGAATGCATCGTGGCAGCCTCTGATCCTACTGTGGCATAAAATTTCTTCCCTCCTTTGAAAAGCAGGGTTCGTCCAGAGTGAATATCTTTTTTCAAATCGACTTTGAACAGTGTTGAGGATCTAGCGAGAAGTGAAGCCACGATCGATGAAAAACTGCTTGATCTTCGACACGAAGCTGTCTGATTTCTGCTTCAGCTCTGTGTCTCTGATGCGAAGTTTCTACTCACTTTATGCGCCACAGAACGAGAAACGGTACGATTCCACTCCTTGAATCTCCATACCCAAGAGTCAGAAGCTCTGAAGTTAAGATGGTTATCAGGATCAATTTGAGCCTTCACCTGTATGCCCCAAAGCCTGATAGTTCTGTCATGAATGACAGCGTTCATATTTGACATTTCTTTGAAATATTGCAGAACCATGGCATTAATGTCAGCCATTCCAGGTTTCTTCTTCTTCTTGTTCTTCTTCATTTTTGCATCATAATCGTAAAGCATCTTCCATGTGATGAGAAGGAATCGATTTTTTTTACAGAAGTGAAGGATCCTCTCTTTCTGCTGACTGTATCGTTCGTGTAGTCGATTTCTGCTCGTAATCGTCATCGACTACGTTTTAATTCTTTTAGGAGAGGGACGTAAGAAGACGTGCTGATGTGCGATGACGTCTCCGTCTCCGTCTCTTCAGCGTCCTCCACTTTCTGGCCACCTTTTTGCGTCTTGTCATTAGTTCGTCTTCTATGTCACCATAAACTTGCTGCCCATCTTCCACGTCCAAATCTGTTGTTTCATCAATAAGAGCGATGTGTACGTTTCCACAGCCTCCTGTTCGTCCTTTATCTCATTCTTCAACCGATGAAACATCAGGATGAATACGACTGACGTTTTAGCATCACTGGTGCCAAGCTTGTGCACCAGCATCTGAACCACAACTTTCGGATCCATTTCGTATATGGCACAAATGAAACGTAAGAGTAGCTGTAACACTAGAATTAGCTCGAGAAAGACTTACCTTTCCGTAATAAAAGTAGGTGATCGCCTCCTAGCGATAATACGCAGTATTATTTAAAATGCACAATAGCTACAAATTCTCGTTTGCAATGCAGTGACTTAAAAAACAACTTCATTTAACCTTTAAGTGTGCAGATTGTGTCACTTCCCACAGACTCCTCATGTTAAATTTAAAGTCCCATAACTTTTGTCCCTTTGGAGCTCAGGTGGAAAAATTTCACCTGCTGACTTACTTTTGCCTCCTCTTTCCAAAAATATACGGCATTACTGCCTTTTCAATTCACCATGATAGAAGGTTCCCTTGTAAGTACAGTGCTATACTCCAACAATTCAGCTTATACAAATTAAGCTACAATAAGTATATGAATATTATAATTAAAATTAGTCTTAAGAAAAAAGTATTAACTATCTCACTGTATAGACTTCAATATGGCCGTACTAAGCTGTGCATACACAAGGTTTCTGAAGAAACCACATTCTCTTATATACTGTCCAAATTTCACGAGAGGATCTCTGTGAGAGGAGTATGGTCCTTGCAGGATAAGAGGAGAGGGTAAGCTAGTAACTCAACGTGTTTGAAGGAGTAGGTGGATGGGGATGGTGTTATTGGAACAAACAATGGTCAGTCAGTTCCGTGTCAGGGGTAGGTTATAAGAGTGGGGGAAAAACTCACATTCCTTGCTCAGATCTTCTCCAAAAATGTGAACAGCATTTACATACGTACGTGTGTGTATGTGTATGTATGTATGTATATATATATATATATATATATATATATATATATATATATATTAGTCCACACCTGTGGAGTAATGGTTAGCGCATCTAGCTGCAATACCAGGTGGCCCGGGTTCGATTCCCGGCCAGGGCAAGTTCCCTGATTGAGGTTTTTTCTGGGGGTTTCCCTCAACCCAATATGAGCAAATGCTGGGTAACTTTCAGTGTTGGACCTCAGACTCATTTCACCGGCATTATCGCCTTCATCTCATTCAGACACTAAATAATAATATATTTATTATTCTCTGGACAGATACCATTGCAATAGGAGAATGAACATACGAGTACTGACTGGTACATGAATAAAAACTAGAGTAGTGTTGGTGACGATCCACATTAGTAGTTTTGGGTTTGGAAGATATAGGTTAGATTTAGTTTGTTTAGGTTTCTTTAGTTTACTGTTGTGTAGATTTATTTATGTAAGAGTGGGTAGCTTAGTACCAGAGAATAGGTAGAGTAGCATAGGTTGATATCGTAACTTTGGTACTGCTATATTTGTGTCTCAAGACCAGCATGCTGGTCTTTCATACAGGCAGCCTGGGTCCAATGCCTGGCCCAGTCGTGATATTCTTTGTGGTGGACAAAGCAGAATTAGAAGTTTTCTCGGAGCACTCCTATTACCCTCTATTATTCCATCAACTCTTTCCATCTCTCCTCATTTCACCTATCTGCAATAGTTAAAATTGGCTGGCGTGAATTTTTGGATGTAGTATTGGTTTCCAATGCTGATACAAAAAGGGATATGGTCTGTGGGCTCTAGGACTTATCAGATACTCTCCTTAGGATGGGTGTTGGCTGTGTCAGGACCAAGGCAGAATGACCCACCTGTCAGCATCGCATTCACGAATGCCACCCAGGCCACCTGTCGGAGTTGGACAATCATCGCATATATATATGCATGGCAAAAAATGGGTCAAAGCAAGCTTAAGTGTAAGGAGCCGTCCTGGGTTCTGCCCTTGAAAAGTCAAGTAGCTTTGGTAGGTAACTTAGATTAGATAGGGTAGCGTAGGCAGTGCAGAATTTTTTAGTTCTGTATAGATAGAGAGCATAGATTGTTACCTAGGCCAACTTAGCATTGTTGTGCAGCGTAGATATGTATGGTTGCTTTTAAGTTATGTTGAAAATGTCTATGACTAAGCAGAATAATGTAATATGTCGCTGAGCATAGCTTACTACTGCTAATAAGAAACTGCATTCCCAAGGAAAGGTGGGTGAGATCATTGCTAGCAAGTGGGCAGCATCTCTCCAATACTTGAGCTTTTGTGTTGCCTTATTGGAGTCCATACAACTGTACAATTACCAAATTAACGGAAAAGAAAGCACTACAGGATTGCTTTGTGTACTCTCAATGAGGTAGATAATGCACATTGATATGTTCTATAGCATTGCGACAATGCAGAGGAGTAGAGGGGTAAAGGTTGTCAGTCACATGAACAAAACTCAGTAACAAGGTAGGAAGTCAATTTCTGGAAGCTTCTCTCCTGTACCTTTACAGGAGCTGTCAGAGCTGACCTAAGCATATGTTAGATTTAGTAATAAACCATAATACCAAGAGACATCATTGTCAAGACAATGTGTAGAAATGTACTGATTATTACTGAAAGTTAATGCAATCATTTGCATCTAAAGTTTTGGGAGACTATGACTTGATTAATCTCACCATTTGTCAAAGGAGATGAAGAGAATGATGAAGAAGATGACGATGATGACGATGTTCCAGCACTTTGCAAGTGAGATATTGGCTTTCGGATATGAAGACTTTCTATTGCTCTGGTGAATTTAGAATTCGTCTGCTGCTCTCCTGCAACAAATAAAAGACAGTTTTCAATATCCACACTAAAATTACTGATTACTTTTTTTCCGAAGATAATCTGGTATTATCATCGACCCAACTGCCCTCCTCTAGTACCGTAGTCATGCACTGAAGTTGTAGAACACTTTGCAATCTTAGACATGTCTATGGTGTGCAACATTTAAGGCGCATCATTGCATCAAGAATGAAGAAATACTGGAATGACAGGGAAACTGGGAGTACCCCAACACCATCTTCATCCATCACACATAACATTTGAACTTAATGTGAATTGAATCAGTCTCCAATGTGGAAAATCCACGCTCTTCTCATTCAAATAAAGGGGAATTAATGCAATTGGTTTTCACTGGCGAAATCTTCTCTTATCTGTTAGCAACATCAGCTAACAAGAATAATAAAGCAATTGGTACTCAATCTGAGCCTAGAACTACTTGGTTTTATTTGATGTTTATTTTCAGGCATATAAGCTGAATAAGTCTATCAAAATAGAGTTATATTAGCTGCTATTAATGTAAAGTGTTATAGTGTAACAAAGACATACCCAGAAAACCACAGGTATTTCAAGCAGTCGGAATGGCTATGCAAGTGACCATAGAGAGATGTAATCTACATGTGACTTTGTATCATGTATGTGCTTCCTGCAGCTCGTGAAGCACAGTTCAGTAGTTTCTATTCAGCAAGCCTTCACGCGACAATCTGGAAGCAATCACTCATTCAAACACAGCATTCAGAAGGGACGTAAGTTCCAGATGATGGGGTGCTCCATAAAGGAAAGAGTCGGGAATGTCTCCATGTGTCAGATGAGAGATTTGAGAGTACCAGAACATCTGTGCAATGTGCTACTCGTGAACTGGGAATACGGCAGATGAGAGATTGGAAGATGCTATGAAAGCAACTGCAAATGCAGTCATACCGTCTGCAACCATGTGACATGCACCAACTTCAGCACTGAAATGTGACAAGCAATGATGGATTACTTCCTTAGTCATTTTGTTCAGTTGCAAAGTGAACAGATACGATCAGGTATGCATACCACAGTTAGCTTCCAACATACCTGAATTGAGATAAGGGATTGTTGC
The DNA here is from genome assembly GCF_040183065.1 of Periplaneta americana. Taxonomy (NCBI): domain Eukaryota; kingdom Metazoa; phylum Arthropoda; class Insecta; order Blattodea; family Blattidae; genus Periplaneta; species Periplaneta americana. The sequence continues at coordinate 46,619,226 of NC_091126.1, forward strand.
AGCTGTTGAGTACATCACACCAAATATGCCCAGAAGAATGTGACAAGAAGATGCTCACATTCAGCACTTTTAATGTATTCTGTAGATACTCACAGACTTACTCTTTCGTCTCATGTATAGTGTTCTCTTCCATACTGCAGTTATGAGAAATTGAGCAACTCTCAAACCCCAACAATCTTCTGATTAAGTCCTGTGTACTGGTGACTGTTATATTAAAAAAAGAATTTTCTTGTGAATATATATATATATATATATATATATATATATATATATATCTGTCTCTCACTAATATCTTAAAAGATATCTTCAATAGGTGGATATTTAATAATGTTCTGTTTCTTTCATGAGGTTAAGCAGGAAAGTTCATCACTACATATCAACACTACCACATGTAATGCAGCTTTCTGAAATATGACAGATGTAACATACCTATATGATTTGTTAAACTGCAGAAAGAAGGTGATGCCACTGATTACAACCTAAATTTATTTTCCTTATTTAAATATCCTAAAGGAGAAACTGCTGATGTTTTTCATAAGATTAACTTTTTATCCTAAATTAGTATTGCATGTATTTTCTAAGAAATGCCTATTTTTTTTAGGAGGAACCTTGCTAATATTTCAAATAATTTTATTATCCCACTTCCCCCCAGTTGTTAGTAAATAATTTCGATAGTGATGGCGCCTTATGAATCCAGTCAAAATAATTAGGTAATCCGAATTCAATTTTCAAGACTCCATCATTTTGCCCACGAGGACTAAACACAAATTTTCCTCAACAGGCATTTACTTTTTCAAAACTTTCATAATTTTATCGCGATTCCTTCTTTGAATTCTTATACATTTGACCCTCACATAAAGTAACATTTTTTCATATGATACAACTTATTAACTTAGTTGAGTACCAATAGTGACATTTTGAAATGAACTATTAATTGCTGAAAACTGGTAAATATAGATTTTATTTTTAAACAAATGTACTGTATCATAATTAATCTACTTAAATAATTCCAGTATAGGCTAATTAAAATGTCTTCTGAAATGATGCAGCATTTGTGGCAATATAAATTTGTACTTCTGCACTAATATTCACAATTAATAATAAAGCTTTTAATTCTATTGCAAGTTTACTACGCCATATGAGCAGATAGAAGAACTGAAATTAATCTACAGGATGGTCCATTTTGGAAGATATAAAATAAAAACACACTAACATAAGAATGATTATTATTTATTTTTCAGTAAATACATTCCAGAAGGATGGAAGTTTTGACCACGTTAGACTTCAACGTGCTCACGATTTTGTACACAATAGAATTATCATGAGACTATAATCCCTAACATGTGTGAGCTTATATCTCAGATAATTTTTCGAAAGCTGAGAGAATTTTTGTTTGAGATCACTGATAATCTTGAATTGCTGTGCACAGACACCTTCTTTACAAAATATCAAACAAAGAAATCGGGTAGTGTCAGGTCTGAAGAATTTGGAGACCAAGTAATTGAAGGGTGGAAATGTCAAACAAAATTTTATATGACAGACATAAAACATTTCTGGATTGAAAGTTTTATAAGTATATTTTTGTCTGGAAAAAACTATTATCTGCTACACTGTGTCATACAATTAATGCAAAAGACAAAATAATTATTAATTACTTCATCGAAATTAAATAATGAAATATAATAGCAAAAACGTTCTAAGTGTCATTTATATTTTCTGCGAGTTCTAAGTGCTTATGAGTTACCATCTGTTACAAATGTCTTTGGAAAGATTTTAATGTAAAACCAAATAATCATACACAAATAAAAACTTAAAATAATTTCAATTTTACAAAAAGGAGTTGGAACACTTATTGTTTGAATAAAGATTGTCCACATAGAATTGACGGTAATCTGCAGGAAAAAAAGGCACCATCGCAAGGAAGCCTCTTTTCTATTAGCTAAGAGAAGAGGTCTATTTATTGGAAGTATTTCAGCATGTCTTAAATCTAATTGGGTCACATTGGTTTTCGTAACTTTACATGCTTTCGAGTCCTAAAATTCAGAAATGTATTCTTATAGAAAAGTTTCATGGGTGACTAAGAAATAACCTTTATCACGGAACATGTAGAAATTGGTAATTTTGTGGTGTTAAGCATATGATAAACCATTTTGAAACAATAGAAGTAATCTTCTTTCATAGGAATGGCATAGAAGTGGTTAATGAGCTTTGTCTCCTTTACTATTTGCTGTAGATGTGAGAGGACAAATTTTTTTATACTTTTCACCACTTCTATTATCATATGATAGTAAAGAATGGCCACTTACTAAGAATTTTTGTGTAACTTCTTTCAACCCCACTGCATAGGCGAGAAAAACAGGAAAAAACACGGTTTTGTTTCAATTCGGACCGATAGAGTTATCTGAACAGATAATCAGCATTTTGCTGATGACAGATATAAGGATACGAGGTCATTTTCGAACTTCCCCGGAGGGCGATAGTCTCATCCCATTACACATGTAGGCAGTATTATTGTTACTGAGATGCAGCCCGAAGTTGTAGCAACTGAGTTGTCTACTATACAACATGTTGGAATGCATTCGGTTTGATACAGGTGGCAATTGTATATTCATCGATATCACAGAAAAATCACTAGTCGGCAGTTTGAAATCTGCCATATCTGTAGCAATAATGTTCATTGTGCATTGACAGATTTCTTTTCTTTTTGTGATGAAGAACTAGGTCCACTCATGTTACTTCACTAGGCCCATCAATGCTGATATTTTTGGAACGAGTCCATCACACTTGTGGCAAGTGTCCACTCTAGGCCTATGTAAAGTTAGACAAAGTAAATCCTTTTGAAAAACAGACTTATAATATTTGCATGAAACTTCAGTTGATGGATGCAACTATTTGAACATATTGAATAACTTCCTATAATTCAGATCAAGACTGGGGTACTGTTTACATAAACATCCACGGTCATGGTGGCTTACATCTCTGGAAATAATGTTAGTACAGTCTATCACTAGTTAATGTTCATTAACAGAAATTTCCATATGTTGGACATTTCTGTGTCGACGACCCTTGTACACTGATGGTCCTTTCATTTTTGTAATGTTATAGAATCTGCAAAAATCTATGTTTAAGGCCAAAAATGTCTTAGAAAGTTGCTTTGCATACCTGCTTTACTTGGCTTGAATTACCCGAAACATTGTAGCAGATAATGCATTGTCAATGGCTCTGGACAGTATTATCATATGTACCATGATGCCGAAGATTTACTTTTGTAACCTGAATTATTCCCAAAATGTATATTTCTTGTTGATCATCACTTGGCAGATCATGATAATGGTTGGAAAGTTTCATTTTCCATTCCAGTAATATAGTTCAACACTCAAACTTACATTTGCAAGTAGCCTAACAAACAAAAAATATTACCCCCTGCTTAACATATTATGCAAAGACAGTATTATTGGAAAACATTAATAATGATTGAGATGTACGGATTGTATTTTTTTACAAACAAAGTTTCAATTGAATATCGTACTAAGTATTTGTGGGTGAGCTACTGCAGAAACTTTAATTTTGCTGCCCTTTCTCTGGTAAGATTCTCAACATAATATCACAGTCTAGTATATACAGTTGCGAAGCTCAATACGTAGTAAATATGCAAACATTAGATAGTTGCTCACCACTAGGATCGCTAATATCGTCTCATTACAGGCAATGCAAAATAGTACCGTCACAGTCTATTGTTTCTAGCACCCTCAAAACTCAAGCTTCGAGACTGTATATAGTAGACTGTGATAATATCTTCTCCTTTTGCTCATCTCTGACATTAATTTCCTTTCTTCCTCATTCCCACAGCTTCACTTTCCATATTGTGCACAAATCTGATTGACGCTTTATGCACAAAATACACCCTACATGCTTGCAGATGAGATGTGCAGCAATATAAAAATAATATACCATGCGTGCAAAACAAGGCACTCGAAAAATGTTGCAGGCAGAGGGAGTGGCACATAGAACTAGCAATGTTTATTATTAATAAGAAGCACTTCAGCAACCCACTAGCACAAACGTAAACTATGGGCAATAGCACATAGAACATGACACTATCAAAAAAACAAATTTCCCAAAAAATGGCACTTAGAACGTTGACATTTTCACCCTTCAATTGGCCCGCCACAATCGCACCAGATGATCACAAACGTTATTCAGAAAATCACGAACTTTTTTCCTCAATGTGATGGTGTGCCATCCTGCTGAAACACCATTCATGTGGTTTTCAGTGGTATGAAGTGTAAACGTAATCCATTTTTGCAGACTGCATAGTACCTAAACACATTTCATGTGGTACGGGTGAAATTTTCGATAAAGTTGGTAAGTTGTGTATGACACAGCCATCTTTGCAAACAGTTGTCTTAAGTTAGAGTGTAGGCTTTCACGGCCGGCGTCAATAGGAGAAAAGTTTTCCGGGCTATGAGGCCGTGGTCCGTTGGTTGTGTGACCAAACGTTTCGTTCACTGCTGCGGTGAACATCTTCAGTGGTGTATATTGCTGGTGCGGCTGGTTCTACGGCACATGCCGATTACAGTCTGCGCTGGCTGCATCGTTGTATATATAGTGTGTGGGGGGCGGGGCTTGCTGTTGTCGCCTCGGTCCGCACTCGAATGTGCTTCGCGGGCGGGTTTGTTGTTGCCTACGCGATCCGCGTCCGAGGTCGTGTTGTTTAATTGTGCTACGCAGGCGGGTTTGATGTTGGTTTTTCTTAATGCCGGATACCATGCCTTATTAACCTTGAGCCCTTCCTCTTTGTGATTGCAATTGTTCTGATGTTTATATATTTCAATCGCCTCTCGTTGTAGTCTCGCGTAGAAATGTGGTGTGTCGCTGAGTGTATCGGTGTCTTCGAACATAATTTTATGTTCCCCTTCCAGATAAGCATGTTTAGCTACAGCCACAGAAGGAACTGCAGCCTTGGCCATGTAGATAAGTCGGCCGTAGCTGAACATGCTTATCTGGAAGGGGAACATAAAATTATGTTCGAAGACACCGATACACTCAGCGACACACCACATTTCTACGCGAGACTACGAGAGGCGATTGAAATATACAAACATAAGAACAATTTCAATCGCAAAGAGGAAGGCCTCAAGGTTAATAAGGCCTGGTATCCGGCATTAAGAAAAACCAACATCAAACCCGCCCGTGTAGCACAATTAAACAACACAACCCCGGACGCGCATCGCGTAGGGAACAGCAAACCAGCCTACGAAGCACATTCGAGAGCGGACCGAGGTGACAACAGCAAGCCGCCCCCCCCCCCCCCCACACATTATATATACAACAATGCAGCCAGCGCGGACTGTAATCGGCACGCGCAGTAGAACCAGCCGCACCAGCAATATACACCACTGAAGATGTTCACCGCAGTAGTGAATGAAATGTTTGGTCACACAAACAACGGACCATGGGCTCATAGCCCGCAAAACTTTTCTCCAGTTGTCTTAAGACTCTTCTTGGGTCTTGCTGTCATAGCAGCACTCATAACAGCTTCAGTTTTGATGACATGCCTACATCCACCAATGTGTGGCATGTTAACAAACCCACTTTCTTTAAACGTGTGATACCGTAACACTTATCAACATGTAATTCAGAGCTCTCCGAACACCATACTCAAAGCGAAAACGAAGCTGAACTGATGTTACACTTTCAATTTCCATAAAATACAGCACGAATTTAGCCCAATGACTTATGGTAAACGGCATTTTGTTTAGTCAGTCATTCCAAAGAGATAATCCTATTTCTTTTCTTCATAAAAAAAAATGACACAAACTCCGGTATTTTAACATCATGTTGAAACTGAAATATCTTTAGTATCACTCCTGTTATAATTTTTATAGAGATGTTATGTCTTCTAAAACATCAGGCTATTGTGAAAATTTTCAGACTGAATTCTACTGGATAACAGTTTCCAATTACAAATTACTCTAATGTGTTTTTTGGAGTATCTTCAGTACAGTGAAAAATCACCCCAATGTGTGTATTTAAATAGCAGCTCGATATACTTACCATGATGTGGATTAATGCTGGCTGCAACAGTATCAACATCGACACCGGGTGCCTGCATCCAAGACCCACAAGATGATTCTGTTCCCTAAAGAAATGAAGGAAGCACTGTATTGCAACAGTAAATACTCTGCCAATCTGTCTCATTCAGTATGTTGCCATTAATTCTTACCTCTAGGTCATGATGATGCACATTAAGTGAATGTTCTCCATTGCCTGAAACAAAAGAATGACCTTCCAAGTGAAAACAGAAATTATTTTACTGCAGCCTATCCTCACACGCACATTTCTATAATTAATGTCTTATTTAAAAACGGAAGAGCACAGACACTAACAGGGATGGCAAACCTACATAAATCTAGAAAGTAGCAGTTGCAGCATTCAAATAAGAAATGAGATATATTGTTGCTGAAAGTAATTGACATGAAATTCTGAATTCAGCTAAATATACTGCCTATAAATAAACAAACAACTGTGGACAAAAATTACCTAACATCATGCAGAACTTTAACCAGAAATGGAAAAGATCAGAGATTTTCAGATCGAAATGTTGTAATGCATTTAGTTTAAAACCACAAGCCTGATACAAACAGAAAATAAACTATTTATTTTCAATTTTACTTAATGCCACTTCCGAAATGATGAGATTATTTAGTCACATCATATAAATTGCTCAGATCTAATTTAACCCATCCCCAAGCTATTGAACTACTCTAATGAAACAGCATCACAGTGGCTGTGAAACATATAGAACTCAGTCCAGGAAGAGAGGATAACAAAATCATAGCTCATATTAATCAACTTTGTCCAAAATGGCTGATTATATATATATATAATCTCATCATGTCAAGGGTATGCTTAGAACAAGGTTTCCTCGAGCAATCTTGAACTACAGACCAACAGGGAAAAGATCACTGGGTCGCCCTGTGAAGAAATGGCGGGAAAACTTTTGTAGACCAGAACAGTCCTCCTAGGACCATCACCTGTTAAGAAGAAGAAGAAAAGAAAAAGAAAAGAAGAAGAAGAAAAGGAGAAGAGAAGAAGAAGAAGATTTATTGCGCACCACATTTTGGGCTTTGTATGGAACAAATACTATCATCATACAAAAAGTGAATTTCTAGTAATATGAGATTCTGGAAAGATCTCTTGCACCTAAAATCAAACCAGACTGAATGGCTAAAATTCTCATAATGTCTGCACAGTTTGTAAGCTTTGCTTGTCAAGACCACAGTGGCAATGTGGCCATAGTCAACAAATTGTGTATCACTGTGGCCACTGAAAAAGGTGCAACTAGTTCATTGTATTCAATAAGCGACATTATGTGGCTATGGTATAATAATGAATTTTTTTTTTCCTTATGGAAATTTAAGTTTAGAAGAAAACTTGTGTTTAAAATTTCACAGTTCAAAATATATTGAGAAATTCGAAATACACATAATATGATGGTAAATAATCATTTGAATCCTATGGCTATTTGCCTCTCTTGTTCTCTGAATATTCAACCAGTAACTTTCACTGAAGTAATTCAAAATCTCAAGTGTGTAAACATAATGGTGAATTGTAGATTAACTTGAAAAGATAAAATAGACTGTGGAGTGAAGCCAAAAATGTGTATTTCAGTAGAAGTAAACAGTTTTCTTGTATGAGTGTCCCCCCCCCCCCCCACTGTCCTATTTCTGAGATAATTTTAACTGTTAGTAAGTTTTAGTTAATGAAAAGGTCAAATGGGATAACACTTAAAATAATTACCATATGCATTCTGACATTTGGCTATTTCATTCATTTTCATAATATTCAGTTAAAGAAGAAAGAAATAGAAAGAAAGACAGAGATAGAAATAAAGCAGAGATGAACAGTAAAGAAAGGTCAGAACCTGCGACAGCTGAGGATATAGCAATGGTATTAGATATGATTAAAAAATGTGGGGATGTGATCAAAAAGTGCTAGTAAAGGGAAATTGTAATTGTAAATGATAGAGAAGTATAGGGGAGAGAGAAAGTGTATAAGCTGATGTGTAGAGAGAAATATAAATATTTATAAGAAGTGAGAGTAGTGTGAAAGGATTAGGTGTAAGTGGAATAGTGAGAAAGTGAAAGTGAGCGCAAATAGGAATGAGTGAAAATAGTGAAAAAGGGTTAAGAGAAATGAACAAGTGACAGCATAAAATTAGTACTAACATTTGAACGTTGGAACAGTAAATGAATATAAGAGAAATATAGGAGAAGCGGTCAAAGAACAAATAAGGCAAATAATTCAATATGATAATTTGTAGAGAAGAAGTGAAATTGAAATCTTACTGAATAGTAGTTAGAGGAAAAAGGGGGGTTTGAAAGGCATATATAATTTTAGATATATTACGATTAATGATCAAATAGAGAATAGGAAACGAAATGTAGGAGAAATACTGAAAGGGAGATTGAACAAGTAATAAAAAAAGGTACATAGTTTAATTGGGAGAATTTGTGTAGAAGTGTACTGCAAATAATGTGTTACTGTAAGTGTTAATGGTGGCACTGGATACAGAAATGTGAGGTACACCATTATATGTAAAGAAGTGCTGTGACCAAATATATCATATCATAATATTCAGTAATGACAATTATACACAATAAGCAAAATAAGTTATATGAATTGTAACTTGCAAAATGGGGAAATAATACCTTGCTGGGGAGAGTTCCAGATTGTAAGCGACGGTTGGGCAATATTCGAATTCATTTGACCAACACCTCTTGCTGTTTCTGCAAGACTCCGGCGAAGAAGCACAACACTAGCATGACGACGAACACGAGAAGGAGCTGTTGGTCCCCCACCAGTGCCTCCAGATGGACTGGGACACAAGGCTAGATCATCCCGAGAGCCTCGACGTAGTTGTACACCTGCTACCAAACCTGATTAACATCAACGTCATTAACAGTGTTAAACTAAAAAAGTTTCCATTTTCTTTTTTCTTCCCCTCCCAATATGCACTTAGATTAAATACATAGATGTGATGGCTGCAAGAAAGTACTTTCTCATCAGAGTAGTATAATGAAATATCTACCTTAACATTATTTCAGTTCATAAATTACGACTTGGATTTCTTGGGAATTCAACCAAGATATCTGATGTACTACTCATTTGACTAAACTAAGACTGCACTTGCCCACCACTGTGGAGTAGCAGTTAGCATGTCTGGCCATAAAACGAGTGGACCTAGGTTCAAATCCTTGTTGGGACAAATTGCTTAGTTGGAGTTTTTCCGAGATTTTCCCCCTCAGCCAATTGAAGCAGAATTGCTGTGTAACTTTTGGCATTGGTCCTCAGACTCATTTCACCTTCACTATTCAATTTCATTTATCTTCTTTCAATAGTTTCAGGTCCATCTGAGGATGCAGCAGATGTAGTACTGTGATTTGCATACAGATGGCATCTATGTGATGAAGCTGCAGAACTCCCTGAGGGATGAAAAGGTCTTTGTAAGCAGACTTTGACTTGGGTGATGTGCAGATGAATTGATAAATTGCACGAATTAATGAATCACGATACCTAGAGTAATGTGATCTTCGGGTCAATACAGGATACAGCAGGAAGTAGTAATGTGATTTGCATGAAGATGACATCGATCTAAGGCTGCAGAACTTTCACGGGGACAGAGGAGCTTACATCATGGAATCAGTCATACCTGTGTATTGTGTAGCTTAATTGATAATCACGATATAGGAATGCTCTCCTGTGAAGGTAAGGTCAGAACAATAAGCCAGGCTGCATTGCAAGCCTTCGGGCCCACCTCAGTAAGAGAAGAAAAAAAATAACACTGTACTTAGCTCAAGAATATGACATTTCTACATGTATTGAAAAATATAAATTTAATTTCTCTGTATAAGAGAAAAATTACTGATGTATACTAGGAAATAAAATCTTCATTTCAAGTTTCTCACAAATTACATCTGTCATGTATACACAAACATATTTCCTGGTCACAAGGCCCAATGAAAACGAAGTTTCTGTATATATTAAATGTAGCTGTATGATTACCAGGAGAAAAATATATTCCAAATTACAGAAAGACATAAATAACGTGTTTGTAAAACTTGTATGGAACATATTTAAACAATACAAGGTGCAGCTGGGGCTAGTGTGAAAAAATTGGGTTATTTTCAAGATCTTACAAATTAACTCACATCCTCTTCAATGTATTCTCCTCCCTTATCTATAAACCGTTGTATACGAATTTTCAATTGTTCAAAGCAGTGCTACAGTTCATCAGCTAATACCTACTTCAGCAGGTCCGCCATTTTTTATTTCACCTCATTAACAGACTGAGAATGGGTTCTTTTCGAAGCACTTTTCACTTTGTGGAGCAGGTAAAAATAGTAGGGGCCAATCTGATGAATAGGAGGTGGGATGTTCAACCAGTGGACTGCATTGCTTCATGGTGAGGGAGTTATCTTGATGCAGAATCCATGATTTCTTCATTCCTCACTCATTCTCAGAGCTTGGTCGGAACCTCCAAGTAATACTTTCGATTAACAGTTCACCCTCAGGGATATACATTAAACTATGATTATGCCTCTATTGTTGAAAAAGAAAATCATCATTTCCCTTAACTTACGATTTCCTCACTCTTGTTTTTATTCATTCTCAGTAAAGAGTGGATATCTTTCAGTATATAGACTGCTTCATTCCCAGATTGTATTGAAAAATTCGATTTGTCACATGTGATGTCATTTTCAGGCACATCAGGGTGTTCTGTAATTCAATCCATGATGTCAGAGGAAATGTTTTTCTGCCTCTTTATTTTTTTTTCTGAGGGTTTTTTCAGGACCATCCTTGCACATACTTTTCTCATGTTTAATTGATGATGCAAGATTTGTCTTACTGTATCATTGTCTATACCAACCATCTCAGCAATAATTCGAATGCTCAAACGTCTTTTTTTTTTCAAACAATTTAATAGATGTTTTCAATGTTTTCTTGCATTTTTTATGTTAAAGTGCATCCTGGACACTTGTATTCACTTCCATACTTCCATGAAATGTTTGTGTCATTCAGAGAACTCACATGCATGACAAAACATCACCGTACACCTCCTCTAAAATTTGGAAAGATCCACAGTTTTTTTTTTATTTCAGATTGAGAGATTGCTCGATTTTCATCATAGTCACAAATCCAAACAACACGAGACATGATCACATTCAAACAATGCTCAGAGGCAAACCAACTGTCATGTAGAGATAAGTACGGCCTTACTCGGTAAGAAAAGCTTCAAGGTTGAGTACTGTCAACTCAATCCCTGCTCCAAACAGTTTCCCTAATAGTGTGTACAAAGTCCTGTTATTTATTAGCCGCACCTCATAAGTTTTATTACTTTGGCCATTTCGTAACACAGAATGAAATTTCACATCTCAGAAATGATTAAACATCATGACCAACAATGGCTTCATTCTGATATTACAGTTTCTCAAATTATCTTTTTTTTTATTAAGCCATATCCAAAATTATATGATTAAGCCACAGGAGGTTCACAAGAATTTTAGCTGTTCATTTGATGGTTTCTGGGGCTCGAATTTTCTAGAATACGAAATAGCAGTTGAGTATTTTTCTCCAAGTATTTTAGTTGCTCTTGCCAAGTGCATTGCACCATTATTGCTCCATCATACTACCTCACTATTGCTGAATCAGCTCTGCAGTTAAAAATCGTCCTTAACTGACCTTGTATCTACTTAGAAGTTCTGAGCTCCTTAACTGTTTTGGAAAATGATAACACATTAACATATTTGCAATTCAATGCCTATAGAAAAAGGTTATAGGAACAAATACCAAATAATTTTATTATTACCAGAAAAATAAAATAATATTTATCAAGAAAATATACGTACCATAACTGACTTCCTGTGCCCCATAATTTGTCTTGAGTTGGGAGAAGGGTGCAGACGTATGGTTGCTGTTGCTGGCATTGGCAAGTCTTGCAACAGGCTCACAAGTTGTTCGAGCTGGGATGGACTTGTATTGACTATGCGAAGCACTACATATTCTCGAATTTGACCCGTGCCCCAAGACAGATTCTGCAACATTCCTATGGCATGGAGTAAGTGGACTGCACTTATAGGGAACTTCTTTCATCACAGGTTTTCCTGGAACTACAGCCTTCCCAAACCAAGGACACGTCCGGGTTCCATGTTGGTCATTTACAGTATACAAACCACTCTCTTGTCTCTGAGGAGTCTTAGGATCTACACTTCTAAAATTTTGACTACTTTTTGGTTTCCTTGGCCACAGCACAGCAGAATTTGGCCCCTGGACTGATACTTCACACTTTGGTGATGAGTTAGAGAAATTAATATCACTTGACAAATTAAATGTAGCTGTAGTTGACTTTTTTGGAATAAATGCTGTCTCTGTTACCACTTGGTTGTGATGGACGCCTCTCCAATCTGGTGTCATTTTACTTGCAGCTATATGTTTTGGTTGGACACCTAATTTTCCCAGTCTCACATTCGAATTATCAACTTTAACATATGTATTCATACTATGCTCCAGTTCTTTTCCTTCTCTAGACAACCCTGAACCCTGACTTGATGTATTTTTCATTGCTCCACTGGAGGTGGAAAGTGGTTTTCTCTCTTCTAATCGTGACTGCGCTTCTTCTCTGGCATTCTGTTGATGTGTCTCAAACCAATTACTAGGCTTTAATTTTGTTTGTTGCATTACATTTGAAGCTGTAGAGGGACTGCTCTGCATACTGTCATCTACGTATGATCCTGAAGGTAAACTTTCTTTTCCTGGCACATCACTTCCATTTACAGAAACTGTGATGCTACCACTGGGCCAAATGGCTTCGTAGTCTCTAAATTTTCTACCGGATTTCACTTCTCCCTCTCGGCTAGTACCTACTGCCTGTCGAAAACTGTTTCTCCTTTCACGTACCCCCAATCCTGCTACAATAGTGTTCACTTTTCTTTGAGCTTCCAAAGCCAAATTATCAGTTGTCTCACTAGTCTGTGGTTTCTTTGCTACCTGGTCATGTGTTCTGTCATTCAGATTGCCCACAAGGTAATCCTTGCAGTCTTGGAACACTTTACGAGCATCCTCGTCCAGGAAATGCAACTCTTGCGATGCTCGAGAAACAAAATCACGACACTCAAGTCCACTCCCAGTAGGAACTGCATCTTCAAAGTTGACAGACTCCAAACTCCGTCGTCTTCTAGGAACCATATCACTGCTGTCATAATTCATCCAACTGAATGGCTTATGAGGCACAAATTTTTTAACTTCCTGCTTGGAGGACCTACAACTATCATTATCAGGTTCTTTAATATTCACTTCTCTACTTCTTGCTGCTACATACTTCTTTGGAGGGACAAATGGTTTTGCATGTGAAACACTTTCACTTCTAGGTGACTGACTGATATCTGCTGAGCTCAAGGAAATGGCACTTGCCTCTGAATGATCCACATCATCCGAGGTCTTCAGGGGCATAACAGGATTCACAGTAGCTGCTAACGAAAGTTTACAACGCTGATTGCTACCTAACACTTTCAATGACTTACTCCGTTTCACTGGAAGAGATGGTCTAACTGTCAGAGCAGAGCTCTGGGCTGTGGAGATCTGAGATATACGAAGAATTCCATGAGAAAGAACAGGACTCTTTATGCATCCTTCTCGTTGTACTTCTGGTTTAATGGGAGCTTGTTCTTCTCTATTCTCAGCCTTAACACGCATAGCACCAAGGGAGTGGCTTCGTGCAACTAACTGATAGCTACGCTGTTTTGACTGTGAACTCCTGCTTTCCCTTATTGCTGGACTACGTTCAAACAAAGCCTTCAGTTTGGCAATTCGAGGCTTATGAGGCATGCTGGCACCTGAATGTTCCACAATGGATCGTTGCTTTTCTGTCAAGTTTTCCACTTCTTTCTCCTGTTTCGAAGATGCGATATGACCTCTTCTCTTCTGAGGCAGTGGAGGAATATTTACTTCAATCTCTTTCTCTTTTCCATCTTGTTTTTCTGAAGGAGAAAAATATGAGGATTGTAATTAATTAAATGTGTCCAAATGTGAGCCTGGTCAAAGAACTGAATTAATTAGGTTACACAACAATCAGTATGGTAAAGTGATTATTTTGTGGTTTCCATATCTTACTCTAGTTAATGTTTTTAATGTGAAAAATTTTGTGATGTTAATTATGCTATGATGTCATCTAAAGTAGTACGTCAAAATTAGGAAAATAAGGTTAGAAATGGAATAAAATATAAACATTATATTATCGATTGTGGAAAAAAATTAAAGACTATGATTTTATACTAATGAGTAATGTATGACAATGATCAGCTAGATAAGTAACAACTACAATTGATGTGAAACAGTGAAATATGAACTTCTTACGTGTTCTTTAAATTAAAAATGACTTACTTTGAATAAATAGTTTTAAGATGATTTTAATTTGTCAGACTACACTACATATATAAAAATTAACATAAAAACTATATTTTCGCAAATCGTTAAGAGTACTAGGTTCTGCAAAGGTACGAGTTCAAAGATAACCTAACCTACATGCTCATCAATGTTACATTTCACTATGAGCGATCTTTTAGATAAGTGTTATATCTATATGTAATTGTGCCAGAAAATGTAAGATCACAAATTGCATAAGAAATATTAGTGAAATTAGGAACATGAAGAATTTTATATTCAAAACCACACAAAATAATCGTCATTAGCCACCAAATTAAAGTAATACATTCATATATTATCTAAGTAAACCGAAATAGAAATTGTAACAAACCTTCACAAGAATTTTCTACAGGAACAGTGACTGTTGCCGAGGCATACATAGGTTCTTGGTCCTCCTTCACTAGTGGCATTCCATTAGCATCAATGTTCTCATATGGATGTGAATCAATCATGCGTAACTGTTCATGGAACAGTTCCCTCACAGCTTGGTGAACCAGAACATACTGTTCTTTCGTTTGCACCATTGCAATTCGCTGCTTTCGCATATCCTGAACCAGTTTGTACAAGCTGAAATCCTTGCTGAGTTTCTACAAACAAAAATGTACATACATGTTAAATTATAAACTCAAATTATTTCAGACTTTCCAGTTTATACTGCGTGTTCACTATGTTACTCACTGTTATGAAGAGGCAGTGATATAAATTTTCTGTATGAAATGGTCTCAAAATGAAGAACAGAGAAATCGTGTATTTATATTCTAAAATATAACACTTTTGGAATCGTATTTACAGACTTCAATATATATAAAGTTTCATAAAACTGACTGAGACTGAGGTTCTGGCTGAGATGTACGTCTATTATCAGGCAATACATCTCACTTGATGATATATGTCAGAGGAAGAACAATTGTTTGTATACATCTGAAGTCTGATTAGTGTAATATATAGTTAATCAGCGATGTAAGCAATGGAGGGGAAAAGGGACTGACCAGTCTACCCCATATCTCCTAGTTGCCTCATAAGTGGTGCCTTCTTGGTATCACTTGTGAGGTTCAGACCTGTCTTCAGATAGCTGACTAAACAACATAACAATACAGAAAGAAATGCGGTAAAGTGAAACTATGAGAAAAAGTATATACAATGGAAGTAAAAATTAAACAATTACAGTATGCAAGTACCACTAAAATTCATTAAGCAATATAGATCTATGAATCTTGAATTCTAATGCAGAATTAAAACATGTTTGCCTGGAAAGCATAAATTACTTAAGAAGTAGGACACTATGACAGGATGTTATGCTTATTTCTCAACAGGGTGATGGGACAGATGATCGTATCAGGGAGAACTAGTTATAGCCAAGGTCCGAATTTTTATGAAAAATCAACTCCAGGAGAAAAGTAAAGCTGAGAATCTTATTTTGTATATTTATGGCATATTTTTGTATATTTTGCATTCCAGGCAAAATCTGCCGACCATTTCACGCCCATGTTATATTTCAATGTTCAATAACCTCTGTAGTTGAAAATGTTTTTAAATATAATACTACTACTGTTATTACTACTGAATCTGTTTTATACACTAGTTTCAGTGAGAAAAGTATAACACAGGATCACAAAAATAACTTCATTGAATAATTTGCTATGTGGAATTTGTTAAAATACTTCGATGGTAGCCTGAATTTCCTGACTGGATATAAATATGGTTGAGCACTTAACTTACAAATCATGCAATTGTAAAATGGTTAAATTACTCACTCCTGCTCTAAGAAGACCCCAGACATAATCAATTGCACAGATAGTACCAGTTCTGCCACAGCCAGCTGAACAATGTACGAGAACAGGTAGAGTCTCAGATGCTTGGGTGTCACGAACCAACCTCACCATGTCCAAAAGCGGTCGCACTAATGGTGGAACACCATGATCTGGCCATGCGGAGTAGTGAAATTGGCATACTGTTCGTTCTTCTGAAACTAAATGTTTTCATACATCATTAGCAGGCTCAAGTCATTACCAAAAAAGTTAATATAAATTAGATGCATCGAAAAGCAAGATTGTCTGTGATTATGATGTGATGTGATATTGATGGCTAAGACGTGATACATCGTATCTGTTAATTTTCAGGTGATTCAGAAAACTATTTTAAAAATTAAAATTTCTCAAAATAGACAAACTTTTTATACACGTTTCTGCTCTGCAAGAACTTCTACTAGAGAACAAAATATTAGCCAACTGTCCAATTTTGTGAACTTAATAATAACGTAGTTGATCTAAACTAAACTAGTTAAACTAAATGACTATTTTGTAGAAACGAAGCATCACTATTTAGCCATCGATATGTACTGTCTTCAGCTTCCAATGGTAGTGGTGGCCCTTCATAATTTGTATATGGTGCCACCACTCCCTTTGTTCACATTTACATCATCAAAGTTTCTTTGCCATAAGAGTTAAAAACAAACATGTTATGTTATACACCTCATGCCTTTTTTCTACTCTATCTTATTCCTCACCTACTCTCTTCCATTCCTTATTCACTCTTTCTGTTTCCTATCCTTCTTACTCCTATAATTTTGTGTAGTTACCTTTTCCTTTCCTACTCTTAGGTCTCCCATTATTTACTTCCTACCCTCGCCCTATCAACTAACCTTGCTAACTCCTACACCCTCCATCTATCCATTTCTCTAATAATTCTCCTCCTATTATATAAACCATATTAGATACTACAACTGAATTGGTATTTGTTAAAACAACGTCAGTCACCATTTTTGTGATGTTCAAGTTTGTCGTTATTTCGCAATGTTTATTGTTCAACATTTTATTTTGTGTTAAAATTACGTGATTTATGATTCATAATGAATTTACAGAGAACTAAAATACTTTTAATTTCTTTAAACAGTTTTTTTTTACGTTTCCTACAAGTCTGGATTTCATGACTAATGCTGTTTTAACAAATACCGATTCAATTCCATCTCTCTCTTATTCTTCACATTTCTAACCTTTAACAACTATTGCACCTCTATACATTCACCTTTTTCTTTAATATACTGGTCCACTTTCGTGACCAATTCATATTAAAAATTAATTCACTATTGTTCCCACAAAGTCTCCTTCCCTATTTCTCTCCTCTACATATGACACCTCATTCGGTACATTCAACTACGCACACTTTAACTTATTTTGTACCTCTAGGACACATTTCAACAGCAATAAAAAACACACACAAGCGTGCGCGCGATTTGGAAGCCAATAAATGAAGGAATGCTGCTGTGTGTAGTGGCCTCACTTTCGAATGGAACTTGAGACAAGATATTCATCAGAAACGTGCTCAATCATTTGTTGAGTAAGTTTACATTTCCAAGCATATGCACCAGTCTCCTGTGTCAACAGATCTCCTGTATCACAAAGACTTTTTGTTTGGTGCCGGTAACAAAGTGTTGAGAATTAATTCCTCTAATTCTTCATTGCTTGTAAGTTGTTCCGAAATATTCGAGATATGAAATCTCAGCAATATCACTGTGAAGCCTGAAATGTCAAATACCTTATACATACACTTTTACTTACTGTGTGGTGACTGACTGTTGGTATACTTCAGACGCATTGTGCGCACAAGGAAGTCAGGACATACAGTGCTGGCCTTCACCAAACGTATAGCAACCATTCCAAACTGCTTCTCTTCACCTTCCTTTTCCACCCAGTAGTTCTCACACTTATGCTAGAATCAGAAAGTAATATACATAGTACATTTCAATAAAACACACAAAAAATATCTGTGTAATACGTATATTGTTAATTATTAACGAGAATTTCCCGCCAATAGTATGACTTTCATAAAGAGAACCTAACTCGTTTCAAAAGAGTGGGAGAGTTATTGCCACCTGAATCCAAGGAGAAAGAGAGTATTTTGATAAAACTAAGTATAAAGTTTTGCATTATTCAAAATTAATATAATAACAATAAAATTACAATGTTAAGAGACCAGTGAAGCCATCTTATAGGAAATCTTCTGATCAATCTTGTATGTCCATCAGAATTGCTTTTACGTTTTAGGCAGTAAATGAATAACTATTGGAATGTTATAATAAAAATGCCATCGGACATAATACTATTCAATATTAATTTCGTAAAATATACCTACAGTCGACTCCCGATAATCAGTGTGTGGTTAAGTTTGCTTTGTGAGTAATTTGTAATACCTTCTTTTCCAGGGGGGAAAGGGCGAATTAATGTTATTTTCGTTTTTACTCGATTTATCCTCTCTCCCTCTCCACTGCAACATTTTCGACCAGCGTTGTCAACCGTAGCATAATTATGCTAAGCATATCAGAATTCAAGTCTCGTAGGATGTAGCATAACATCCATATTACTTTGCTAATATATAGCATCATTTCATTGCAGAATGTTAAACATACTAGAGTCAGTAACGTAGGAAATTTCGTCAATGTTTCAAAATGTTTTGCACTATTTCACATTTTGCACTTGATTTTGAAACACATTTTTGTAATTAAACCTGTCAGACTAACTTAAATAATAATACAAATTTTTACGGATAATTCGCGATTTTCGATATTTCGCGGAAGTTCGTGCATTAATTATCGGAAGTCGACTGTGTTATATTTCTCTAGTAGAAATTCTCTTAGGCCTACTGAAATGAAAGTCAAATGTGTTAAGAAATTATAATCATGGAAATCTGCATTTGGATTTATAATTACAGCAACACTGTAAATTCAGTTTTTGGCAGTTGAACTTCGACTTTTTCGTTATAAAGGTGTGGGGTGACACTGGTCTTCTTTATCATATTCAGCCACTTCCTGAGGAGCTGGACACGTGCTTTGTCCCACAGTGTGTGTACTGTGAGTGACAAAACATTATTTCATTTCAGAATTATTATATATTACAATAATTATGAACTAATGAATGTACATTATCATATTCAGTACTAAAAATAAACATTGTACATATTTCAAAACTTTATTTTTAAATATCTATATGAAAATTACTAAATTTCAACATGGAAAAAAATGTTTGTCCAGTACTTACAGTATGTCTGTACATAACTTATAAACGTATTTTCCAATTATCCGGCAAAATCAGTTATCTGACAAAACCAATTATATCAGAGGAATTGTATTATACCACCTAAATCTTATGCCAGGGAAAAAGAACACTATATATATATATATATATATATATATATATATATATATAAAAATTCTTTACATCTTCTTTTTAAGTGTGTGCGTGCTCGCGTTTTTTTTTAAGTCAGCACAACACAGACCAAAACTTATATTCAAATTTGTATAAGTTTTAATATGCAATTAAATATTTACTGCATAACAACCTTTCCAGCTTCCTCTTCATTGCAAGCCATGACAATGACTTGCACTTCACATTCCACCACCATTCTCCAGAAGTCATTGACTGTGTGGGGCAGTGGGCCCTGACATGCGATATATGCAGGAGACCCACTGGCTCCTTTAATGTAGTTTGCATTGATGTAGTCACTTCCTGGCACACCTGCATATTCACTCAAAATGACACGGCTATTGTCAACTGGAACAATGCACGAAAATGATTTCAGTATCTCAGAACACTTTCAGTACACTACTGACACAGTTTATGACACTATTATTTATCTCTTTATATCAGGTAAAAATTTTGGAATGAATGCACACTTACACTCTTTGTACTGTTATTGCAAGTTATCTTGAACTTCCTGAGCGGGGACAGAGGGAAGGAAGCGTGTAATGTGGGTGGAGCCAACCAAGTTGTTTGCACATGCTCCGCATCATAATCTCTTTTCAAGAAACATAGAACTATTTCTTTCACTGCTTACCAGTAGTGTTGTTAACATGCAGCAGCAACCACAGTGTAGTAATTATGGTGAAATCACACCACCTCGGAGAAAAAGTAACACTGTTATCCACAGCGGAGAAAGAGAAATTATCGCAAATATAATTAAGTGCGAGGAGGAAAAGTTAAACAAATGTTTGTTGGAACCTCTTGCTAAGGCATATGAGAGAGCGGCTAAATACTCTGGCAAAAGTATTAGTTCCATGACGAGAATTAAGAATATTCAATTACAACTGAATGAACCTCACACTACTCCGGGAAAAAATAGGTATGTAATGTTTAGAAATTATTGCTATAATAGTTATGTACAATAGTGTGTGTACTGTGAGTGACATAATGAATTACTGTTGTAAGTTATTATTTTGTTATAGTTCTGCAAAACATTATTTCATTTCAGAATTAGGACTTGTGGTAAAGTTGAAGTGGACTTCGATCAACATGTCATTCAGGATACAATCTAAGAATTCTATCTCGTTCAGAAAGTAGTGCCTACGATTAAGAAGATAATTCCGGTTTCGGAACAGGAAATTGGATGGCGGTGGAGTTATTCTTCACTCCGTAATGTCTTAAAAACAATGGGGTTTGTGTGGAATAAGTGCCAGAGCAAGAGAAAGTTCCTAATTGAAAGAGCAGACATTGTGGACCGGCACACAAGATACATTGTTGTCATGAAGCAATTTAGGCAGGAGAAGAAAATAATTTTACATGGACGAAACATGGATTGACAACAATATCACGTTTCGTAAATACTGGCAGATGAAAGATGAAATAGAAGGTGTAACAGTGTGGGAAAGTGCGTCGAAGAGACTCATTGTTGTACATATGCAGTCAGAAAATGATTTATACCAGGAGTCCAGTCAGTTTATAGAGCTGGCACATCAACAGGAGACTACCATGGGCAGATGAATTCGATTAATTTCGAAAAATGGATTCAGAATCAAGTTCTTCCCAATTTGCCTGAAGGATCTGTCATTGTAATGGACAACCCCCCATACCACTGCAAACAGATAGACAAACCACCCACCAACTATGCCATTAGGAGAGACATGCTTGTTTGGTTGCAAAGAAGAAGGGTGGATTGTAATGTCACTATGTGCAGGGCTGCCCTTCGGGAGTTCCTTCATAAACCCAAGATAAAAGAATACCGGGTAGACAAGCTTTTCGAAGCACATAGCCATAGATTCCTTTATTTACCTCCTTACAACTGCGACCTTAATGCGATTGAGTTTGCTTGGAGTAAGGTGAAACACTTCATTAGAGCACACAATATGAAAAGAGATATTAGCTTGTCTAATTTAGAAATACTGACAATGAAAGGACTTTCTGATGTGACAGCATAGGATTGCAGTGGATACTGCAGACACGTCACTGCACTAGAGAAACAATACCTACAGAAAGACCGGACGAATGGATGATGTCTTTGACGAAATAATAATTAATTTTTGACCAAGAGGTAAGACGATGATGATGATGAAGATGATGATGGCAGCAATGATAGCGATATGGATTGTATATAATTGTACATCAATGTAAATTCAAATAATAAGCCTGTAAAATATTGTTATAAGAATATGTACATATTAAGCAATAGGTGTAAGTCATGTAGGCCTATATAACGTATAGAAATAGCTGTAGTAACTCTGCCATTGCCAGTCCCCAGCCTGGATGAGAGAGAAGGAGGGTACACACTATTATATTTAAATACTTACTCGTTACAGATTAATTAAGACCTGCTACGAAACCATGTTCTCCTCTCAAAATCGGAGTGTCATGAGATGATGTTATCTGTATTGAACCAAGTTCTTTTACAGTAGAGAGCCGTAAAGTGAAAGAACCAACGTTTTCTGAAGAGAGTCACATTGCCGTGCCATTACGTTGATGAGTACATGCCCCACCAAGCAGTTCGAAAGACAGACTTAGGGGATGTAAGATTCAAGATAACTTGCAATAACAGTAGTACATATAAAAATTCTATAGTACCTTTGATGAATTAAAGTAAAATGCTTCTGGTTCCACAGTAGGTTTCTGCACTACTGGACCAAAATTCAATGTTTTATTGTAAAAAAAAAATGCAATTTTTCCTTGTAAAGATACATACATGGCAGGATATCTTTATAACGATTTTTCTTCCTATTTACTTCTTTTTCACCTTCCGAACAGGAATATTGTTTTGAGGTCTTCAAAATTTCACTGAAGAACTTTAATTCCTGTTGAAAATAAAAATGTATTATTAAAGTATCTTTTAAGATGCAAATTTGTATATTGAACAGTAAACATAAATTTATAATAATAATAATGTTTTTTTTACCACAAATATTGTTGTAATTTTCTGGAAAAAAAAAATTATTGCACAGTACACTGATATATTTATAACTTTCCATAGTATTTTTCATCAATCGTGTGATAATAAAATTAACACTAATCTAAGATGTATCATGGAAAAATACAGTGGAGGCGCAATGATGTTTGTACATTCATCAAACATAATTATTTTGTCATCAATTATTAAGCAATTAAGCATGTTTCTAACTTTCTTGGACCTTCAGTAGTTCTGTCAGCAGAGATGTGATTTTTAAATAATTTATGCAGTGTAATAATCACTCTCATTCTGAATTATACTGGTACATGAAATGAAGTTTAAAGAATCTAAGTAAAATTCTGAATTTTTCAAGCTTAGCACGGTGCATTCAGTGTATGCGTGTGTGTTTTTTTCTTGGGAAACGTAAATGCCTGCTGTGCCAGAATTAGTGAATATTTCTAGCCAATAGTTAAAGCTGAAATGAATCCATAATTGTGGTAATGATACAAAATGTTTCTTCTATTGGCTGTAATGAGTAAATATATCCTCTTACAAGGAAACCTTCCCAATTGGACCACAGCTATTTCAATGAAAAAATTATACAAGCTAATTTTTATATGATAAACAACGTGGTAATAGTCGCTTATGTTGCTTTTTTGTTATTAACGATATAAACAGTATAATCCTCTGATTGAGGTTCTGGCTGATATGTACATCTATTATCAGGCAGTACAATATGTGTCAGAGGAAGAACAATTGTTTGTATTGATCTGAAGTCTGAATAGTGTAACATTTAGCTAGTCGGCAATGTATCCAATGGAGGGGGAAAGGAACTAGCCATCCTACCCCTGGCCTAGCTGCCTCATAAGTGGTGCCTTCTTGGTATCACTTGTGAGATTCAGACCTGTCTTCGGACAGTTGGCTAAACAACAACATATAAAAACTTTAAACAAGGATGCAGATATGCTACTCTCTTGCTAAATGCAAGCAAAACAACAAGCGGCAAGTTCTAAATCTATACTCTTCATCCTTATTTCATTCAATATCTTCATACAAATGTAACATATGCAGAAATGCATATAGAGTGTTAGTTGGAAGGCCGGAGGGGAAAAGACCTTTGGGAAGACCTAGACGTAGACGGGAGGATAATATTAAAATGGATTTGAGGGAGGTGGGATATGATTGTAGAGACTGGATTAATCTTGCTCAGGATAGGGACTGATGGCGGGCTTATGTGAGGGTGGCAATGAACCTCCAGATTCCTTAAATGCCATAAGTAAGTAGGCCTATACAAATGTAACATATTACATTCTAAATATATCAATTTAAATTTTAAACTACTCTTACTTTATCAATGGTAGTGTGGATTCAAAATGAAGTGGTTCAGACAAAAGGCCATGGATTAGTACAGACATTTAACAAATACTGCTTCTTCACAACCTTCCATTTCACATTTGCTACTGTTAACTTGAAGTAGATTTTGAAGAATATTTCGAAAACCATTGTCCAGTTTGTTACATATCCCGATTTCTGCCATGCATATACCAGCATGTCTTGCAAGACAGGGGAACTGAACTGATGATAGATAACGGAATATAATTTTATTATAAAGAGTATCATGCAAATTTTCTGCTCTATTTTCACTCATAATTTTGTGTCTGAAATAGTCTTCTATTCTGCGAATTAAAATTTTATACTGCCAAAAAACCGTAAATGTCAAGTGGCTCACAAACCTTGTGATCTTGGGGGGAAGTATTTGCGTCTGAATTGTTCTATGATTAAAAGCATCTTTATTTCAGTGTCATTAATTTTTTTTTACCAGTTTGTCCACTCCATGAATCTAGTAGCTGTAATATATCATCCTTAACATTAGGAATGAACACACACATCAGCCATATTCATGGTTTTTCGTGAGTTTCCCTAAATAGCTAGCATCAACCACAATATTAAATGAAGTTTCCCTTTCAATAGTTTGTTTAACTTTGGGCCCAAACTCTCCTTTCAGTTCTTCGAAACAAAGGTAAAATCGAGTTCCTTAGGTGCCAGCCGATGAAATATGGACCTGTATAATGTAGGAATGTGTTATAGAAGATAACGATTGCACAACTGCATGGGTGTACTTTTTACCTGTCTGTGATAAAGTCCTACCAGGTATCATCTTATATTCAAATCGAGACTGGTTGGAACTGAATACACAGTCAGCATTGTATGGAGTCTCTGAAATAGTTTTGTTTATATCTGTCATGAAAAATTTTGCTGTTTCAATTAGTTTAGACTCATCCTGTACATCTTTTCTAGAAAATAATTGTTTTTCTTTTCTTTTTGATGACAATATAGCCCTATTTTTTTAAATTAAAATCGTGGACAGTTAGGTTCTGTTAGTGGGATACCTTGAACACCTGTAGCATTTCTTTTTTTGTAGTGTCCAGTATGCTTGACTTGGAAGATTTTTTTAAATAATCTATAGCCTCTTTTACATATTTCACTGAGCACTTAAATTTTTTGCTGTAGATATAATCAGATTCTAGTTGTTTCTATGGGCTTTTAGGCTCTCATAATGTTCCGTAATCTTTTTGTATCTGTCATGAACATTTACATTTTTTCGAATGTGGACCACTCGTTTTTTAGGACTTGAAGTTTTGTATTCACTAGTGGGAGATACTGGATCAGAAAATAAGTCATATATATGAACAATATATTCTTTTGCCCATTTACCAGTTTTTATATTTATAGAACATTATTTTTAATTTCGTTTGCATAATACACAGTATACATGCGGATTTAAATACATTCAATTTTTTTTAACTTTACAGACAAAATTCAAATGTGATGAAAAGAAGTTGCTACATGATAGTACTTTATGAAAGTGTACAATCTAATTCAATGTTTTCGAAATAAAGGACTTTACATGGTTTTAAATGTAATGCACTATTTCTGAGTTTCAGCATTACCATCTTAACCAAGTATTGTCTATGTTTGAGTTTCATTGTATTACTGTTGCTATAATTGAATAGTTATATCAACTTATAAAGTACCGGTAGGGCCAGTATTTTTTATCGCTAATTCAGCAAAACGAGAAATATCTCTGGTATAATATAGAAAATTCCAGGACCAGTCGTAACCCAATGCAACCCCTAATAAAATCAGAATGAATTTAATTTACATAAACAATTGCACCTGCTTCAATGGCGGTATCCATTTGTTTGCTAGCATTAAAAAAGTCTGTATGTTTAAAATGATGGTAATCTCATACTTTACAGATGTTTGTTATTGCTTCTACATAATTAGCTAAAGCGGGTAGCCTACCATGTAAATGAAGTACTGTAATATATCCAGAATTAATATTGTCATAATAAGCGCCCATACAGTATGGGATTGCCAAAATACTTAAAATCATTCTGAAACCAAAAGTCAAAGCTTAGTTATCTGGTCATTGCAGCAAAACTTAGTTGATTGGGCCTGCACATTTAGAATCAATTTTCTATACCCTTCAGTTTCATTCTCTAGAATTTATCCCTAGTTTTATCAGTTTCCCCCCCCCACTCCACACAGAAATTTGTACTATTGCATTGCATTAGTTTTAAAAAATGGTTATATATATATATATATATATATATATATATATAGTTAGGAATATATAAATACACCTTCTCCTTACGAACATTTTCCTTAATCAACACACTACAGAAAATTTATATTAGTACCACACAAACACTATACAATTTTCATTTTGTGTTTGCAAATATATCCGATTTATGTTTCAGAAAAAAATTACAGAGCGGTCTATGACATTCTCTATGGCACTCAGCAGAAAGCTGGCCCAGCATCAACACTTGTCATTCCTGGTGAATGGGGTCCGCTAGAGTTGGCTATTAAAATTACAGTATTCACATTGTTTACTAACCTTGACTACAGGTGTTGAAAATGATGTCCCTCTGCTACAACACATTCCTGACATCTCCGAAGGAAATTGGCATTTACACGTGCAAGTTCGTCTTCTGTAATTCTCCCGATTTCTCATACAATACTGTCTTTTAATTCACAGATTCTCTTTGTATACATTATTTTTTACATTTCCCCATACATAAAAATCGCAGACTGACAAATCGGGAGACCTAGATGGCCATAATCCTCTATTAATAATCCTGTTCTCGAATATTTTGCTTATCAAATTCAATGTTTCGGCTGCAGTATGGGCAGGTGCTGAATCCTGCTCGAAATAAGCATTCTGACACTCAATGTCGGTTAACTGTTCAAAAAATGGGTTGAGTATTTGTGTTCTGTATCTGTCACCATTGAGTGTATTGTCAAAAAGTATAGGGCCTATAATTCTATATGCAGTTATAGCACATCATATGCCAACTTTCTCATCATGTAAAGGAGTTTCATGAATGAGATTGTTTTGCGTTATAACATGGCCTTGTAAGTGAAACCATGCTTTTTTTTTTTTCTTTTCTAGTTGGCTATTTAACGACACTGTATCAACTACTAGGTTATTTAGCGTCGATGAGATTGGTGATAGCAAGATGGTATTTAGCAAGATGAGGCCGAGGATTCGCCATAGATTACCTGGCATTCACCTTACGGTTGGAAAAAACCTCGGAAAAAACAGGTAATCAGCCCAAGTGGGGATCGAACCAGCGCCCAAGCGCAACTTCAGACCAGCAGGCAAGCGCCTTAACCAACTGAGTCACGCCGTGGCTGAAACCATGCTTCATCTGTGAAAATAATTACTGCGAAAACAAGACGAAAATTTCGAATAAAGTTTCCAAACAGGCCTGTACCTTCTGCCAAAACAATTAGACGACTCGCTAAAAGATTTAACGAAACAGGCTCAGTGCAGAATCGAAAATGAAGCAGAAAATGTAGTGTGTAGTGTTCTTACCGAAGAAAATTTATATGAGATGGTGAAAGATTAGAACATATCCCTCAAAAATCTCTAAAATGTTTAGCACAGGAAACTGAAATATCTCAGTCCTCTGCAAGAAATGCAATAAAATTATTGAAACTGGGCTCCACGAAGCCCAGATCTAACACCCTGTGATTTTTATTTATGGGAAACACTAAAATGTAGGATTTATAGGAAAAATCCTTATTCTATAGATGAACTAAAAGGCCTATGTACGAGAAGAAATCGAGGCTATCAATGATGTGGAACTTCAGAATGTTGTTCACTCATTCATCAGAAGATGTCAGTTGTGTGTGGCAGCAAATGGGAGCCATTTTCAGCAAAGACTGTGAGCATGGTAATTCCAAATTATTGAACATTTATTGTTAGTACTGTTATATATTGGAGAAGCGCCGGAAAAATGGTTACACACTCAGCGGAAACCACGCAGGGAGTGGCTGACCGACTGGCCACTATTAATAATGGCTCTGTATATATCTCTACCTACCTACCTACCTACCTACCTACCTATCAAAAAGCGTATATGCAAGGCATAACAAAAGCCTGAACAAACCAAACCTAACCTGCCACTGATCGCTTATTTATCTTTCCAGATATTGGCAGTACTGCGACATCCATTTCAAAACCCCTCTGTTAAACAAACACTCACAATATATAACGGATTAACATAATGTATGTGCGAACTGTTTATTGAATGGAATTGTGTAAATTTAATGTATTAAACATGATATATTTATTTCATTTGTGTCTTGTGTATATTTGTGAAGTTATGTCAGTTTAATTTGAGGAGATATATATATATATATATAGATAGATATGGCGTGTAGTGAGATCGAAGAATCAATTTCATTTCTTTATTTACATTCAGTCACAGCCATCACCATTAACACATAACAGAAAATTAAATGTTGCTGGCAACAATGACAAAAACCTACGTCATGATGATTACTGATTTAATATTAGCGTATAATTCATATAATTTTAGTTATATTTCAATTCAAAAGTGCAATTTCATCCTTTTCAAATGTCGGGAATAATTTACAAACATTGAGGTCAAAATAATTTTATATTTTCCTTCAGTGTTCTGTAATCAAGAGAGACTAACCGAAAGCTAAGTTAGCCATGTGCTGGCATAGCTCAGATGATTGAGGTGCTGTAGCAATAAACCTAGCTTTGATGGTTCGAATTGCATTTCCAAAAAATGTTAAGTTATAAAATTAAATAAAATCAGATATAAATATAGTGTAGAAATTAGAACATAGTGGTGATTTTTTACTTGGATATTTAACGACGCTCTATCAACTACTACGTTACTTTGTTCGATGGAATTGGTGATAGCGAGGTGAGACCGAGGATTCGCCATATATTACCTGACATTCGACTTACAATTGAGGAAAATCTCG
This sequence comes from Periplaneta americana, assembly GCF_040183065.1. Lineage (NCBI taxonomy): Eukaryota > Metazoa > Arthropoda > Insecta > Blattodea > Blattidae > Periplaneta > Periplaneta americana. The sequence continues at coordinate 46,648,167 of NC_091126.1, forward strand.
AAAAAAATCCAACCAGGTAATCAGTCCAAGCGGGAATCGAACCCGCGCCCGAGCGCAACTCCGGATCGGCAGATACGCACCTTATCCGACTGAGCTACGCTGGTGGTAGTGGTAGTAGCAGTGGTAGTAGTAGTAGTAGTAGTAGTAGTAGTAGTAGTAGTAGTAGTAGTAGTAGTAGTAGTAGTAGTAGTAAAGGATAGAAATATAGGATTGTAAAAATAGAAAGTAAGGTAAGAATAGTAATATTTTCTTGCTATAAGTTTAATGGAATAGTGGCATATGTGCGGTCCCTACACTTCAATTTCATTACCGTCGCGAGGGGTGACTCTGTGCCATTAGCGCATTTCATAAGAAAAACGTAAGGAAGTAGTCTTTAACACCTTGTGACGGTTTTAAATACTACTACTACTTTCTTACATTTTTCTTATGAAATGCGCGAATGGGACAGTCACCCCCTCGCGACGGTACTAATAATTATATTCCCAGTACCGACTACAAATTTAATTCATTTCACTTTAAGTTTTTCTTTCTAGATCAATTTAACAAGAAACTAGTGCACGGGAAATTCAGGTAATTTTGGAAATGAAAATAGTATTTTTGGTCCGAAGAAACGTTCGTCTTTAACGAAAATACTACGGTATGTCACTGCAGTATTATATCTTAACATTAAACTCCATAGTCACAAAAAAAAAATATATATATATATATATATATAATAGACAAATTTTCACTTCCAAAATCACCTGAACTTCCCGTGCGCTAGTTTTGTCAAATGGAAATTCACACTTTACAAAATAAATATATCTCTTCCTTACACATCTTCCAAGCTCACCACATATTCCATGGTATTAAGACTTGCGCCGTTGAATGACTGATTTTAAATAAACAAACTCGTATACATTTCATTTTGAAAAGTGTGTACAGAATTGTAGCACAGTGACTTAATTATCTACATACTCATATTCCGATAAATAAAAATAAAATCTGCTTCTTCATGTAAATATTATCCACACCTGAAATTCTTTCTCGTAACTATCTTCAATCCTCTGAATTTCTAAACTCTCAATATGGTTTAGAAAGTTTTGTAAAATCGTTCGCAATGGAGTTCTTTCCTGTTCTTCTTTCATTGCAACCCATGCCTCTATGTTCTAAATGCAGAACAAACTCCTGAGACGTGATGTTCTTTAAATACTATTTGATAAGATACACACTTCACTCCAAAAATCACTAGCTTCCCCTCAACCCAACCTTCGCTGCCTTGACCGCTTTCTCCCACCTTCAGCTACCACGGCCATCAGCTATCTCATGCACATTACATGCAGCCAGATTGCTCTGTACCTGTATAATATTACAGCGAGATAGTAGACACAGTCTAGTATATACAGTCACGAAGTTTGAGTTTATGAGGGTACTAGGAACAATAGACTGTGCATGTAGTATTTTGCACTGTCTGTAATGAGGCGATAGTAGCGATCCTAGTGGTTAGCAACTATCTATGGATGCATATTTACTACGTATTGAGCTTCGTGACTGTATATACTAGGCTGTGTTACACCCACAGTCTAGTATATACAGTCACGAAGCGCAATACGTAGTAAATATGCAAACATTAGATAGTTGCTCACCACTAGGATCGCTAACATCGTCTCATTACAGGCAATGCAAAATAGTACCGGCACAGTCTATTGTTTCTAGCCAAGCCCCTACAGTCTCGGCTGCGCGAAACTAGGAAACCGGGGCAAATTGAACGCTGCGCTTGCCGCCATATTGTTGGAGAGCAGAGAAATAATAGCAGTGCGTAAATCACGCAATTTAACGCTGTGATGATCTAAAATTGACATATTATGGCCATTTTCGACGTTTAACGTAAAATTAGGACGAAATAAATATATTCAAAGTTTCATTGATATGTGTTAGAACATTAAAGAAAAGAAAATACGTATGCAGCAATTTATAGAAAACATACTGATACATCTATAAATAGGCCTACACAATACACATTATAGATTGTATAATTTTACGATAATCAGCAAATTGTTAGGTTTCAGAGAATCTAAAATTATATTAACATATTAACTCTTAGATCACAAGACATAAATATATGCACCTTGATTACACAAGTTCTTGTTATAATCAAATTCCTAAGTGAAATAAATATGCGATAATCAGTATAGACTTGTTGTTAAGTTTTAGAGAATCAAAAATAAATTATATTACCGGTACTTTTAGACCACAGGACATAGGTAATCTTGCAAAATATAATATGCGAAGGTAGCCAAATTACATTGAATTCATTCTTCAATTAATAAAGGGAATGCTATCAATTATAAAAAGTATCGGTACCTAATACATTGCAAACAATAGGTAACGTGAAGACCTAAAAACTAAACAATCACTTTATGCAAGATAAAAAAAACCACATACTTTTTATGTGTGGATTTTTTACATATTATATTTTTATTTTAAATAAATAAAACAGATATATTATCATTGTTTGCGGAGTGATGGTACATAATTTTTATGCACATGTGCAATATCAATAAGATGCCATTTCTTGCTTTTGTTAATAAAATATATCCGGCAAAATGTAAAAGAGTTATTTATAGGTGAACTCTGAATCATAAATTCACAAAGGAGGCTTAGCTATTATAGCTATTTATTTATTTATTATCTGTATATTTATTTATCCATATATGGATCTTGAATGAAAGTTTATTATCTTGCAGATAAATTCATTTACATAATAAAAACAAAAAGTGATCTTTCCACTAATGTTTTAACATCTGATGTGTAAGTCTAAATAATTCACTCAGTGGGATTTCTCTACAGTCTGATATACCTGTACTAACAATTAAGTATTCTTTATTGTCGTAAACTACTGATTGATTTTTAATGATATTGATATTGTAACAACAGAGATAATATTATATCGTACCTTTTGCAAATAGCTTGGAAAATTAAACAGGGATGGTATTATCGCCGCGCTCTCATGGTTAACATTCGGCAGGTCTTTGAGCGGCCTCATGCGTTCGGCAGGTCTTTGAAATTTAATTGTATTATTGTTTTCAATTTCTTGTGTCGCCGCTCCAATCACTCGCCTCAATTTCAATAATGCAACCAATAAGCTGCTTCAATTATTATTAAATGACACTTACTTGTCTAATCCACGTAGACTAAACCCGAGGTTGCAATGTCTTGTGCTGAAGACGAACATTAAGGTATGTGATTATAAATTATTATTAAGAGTTAAGAAAGCCAACGTACTCGTATATGAAATAATAATAATAAATAATAATAATAATAATAATAATAATAATAATAATAGCCATTTAACAATATAACAAACTAGTGCTTATTCTTATCGAGAAAGTAGACGTGACAACGTGACGCTTAGAGTGAAACCTACAGAGCAACAATCGGTCGGCAAAATTATTTTTTTAAACCACACCGCACGTTATTGTATGATGCCGACATGTTAAGCATGATTCCGCGGCGATAATATATCATCTTTCAAAATTATATTGCCATTACTTTCACACTATTCACTAAAAACACCCGAGACAAAACAAAGGACAAGTATGACAATCGTGTTTACCGCTCTATTTCTACCAGTAGCATGGCGGCGTAAACATGCGCAGACTGGTTTCAATTTTGGACAGCACACCAGCGCTCTGTGTGAGTCTAGTATACTATTATAACGTCTTTGTTTCTAGCACCCTCAAAACTCAAGCTTCGTGACTGTATATAGTAGACTATGGTACACCTTTCTACCCGTGCCAAATGTCACCACATAACCCCAGTCTAGTATATTTATACAGTCACGAAGCTCAATGCGTAGTAAATATGCATCCATAGATAGTTGCTAACCACTAGGATCGCTAATAACGCCTCATTACAGACAATGCGAAATAATACCGGCACAGCCTATTGTTCCTAGCACCCTCACAACTCAAGCTTCGTGACAGTATATACTAGACTGTGACATAACCTCATACACGAACATAGCTTTTTCTTAGATATTAAATTGCTTCAAAGAATTTGTTTTGGATCGGCATACTCTTGATAGAGCTAACGAATACCAGATATCGTGTTTTCTTTGGAATAGGAAATTGTGTGCGATTTTCTCGCGGCTTACCCGTCAAATTGTAACGGACGTAATTACATAAGCATAGAATACTACACGCACTATTCGTGATTCCCTCGTCGGTTTTCCTTGCGTTATGAGCGAAATATTTACTTTCTACAGTGTAGAGTTGGATACAAGCCTCATATAGGTATATATTTTTATTTTATTCATTCAACGAACTACTCAACAATGGTACTATTAGTACAGCATTAAAATTACATGTTTGCGTTAAAATCATAGCATGCAATATAATACCAATTCAATAACCAAAGAACATTTTACACTAAATTATCAATACCGGTATTTGTAGGAAAACGTAAAACCCAGTTGGCGAAACTAGCGCACGGAAAGTTCAGGTGATAATGGAAGTAAATGTCTGTCGAATTTATGGGGCTGAAATTCAATATTTAATGCGTTATACTTCAATGATCTATGGTAGTTGTTTCATAAAATAAGAGTATTTCCCCTGGACCAAAAATAAGATTTTTGCTTCCAAAATCACCAGAACTTTCCGTGCGCTAGTTTCCCCGTCCAGTCTACTGTTCCGGGTATTTTTTAAATGACGGTGTATCAAGCTTCTTTGTCATACAACTATTAAAAAATTAGCTATAATTGTTTAGATAATGATTGGTATACGGTGCTCCTGTGTGAAATAGAGAGAGTCGTTATTATTTTAAGGATATGTTGACGTAACATATACTGACGTATACTTTCTAACAAAATTTCCCACAGCGGTAGGGGAAAGGGAAATAGACCTATCGAGATTCGAGCAAGAAAATGGAGACCTTCTCGAACGAACATTACCAAACTTCACACTAAATGTGTCCGAAATCTTCTAAAGACCTTAGTTCAACCAATCACAAATGGCGGTGTTGCGTGATCACAGCTTGGTAAAATATGGCGTCAGTGAAAGAGGGTTGTAATATCCATGCAAATATTACGGCAGCATTCTCGTCTCATAAAGGAAACCATCTATTTGCAGTATACAAGGTAAACAGAAATAAAATTGCCAATAATATATTGTCCCATTACTGATATTAAAGATTCTGTACGGTGCTTGAAATTTTCTTGTTAGAACAGTGTCTATCCGCCATGTTATATAGTATTTGACGGGTCGTATATATCAATTGTGTCCTGGTTTGATAGATGTCAGATGTGAATAGTTCATTATTTGTGAACACAAAATACTGAGAGTGTGATTATTACATTTAATAACTTCTCAGTAACGCAGGTACACCATTTTGCCAAAGTTTATGATGGTTACAACAATGCGAACAGTAGGCGTAACTGACGTAACCGATTAGTTGAAGATTCTGTTTTCTTCTCATTTTCTGCTCATTGTAAAGGTTAAAGCAATCATATTAAACGCTGCATCACTAGTAAGTAAAGCTACACCTATCATTTAACATGTTTACTTTCTAAGAATAATCACGATCAATTTACCTAATAGCGTGTTCATGATTTGTTTTCACTGTACTTATTTTAGTTAAAGATTTTGTAAATTATGTAGCTGTCAGTGAAAATTACTTCTTACGACAAATCGGCTACATTATTGATGAAATTATGTTTTCGTAGCTTATGTTGAAACGTTTACCTAAAAACTTGTATATTTACAAATGCGTTAATGGGTGGTTTGTATGAAACATTTACATTTTTTTAACTTCAATACATTTTATAATTCAGTAAAAGGAGGGATGCATGTTAAGTTACAAATTTACGTTTACACAATTAAAATTCTATACAATATAAAATATGGCCAAATTTGGCATTGACTTTATTTGGAATTTCTGACACAATGTGTTGTGGCAGCGATATGCCAGTTTCACAGTTCATGACACAGAAGTGTAGATTGTGATAGTATCATACGCCATTTCACGATAATTAGTTTATGGTTTAATTTATCTACATTGCATTTTTTTATTGCGACTATTTCCGTTTATTTCGTTTGTTCTAAAGTGGAGGCGTATCCTACTGGTATTTAATGTTGAGCCAGTTAGTAAACAAGATATTATAAAATTTTAAGTGAATACGAACATTCGCTAATGGCATTACGTACCGAAAAATTTGGATACATTTTCGCTTTATGGTAGTCTATCCCGTTTATTTTTGTTTTTCTCTCATTAATTAGTTACCTGGCGCATTGCTTACACAGTCCTATAAATATGTGCTAATGCATTATGCACGGTCTGTGCCTTCTGTTAATATATACGCGTTCATGGTTAAGGTGTAGCCCAAACAAAATTGTAACACACATGAGCATTTCATCTAAGCATTAATGTTTTGTTGTAATAACTAAATTCAAATTATACTGTCTGTAATATTAATTATTTTTGTCTTCGAAGTTATAAATACTAGAAATATCTTTGAAAGTTCAGTAGTTGTTGACAAGTTTAACATCCTACAAGGATTTGAAATTGTTTAAAAATAAAAACTCATATTGTATTAGTTGTTTAAGAAGATGGGGTTTGTTCCACTTTAGTGTGATACCCTTCGCTGTTTCTATTCGTTTATCAGTCTATTTTAAGGTCATACTTTTTGTTGTTGTAAGATTAAAATGGGAGAGTTGGAATTTCTGTTATTCGTGACTTTTCAAGTTCAGGTTTAGGATTATTTGTTAAGCTCACATTGATACTGCAACAGTGACATGATTCTAATTGATTTTCCATCCCACATCAGTGTGGACCAGCTTTGCCATATGTACGAGAATTCTCGTATGCATACAACATTTCTTACTTTTTGTGCGATGTACGAGGGAAACCCCTTCTCCCACGCAATAAAATCTACAGAGTTGTAATAGATCTATCCCTCTTTTTGATGTGTAAGATATAATATTTAAAAATATTGGTAGAAGTAATGCCAGAACTTCAATAATGGTTGCAAGATGTTTGTAAGATTCTGTAAACCATGATATTAAACGAAACTATTTACACAAAATTTAAAATATACTCGACAAGAACAATAGGTATTTATTTCAAATCACAGCAGTTTGATTTGTGACTGAATTTAAATTTACAATTAACCAATGAAAGCAAAATCTAAGTCGTAATCAACGAACACAGTTGCAGGTAAACAATTCGTTGTGCCAGTTGATGGAAGTGAAGACTGAGGTGTTAAATATTGATAGTTCACAAATGCTGTTTTTTTTAATTGAAGTTATACATAGACAGCAATAATTGTTGCTGACTTAATTTTACATAAACATGAGTGACAATGACAAGGAAAATGATTCTATTCCTAATTCTTCTACCTCTGAAAAAATACTAAAAAGAGGGAAATTCCAAAATAAAACAGGCGCATGCACAGATCCCTAATATTCAGAGATGGAGTTCAATGTCGCAATTTAGAAATTAGTTGATTCCTGATAAAAAAAAATCCTTACAAAGCCTGGTATAGACATAGCAATATTTCAGTAGTTGCAGAAAGATAAGATGGAGCTTCAATTATGCTGTTGAAATTTTGTGAGCCTAGTTTGAGCAAAGACTTTTGGTTTGAAGTTGGAGTACAAAACATAATTTAGTCATTAGCGGTAAAAGATACGATTATTAATTTTATGTTGTCAGTGCTTGTATACTAAGTTTTGCTAATTTCACCTACGATATTTTTTTTAAACTTGAATAGTGTTTTTAAGTACTGCACATACGAGAATTTTGCCTATATAGTACGAGAAGTCATGTTTCAAAATGCTGTAACACTGGTATGGATCCTTATAACGTAATAGAAGTCTGTTAAATCTTAGGAATATTACTTTTAGTTTAGTTTGAAGGAATTTATTATTTTCATTATTACTGCACAAAAAAGTTATAAAATACGCATTTCTAAAGGCATTACCATATTATAATTACTTTTCTTAATTTATTATACTATTCTGGGTTGGAGCATGGAGGAGATAAATTTAACATTAACAATTTTACTTACTGCCCTATTATTTTTAATGTGCTATATTATTTTTATGTTATTTACATACAGTTAGAGGCCTATTTCTCAATTTGTATCTGACTTAGAATGTTTAAGAAATATCACTAGAAGAAGTAAATCTTAGACGAACATAACTGCGAAGCTAGGATTAAACCTTTTTTCTTTAGCATTATTTAGTAGTCCATTTCGTTGTTTTCCAAATTTAGAAATTCGTTGTTTGTGAAATGACTATAAATAGTTTACATATTTTAAAACGAGGAAACAGGAAGTAGTACTATAGGTGAGGGGTAAGTGCGGGCTAGAGGGCTAGCTTGAACAACGTTGTCACATTTAGTGAGAACATAACTTTTCACTGGAGTTTACAATAGAAAAATTCGTCTGCTAGGGACAAACTGGCAATACAATGGCACCCGAGCGCAGTGCGATATTCTATTGTTCTCAGGGTCAATGTTGCCAAACTTATGGCACCAGGCCACGTGTTTTCGTGTAGTTTATTTCTTGTGCTGTATCATTGCTGCTGTTGTGAGTGCAAAAGTGATTTGAATTAAAATAAGCATGGAATCTCCTGAGTGCTACAACATGAAAAGGAATCAAAGAATATAAGACGGGAAAATAGAAATGATCTATGTAGTAACCGAACCTCTACTGACAGCTTGTTATACTAGTGACAGACTGATCGCGATTACCGTAAATGCGTGGACACTTTAGGCCCCATTTGGTCAACAGCTGAATTGCTATAGAGGAAACAATTTTCTCTATGTACATACCGTACTTTTATGTTTATTTCCGTTCTGGACATCTGAAGTTAATACTTTCTTTGGATGTTTGTTCATTGTTTTTCCTTTTCTTTATTGTTGTTTCTTGCAGCGTGATATGGGAATTTATTTGTTAAAATTTTTAGAGATTTTATAATCTAGACTGATAACCTACAATTTATAGCCTATCATTACTATTTATATTATTTTGGAAAGGGATTTTATAACCTATATAATTTATATCATTAGCCCTGCTATTTACATTATTTTGTAATAAAACATTTTTAAAATGAACCCTAACCTCAACGACATCGTCGTAATGAAGACTCAAATTAAAGATCTGCAAAAGAAATCAGTTAATCCCAAGATTTATTGAAATGAAAAATCTTTCAGTAGATTTCTGTTGCCCTCCATATATGAATAATTCGTCTGCCATTTGTTAATATGTTTATTTCTACTTTCCTCACATCTGCATTAAATTTCTCCAATACATTCGTTTTCTTTTCTTTTCCATATAATACAATGGAAGGGGTAACAAAATTCCACAGCAGCAGCTATCACGACTTCCTGAATAACAGAAAACTTCAAAATATCAAGGTGATTCGAAACCAACTCGTTGTTCTAAACCAATTACTACTGTAAAATGTTACTTTCGTTCACTGGGCCGTGCTTCAGCGCTATTATCTAGTTCTGATCGCGATTTGGACATTGACACATTACAACTACAGACCAATTATTTAATCCTGACAGTTCAGCGACGCGAAAGAGGGGAAGTAATAGGAGTAGTGGGGAGAGCTCTGGAGTAGAGGTAAGGGCGAGCGGTCGGTAAAGGAATGCAGTACAGCTTAATTGTACTAGAAGCTGTACCGCACGCATGATATCCGAGCACTCTGAAGGTAAGCGAGAGACTAACCCAAACACCCCTTGGCGAAACTAAATTGACTCGCCTGACAGTCCACGGAGATGTGCGCCTGGGTCAGGCAAGTCCATTTAGTTTCGCCAAGGGGTGTTTGGGTTAGTTCCTAGTAGTCCTGCCCGCGAGGGAACAAACATGATGTTTTCCCTTATGGGTAAAACGCTCATATGGGAAGCCAATTGCCAGCTTTGTTCTAGAGAAAAGACTGTAAATGTAGGTTTAACTGTTCCGGTAAATTCAAAGAGGAGCATTTCACAAGATACTAACACGATAATGGTTTAGAAGAACGGATATGCAAGATGTGTATTTACAAACAATTATTCAAACAAGGGATATAGTTCTTAGAAGAAAATCGAATGCAGATAGTGAAAATAAAATACTTTTGCAGAAACCAAACACCAATCTTACATTTACAATGTAAAAATGGAGAATGCAGATTATTTGTCTGCAAATGGCCTCTGTGACTTTGCATGGAATCTCTCGTAAAAGGATTGACAGACTTTGGAGTCTATGCTCTCAAGGTAAATCATCAAGAGACCTCTGAGGAAAGAAACGTAGTGCAAAGGTGATTCTAGGACCTGCATGTAAAAAAAAAAAAAAAAAAAAACACGATTTCTTGTTTGGCTTGAATGTTAAGGAGCCACATTATTATGCAGAACCTAAAACTTAGGCCAGTTGATGCTGTCAGAATTAGCTTTGATGCTAGGCTAAGCATAAAAATTCTGTACACAACATTTTTGTCTCAGAATTCAAGCATGGAAGTGTCCAATGATTTTTTTGAGTTAGGCTACATTACAACGATAATTTTGGTTATGTCTTTGGTGGATATGTAACTTGTGAAGGACTTGAACAGAAGCTAAGACTGGCAGCGTACTTCATTGGACATTCTGTTACGAATCATTTGATGTGACAGTTATTACAAGCATTCTTATGAGGCATGAATGCCCAATGCAGTGTGCTCCAGTCTCATAAGATTGCATGCGTTCACCATCACTTTTTATACAGTCCAAAATAAAACTGTTCTGTCTGAGACAGAATGTCTGATGCAATGTGCTGCTGGTCTAAGTAATTTCTTGAGTGACACAAGTGAATGAGGAGTTGCAGATGGGCTAATGGTACACAAGCAGTGAGTCAAAACAAAATTTATAACAAAATTAAAGAACTACAGGGAAAGTTGCATGGCAAGGATTCAAATTTTGCAGGTGAAAATATGGTATTGTCGGTAGATCACATGTAAAACTTGCTTTTACCAAACATTCCTGTGCAAGATGTATTCCTTGCACCAGCTCCGGGTTTATACATTTTGTGTTCAAAATTTGAACTTAGGTAAGGCAGAGTTGTACATTTACTATGTAGATGTTTGTAAGAAAATGCCAAACGATGTATGTATGTTTCTTTACATTATACTGAATAGCACAAAATGGATGTGATGAATTGAGTAATATTTAGTGACGGATGTGTGGATCAAAATAAAAACCATATATTGTTACGATTCCTAATGACCCTTACTGATCAAGATATATTAAAAACCATCACACACTATTTTCCTGTTTGTGAGCATTCATTTTTACCCTGCGATAGGGACTTTGGCCAAATAAAATGCCTTCTTAGTTGGTTATATGGTCGAACAATATGGAGAATTAATGCTAAAGCAATCAAATTCTGGCAGATTTGCTGTAACATGCGTGAAATCTGAAATGATCGTAACTTTAAGTGTTGGTGGAGAGCATACTGCAGAAGGAAATGTATTTCAGATGAGTCCTGTGAAAGATATGTTGCAAAAAGTGAAGACGTATCATTTCAAATAATAAATTTAAACATAGCTCTTTTGAAAACAATGCAAAGGGAAAGGTATCAGCAAAGCCTTTTATTGATGGACTGAAACAGCATACATTCATGCTCATAAGTACAGTTCTCAAGTCATCAGTCTTCCAACTGAACATGTGATAGAACGGGAAAATTCCTATTGATGAAAAAAAAAAAGTGATATGAATGTGTTAAAATATGTTCCTGATGGGTATGAACTTCACAGTTAGCTTTTGCAGTGGCTTGTAACATAGAGAGAGAGGGAGAGGAAGATTCTGACATAAGCAGCAATGAGTGAAAAGGAAGAAAGCACCACAAACATAGTAAGCAAATGTAAAGGGAAAACATAACTATACTGTATTGTGATTATGCAGTTAATAGAGAAATGGTACTCAATTATTTATAACAAAGATGTCTAACCAATCATCAGGAAGGTCACAATTTGCAAAAATGTGACATGTGAATCATAAACCTTATTTTTTATTTTCCAGTCCAAGAACACACAGATTTCAGATTTTGTAGAATAAGAATATGTAGACTGGCACATGCAACATAATTTATACAGCATCGTTTTGGAGGAATTACACAATTTTTGTCTCTTGTAAAATTTGCTTTTTGTCACGTCACCATTTTGAATCTTCCATTTCAATTATGGATTTATTGTTGCTACATTGTTTGAAATTTATTGTTCTGTTTGTTTGTGATTGAGATTTGTCTCGTAAAACATGATAAAATGCAAAATGGATGTACTGTGAAACTATCAAATTTCAGCAGAGGTTTAATTCAATAAATGTTTTTCTTACATAGATAAAAATGGAAATGTAATAGTTGTAAGAACTTAATTGAAAAGAATGGCTAATTGAGTACTTCCAAAGTGATGTAAAACTTGTTAGATGTTCGCAATATAATTTGAATTTCATTAAAATAATTCTTTATTATGTAGAAAATAGCATCAGCTACAGCCAAGAGCCTTATTCAGTGTTTATTTCTATGCTATTAACAGTTGTCCATAGGTGCAGTTGAACTATCTTTGCACAGTTTCATATTGATGTATAACACAGCTTTAATAAAATTTGAGGAATAAGTTACTCAGTACCACCCCTATTACGAAGTCTTTGTGGCAAAATAAAATTTACTTTGGTTCTGTTTCACATAAAGCATTTAGAATTATTTGTGTCCTGTAATAGGATTAACCAGGGGTGTATTTTGCGGGCTACCGGGGCTACCGGCGGTAGCCCAAGGAAATTACAAAAGAAAAAGTTTATAATATAACATAATGTAATAATTTTGTATTATTAGTTTTACCATAGTAATTAAAATTAAAGTAATTGTTAGATATATTTTGTGTAATAATAGGGTCAGCGGTAGCCCAAACCCTTTAACCAGTATACGCCACTGGGATTAACAACCTGCCTTTGTGCAAATTGTATATTTTTATGTATTTAAAAATCAATTATACGTTGATGTTTTAGTAATTAATACATTTGGGAAAGTGAATTGCATTTACACTTAGGTCACTCACAGTCTGTAGTATATTGGACAGTTATATTTTTATTATGCATTTAATGAAAGTTGGTTTACTTGAAACTGTGTTCCTTAACACGGAAAAAAAAAAAATAATAAAATTTCATTGATATTTTAAATTAATTAGTTTGTATGTATAAGTGAACTGTTGCAGTGAGTCTCTTAAGTTCGTGCAGTGACTTACACATGCTGCCTCGACCAAAGGAGGTGCTCTCCCTAGTACAATCAATCCTATAACCACAGTAAGAAGAAAGCACATTTACCTTATTTACTGGTTTTCGTTCATAAGATGCTGGAAATGTCCTCCATCTTGCGTCATGTACAATTAAGGACCTAACATTCTAAATGTGCTAAGTGCCAAAAACAACTTTCTCAGATATTGATGAAATACAACACCGTCTTTTGGTGCACAAATGAGTCACAGTTGAGCTATAACAAAGGCAATTTAATATGATATTCTCATATGGTTGTTCCTCCCTTAGATTTCATGAATTGAAATTTGAAAAATTGACACTTAGCACATTTAGAATGTTAGATATTCAATTGCAATTTCTGGAACAAATTTCCACTTATGTTTTGAAGATAGCTGTAATATTTCTAATTACTCTTCTTATGTTTTCTTGCAGATCAAATAATGTTCGTGGATTATCTGTATGGGTGTGATTTTATGATTATTAATTTAGCCTGATTTTGGTGATTAAAATGGTTTAATTTCGCATCCTAAAGAAACTTAAAAAAATAATGAAATAGAATTGTTTTAAACTGTAATTGAAACAGTCACTTTGAAACTAACAGAAAATTGTTTGGATCGTTAATTAAATTCTTATATAATTAAATTTCATTCGACTGTGAGAGGGTGACAGCAGTGCCTTCTTGATCTCATGAAGACAGATGTTGTGGGAAAGAGAAATAACCATTGTCTGCTTGCACTACTCCCAGGAAGTAAGATTGCTAAGATTTTATTTTAAACAATAAGTAGAGCCTCACCTTGTGTGTTTCTCCTTTCGTTGGATTCCTCCTTCCTTGATCTTGTAATTTATGAGACACTTTGTCCACGCAAGTAATATGTTCACAATTCACACTATCTACATTACATTACACTAACAATTTATTTGTACAAGAAATCCACTCGTCTTGTTTTCAGTTGCGCAAATCTATCAGAAGTTTTCTTGTTGAAATCTGGAAAAGACCGTATGAACACTGCTAGTGCATTTAGTCTTGCCTCACCCATGGTAAGCTTAGTACGCAAGAAGGATTTAATCTTAGACAATGTAGAGAAACACCTCTGGCTCAGCAGTTGTCATTGAAACAGTTGTCAGAATTTTCAGTAATTTCACTGTTTCTGAATAAATTACGGACAGATTTTTTTTTAGGAAAAATCGCAAAAGAATGTGCCTGTTTTTATCTAGCCCTACTTCTTGATTGTGAAGTGTTACAGATTGCTGATACACAGTGTCAAGTTAAATATCTATGTTGACGTTGCCAATAAGTGCCAAGTCAGTAGCATTATTTATATGCGGTTTTGAAGCCTCATGCTTAGATATCCTTTCTGATAAATGTTTCATGTCGGTTACTGTCACCTTTGTCCAACTACTTTTGCCTCCGAACAAGATGCATGGAAAACAAAATAATGCATCTTTTACTGGACATCCACATAACCAGGAACATTTGGTGTACCATTCCTTATTGAAATGCCAATTAGTGAGTTTACCCAATCCTTTATTCACTAACTGAGTTATATTTAAGTCTGGCATATCGGGTCCCAAACGTTTTATTTCTAATTTTTCTTCATACCGCTTTGAAGGAAATGGGACGTTCGTCAACTGATTTACACTGTTCATTGTTCACATTTGTAGCCTATTAAAATTACGCTCCGCACACTTTTATACACACACAAATCTTTCGTTCGCACTACAAGCACTAAAACCCGTGTGATTCGCTTGTCAGTTTAGCTAAACACACAATGAAACTGGAAATAGTTTGCGCTGCTGCAAGACAAGGCATCTGGATGTCGTTAAAGTACTGCTACATTGGGTGGACGGTCAGAAAATTGTCCCTTTTTCAAAATGACAGAGATGAAGAATAGGTTTCTTTCTCTGTTTAGACAGACTCGCATAATATAGTGGGGTCCTGTAGACAGTGCCCCAAAAACGTGTTATTTTAGCATATATCCTTTCACCCTGCCATCCACCTCTTCCATAACTGAGATCCCAATGCAGGACGCTTTCATCAAGACAGGTCAGCCTACATTCCAAGATGAACACAGGCTCCTCAACTTCTTGGAGTGCTGCTTAACTTCCAGGAATGAAGCAAAATATCCAATTATTCATATCACAATAGAAATGGGGAATAAATCAAAATAATATATCTTAATATTCTCTGATATTCAAATACAGAAATAATGTTAACATTAAATGCTTGATGGGGTACAAATATTAGGTGGGGCACTGCCCCAAGTGCCCTTATGGGCAGACCACCACTGGTAGTTCCTGAAACTTTGTGTACATCATTACCAGATGTCACATGTATGTAATGCTGAGCGATCAAATATGCAGAAATACTCATGTATATTTTATAACGAAAATTTTCATGTTTTATTTGGAAGAAAGGGTCATTTTTCATGCGAATTCTCCATAAAACCTGTTTTTTTTTAATATGATTATGAAGTAATTTCGTGGATTTCTATCAATTTCGCGAAAATTCGCGGATATATTGCACTTAATTTGGACTTTTATTAAGTGCATTTATTGTTAATATCAAAAGATCACACCCCTAATTATCTGTATACATTTTAGATTTAATGGATCTCCAAAGAAAATTATAGTAAGTAGGTGGTGAAATATAGTAAATTATCTAACCATTCATTGTTACTGATAATTATCTCCGTAATGACCCTTTACAATTCTGTTGGGGCAGTATGAGTAGATGCTGAGTTCTGCTGAAACCATGTAAACTTTTACCAATGATGTCTACATAAATCAAATTTTGTCTGAATTCATTCCACAACTGATGGAGGAAGAAGAGTCATAGTCTAAAGTGCATACAAATAATCCACGAATATTACTTTGATCTGCAGGAAAAAATTTGAATATAAATTAGGAATTTTACAGCTGATGTTTTTCAACATGTGAATGGAAATTTGTTCCGGAAATTATACTAACTATGCATTACATACGACAGAAGAAATTTCCAGCAACTTATGAATGAAAACCTGTAGACCTAAATAAGGTAAGTCTATTTTTCTTCTTGCTACTGTTAGGGGACCGATTTAACTGGGGAAAACACTCAATTTGGCCAAGGAAGTGTGCATTTTCTAGTCACTGTACGAGCTTAGAGAAACTGTGCAATTGTGGTAATATACATATTGCAGGTGTACTATTTTTATACAAGAAGTACTGATAAAATAGTCTTCAATGGTTTGTAAAAAGGGTTGTATGAATAGAAATGGACAATTGCAAATGAAGTTATTAAATTTACTTCTTATTGAACTGCTTATTTGAATAGTATTTGCTACTCAGTCATTTTTCTCAGCATTTTCATTAATATCTTTCAACAGATATTCAAAAGCTCCAGTTAATGACATATTGTAACATATCCTGTTTTGTTTTGTTGAACGATAACTATAAATTTAGTACTAGGTGCAATGAATTGGAAAGGTTACTTTGTTATTTCTCTTAAAATTGTTAGTAAGTCTATTTAATTTGCTTCATTGTTGAAAATGACCAAACTTACAGACTATTATTGTTACTGTAAATTAGAGCTTAAAATTTTTACATTGCAACAACAGAAAACAATTTATTTCATAATTCATATTTATATATGTAGAAAATGATTATATCATATTCATGTATAGAATAAAATAGTCAAGACATTTGAGAGCTTGTAGCCTACACTTTTGTACGCATGTATAGGATAATTGGAGATTTGGAAGTTTTCGTTATAACAAGCAAACTGAAATGTGTCTTGAAACTTTACATTTCATCAGTGAAGAAAAGTGATCTGGATTACATTTTGGTAGACACACTAGTAACTGTATTACAAAAAAGTATCCCCTGTGCACCATGTTCAAATTTAAATATCAGCTTACTTCACTAGTGTTAGATGTAAGATTTTATTCAGAATAGACTCGTGTATAACAATGTTAAAAAAGATGCTTAAAGGTTACAACCTTCCATTATCGCAAGATTATTGGAGAGCCTGGAAAACACTGTTCATGGAATTACTCGTACTCTTATTCTGATGTGAGTTGTTGAAAGGAAAAATCCATTCTAAAATGAGTGCTTTTGATTGTGATTTTGTTGTACTTTTGGTGTATCTTGGCTCTTGTTTTTTTATGAGAAAGAAGCTAATATTTTTCACTGTGTTCTGTAATAGGGCCTACAGAGCTATCATTTTACCCAGACTTTTTTTCAGTGGTGCTGTCGCCATAGGCACACACAGCTCACCTGCTGACACTCCATTTCCTGCTCAGTTGGTGGACTGACGTGCACACATTCTTATGCATAAGGATAAAATGGATGAACAGACAAGGCTAGCGTAGCATCAATTATTTTGCAAATTAAAATTGTGAACATGCCTAACATTACTTAACTTTTCAAAGAAGCTGTTGAAATTGTTCTCTTTGTGTTTCGAGACGGATGTTGTGTCATAACAAATCTTCATTCTCTGTCTTTGTCCCACAAACAAGGAAAAATCGCAGGGTGTTGGATCTGGGGATCAAGTGGGCCACAACTCTGCACTAACTACTCTTATCACTAAAGACATCAGCAACCAAAACCCGAGCTGTATGAACTGTTACCCCATGAATGTTTTAATGGAACACCAATGTCATCAAGCCTTTCCTTTGTTAAAACGTGATGTCTTTGATTTTTTTTCTTACCCAGTATCGTTCCTACATTTTTTAATTTGTTGACTAGTTTATGAACTGAATGTCTTAAGCAGATCGAGTCCAGGAAATCATTTCCGAAGTACTCAGACGGTGAGCAGGTGATTCGTTTTCTGTAAAGTTGCAATAAATGAAAACACTTTGTTCTGTACTAAATTTCTGTACCATGGTCATGCACACTTCTCGACTGCCACGTCTTGTATGTAGCTGACCTTGCATACTTTACTTAATCACTACTCATTTGTGGGTGGGTGCGTTCTGGTTGGTCACGGAACTGTGTTGCTGAAAGCGAGCCCAGATAAAATGATAGTTCTGTATTTGTAGGTGAATGATGGCATGTCTGCTTGCAAATAAGGCATTATTTTCTACCTTCTGTATCATTGCTGTACATGTTTATGGTTCACAGCACTTATTAACTAAAGTTGTATTGTTACAAAAGCTTGGCTTCAGTTTCTAGTTGTAGACATTAAATATATTTTCTTTTTTTTCATGTCTGCTAGATTTTATTACCTACAGTATTGCATGTTGACATATGTGTTCTCATTTTCCTTGGTACACTGTAACAACTTACGATAACACTGGTCAACAAATTTTCATTGAAAATGTGTAAATGGCACCAAATTAGGTTTTTCAGATTCATCTGAGCATAAGATGATAAAATGTCACGATCCACAAAAATACTTAGCTCTAGTTTTTTAGGCAAGTCATCTGCATCTTAGTATCAAAGTATTCACAAAATAAATATACTCTTATTCCAGAAACAAGTCAAACCAATAATTTTTAAGTAAATAATTACTTGAATGGTGTGATATGATAGGCATTGATAAATTTCAGTGCCATTCACAAATAAAAACTTAAAACATTAAGAGTAATATCAAAATAATACAACATAACATATATGAAGACACTATTGCCTTTGTTGAGATGAGCATGGAAGAAGGGAAATATACAACGACATATTGCAACTAAGTTTTTCATAGCACGACAACATTTCATCCATAGTCTCCTTGTAATTTATTGCTCTATTGGTGCCTAAGAACTGTGGACATGTGTGCTCCTTCTCTGGTAAATTGAAATATTTACATTTTATTACAATAATTTCCACTGATGTAATAGTGATGCTAAAATCTCAGCATTACTGTCAGAGAGACCCAAACATCTTGTGAGAACACTTAACTCATTTTGAGTAGGTCTCAGTGACTCATTAGACAGTATATTTGCAAGAAAATCGAGATCCTTGGATGTATGAAATTCAGGAGACCCAGTACCATTTATTTCATCCTCATCAGAAATAATGTTCAGAACATTATACCATACCATTAAACATGCATGATGGATTTAATAAGAAAGGTTGCAACTGTTCTCGCATCAAATTATATAAATTATTTTGTTGCATTTTATAAAAATTAAGCACAGATATGTATATATTTAAAATCTGAATAATAATAACAATAATAATAATAATAATAATAATATCTGACTTTGTTAGGCTTTCTCGCTTAGAAACCATAAACATTACCAGTACAAGTAAGAAATTAAATCAGTGTACCTCATTTCAGTTAGTTGTATGTAAATATCGTCTTTAATATTAGAGCAATGGAGGTTAATTAAATTTTAGCTTGATGTGATAAGTATTCAACCCAATACAGTGGACTTCAAGAAATTACAGTTGCTTCTGTAATCTCTATAGCCTAATTGGGTTAAATATTCTCCATGCCAGGATTAAAAACCCCTTGTTTAAAATCAACAAATCTAATTTTGTAACAATATCGTGTTTATTTATTATCAGCAAGAGTAGGATAGACACAAGGAGAGATTTTAACGCACCTCATGATGATGTTGCCACTCTGCCCTATGTGGCAGACATGCTTTAAAGAAGAAAAGAAAGCAGTTGAAAGAAATAATACTATGTGCAACAGTAATGGAAGTGGGCATATTTATTGTTAAAGTTCAACATTTCTTGCATTTTTTGAAGAGGTAAAAAAATGCTTCTTTATCTTAAGAATAAATTATTGAAGGCTACAGATTGTTACTGTACACAGGAGTTCTTTAAATGTGGTACAGAAAATTTTATTGTAATTCCTCGTAACCTCACTTCTAATTCACCATGATTTTTTATTTGAAAATTTTTATTTATTTATTTTTTTTTAATTTGCCGTTAGTCTTTCAACTTTAATCTCTAATCTAGGAATCTTATTTTACTGGGCAGAATTGCATTTACACTTACAGAGACTTAACTGCAGGTCAGTCAGATGATAGCTTCTATGTAGAGGGACAGGATCCAATCTGCTTTTGATCTTGAGTAAAATGGCAAGGGCACGTTCCCCCTCCCATTTATTGCTATACAGTAGAGTGCAAATTAATCCGAACACGACATATTTTTACATTTTCTGTCATTGTTGCCCTCACAGCTGCTCATACCGCTTTAATTGACATCTGTAGTACGTGTAATTCCATTGTTGAAGGTCTGTCATTATTTTTTTTATAATATGTGACATTTTGCCTGTCGTTTTGTACTTATAAGCATTTCAGTTGTGTTGAAGACTTAATACTGCAATCCTGTGTACATTCTGTCGTCTTCACAAATGGATACAACTCCACGAAAACGGTCTAAAATTGTAACATTAGCAGAGCATTCTTCTATGACACAGAGGCAAATTGCTGCAGAATGTCACATCGATTTGGCTACTGTTAATTCGATCATAAAATGATACAGGGAGACTGGATCCATCACACCCCAGAAAAAAGGAAACTGTGACTGGAAAAGGAAGACTTCACCTGCAGATGATCGTTTAATTGTCAGGAAAAGTAAATTAAATCCTAGACTAACCGCTGTCGACTTAACCCGCGAGTTAATGGCTACCACTGGGGTGAATATTCACGTCACAACAGTGCGGCGTAGGCTTTTGGAAGCTGGACGAAGGGTTCATAAGCCTATTAAGAAGCAACTGCTAACCTCTGTTATGTGCAAAAAACGCTTAATGTGGGCAAAATTACATCAACACTGGACAGTGAATGACTGGAAGAATGTACTTTTTTCCGACGAGTCTCATTTCTAGGTCCACGGCCACCGTGTTTCTTACGTACGGAAAGGATCCGAAAAAGTAACAGCAGCTCATCTCTAACAAGCACCCAAATACCCCCCTAAAGCAATGTTTTGGGGTTGTTTTACACATGAAGGGCCTGGAGCATTAATACCGCTCAAGGGAATGATGAATTCTCACAAATATATTGGAAACCAGAATCGTACCCCAGCTGCAAAAATCATTTCCGCATGGCAGAGGTGTGTTCCAACAAGACCTGGCACCATGCCATACGTCTCGAAAAACTACAGAATTCTTCAACAAGAAGAATATTCAGGTACTCCCCTGGCCAGGCAATTCACCCGACATCAACCCCATTGAGAACTTGTGGTCAATTTGCAATGTTCTACAAAGGAGAAGATGATTTCTGCCCTCATTGGTGTATGGTTTCGCGATGAAGAAATGAAAAATATTTGTGGGAAATTAGTGGAATCCATGCCAAATCGTCTCAGAGCTGTTATTAGGAACAAGGGAGGCCACATAGATTACTGAGGTATGTCTTAGATCCTTTTTTTAATCCCGTTTGAGTGTTTTTGCATAAGTAATTACGTTGTTCAGATTAATTTGCACGCTACTGTATCTCATCGTCCAAGTAGACTATAATATTAGTACAGGAAGATTACTGTACTGCAGGACTCCACTCCACGGCTCGTGCAGCATTCGCTGGTAGCTTATCAGCATCTGCCTTGCATTTCATACGTGCTCCGTTCCACAGTGTGATAACCTCCTGTTACTTAAGTCTGAATCATTTTGCTAATTTGAGTTGAAGATGCAGTTGCACCAGATACATACTTTTTTATTACCATGTGTCATTTTTGTGCATGCATGTCTGCACGGACCGCAGTTTAGAATGGATTCAATTTTTATTTATCATAACGGCCATTGGCGATATTGCAATGGAATTATAATTGGTACTGTAAAATAGAGTTACGCCTTTATATGTAGACACTATTGACTAGTTCTGCTCAAAACGAGGTTGCAAATATGCATTTACTGCATTTTGATACTGTACACAATTCTCGTTCAAAAGTACGTTTTCAAAATGTATTGTTGTTAGAATAACAGTTATTACATACAATATATAAACAAGTATGCTGCAAATGAGCTGAAACAAACACTTCACCTAGAATGCTCCAAATTACAACAGTTCACTAGAATAATATTTTCTGCATTGATGGTATGCTATTCTTCTCTTGTTGGATCTATGTCACAGTTATAACAGGTAATACCATATGAAGCTTTCAATTTATCCAAAGGAAATTAAGGCCTTGCATCATATTTAATAAGGTTATTTCGCAAATAGTATAATAATTAAATCAAGATAACACATGTCATTTACTTATATTGTATCATAATTGATTCTGATTCATCAAAGAATGAAACAATTTTTTACAAATACGATTTGAGCCATCTAGTGTTAACTACTCTAACCACAACAGAATAGTGGAAATATTTTTTGTTATAAACAAAATGCAATTTAAAAATATGGAGATGTAATTAAATGTACAATTATGGAAGTGACGTAAGTATAGGCTAAACTAATGCTGAGGTAGTCCCTTCGTACTCAATTATATACTTTGCATATACGATCAACTGCATCTCCGCAAAAACTCCCTTATAAATTCAGATGATTTTCATTTCCAAAACCGGAACTACCTCAGCGCTAGTTTCATCTAAGTATATTGTTTGGGTTCATTTAATGTTGATTTGACATCCATTGATTATTTCTGATTATGTTGATAATTAGGGTATGGTTTTCCTTATTGATTTGTGGACATGATTGCAAATCATCAGTGACAAGACAAAAGTTCCTTTATGAAATACGCATTTTTGCAATAAAGGTACATCTACACGGTTCAACTGTCTGTGAGTGTACGCTTGCAATCTGGAGAGGATATTGAAAATCGCAAGTTGAAAATGCATGCTCAGTGAAGACATGCAGATTTTATCTCTACATGGTGCACAGTGTTGAACGTCATCTTTAATACCTGTATATGTATATATATATATATATATATATATATATATATATATATATATAAATTAATAAATATTAAATATTAATCCAATACTGAGGCCTATTTGATTCCCAAAATTGTGGTTGAACATTTCATAGGCACTCATATTTGCGATAATCTTCAATAAAGCTAATTGTATTTGCCACCATTTTCAGCTTAATAAGTCCAACATGACCAAACAAAACAATTTTCAGTTCACTCATGGCCACCTAGAATAATCAACTGCTCGCTACATGCTACTGTTGAACTAAATATCACACAGGCGATGAGTAGTTTCAGTTGCTGCATGCACTATCATTTCTAGTGGAAAAGGCTTGCATAATTGAATGCGTTTTGTCCACTTTTGCATGAATTTCTTGAATTGTAAAATTGAAAGAAAAGTTGAAACGTGTAGATGCACCTTAATAGATGGCTCTGAATGATTGAAATTCATTGATTCTTACATTCAATTGGTATATGAGCGAAATAATCATAGGTAATATCACAAGAGGTTTTATTTTTAGCACTTGTGAAATCCTGCAAAGTAAATGAAAACTTCGTGTGGTAATACATAAACTTCCTCGAATAAATGAATGGCTAATAAAATGAAGATAACATGTAATATTTATTAGTCAGCAGAACTTCAAATAGGACAGACAAGCGGTGCTGTTGTACCAACCAAGACTAAACTACAATTAAAGAGTAATGGAACGGAGAAAAATTCTCTCCGGCGCCGGGATTTCAACCCGGGTTTTCAGCTCTACGTGCTGATGCTTTATCCACTAAGCCACACCGGATACCCACCCCGGCATCGGACAGAATCGTCTCAGTTTTAAGTTCCAACTCTTGGCTTCCCTCTGCACTACGTCATAGATGTCTATGAACGTAGGACTGAAGTCCACACATGTGCTGAGGGAACCCAAGAGGTGGAACTTAAAACAGAGACGATTCTGTCCGATGCCGGGGTGGGTATCCGATGTGGCTTAGTGGATAAAGCATCAGCACGTAGAGCTGAAAACCCGGGTTCAAATCCCGGCACCAGAGAGAATTTTTCTCCATTCCATTACTCTTTCATCGTGTGATGACGCAGAATATCTGCATGGAAATATCATATGTACTTCAGTATATGATATGCGTAAATCATTTCGTGATTTAAGACTGCGCTTATTCCATCGGATCCCAGCCAACTAGTCACTCATAACGAGTGCACCTCAGCACATGTGTGAACTTCAGTCCTATGTTCATAGACATCTATGACCTAGTGCAGAGGGCGGCCACTAGAGGGAACCCAAGAGTTAGAACTTAAAACTGAGACGATTCTGTCTGACGCCGGGGTGGTTATCCGGTGTGGCTTAGTGGATAAAGCATCAGCACATAGAGCTGAAAACCCGGGTTCAAATCCCGGCGCCAGAGAGAATTTTTCTCTGTTTCATTAATCTTTCATCGTATGACGCAGAATATCTGCATGGAAATATCATATGTACTTCGGTACATTAAGTGATATATAAGACTAAACTATGTTAGAAGTGTGTACTATTGGGTGACACATGAAAAAGTAGCCTGGGTCGGTAAAGCGTACATATACCTATTTTTTGTCATGTAGTGGCTGCTGATGCACAATGTTATGGTTCTCAGTTGCCCAGTGTTGACTTTTTCGAATTCTGAAATCCTATGGTGAATATCATCAATAACTTACAGCATGCAAACTGTAGAAGCTGTTTGTTTTTTGGCATTCTGCACAGATCTCGCAGTGTGCTACTTATTAACCGAAGTCTGTATAGCTGTCTTTGCTGGTTGGTTTCTACCGGGAAACTTGTCCCTGAAAATTTCACAGGTTTCCCTGAACAATTCCTTTCTCACATATGCTTCCAGAATTTGCACTCTTTCTTCTATCGAGTAAGTTACCTTGCAGAATGCTAACAGAAATGTGTGATTCGAGCAAGGTAATGAAGTAAACGGCTGATAGAAGACTGCCAACTATTGATTATTTCACAAAACTGACCATTGTTGCAGCTGTTTACACAGTACGATACGATAATGGCATTTTCGGCTGTCATTCAAACAAGAGGCGGGCTAGTAATAGGGCATGGAATGCCATGAATGGACGTCACACTGAGCACCTCTTATGAACAAGTGTTCAGATCTTAGAAAGTATGTGTTGTAGGACCTATGTTTATTAGACATTATTTTCTTGTTTTGATGCATACTAGCACCTCCTAAAATATTGAGTACTTTTTTTAACACAATGTATAAACAGCGGTTTATATGCTTTTGTTTCTTTCAAGTAATTTAGTTTCATTAGAGATAGCGGTTTTCTTGAATAGTTTAGGCTACCAGGTATCGAAATTTAATATTTCACCTTGGTTCACAACATGAACTTCAACTTACTCCTTGCTATTTGCTACAAGTTCTACATATTCTTGGGGTTTGTGCGCTCTGTCAAACTTGTTAAATTTTTTTTTTTTTTTAATCTCCGAAATTTCTGTCACATGTCAGTTAAGAATGCCCGTGTTCAGGAAATCTGTGTGTTATTGTATTAAATCTTCCTTTGACTGTTAAAGATATGCACATTCTTATCATGGTTCTTTTCCTTTATGGAGACATTTTTCACAAAATCAACACACAATATAACTAACAGAATAAGTATTGAAAATTAAAAAGAGTATGTTCATTGTTGAGTGAGATAATAAATTTATACGTGAAATCATAACAAGCACGAGTCATATTACCTCGGTGCTGCCACACATGTCCGGCACTGAATGGCATGTTGTCAGTGACATAACGTTTTTCTCCTTCGTATGCCCTGGTATGAATAGTGATTTCTAGCATAAGGAGAAGTCTGACAAAATTCTTTTCTCCACCATTTGATGCAGCTTACTTTTAAACCTCTAATTACATAAAACATAAACATGGGATTTTTTGACATTATGCCTTTTAGCTCTGACCAATTCAATTGTTGGTTCAATTCTTGACTAGCGCACTTAATTCCTTCTTACACATAAGGCCTAACATTTTTCTTCAACCATTTTCTTTGGTATAAAATTTGTTGATATAAAATGGCTGGCTTAATGCTATTGATGTGCTGTCTTGTTCTAATCAGGAAATGTTTTGAACTAACAAGAGCAATTGTTACATTATTTATGAGCAAATACTACTTATCACAGATATTCATGATCCATTGTTTATGATTACAAATTGGTACTTAAGTTTGGTTTGGTCAATTAGGGTGGAAACAGTTGCTGTTTAAAAAACTTGCACAGTCATATTATTTCCGTTCCAGACACAGGCTAATTCTATGCATGTATTTGAGCATGTTATACAAATTTTTAGGATCCTACATTGAATGGTGCTAGTGTTGCTTCTCCCCAAAAATGCTCATGGCCGTCATGTTGGAATCATCAAAGGTAGAGGTTAAGGAATAAATTATGCGTTGGGGGTACAATTATTCATGTCACTGATGCTTTATTTGTTCAATTCGGAGTATTTCGTTGGAAAGGAATATAGAAAATTTAACTAAAAATAAATCGCATATATTTCATTCTTAAAGTACTTCAGTAGAGCTTAACATTTTTCCATTACTTGAACTCGCTGTCAATGTGTGTAAATGTAAATAAATCTAAAATTGAAGTCTCTGAGGTATGTCAAAATTGATAATCAGGAAGCGTTAAAATATTTTGTAGCAAATTTCTAATTGCACTGTTAATTTAAAAGTAGCAGTACCTTTATTATCTTTGGTATTGTTACTTTCTTCACTCTTATAAGCCAAATTTTTGCAGCAAATTATATTGTGGACATTATAAATAATTTAACGCAATATAAGTATGTAAAGTACATGGCTAGGGTATAATAAACAGTTTAAACATAATGAAATGCGTATTGCAGCTGGATTGTGTATTCATGCCAAAATATTACCTTTTTGAGTAAAAATATTCCCATTAAATATGAAACGTTTATTTTGCAGAAAAATAATTTGTGCTTTTATTTGGATTGTTGATTATGCATATACTAATTTAATTTAACTTTCAAGCACAAGAAGTTCTGACTGATTCAGATTCGAGAACACACAACCTACGTGATTCTTGCAAGTTAGACGACTTCCAAAACTAATGTACCCGAATGGAAATATTCTTCAAACGCCTTATTATATTACTCTTGAACGATGAAAATTGTAGTTTTCAGTAATGGGACAAATAATTGTTTGGAAGAATATTACTTGTACTGAGCAGCATTAAAACTATTAAAATTGAACTAATGCTTTAGTGACCACTAGAGTTGTCTTTCATTTATTAAGATGTTTTAAACATTGCTGGTTCTATTAAAATGAAGGTAACAACATCTAAGAAATGTTGAGCACGAACATAAAAGTGTCTAGTTCATTTTTAAAATATGTTTTCTGTAATGTGTTGATATTAATTGTAAGATACTCCTCAAATTCCTAGTCCCACACCATGTCTGGTTTGAAGGCTATGTGAGAGATATCTGGTTTAGCATCTGTTCTAATGTGTGTTTGGCTAGTTCACCATTTTCATTTATTTCAGATAAGTAGTGGGATTTCATTTAAGTAGAACTTCACTCAATTTTTTTGTCATATACTGTCATGAGAATGTGCATTAGTACATATTTACTGGTCCAATGTGCAGTTACGGTCATAAAGAAATTCTTCAGGAAAGTTCTGTAAATAAATTTTGTGAATAATTTGTAAATATAAAATTGCCATCTTTCAAGGATTGGAACCTTTTCTCTATTATGCTCTTGTTAGGTTATTTAACAAGTACTATTCAGTCATTCATTCATTCATAGTGTTCTACTCAAGGGCAGGTTATACACTGCAAACCCAGCTTTCTTCAATTTTTCCTATTTACTGCCTTCTTCTGCTCCAAACTCTTCTCCCATTCACCATTCCTTCCAATGCATCCTTCACTAGGCAGTTTCTTCTCAGCCAGTGACCCAACTAATTCCTTTTTGTTCTTTCTGATCAGTTTCAGCATCATTCTTTCTTCACCCCCTCTTTCCAACACAACTTCATTTCTTATTCTGTCTGTGCAATTCACACATTCCATTCTTCTCCATATCCACATTTAAAATGCTTCTATCACTTCTGTTCACTTCATTATAATGCTCATGTTTCTGCCCCATATAATGCCACACTCCACACAAAGCACTTCATTAGTCTTTTCCAGAGGTCCGCAGAGGATGCTTGTTCTTCTTCTTTTTCTTCTTCTTCTATTATTAAAAGCTTTCTTTGCCATTTCTATCCTCCTCTTGATTTCCTGGCAGCAGCTCATATTACTAACCACTACTAGATGTATACAAATAGCGAGATTCCTTGATCATGTTGTAAGGCCACTGCTTAAAACAATAGTAGATGAACTCTAAACAAGGGACAAATGCCCATTACTTACAGCTGGGAGATAATCATCCACTTTAGTATATGCAGCCAAATCCAATACCTCTGAATCTGTAGCCATAAATACTACCAATATGTAAATTTGAAGACTTCGAAATAAAGATGTAGATGGTCTCAACTGTAACTTCAAAATATTACAAAGAACCCGTGTTTCCCTCTTCAAGCACACAATTTCAATGGACTTAATATTGCGTTTATCCTTTGTTTTTGAACAAACTGTGTCAATTGTGTTAACTGTTATCACAGTTCAAAATGGAACAAACAGCTGACATGAAGTTCTGTGTAAAAATCTGTAAAAGTGCGTGCGAGATATGGTATTTATGCAACAGCTCATGAGGATACATTTATGCCGTGTACAATTTCTCTTTATTGCTAATTTGCTTGTTGCAAGGAAGAACAAGAAGATCTGAAAGATTCAATATCATTGTCCAATTTGTCTGAAATGGAGAAAAGTGAGTTAAAGGGAGCCAAATGATGCATGAATTCAGAATGTTGGCAGAATTCAATGTGGATAAGAAAAAGACAGACAAGATTTAGTCCATGATTCAAGTTAAGGGAAAGTCTCTGCATGGTTTGTTCCTCACCACTTCATGGAAGATCAACAGCTAAACTGGAAAACATTAAAGAAAAACGTTAATGAAACTACTGAAAGGAAAGTAAATATGGAACCAATCATGACAGGCAGCTGTAACATGGTGCTGCTAGTTTGATCCTGAAATCAAGCTAATCTGTTGCTACATTAGTAGAAGTCCTGTCCATGAATTTTTCACATCTGTGTACTATGACGTACTATAGATTATTATCTGAGTGTTTTTCGAATTACTTTGGAAGTGAACTTGTAGTACTTTTAGTTTTTATCTACTCTTCATTTATTTATTTATTTGTTTAATCTGGTGGAGTTGAAGCTAGCAGCCTTTTTGTGTAAGACTTGAGTATTGCAAACCAAGCACATTGTTATTGGATTATTGCTTTACGTGAATGTGTTAGTTCACAAGGTACTTGCCCTACAGGATCTTCTGGCCTGGACAAAAATCTTGGGACTTAATTACTCACCATGTTCTCCACATTTACATCCTGCAGCTATTTCCTATTCTGGAATATAAATTTGCCACTGAAATGAAGATATTTTGATGACGTCATATCCATCCATTATACTGTAATATGTTTCCAGCAAGATCTTCCAAAACACGGCCTATGCAGTCTTTCCGGACCTTGAACAAAAAAGATTGTTATGAATAACTTACATTTAATTTTAACTTCATCTTTGACTGTAATTAATGTATTTATTTAAAAAGGATAAATTCTGAATATATTACAATATTTGCATGTAACTTTTTTTTTACCCTAATTCATTAATAAGTAAATGAATAAATACATTTTATAAATTTCTCTAAAATTTAGCCTACCATTAGAGAAATTAAGCTCACTGGCTATTTTGTTCTATATCTCTTCTTTCAGCCTATATCTCTTTTTTTAGCTTCAATCTCATATAATCTTCATGGGCGGTGTCATATAACACTGGGTTTTTCCTTACAACTTCTACTAATTGCTTCATACTTGTTTTCACACCAACTCTGCAGAGGAAACTGTGTCCCTAGCACAACTAGACTGAGGCCTCTGTCTGTCTCCCCCTCTTCTATACCTGCACTGGGTCCAACCTGTGGTGCCTCATTTTATCCTATTGTTCACAAATTTCTTGGTTAGACTACTCCCCTGCTGCACTGCACTGGACTGCCTTCAATATGCAGTCAGCATAACTTCTGAACATTTTTTTTTCTGAAAATTAGCATGCCGCCACTCCATGGGCCATCGTTTTGACTTTAGTTTATAGGGGAGAGGCATCACATCTCATCACTGGTAACGATAAAGCAAAGGAAACTGTTTACAGTCATCATTGTAATGGTTCAGCAGATTTTCACAAGCTTGCATTCAGTGGCCATTGTGTGAGCATTTATGGGACCCACAAATTTTGTGATCTCAGTGTTGCCAGTGTTGTTTCAAATATAATGAAGTCGACATTAAGCTCCATACACGGTTCCCATGTTGTAATCCGCGTATTTAGTGGGTGAGATGATCAAGGCACTCTCGATTTGTGCAGGGCTGTCTGGAAAATGGCTTTTCTCTCAAATCACTGCTGCCACATGCCACCCACCAACTTACTATACACACATTTACTGTTGGATCGTTCTAAATGTTCAGAAACATTTCTTGGAAACTAGAACATAATTAGTAAAATTTCGAAATAAATGGACAATGCAAATTATGCTTGTAAATTCTCTTTTATACTCTGGTTGAGGATTTTTTCTGGGGTTTGCCTGGAACCCATTAAGAGCAAATGCTGAGTAACTTTCTGCACTGGACCCTGGACTCATTTCGCTGGCATTATCACCATCTCATTCAGATGCTAGATAACCATAGCAACTGATAAAGCATGGTAAAGTAGCTAGTTAAAAAAATATATATTTTATTTAATTACTGCTAGACATGAAATTTTTCTTCTTGTTCGCTTCCCTAATAAAATTGTACATTACATTTCATGAATGACTCATATTCTTTATAGAACAAAATTATGTGGAATAGTTGTGTATACATAATTGTGTTATCTATGACCACTTTGAAAATATGATATTGATGACTTTGACGACAATGGAGAAATTATGGTTATGGAAACAAGCATACCTTTAGAAATCGTCACTGCTCATCTCAAGTTCTGTTTGAATGTGCTGAGGTTTGAAATTTGATTATTATAATCAGAAATGAAAATTAATTTCACACTATTACATAATGATCACTGTGTGCAATGTGTGTAGTTGCATAAAGTCTTCAATTTCATTATGACTACTTGTGTCACATTGGTTTTTATCACTCTTTTCATTGCTTGAAATAATGTTTCAGAATAGTCTTAACAAACTGATATACAATTTAGTGAAGAAGCTTAATTATTAAAAATTCTTCTGCTGATAGAATGTATCTTCGTTTTTTTTTTTTATTCGTGAATTCTGAAGTGGATGATTTACTCTCATCACAATTTTTACCGAGCTTTTCATTCAAGCATTATTTTCCTAGAAAGAAATTAATTCGAAATTTATGTTATTACTTCGTTATTTTACCCTTATAATGCATCATAGTCTTCATTTCGTGATTCTCTAATTTTTTTATTTTTTGGTACTTGCGAATAATATTATGATGAATTACATATTTTTGTTAATTGTTCTTTGAGCAGTAGTAAACCAAAACAAACCCTGTACTGGGTCAGACTACATATATCGTTATGTCTGCCTTCAATGTCATAGAATCGAAGCATACTGCACTCAAGTGATAGAAGAGTGAACTTTGTGAAGTTTGTTTACTTCCACCCATAATGTAACATACAGGTTACTTTGTCCTAAATTGATGTTTCAGCAGTTTGCAATACATAATTTTTTGAGGTGCTGTATGTACTATTGAATCAGGCCCAAGGTTTCTTTTTATAATAACTGATTGTATATTTTATATAGAGATGTTCTGAATTTGTGAAGGTAGTAACAAAGTGATGGATAAGAATCAGCTGTTGAAATATTGTTTTCCGAATTTTAATAACATAATTTGCAGCATTTTGTTTGGTAGAGTGCAGGAGGTATAACTGTCCAGTCAGATGTTACTCTAATCTGGATACAGTGTAGCAAACTAGAAGTGACGTAGAAATTATGTATAAATGTAGAGGTAATTAAAAAAATTGTCATAATTTAAAATACATTGCATCAGTACATGCTTGCTGCTACCAATGTAGCAATGTTAGTTGCACTTAGATTGTGCTTGTGGAAGCAAGATCTAAGAGATGATTTAATGAAGGTGGAGCTCTTGTTTCCTAACACCTGAGGAACAATGCAAGCAATGGAAAGAAAACAGACTTGGACGACTTTGGTTTGTTATTCCATATAGTTTGCACTAAGCTTACATTACTTTAGATTTATTAGAAATACTGGGAGTCAATTATGTAGATAATTTAATTCTTTAACACGAACTACTTGTGAGGCAAACAGCTATTTCATAAGTTTTCTGCTAGTGTTAAAGCTTGAAACTGCAATCTGTGGTGTAAACATGGCGATTAAGACTCAAGCACCAAGACTGCTTAGACACAGATTTGAATTTCACTCGAACTGGTTTTCTTTTTGTCCTCTCCCATATATACCATCTCGCTATCAACTAGATAACCACGCAGTTGATACAGTGTTGTTAATAACAGTGCACAGGAGTCCAGATGTTCATATGTGTAATTTTTTAATTCCCTTCAATTTTACATTTTATTGGATAGTTCGTGTCTTTTAGCATAGCTGTGTGTAAGCGGGAATGTTACATATCCCTATGTAATTCATAATTTAATAGAACCAGCAATAGTTGAACAACACTGATTTCGGTCTTCTCTGTATATTTTCGAAAGGACTATTAAATGATTACTTAAAACTCAAATATTCTGTTTGGAAATAATGGTCACTTCATAGATATGAGTATACTAGTTGAATTTTGATGATACATGTAATGCCGGTACTTGTTTATTCTGAACATTTTATGTTACGAATAACTTACTGGTGATTTTACAGTATAAATTCAATGTTTTCCGTACGTTTGAAACTGTTATGACCAAGTGTATTCACTATAGTATTATAGTATATATTATTAATATTGCTTTGCATGAATTTGTAACGTTATAAAACAGTATTGGGTCACCAAGTACAGTGTATGTAATTGTAAATATACAATAGTTTATGACAAATATTGAGAATTGTTTGTAAAAAATTAAATAGGTTCAGGTATGCAATTGAAAAATAATGAATTCGATAAAAGTTCGCTATTTGCTGCCTTAAATACTGGAACATAATACAAATGCAATATGTCCTATAATGCTTGGGAAACTGTTTTTTTTTTTGTCTTCAGATACTTAACTTTTCTTCATCTCTTCTTGCAAAAGAATTGAATGTAATTGATAGAACTCATATCAATCTATAACAATTTAAATATATACAGTAAACTTTGTTATTCAGCAAATATGTGGAATGACACATTCTTTATTTGAAACTTTAAATTGTCGTACAACAACAAATTTTAATGCGTCATTGTTACTCTTTCAGTATTCTACACAATATTGGGGATCTCTAGCTAAAGGCACGTAGAATGGCTTTATCACCTTTTATATCAGTTATACTTTAAATGATACTGTATGTTAATACAGTGAGTCCTAGCACTGGTCAGCTGACCAGTGGCAGGTTCCTCCCTCTATCTCTACTGCTTGCTTCTGTGAACTCACGGCACTGTGCTGGATTAAAACTTGCATACTATATTATATCGATAACATTCGTGTATTTAGCCATATAATTATTAGCAGGGTGTTATGGCCCTCTTGTTCCCCAGATCTAACACAATGTGACATTTATTTCTGGGTAACACTGTAAAATAAGTGTACACAACTAATCTTCATACTCTGGAGGTACTTAAAACATTGAAACAGAAATTCGTTCTCTTAGCACATAGAAATTGATGTATGTGATGAATAGTTCTTTTACGACAATGTGAATTACATATCATACAATTGGTAGCACTTTCAGCAGCTACTGTGAAGGGGGTACCTTGGTTGGCCTTTTGGGGGCTGGATAAGAGACAGGTTGGTGCACTTGGGCATGCTTTTACCCTTTGTGTACCCTATATGTGATGATTACTCAAGTCCAACAGATAGGCTATCCTGATAGAGCCAGGTTCTATCCACAGATGACTAGTCTGATAAACCCCAATTGAGATTGGTGAGTACCAAATGTTACTAGTACAATACATACAATAAGTAAGTTTTAATCTGGCAAAGCACAGAGTTTTGGATGCAAGCAGTGGCAGAATTGAGGATTACTTGCCACTGGTTGACTGACAGAAATATTAGGAATGCGTCCGCATCTGTGGAGTAACAGCTTGTCTGACCCGTTGGGGCAAGTTATCTGGTTGACGTTTTTTCCGATCATTTTCCTCAACCCAATATGAGTAACTATTGGTGCTGGACCCCAAACTCATTTCACCGGCATTTCATTCAGATACTAAATAACCTGAGATGTTGATACAGCGCCGTAAAAACACTAGGAATGATCTCTGGGACTCGCTCTATTTTAATATGGTAAAACACTGTACAATGTCAGTACAGCACAGCTTGAGTCTGAAATTTCCTAAAATCATTTTGTGTGTGGGAAGGTAGTTCTTAGTTCTTGCCTTCTGTGACTTGAGTAACAAATTTTTGGGTTCTGTTATCACTACTGAGTGGATTCTGACATTCTATGGAGTCAATAATGGGTGGCAGGCACTCAGTGTTAATCTTGTGTGAGATCTGTAACAAATTTTTCATGTGTCATTACCACACAGTTTCATTATACAGTATGCGCCAAAATATACAGTACTGGAACAATATGTTACTGTTATTTGTTGTTGTTAGTTATCGGGATGATAATATAAATGTTCAAAATGTGCTCCATTGCGCTGTAGACAGTGTTCATAACGATCACGCAGATTTTGAAACATATTCTGGAACATAGGTTGCTGCAGAGTCCTGGAAAAGGAGACAATCTTCTGACGTAATACAGGCACAGTTGTGGGTGGATCATTACAGTTGAAAATGTTCTCCTTTGTTTGGCGATTGATAAAATCGTCCAA
Organism: Periplaneta americana; assembly: GCF_040183065.1. NCBI lineage: Eukaryota > Metazoa > Arthropoda > Insecta > Blattodea > Blattidae > Periplaneta > Periplaneta americana. Next base: position 46,683,244 of record NC_091126.1, read on the forward strand.
GTGAATGTGACTTTCGTTGGAGAACCACACGTTGAGCAAGAAATCTGGATTCTCGTACACCATGGCCAAAAATCTTGCACAATATTCAATCCTGACACGACTATCTTTCTCCGTCAATCATTGTCCAACCTGTATTCGGTACAGAAATCCACCTAAGTCTTTAAACAATCGTCGAAGTGATGTATTGCTGATGTTTAATTTCAGGGATGTTCGTCGAAGACTTCGCTTTGGTGACTGCAACACCTGATTGAGGACACGTCCATGATTTATATTTGTGGACACAGTTACTGGCCTACCAGACCTTCCCTTCCGTTGACACAATACACTACGCGTACAACGAAATTTTGTAACGATAGCATAACTGTGTTGCTTGGTGCCGGCTGATTAAAGTGTTCATGATATTGTTGCGCCACTAACTTTAAACTTGGCCCACCTTGATAACCATTTCCGTACGAGCGAAAATAATACTCCACTATGAACACTTTTTCCTCTGTCGCGAGACCCATTGTCAGTTCCAACCACACAGCACAACGTTCGTTACACAACTAGCAATACATAATGGTGATGCAACAACACGCAGATGCACAGGCATGTGCATGCGGGCTGCGCGAAATCCAGTACTGTATATGTTGGCGCATACCGTATTTGGTGTGCATTCAGTGCATGTAGATTAATTGGGCAAATGTTTGATAGTGACTTCTAAAATATAGTTATAGGAGACATTTGTTACATGAATTAGCAGAGAGTACTAGAGTTGAAATACTGGTTGTTTCCATGGTAATGTTGCAAACTTTCAGCGATAATGGAGAGGCCAAAAGCATCAATCTGGGATGAGGAACCACCTGTTCAGAAACAAATAGACCAAAACCTTTGTTCGTAGGTTGCAGGTGGTGTAACGGAAGTAGAAAGGTTGGCAAATCTGGCAACATGTACAGTAGATATATGTCACAATGGGTTGAGAAAAGTAAACTCCATTAATGCACTGTAGATGGTGTGACTTGTGTTTCAACGTGGTTAGTCCTCAGGTATAAGTGTTTAGAATGCAGCTTGTGTTTACATGTTGAAGAATGCACTTATCTGAGTGTAATGGAGTATAGGGCTGCGGAACTTCAAGATATGGAGATATGTTTATGGAGAAGCAAATGAAAAGAGTAAGGAAGCAGAAAGGTTGTGTCGGGCCACATATCCACATAGGTGACATCCAGCTGCATTGAATTGAAAGAGAGGGGAAATGGAGGAGAAATTTTAGAAGGAACGCGAAAAGCGTCCTTGCAAAGGGATTTCGAGGCTGAAAGAAACTGAACATGTGAGCTCCAAGCCTGTTGACCAATTGTCTCACTCCAAGTTATGCTGCTCTAGAAAATTTTGAAAGGGAAAGCTGAAAGTGGGCGTAACCTCTTAGGTACCACATATGGAGGGAAGAGAGATGTGCTAAAAAGCACGACTGCAGGATGGAGAAAGAAATGGCAGTAGGTGTAGTCCTGCACATTGAAAGGAACTTTGTCCTTTCGCAGTGCAAGTGGAGTCGAGAAAACTCGCTTGTGTAACAGGTGTGATGTTCGAAGGCTAAGGCAAGGCCGCCGGAAGAAACTCCGTGAGTTCTGAGTCTGCATATTGAAAGGTACTCTGTCCTTTCGCAATGCGAGCAGAGACTAGTAACCTCGCTCATGTAATGGGTAGTAAGGGAAGTTGAGCCAGGGCATTTATGTCGAAAATTTAATTCACATTTGGGAACTTTATAAGGAAGGGCATGTAGGCACGTGGCCCATTTCTTTTAGGACTCATCCTGATATTTGTCTTAGGCCATAGGAAAACCATGGAAATACTTTAGACAGGATGAGTTGTCTCAATTTAAGAGATAACCATGTTTCCAATACTTATTGAACATTTAAGGGAAGTGAGGCAACTTCCACCACAATTCCATGACTGAGGAGAGAGATGAACTGCATGGAGTTCCAACTTTGAAGAAGCAGTGCTTGATTGCATGGCTGAGGAGAGTTCAGTAAGCAGTCAGCAGTAGCACGTGAAATGGGTATCACACACAATACTGTTTGGAAAGTATTGCAGGATCAGAAGCTGTACCTCTACCATCCACAGAAAGTTCGTGTCTTGACTCCTGATGACTTTGCACCTCGCATCATGTTCGGTCAATGTTTACTGCAATGCTGTGTGGTTACCATCACTTTTCTGTACATGTGCATTTCGCCAATGAAGCGTATTTCGTTACAGACTCTTTTAAATACATGTTATACAATTTTAGTGTCTCTGATATTTAAGAGGCCGGTCCCATTAAATTGATATTTTATGTGATTATAGACATGGATTTAGAAGAGGGAAGTAAACTCTTGTAATCTCTTCATATTGAGATAATCGATTGAGAGTATTTGCATAGATTATTTACAGATTATAAACAGGCATATGGTTCGGTAGGACATGTCTATTGCAAATCTTAAAAATTTGGAATCCCAGCCAAATGAATTTAGTTGAAATGACTCTTCATAACTCTAACTGCAAAGTTAAAATAAAATGAAATATATCTTATAATTTTGTTAGGTTGGAACTTAGACAAGGAAATGCCTTATCTATTTTATTTAGTTCATTTCTGAAAAGCAATAAGAAATATTGAGATAAACCCAAATGGAACCATTTTTAACAGAACAGTACAATATTTAGCGTTGAAAGGTGATGTTACACTTAGAACAATGAGTGAGAGAAGTGAAAAAGCATTAAGATATATTAATAAAACTGTTAGATAGTGAGTGATTTATATTGGCCTGTGAGTGATTAGTCAGCATTTAATATGAATAAATATTTTCTCCTCCTGGACATAAATCACTCCGTGACTCTTGAATACTTACATTCTATCACTTTGATATCAGTTGTGTAAGTTATGATTTAGTCCAGACTACCTTTTAAAGGGAAGGTCCTCACCATAGATTCGGTTTGTAAATGAACTTTTGTTTGGTTCATAGAGGAGGAAAGTGTGGAGTTTTGTTATTGAGAGCTCCTCCTCTTTTCTCATTTGAATCTTGTAAGAAATGCTGGCCTAGCCACTGTAAGTTTTCATACTTAAATCTGTACAAATCTCTATAATTATTTTCACAAGCCACTCTGCGAGGTTTAAACTTTTTTCTTCTGCATTGTACAACAGTCGCATACTCCACTGAATTTCACTGGTCCACTTTGAATCACCTACTGAGGTATAGCTAAGAAAGTGGGCAGTATAAATTCAATTATATGAGTGAGTGGTAACATTTATTAATATCAAATCGTGACCTGTTATCTGTTACGTGTTGTAGGGTAGTTACTCAAGGATCAAAGTTTGCTGCCAGACTGAGTGAGAGCTAAATATGTTTATTAATACTTATGAAACTTAGAACTAGGAATTCTCGAATGAAGAGTAGGAATTCAAATTATCACCACCCATTAACATAATTAAAACTTGGATCTCAGAAGACATGATTAGTTATAAATGAAAATAAAACAAAATTTATGAGAATTTCAAGATCCAAAACAAACATATTATCAAATACTTTCAGATGGACAAAGGTTTGAAGACGTTAAGAATTTTAAATAGGTTCTTTAATTACCTAAAATATTGACTTAAGTGAAGAGAGGACAAGAATTGTTATGGCAAATGTTTTTGTTCATAGAAACTTTTTATTTCTAGAACCATGAGTAGGATAGTTAAATTAACATACAAAAACAATATTGAAACCAATAATTATGTTCAGGAGTTAATTATGAACGTTGTAGGAGAGGAAAAAATGTGTTTTGAATGCTTGGCAGAGAAATATACTAAATATAAGGATTGGTAGAACAACAAGAAATATGGAAAATTAGAATTAGTAAGGAATTAACGATATTTTATAAGAATCCAGTCTTAGTATTGGGTGTCAGAAGAAAAAGAAGAAGATAGGAATGGGCAGGACATGCGTTAAGAATGACTCAGCAAACAATGGCACAAAACTTTTTGGAAGGGAAACCTGAAGGAAGGAGAAAGTTTGGAAGACAAAAATTAAAATGGTTATAGACAAGGTCGAAGAATATCTAAGACCAATGAATATTAAAAGATGACACAAGGCTTTGGATAGAACAGAATGGACAGTTGTATTAGAAGAGGTCTAAGTTCTTATAGGACCATAGAGCCAGTGAAGAAGGAAGGAAGGAAGGAAGCCTGTTTCACTAGAGTTGGAATGCTTGATAGTCAAAATAGTCATGAATGGGCCAATGTAAATCCCTGTGCTACAGTCGTGAGGAGCCATCAAGTGAGATTTGCAGTGTGTATGTGTGCGAACATACTCAGTGATCACATAATAGGCCCGTGTCTTCGATACTTGGATACACTTTTCTCGATTATATGGCTTTTATCATCCTTACGCACTTCATCCAGCACTGAGGAAAACGATAAGGAATGGCAGATTCCTGATGAGTTTGCTGTGCAACCATATGACTTCAGGAGATGAATGGGACATTGATGTTTGGATTCAAGAGAGAGAGAGAGAGAGAGAGAGACACACACACACACACACACACACACACACACCACGCACGCACGCACGCACGCACCCCCCCGCGCGTTAAACATTTCAACTGATCACAACTAACCACACACACGGACTGAGGCACTGGCATGTGCAAAATAACGATTGCAGGGATGCGACGGCTATAATTGAAAACGGAACTTACTTTAAGAACACGCCTCATACTTGAAATTGTTGTGCAGCAATTGTTAGATATAGTTATACTTAACATTATTGAAGGAATGTGTACACTCATTAATTTCTTCTGTACTGACGACGTAACCAGTTTTGCCCACTCGATTCTTAAAAACCCGATATGGTACTGTGCAGAAACCGCTAAATTGCTATACTGTCAATGTAAAGTGAAATTATTTCCCGTTGTGAGTGCTAAAAAAACCGCTAAATTCTTATATCAGCAATACAAATTTCATAAATTTTACCCGCTAAACTAACACAGAAAAACGCCAGAACTAGCGGAAAAACCGCTGAATTGGCAACACAGCACGTAACGAATGGATGCGATAAAACCCAACTCGAACTAGTGGAGGATATTTGAATCTTTACACGAATTGATGTGAACAACGAACAAATTTAAAATCAGCCAATCAGTAAGGCTTTATTGCCACTGGATTATAATGGGTTAAGACCAGATGCGTTAGAGCTTATTGCGACGTCATGCCTGCTGGATGTCAATTTGAACATCTGTTGTAAATGTAGTTTTTGTAGCTTGAAGGTAATGTAATTGTTAAATCAAAAAACGTCTTTAAGTTTTCTTATTCCACTTTAATAGAGATCCCAAAACTGTTTTGGTTTATAACTGTAGACTTCCTCGTTTTTTGACTAGGGTTCCTCATGTCAAATTGATGCTTTTGCTCCTTTCCATGATCCCTGAAAAATTTGGTACGTCATAGAAACATTCTGTATATCATGAAAAATAATTTCGTCATGTTATAGGGTACATCTTTAGAAGATGTGAGGCATGTATCCAAGAAGAGAGTTGCTACTGCCGAGATTCTACTGTAAACAAAATAAAGAGCGAGTTAAGGTACAATTTTTGCGTATTTTCTGCGAAGAATCGTCAATAATTGACTGAGTAATGAGGTCACTGTTACTTAGGTATTACCACAGTCTAGTATATACAGTCACGAAGCCTGGGATGATTTTTTGCATTTCTCGCGATAGTTGCTAGCTGCTTGGAGCGCTGTGAGTACTAGGAACAATAGACTATGCCACTGTTATCGTGATCTAATAGAGGCCGTAAGGCACAAGGTTTTTTAACTTTAATTTTCAGTTGCACCGTACGGATATTTAGATATGTTGAAATTATAGGTTATGTTTACTGTACCAGTTGCCCCTTTCTGTCTAATTTTAGTGGTCTCAAATGTCCTCTCATTCATATATAAATTATAGGTTATGTTTACTGTACCAGTACTTCAATATTCGCATTTATGCATTATAATTAAGCATAATGTCATGTATGATACCCCGCACATTCAATTTGTCTGTATTTGAATACTACAATTGAGTATTGAATTACTGTATTTATCTACTACCTAAGAGACTAAGTAACATAATCGTACGTACAGTAATTTCATAGGAGTGGTATGGTACATTTTATGTCTACAATTGAGGAAGGTACATATGCTAAATTAAAATGACAATATAAATTCTTTTTTATTAAACCTCAAAATAGCTTCCATTCTTAACTTAAAATATTGATGTGAACAGATTATGTTAACATGTAAAATTCTCTTCACATTAAAATAACACAGTTTTTTAATTATTTCTGCAACATATTATGCAACAAAAAGTAAACGGAACTTATGGACACACTACACTAAATAAAACTTAGCAATAATACGCAATAAAGTTATAATATTTCACTGAGCTCCATAGACTGAAATAGAGAACCCGAACATACATTACGATCTAGTCTAGATCGAAAAGGCATTGACTGCCGTATTTCGCATTTTTATGAAAAGTTGTGTAAACTGTGAAATGTTCGTTATCGGTTGTAATAACTGTAAATGGCTAAAATACAATAACCTGAATAATAATATGGGACAAGGAGACGTTTGTAGTACTATAAATTGTAAGAAAAAGAGGTCAGAGTTACAGTATCCTTCCGAAAGATCCAGGAGGATGAGTTTATAAAATATAATATAGGTTATACTTTATGAAAATAATAAATAAAACTTATGCAGTTCATGTTTCAATAGTGGAAGGAAGATGTTAATTTTTTCAAAAGAACACGATATCGTCTGCAAGGGAAAGGTTCTATGATGAGGCGATAGTAGCGATCCTGGTGGTTAGCAACTATCTATGGATGCATATTTATTAAGTATTGAGCTTCGTGACTATATACTAGACTGTGGTATTACTTAAAAATGTTGTAAAGTCAGGAAATAGTTTTGATGTTATCTGGATTTTCTGTATAATACTGTATACCGTAACACTTTCTAGAGTGTATTGGTTTAGGTGAGAGTGATTAATCTCCCATTGCTCATATACAGATTAACCCAGCTAGGACTATTATTTCCCAGCCCCTTGACCTTCGATTTTAGAAATCAATTTGTCAATGTGTATTATGTCTGTCTGATTTTATTGTTTTATCTCATTCTTTAGTTAATTTGTTAAGACTACATATTCTAAATCTTTGCACACCTGTTACGCATTTCTACAGTATAGCAAGAGCAATATTGTGTTTAAAGAGGATTCCTGTATTTTGAACTATATTTGAAATAAAAATTCGTGTATGTAGCATCTCCTATTTTTTCTCTTTTGTATAATACAGTATTATAATAAACTCCTGGGGAAATAATATGTCTTAAGCTGATACTATATATTACGTTACACAGTGCTGTAGTTGGGGAAAAAAAACTTTTAAGTGGAACTCACTTTTCAGTCTATTTCAGAGACCCCAGATTGCCTCATATACGTAACTTCTTTCAGTGGCTTTCGTTTTCTACATAATGTTTCATCTGCTATCTCGAAACCACGATTTTACACCGTTTGACACGAAAAATGATCGCTTTCTTGTAGTGTGAATTTGTCCTAGTGTCATTCGGGTTTACGCGCGATTCACATGGTCAAATATTACACATCGAAGATGAAGTCAAATCGTAGCAGTGACGTATGTGTATGTCACGAAATAACATATTCCCTACGAAGCCTTTATGGCTTAGAGATAGAGCTATTTCTTCTCGTTCCAAAGTCCGAGCTTCGAATCTCTCTATGTAAAACGCACGCGTGTAAACACGGCGTACACGATTATTCCTGAGCTACTCCGAGGTGGGACGTATCTCTGAATAGTGACCAATGTCAGTGTCAAAGTATGCACAGGCTTAGAAAAACGTTTTATCGCAGATACTTCATAAGTCCCAGAAAGGAGACAGTGCGCATGATCAGAGGACGTGCAACCTGGTTCACAAGAGAAGGCGTAGTTGATGTAATAAATTAGTTTTGTTTCGTTGTATATCTGATCATGCACACTGCCTCCTTTCGGGGACTTACAAAGTATCTGTGCAACGAAACTTTTTCTAAGACTCTACTCTACATACATAAGGGTGTGGATTGAACTCTTGAAGTGGAGGGCCAACACTGCTTATGAATATCAACCCATTTGTCCAGGAGAACATTTATATTCTTTGGTATTAACTTACTTCATTCATTGCGCTGAATGATCTTTTACACTCTGATGTTGAAATTGGCAGTGTGTCCGTTGTTTTAAAATTTTCAGTTACTATTAATGTGTTTCAGTTTGAGTCAATAACTCACAGAAAGCAGTTATGAGGAGTCGCTTTTCTAGCAAGCGAAAAATATCACAGTCTTCTCACACTTTTATCAAAACCAGTGATATCAATCTTAGGAGGCCAGTTCTTTGTGTTAACCAAATTCAGGTCATTTAAAAGTAAATTCATTTGTTCATCACTTAGCGAGAAAAAATTTCTATTGGTGACATTGAAAATAATTGATATTGCGTTTCTTGAGACTAACTTCAACTTGATACAACAGAGTGCATTCTCTCTCGCCTACATAGCATTATACTGCATAGAGAAAAAGAAGATGCACTGCTCACATCTCACTTCATCTTTTTGTAACATACTGTGTTTCTGTTCAATGGAAGCCTACAGTAAATTGAAATTTGCTCGAATACTGAACCCGATAAAAAAAGAACAATTGTTTTACTGATAAATATTAGCTAGAATTTAAATTGATGGTAGTCTGAAAAACTGACAGAACTAAAAAATCTTCGTTCTTCAAGCGAGCAAAAAGATTTTTTTTTTCTGTGTAAAAGTCTATTACAAGTTTTACTTTCAGTTTTCAATTATTGATTCTGGAAAATACATTGGACATTAAAGATCAGTAGGCCTATAACATTGTTTGTGTTTTTATTGTGTGCTATCAGTCACGTCTTCAGAGGGGTAGTTCTTGCCCTACTTTGACTTGACACTTTTCTTGAAAAAAATATAATAGTATTTAATTGTTGTGTAATATCTTCAAATATTTTAAATGCGTTGTGAGAGGTGTACAAAAGACGTAGTTACTGCTGCAAATGATACTTTATTTACTTATCCATAATTTGAATAACTGGTATGCAGAATGTCTTTAGTAGTGCATAATGCCACTGCAAGTTATTGTAAAAATAGCATTAAGATTCAGCAATTATGTTTTTAACTAATTTTTACCAAACTCGCCTTTTTACTGTATTCTTCAGTCTAGTAGAGTGCAAATGCTTCAACGTAACAATTTCGTACCAGAAGATCGACTTCCTCAGTACAATATACCTATTGGAATTCTTGTAGAAAATCCTGTAAATACTTTCTTTTCAAAATGTTGCATAGCTACTTCACTTAGCTTGACGTTATCATTATCAGAGTTTTTTAACATTATCTCTGTTTTAGTGGCCAGATCTTTCAAGTCGTGAAACATTCCATAGTTCATTTCCGTGACATTGTATGGTTTCCCTTTTTTCTTTGATGTATGTATTAATGTCACATACACGGAATGAAAATTTGACCAGACTTTAAGAATCTAGTTATTTTACATTCACTGGAACAAGAATTAAAATATGTTTTTATCGACAGTGTTTGCAACTCGATAATCAGCTGATGATTACCCATGAGCATTTGTAATATTGTGGAAATATAAACTTCTATTTTTACACTAGCATTACTTATTTCCGGATAAAATTATCTTCTTTTAGTTTGCATCGCAATAATATCAGTCTTGAAGATGGACATGCTCTGTTGAAGTTTCGATTCAAGCTCGTCTCTTATCAGCTGTGGACTGTACAATGACATCTGTTTTTCTGAAGCTCCATTGGAAATGTGACCATAACAAACACATAATAAATATAATATGACATCATTAAGTAATAAAATACGGTATTAGGGGAAGATTATTAAAAATGTATATACAAGACTTATGGTTGAATAGGAATTGATCTTACTGAAGTATTAATATGCGTATTTTATAATAGTCTAAGGTAAACTTTCAACATTTGATCTCAGCTGCTCCTTACTGACAATCTCTTTGGCATTTTCGAATGAACCTTTTATAAGTTTCATAATTAACCTGGAATGCGTCGTTATTTTCGGTTCCATTGTCGAGTTCTTAAGTCACCTAAAATAGAAAGATAAACTCAAGCGAAGATTTAAATCTAAAATGTGTTTAGAAATTATGAAAAAAAATAATCGCAACTAAGAAAAGTACCCAATGAAACTCATTACAACAATTCACCTTTTTGGCAATAACGACACAAATTAAAAATAGACACACTGCATGTCAGTATTAGCCTACACAAAAAAAAAAAAAATAAAAGTAACTTAAACCATTCATAATAATAAGAAAATACTAAAAATATTAATCTTGCCTGATAAACTATAATAGCACAACATTAAAAACAGCCATCGGTAAATTTGTACTCATGATGGCATCACTGGATGCAAGCTGCAATACATATGACATAATATCTGCAGTGCTCGGGAAAAGTGACATAAGTCAGTTTCCACAAACCTTTTTTGATAATTTATCGACAACTTAAGGAACATCTGCTCGCTTGGAAAAAAATACATAAGTATTTCTCCCATTACAATAATTCATACAGAAAAAAATCAAATCGACATAAACCAGTGTAAGTTGTCAATGAATTATCAAAAAAGGTTTTATGGAAACTGACATATCACTTTTCCCAAACACTGCAGATATCATTCAAGGTATATAGAGCACTCCATTTGGATCCCAGTGGTGGACTCTCAATGTGAACATCTGGCATAGACTACAGGTTAATGATTTATAGATGGACAATTTAAATTTTATTTGAACCTAATTTTTACTGTGCCACAACTAAGAAAATACGTAAAAAATTGTCATTCTTAATACAACTCGTAAATTTTCGTCTGTTAGTCACGATCTTTGTTTCGATTTTGCAAGTTTTCGTTCAGAAAGCAATTGTTCGGAAATATACTGAATGTAGAGCCAAACATGGCAGTTATGTATTTATTTATTTTTATTTATATATGGTATTTATGTATGGTAGTGGCAGGCAGTCTATGATAAAACTGTAGGTATTTTTCTATGGAGAGTATTTTAAATAAATCTAAGCCAGTCTGTTGTGTTATACAAAGAAAACATATTTTTATGTCATTTATTTTCAGCTCTCTTAACTATCACGTTAGTCCATCTAGTAGAATTTCCTTAAACCAGTCATATTTCGAGCCCCATCTGTTACTACAGATACAATTGCTTTATATTCAAATTCTGAATAACTCTTATCCAGTTGTATTTCCTTTAAGTGGAATGACATCGAGCAAATATTCTTCTTATATGGGGAGATCCTTCATAACTCTGCAGTTGAAAATTGCCAATTCTATTGTAGCAATATCTGTGTTTTCACCTAGTCCTAAAGCAAGAGAATAGATCACATGTTGATGCATTTTTTATTTTATTTATTCGTTCAGCTGGTGTTTCAGTGTGCATTACCCTCCTGTGTATTGTGTGTGTGGATTTCATACTATTAAACACACCAAATCATTCAGGACAAATAATGTCAGAAACTTTATTTAGACATGTTTTAATGAACTCTACTTCATTATTACACTTCAGTGATTTTGCTATTTCCAAACATAACTGGCATGGAGTTTTCTTTCACGCATATATTGTTTCATCATATTTTAGAACCGAAACTATTATTTGAATTTCGTTTTTTAAATGTTGTAATTGCTTTGCCTTGTCCAGCCCTACGAAAATAAAATTATTTTTATCCTTATTTTCTATTACACACATTTATGTTTAAAATTAGATTAGATATGTTCATGCTTAAGTTACACAACGCAGAGCTGCATGCATTGCATACTTCACTTGACATACTTAGGAACATAAAATCCAGACGTTTGAGATGGGCAGGAAATGTAGCATGTATGGACGAATCCAGAAATGCATATAGTTTGTTAGTTGGGAGGCCGGAGGGAAAAAGACCTTTGGGGAGGCCGAGACGTAGATGGGAAGATAATATTAAAATGGATTTGAGGGAGGTGGGCTATAATAATAATAATAATAATAATAATAATAATAATAATTTATTTATTTAATCTGGCAGAGCTAAGGCCAGTAGACCTTCTCTTCCGCCCAGCCAGACTCTAATTCTAATTAAATACATTTGCTTACATAGTTATTACATTAATATCTAGATCATGAAACAACATGAAAGTAAATAATGAAAATTGGATAACTATTGTTAGTGTGACAATAATAAACACTGGTAAGAAATAGTTATAATAATAATGATAATAATAATAATAATAATAATAATAGGGTAATAATAATAATAATAGTAATAATAAAAATAAGATAATTTAGATATTTATCTGTGATATATATAACTATTAAACATTGAGAAACCTGAAACAGCTATTATTGTTGACAATAATTGTTAGATAAATATCTCGTTAGCCTATTCTCAAATTGATTTGATGTCTGACAGTCCCTGACATTACTCGGTAGGGAATTCCAAAGCCGAGGAACAGCCACAGTGAAAGAAGATGAATATGAGGATGTTCGGTGGGAGGGAATGGATAATATTGAGGAGTGTTGTGATCGTGTGTCTAGGTTATGATGGGTGGATAAATTTTGAAAACGAGGAGCAAGATAGACAGGAGTGGAGAAATGCAATATGTGAAAGAGAAGGGAAAGACAGTGGATTTTCCTACGATCTTCTAGACAGAGCAAAGACAACATTTCGAGGGATGGTGTTACATGATCAGCCCGGCGAATGTTGCAGACGAAATGGACGCACATATTATGAACACGTTGTAGTCTCTGCGCCGAAGTAACGCTTAGGTCAGTAAGCAGAATATCACAGTAATCGAAGTGGGGCATTACGAGTGTTTGTACTAACATTTTTTTCATGGAAAAGGGTAGAAAATTCTTCAATCGTCTAAATGAGTGGATTAATGAGAATACCTTTTTGCAGGTTTCTGCAACTTGAATGTTCCAATTTAAACTTTTATCCATATAAATACCTAGATTCTTTACTGATTCACTGAACGGAATTTCGGTGCCGTGTATTTTAATCGGGGATAAATTTGGTATGGTAATAGTGCTTAACAAACGGATATGATGGTAGAGACTGGATTAATCTTGCTCAGGATAGGCGGGCTTATGTGAGGACGGCAGTGAACCTCCGGGTTCTTTAAAAGCCAGTAAGTAAGTATGTTCATGCTTACCTATGATTTCGTGATAATCATTATGCCATGTGTCATAATGTCGTCCAATGTTTGATAAGTGCTTATTAGAATTTTAGAACACACGAGGCATCTACATTATCACTATGTGCACAACAAATACTGTTCCTCCCATTCTTCCTCAAACACACATTTCTGAGAAAACGTAGGTTTTGAGAAAGAAGCATGTAAATCTAAGGAGGTAACCCGTCACCGACAGATGCTTGTGTACTGGAGTTGTTGGAAGGGTGTGGGTGAAACAAAGACAATTTACTGCGCTGTCCCTGAAATGTCACTGTTGCTAGTGATCACAATTACATTTTTGCCGATCCCTAATTAAAAGTGTCGTTTTTCTGTACACAGTTGTTTCAGCTGACCCGTCACTTCTTGAATTGTGACTATTTTGATGATAAACTGATTAAATATGCGGATCAACAAACAAGACGCAGCTAAATTGTGACATTTTTCCAGATGCATTGGATTAGTAAGGAGATTCACTTGGCGGTAAATCGACACAGCTACTCTCTCTCTTGGCTGTTTTTGTAAATCAAGTTATGGCTCTTTGCTAGATGAAAGATTCCATTGTTTTCTATTTAATTCCAGTAAAAATGAAAAAATGAAGATTTTTGAGTTGTGCCACTGTTCCAGAGTACCATCGAAACGTTATTGCACTGGAATGGTGAAGTCATATTACTTTTTAACTGGAACAATAAATTCCAACTAAAATTTTTACCAGAACTGCGTTCCAATCTGTTCCTGCCCAACTACAGCACTGATGTTATGTATAAAGTGTGTCTCATTCTAATGTGGCCCACCAACATGGCAACTTCTGTTTGTGTAGCAATGGCTCACCAGTTGGCCACGTGGCACATTGAGTTGATGCTAGTATTGTGTTATGTACTCATTCAATTTAACCCAGAACATGCTGAAACTGACCATTTTTTTTTTTTGGGCACCTGCTTAACATTTTCCATTACTCAAATTCCTGTTGAGAAACGAAACACTCTCCTGATGGATATGCTTGAGATCTTGTAAGATTTGTAGATGTGTGTTGTACACTTCAATCTTTCATTGAATCCCAAAGATAAAATCACAGGTGGGTCAGATATGGATGATTGTGTAGGCCACAGATTAACAATGATGAATATCTCCTGGAACAGTTGAGCTTTTTGGGGGAGGAAAAAATTCGTTGTAGGGGCAGTTGTGAAATCCTGTTGAAAAAATGCGTAATTTCGTTCCATCTTGAAAAAGGGGGTACAAAATCAGATTGACATACTTAATGACATTGGGCTAATTGTTCCTTGGGATAAAAAAGAATTGATTCAACCGTTTTTTTTTTTTTTTTCCCCCCACTCAGGGCAACACCATACACCTGTCTTTTCATGATGTAGGGCAGCATGATCGAACCCACTCCCCTCATACTGATTTTGCTGGCCCTCGACCCTTGTATACATTTTTAAATATATTATCATAATGTATAAACCAATAAGGGAAATTGTAAGTTAGATTTCAATGTGAAATTTTACATCCAAGTTTTGTAGTTTCTGTTTGATGGCATTTCATTCAATTTGAGTTTTACTGTACTGTACTGTACTGTAAGTACCAGGTCTATTTGGACCCTTGCCTTTTACAAAATCAGATTATACAAATTGAAATACAAGTAGACAATATTTAAACAAAATTGATTAATAAGATCGACAAAGACGGAGGTTTTTGCTTAAAGTTATGTTATTTCTAACATTCATTACTGGTATAGTTCAAAATGGTGGAACCAGAAAAACGTGTTGTAGAAGAAAAAGGACAATTTAAATCCAAGTGGCAAGATAGTCATTTATAATTGAATATGACGGTAAACACAATGTGTTGTCTGTTCCAAAGTCTTAAGTGTTACAAAGGAATGTGCTGTGAGCGAACACTATGCTAGCTTGCATAAAACAAAATACGACAAATTCCAAGGAACTGCAAGGAGTTGTGTTTAATTTTTTGAGCCAGAAGCTGACTAAACAGAAGAATATTTTTCTTCAACTTGCAGAGCAGACACCTCAGGAAGTGAATTGTATTTGCATATAATTCTAATGTATTTTTAACAATTTGTAAGATGTACAAATTTAGTATATTGAAGTTTCCAGGAATTACATTTTAGTGTAAATATAAAGTAAATGATAGGCACGTAAAACTTGAAATGTCTCCTGTAAAGTTACACTTACGTGACATACCTCTTTTTCCTTCCTGTATTAAATTGAAATGATGGCCCTCACCCGCCCATAAAATGTTTCAATTGGCCCAAAAGTAATGAAAAGTTGGACCACCCTGATGTAGGGGAACCTTATGCATTGTGGTTTTTCAGTGGACGAGTAATAATTTTGTGGATTTACGTAGCATTGAAGATGGAACCAAGCTTTATTGGAGCAGGAAAAAAAGATATGGTTACATTTTCCCATTATACATAACCCATTCACAAAATGTACGCCCTTTTCCTGGATCACACAATTGTAGCTCATGTTACATGCTAATTTTATATGGTTTGATTTTCAGTAACTTTGTATCTTTAGAGTTGGAATGGATTTTTTAGAGGAATTTTCCAAGTGGTGGACATTTTCATCCATTGTTTCTTCCATCAGAGCCCTTTCTCCCATCCCCCATTCTGCGCTTCTTTTCTGTACTAATTTAAGTTTTCCGAATAATTTACGAACCATTTCACAATCTGCAATCTTCATACCAGGAAGTTTTTTCTGCGAATAGGCCCTTATCTTCAGATTTGACGAACAGACTGTGTTCATATACGAATTTTGTAAGTTATGTGAACACACGATATTTTAAAGAAACCTAAACTTAGACATGTAACATACTTTTTAAAGAAACTGTCAACTGAACTGTGAATGCAAACATGCTTTGTTACAATGGTTGGCTGGCTGAGAGAGAACATATAATGCACATGTGTTACGTTTAATCTTCACGTGCTAAGAACTGACCCGTACTGAGGAATTTCATATGTGGTTCATCTTAGACTGAGACACCCAGTATTGCTTTATATTATATCACAATTTTTCAATTGTTTTATTTTTCGTGCAAGATTTCTTTGAAGAATTTCTTTCCTTCAATAATTCTGGTTTACCTTGGAATGCAAAAATTTATTTCGTTGATAGAGGTGGTATGTTGCATGCTATATATACTGGTTTAATTGGCGAAATATTTATACATACATTTAATCACGAAGTAATGTAGTATTTATGGTAATGGCACATGCACGAGGGAAGAGGACTTTTTTTTTTTCATAGTTTATTTATTTATTTATTTATTTATTTATTTATTTAGAAGCTGCTAAGACTATGGGTGAAATTAAGTGTGTTGTAATTTTAAATTTTGAAGTTATTTTTATTGGATTCATTACAGTGTTGGATAGCTGTAAGTTTACTGTATTGTATTTATGATTAAAAGTGCTGAATTCAAAATTAAGTAATATTTTTGCACATGTGTTTAAAATGAGTACCATCGGCATGGGTGGTGCAGTCAGTAGAGTGCTGGCCTTCTGTGCGGGTTCGATCCCAGCCCAGGTCGATGACATTTAAGTGTGCTTAATTGCGACATACTCATGTTAGTAGATTTACTGGCATGTGAAAAACTCTTGCGAGACAAAATTCCGACACATCAGTGATGCTGATATAACCTCAGCAGTTGCGAGCGTAGTTAAATAAACATAGTAATAATAAAATGAGTACCACATTATATTTTACTGATCTTAACATAAAGATTTAGCTGTTGGTTATGCTTTTTGAAAGAATTTCTAGTGCATGAATCATTCATCGCTCTGCTCAGTATTTGAAGAATTATTTAGAAAACAATATGATAAATAATGATGTTACGTGCCTTGTATGGTATGATAGGAGAACACGCATTGAATGTACCCTTATTTTATGCCACAAGACACTAAAATCCCATTCACAGTTTGAATATAACACAATGCTAAGGATGTATTGGTCCAGAGTTTGTACACAATTTCTGTTCCTGCAGTTAATGAACATGCTCTGTCAGTTGTTGCTTGATACTGGTATACCTCTGTTTCATTTATAGCCATCAGGTCTTGATTGCACTGTTGGAATGCTGCAAGGTGGATTAACCCAGGAGGGTTCCAGGTTCTTAAATGTGAGCCAAATCATTATCAGTTATGCATGGACAAATTTCCATAAAACTGATTATTTTCACCAACATACTATAGGGGCAGACATCAGTGCTCAATAATTAAAATTCAAAGCTTCCTTTCGAATACATAATACTCATAAGAGAGAATTTGATTTGGCATCAAAATATATTTGTGTATTTGGTGCAAGATTTTTGGATTTTTACATTGTGATATAGATGCTGAAACTTCCCAGTGTTTTGGGGAAGATTGGTTTGTAACTGATTTCAGTGGGAAGATTCCTCTTTTCTTGATTTCCTTGATGATGGTGCCAGTAACACAGCTTAAAGTATTTGGATGTTTCTGCATTTATGATGTGTAAACACCCAAAAATCTCGCACCATGCCTAACACCATGATAGTCTTAAAACTTTTGTGTATATGTCATCATTTTCATCGAACTTAAGTGGTTTGTATGGTTAATGTTACTCATAGTTATGGCGCGATAATCATGCTAAATTTGATAATTACCGAAAGGATAAATTAATTACTTTCCGTGTTAATATTATTTTTCTCCTGTTGTTAACCCAAATATAAATAAACAATTGTTTCCTTTTGGTATGGTTTATGAAATCAATTTATTGCTTATGCAGACTGCACTTAGTATTAGTGACAATGTGAACAATTTACTTCAGGAGGAATAAATTATCCTGTGTGTCCTTTGAGCGTATTTGGTATATGAATGTCTAATTTATTGCAATCATGAACATAGTGCAGAATATATCTTTATCATTGCATACTGCTGACTGAAACCAAATCCTAGGTCAGAGGAAACTTCCAAGGACTGGTTCTCTAGCACCAAAAACAGTAGTTATGTCCATACGCAAGAAATTCCTTTACTGAACTGTGTGTGGCCATTTGAAACATAAAAATTCTTGAGCACTATTGTTCTGCCACTAATGCATGAGGTACTGTCACTAGTTTCTGGCTGGAAGTTATCTCTGTCTGTGAAATCTTAATGGTTTCCAGAACTGTGGTAGTGAACACTACTTAAATTAGGGTAGTGGACACTACTTAGATTACTATATTGATGTGTACATGCATGCATTTGTTAAATTTGTATGTTATCGTGTATTTAAGTCTAAAATTTCGTAGTAATATTCTTCAAATGTTGAGCAGTATATATGTGTACTCTTGAATTATATGTAATAAAAATTGAACTAACATTACTTTTTTTTTAATATTTCTCATGTTATTAATGTATATTGTGACTTAATTTTCTTGTGCTTGCCCTCCAAATTGTCACAATTTCTCTTCTGGAATTCAGGAGCATGGGTCTAAGACCACAGATTGGTGTGACTTGTCAAGGAATTCATTAGTATCTGAATGAAAAGTGATCCGTACCTAACAAAGGGTTATTGACATTGCATTGCCTTAATGTCTAAGTCATGCATGCAGACTATATGAAGAAGGTAAGCATTTGTACATTATGTTGTGAATTATTTGTATGTCGTTATCAATGGTGTGAAAAATTGAAGTGATAAAATTTAATTATGTCGCATTGATTGCATCTTGAAATTTACTAGTGTGTACTTAAAATGTACAGTAATTTACTTCAATAAATTATTTATTATAATGCTTCTTTTAATAGAGACTGATCTGTTCACTATTTAAAAGTGTTGAACAAGAAAGCATGTATCTACTATTTGGGGTAATATGCACAACTCCAATTCTTTTTCTTTTTTCAGATTTCCTGTTACAGTTTAATTTTAATTTCATTCTTGTAAGGTATCTCAAAGTTATGTAAGCAGATAAAATCATTTTTCTTCTTTGTAGAGATTTGCTCCGATGTGCTTGGAATCAAGAATTTTGAATACATTTAAATAAAATTATATTCGACTTTCCTATTCATAATTAAAATGGGGAAAATAAGAGAGGAATTTAGTAAACCTTTCAAATATTCGTAATGCCGTTGAGTTTTCAAACAAACGGTGAGAATTTTGATTGAGAAATACAGACACAATGTCACCACTACATGTTCAAGATTACGACTACTTCCTCTGTTAGAGTTCTGTAATTTTATTTAACACTAAGGATCAGCAATTAAGACTTAATTATCAAACTCTGATTTAATTTTAATACTCAGTAAACTTATATGTATGAAATATATTGCTTATAATTGTATTTCTAAATGGATTTAATCAGGTAAGTTCTGCAGAAATGAATATTTGTAGGAAATCATATTCAAAGTCTTATTCTTCTTAGGCATTTTCCATTTACTAACACGCCCTTAAACATTTTCTAGCCTGAAATAGATTATCAGATCATTATTTTATATTAAGTGCAAAAACACTGGTCTACTGGTCTGTCCTTTGGCAAAGTTATTGCATAAATATTACATTTCACTTAGTTAAGTTCATTGAAATGTTAGGCAATTTAGTATGGCATTTTTATTTTAAGGTATAAAATGAAATGGAATGCAAATATTACGTCACTCTATAAGAGACCAAGATATAGTTGTTTTTTCTGTAATTGTAAGTGAAAATCCAGTGCAGTATTTTAAATTGAAAATAGGCTGCCGTTTCCCATGGAAACAATTGGCTTTTTCACTCAATGCTTGGTTTTACAGTACGTGATTTTAAAGTTTACCTTTTTATTTTCTCTGAAGTATTATCTAATTATATAAGGAAACTTGTAATGAATAGTTCTTATTGTTAAATGGCTACCATGCTTGCCATTATATCCAAGAGTTACTGTTTAAATACTCCCAATTGTAAAAATTATAATGTAATTTTTTCTGAACAGAAGTGAAGGTGGTCAAGTTCAGTAACTTATTTGAAATATATCTGCTTCTAAATAAATTATACACTTTCGAAATTATTGTTCATGCTTATGCTAGTCATCATCTTCATTCTGTTGCTGAACTGAATTGCATGCTGTGGGTGCAGCCACCAGAAAAATTAATCTTTTCTTACACTGTCAGACTAGCAGAGGCTAGAAGATCTTGTTGATCATATTTGGAGGTGTTAGAAACCAGCATTTTGTGATGGAGGTGCTCGATTACAAACAGTAATTATTGTATATTAATAATCCAGTTTAATATTAGCCCTCTTTTCAGCAAATAAAATTTAAGCTTATTGAAGCTTTCGCATAGAACATTAACTTCAGATACTTCAGCAAGTTGACCTGGTTGGCGAGTTGGTATAGCGCTGGTCTTCTATGCCCAAGGTTGCGGGTTCGATCCCGGACCAGGTTGATGGCATTTAAGTGTGCTTAAATGCGACAGGCTCATGTCAGTAGATTTACTGGCATGTGAAAGAACTCCTGCGGGACAAAATTCTGGCACATCCGGCGACGCTGATATAACCTCTGCAGTTGCGAGCGTCGTTAAATAAAACATGACATAACATACTTCAGCAAAGATATTTCAGTCATATTTTCTTACATATTAAAATACTGGTTTGTAATTGCCATTATTAATTTATTTTCATTCAGAGGAAAATGTGTAAAGTAATTTGTGAAAACTAATTCGATTTGTATCTACGAAACCAGCATATGTTACTATTAGATGACAATTTATTATGTGCATTTCATTAATTGCAGACTCTGAGTGATGGGGAAACTGTAATGGGAAGGGCATGTTAATAAATGTGCACTTGCGGGAACCGTACCTCAGAATATGATTGAAGTTAGGATCAGGAATGCTGAACTGGAGAAAAATTTAAGAGAAAATTATTCCATTTTTGCTGCTAAGCTCTGCTTACTCGAAAATAAGCTGAGCTAATAAGTAGGCACCAAGTAGTATAAAAATATCAAATTTCTCGCTTGTGACCAGCATCATATTATAGGTGCACAAAAAAACATTAAAGTTCAGTTCCACATATTTGAGCATTAGACAGAAAATATTAAAACATACTCTTGTTCTCTCACCTTTAATTATAAACAAGGATAAATTTTATAATTTTAACTTGTAAGAACAGGTACACCTAAATGTGAATTAGTAAAACCAATATTAACAGATATAATGTAGATAAGAAGTAATGAATGACAGTATGACAAAAATTGCTAATGAAGAAAGGTGGTGGTGATGGTGGTTGTGTTTAATTGTTTAATGATAGCTATGGTGGTGGTAAAACTACATATACAAGGTTATTCCGAAAGAAGTTCCCATTTTGAAATGGCCATATCATGTACTGTATACATATATTAACAGTTTGTTTCCATATAAATACTATTTTTTTTTTTCGATATATAATTTTTGTTACTATGGCAACTGCCCTCCTTGTATAAACTATTGTGGTTAAGAATACACACAGCAATAATTTGTACAATGATTTTACCTTTAAGAGTTCATATTGGCCTCATTGAGTGCTATTACAAATGCAAATAGACAATATCCTAATGCATTCAGAAGATTTCGAACGTTACATGGATTGAAAGATGGACCCTGCTCTGTAAAATAATTTTGTAAGCTGGTGAACAAATTTGAGGAAACTGATGCAGTTACCGAAAATTGATTGATTGGTTGGCCGTATGTAACTTTCCTTTTTTTTTTTTTTTTTTCTTTTCCTATTTCTTGTTATAATATCTTACCCCTATTGTCGTAAATCCCAAAAATTGAATTTTGAGTTACTGGCAGATTTGTAACCCTTATTTAATCCTCTATCAAACAGTAGAATTGTCATATCTCTAAGTTCAAAGGCAAAGTCTGCAGGATTCATACTGATAATTGATAATCCTGATTTTTCATACAAATTTTAAATGTTTATCTTGCATTTATTCAAAACTAACTTTTGTTAGTACCACAGTATTATTTTAAGGGTGCGATATACTCGCATTTCCTTACGAAATCTAGAATCTAAAAATTTACCAAAATTATGGCCATTTGAAGCTGGGAACTTTCTTTAGCAGAACCTACATTTAAAGGGATTGGTGACATGGTGGTGGTAAAACTACACTTACATTCAAAGGATATCTTTGTCACAAATACAGCCAGTCAAAATTTTCGGACACCATTGACAATTTTAATCAAAATAAAGTTTTACTTGTAATTATGATTTTTGCACACATTTTATTAAGTGAATACTTTGCGGGCGGAAAGGTTGTAATAAGCTTTTTTTTTAAGTAATTCTTCCTTTCAGAACAATTATGTGAGCAATGGAAGATGTTCTATTTTATTAATATTGGCAAACCTGATATTTCGTTGGTCACATTTCAGTTAATAGTTGTGCAGGAACAGAAAGTTTGTAATCAGGCTGTAGCTGAAAGTTTGTAACTTGCAATGTAAGCCACTGTTACAATCTTTTTGCATGGAAAAAGTTGTAATTTTGTTCATTTTAGAAAATTAAATTTTTCACTTTTTTTAGTTCAACATATTCTTACACATGCACTATGGAATGCAAAGTTAAAATACAAAACTTTTTCAAATAAAATTCTAGCAGGAATTTAATTTTTTCCTCTCCTGCTGTAAAATTTATAATTAGCATATTAAATCCTTTTGCTCTGTTTGTATGTCGGCTTACCTAACATTATTCTTAAGTTTATTTAGGTGGTTTTCATGCTTTCCCCTATCATCATCTAGAGATTTATCATATTTAATCTTTTCTTGGAGATTTTGCAGACGTGTGGGAATAAATTTATATAATTTGAAGTGACAGGCAGATTATATTTCGTTCAAAATGTCCTTGGATTTGCCTATATTTCTACAGTGTGGAAACTGTCAAAATGACTTACGGCCATGGCAGTCGGCAAATAAGGCCAAACTTACCCAAGGGAGATCGCACATGAAGTTTTATGAAAGCTTAAAAAGACATTAGGCACACAATAATAAAAGAAATGATTCATTTTTAGTTTTCACACGTAATTAATTTTGGTAATCGTAATATTTTGTATTGGTATTTTTGGATCACTATGCAGAAAGAGAAACTTCATGAAACAGTTGAAAGGTTTTAACTTACAATGAAAACAACTATTACAACATTTTTTTTGCATTGGAAAACACTTCTTTTTCTTGATCATTTTAGAAAATACACTTTTTTATGTGTTTTTTTTCAGTTCAACTTATTATACATGTACCATGAAATACAAAGAAGAAAATAGGAACATTTTCAAATAAAATTCTAGCAGAAAATCAATTTTTTCCTTCCTGTGAAATTTAATATTTGCGTGTTAAAACTTTTTTGCCCTCTGTTATTCAATTGATAGTGATTCCTATACATTATTTGTGAGATTTTGTATGAAACAAGTAATTTATTTCATGCAAGAAACTATTCCAGTACTTTTTTTATGGTATATAAGAATTTTTAAATATTGGAATTTTTATTCTTGCTAATTACCTGTAGATATATTCTCACATATGGTTAAATGAGTGAAAGAAGTAAAGTTTTGTATTTTTTCTGGGCTTCTGTATGTTGGTTGATAAAGTGATTTTAAAATGTGCAATGGAGAGTGACATATATTGGTTAAGAACAATATTTTCAGCAGTGACTGTTCACTAGCTTGTGCCAAGTAGAAGCAAATGCCACCATCATATCTGAAAGCTGAGTAACGAGTTGGAGCTAATGTCTTGCACTGTGCAGGCTTTTAAATTTGTTAAATTGCTCAGAAACTTAAATTGAAGTGCTCTACAGTTGATGAGAGCATAAAGAAACAGGATATAATATGGGCCGAAAGCTCAATGGAATGCTCACATCAACGTCATATAGTTAAGGACAGTCCCTAATATTGACCAGTAAATGCAATAGGAAACTATAAGCACCAGAGATACAATCGGAATTCAACAAATATGAACACTCACTCTCCATTAGTACAGTTTAATGAAATTTCAGGTCAGCAGGGATGTGGGAAAATTGCGAAAATTTCAGAAGAACTAATGCGTGTTAATGCGAATTTTCTTAAAAGTTATGAGAGATATTTGGCGGCACAAGAACATAATTTTCAACATCATCTATGACAAAGATAGATGGTTTTTGTAATATGCTTGAGCAGTCTTATGTGGCTAACTTAAGGGGCTGTGAATATTCGACTCTGCAGGCAAACACTGTGCTTCCAGCCACTATATGAGGCTGGACACTTATGGATGAACGTCTATTTGAAGGTTCTGTGTATCCATACAAGATGGAATTAGTATAACTATGCAGATTATAACAGCTTATTCCTTAGATAGAATGCAACAAAAAAGTGTTCAAATGCCATATTAGTCCCTAATGAATACTTTTCTCACAATCCGAAAAAAAAAATTTCCCCTAAAATGTCAACACTGTTTTACTCAATAAGTACTATCCATACAATTCTGATGTTTACTCATACCATTAGAGAAAATGATAAGGAGTGATTTTTCCCTTTACAATTAAAAAGATTGACGGTTTTCTTGCAAATTAAATGCAAAGATTAACACTTACCATTTCCTCCCATTTGAAGTCTGGCTACCCTACTGCAGTGAAGGGACGTAATGTGCTACTATTCAGATTGAGTACGTGTATGTATTCGTAGGTGAGGTGGCATTGCGCTGTTGCCAAACTATGCAGATTTTCAGCTTAATTTTCAATTAATCACATAAAAAAGGTAAAGGTATCCCCGTAACATGGCATGAAGGCACTTGGGGGGCATGGAGGTAGAGCCCCATGCTTTCCATGACCTCGGCACTAGAATGAGGTGGTGTGGTCGGCACCACGCTCTGACTGCCTTTTACCCCCGGGAAAGACCCGGTACTCAATTTTATAGAAGGCTGAGTGAACCTTGGGGCCGTTCTGAAAGTTTGGCAATCACATACTTAATCAAAAAGCGCAAAATAGTTTATTTTAATGTGTTCTGTTGTCTCTTCAACCTGCAGTTACAGTATATCACTTCCATCCGTTGTACACATATTTTCATATTGCTATCAAAAAACTCAGAACTTGACGAAAATGCTGAAGAAAAGTGTAACATGCATTTCTGTGAGAAAATGCGTATTATCAGAAGTTTTACGGGTGAGGAATGCCCTTTGCAGTGGGAATTGTTGAAACAGTCAATATTCAAAAGTGTAGAATAGCAGTAAGAGATAGTGCAGAACAATTCGCCATCATTACAAGATGGAATAGAATAATTGCAAATAAATATGCTAAGGATATTGTGATAATCCAAAATGTCTATAATCCTGTATGATGGTACAGCAGCTTACATCATCACCTTTGATGACTCGTCTTTATATTTACATTCATTTGGCATTACTTTGCGATTAGTGAATCTACCTGATACTTGGTGATTTAAAACAGCTTCTTTGGATTCATTTATCTCGAATTGAATGTAAAACTTTAGATTACCAAGCAGGGTAAGAAGACTGCAGAGCAATTTTTTTTTTATTATTTTCATGTGAAAACTGTTTCTTTGCATATTGATACTTCTTGTTATTGCCAGATTTGTTTATCATGTCATGTCTGTCGTGTTGGTTACCTAAGTGTTCCATCTCTGAGAGAATAATATTTATTTTTATTCAGTTGGGTCTCTGTTGCCCCTCTTGGTAATTGTACAAAACTTTTGTCACCAGTTTATTTTCTTTGCCCATTATTGTTGTTGGTAAGCCTTTCATGCATCTCAAATTGTTTGATCATTGTTGGGAATTTTTCTTTAATTTTAGTTCAGTAGATTATTGGTTCAGATTGAGTTGTACATGATTACTCTTCTTGATACATCAAAATGTCACAAAGGAAAATATATTGACATGCATAGTCAGGAACATGTTGAAGTGATTCTTATGATAGTGAGAGTGAAACTGAAGAAGTGGCTGATCTGTCAGAATTAGAAGAGGAAGAGGAGACTGTAATAGAAGAGACTGAAGAAGCAGATGAAATAGAAAATAGTGATACTGTTGGAGATGAAAATGATATGCAGATTAATGAAAATTATAAAAGTAAAAATGGAATGTCTTGGTCTAAAAATCTACAAAAGACATGCAACAAACAATTCACAATATTGTTGGAGTGTCTCTGGGGCTTACATGTACACTTAGCGGCAAAAAGAATGGGCCGACTCTTGGTCGATAGAAATGCTAAGTTCTCTCGTGTGGTTCACTCATGTAAACGTAACCCACTGCAAGGCATTGCTGTGGTGTGTCTTCATTAAAAGTCGTCCATCTATGTAGTAAACCTTATGGGCAGTGTGTGGTCTAGTGGTAAGAAGTCTGACATCCGTACCAGAGGTTGTGAGTTCGCCTCCCGGTACGGAAAAATTATTATTTTTTTATTTTCACTTTTACTTAATTTATTAGTTTAAACGCATATCAAACACAAATAAATAATTAAATTAACAAAAACAAACAATTTTTAATATATTAACAAAAGGCCTGTGGTGGGGACTAGTATCTCGTCCACAAACCACCTGCGTCAACAACGGTCCTCATTCTGCATGGCATGGAGTCCACAAGATTATGGAACAGGTCTAAATTCTTAGCCATCTCCTCCCACACATCTAGAACCCTGTCCTACAATTCCTCAGGTGTCTGAACGGGTGGTTGTTCTGCTCAATTAGAGAGCCCACAAATTTTTAATCGGATTCATATCTGGTGAATTTGGAGCCCAGTCGACTGGGTCGACATCATGCCTCCTCGTAAACCATCTGGTTGGCGGTGTGTCGGATGATTATCCTGCTGGAAGAAAAGTGTTCCTTTCTGATATCGTTTTCGGGCGGAAGGGATCATTACATTTGCCAAAATGTGTTCGTAGACTTCTGTCGTAAACTGCCCGTGGATGCGTTCCAGAAGTCCTGCCCCATCGTATGACATCCACCCCCGACACTCGACCCTCACACAACCCGACTTGTTAATAATTCGTCTCACGAAGCGTTCATCGTATCGGTGGCCATTCATACAATAAACTAGGGCAGTACTATCGTTGCTATTGGAGACAATTCCTCGTCGGAGAAAATGACATTTATTTTCTCCAATCAAAGTCCTGTCGGAGAGTAGCATACACAGAATAACCTATGCGAACCAGGGCAATGA
The DNA here is from genome assembly GCF_040183065.1 of Periplaneta americana. NCBI lineage: Eukaryota > Metazoa > Arthropoda > Insecta > Blattodea > Blattidae > Periplaneta > Periplaneta americana. Next base: position 46,710,582 of record NC_091126.1, read on the forward strand.
GTTATTGTTTCTATGCCATCTTCAAGCGTAATGATGAGACAGAATGTTGTATTAACAGATAGCCATATTGCTTGAAAGAGAGAGGGAGATGTATTATTTGAGTTTGGGCATATTCTAATTATCGCCACATAATTATAGCTTTGCGAGACACATATGGTGGCAAATTTGTAATTAAAAAAAAAATATTGAGGGAGATTCGAACCTTGAGTTACTACTATCAACATGTTCAATAGACCAATGCTGTAACGACTTAATCTACTGTGACCGTTAATATCAGTTTGGCACAATACATGGTTTTCCTGTTCATATTCGCTCTGGTTGATTTTGTATTAATCAATTTTATTATTATTTCACTCTTCAAGGGCCCTGATGTATCTAGAATCAACCTGCCATTCGATTTTATTACATATTTTAGACTCTTAAACAAAATACAGCAAATTTAAATGGTTTAATTATGTGTTACCTAGTGAACTACGGCTTTGACGAGACGAGCATGCGCAATGTTATGTCTCTGGAACTTAGAAATTGTTGGCCGGCCCATTCTTTTTGCCACTAAGTGTACACCTCAGAGAATTCAGACAATAAATGATGGTTTCGAAGATATTTTTTGTGAATAATTTTGTTGTTATTGTCAAAAGTATATCTGGCCTAAAATAGTTTGAATTTCCAATTTGAACTCACGGAAGAAATTGTGGAAAACTGGAATACATGTATTCGAAATGTGAAAAAGTGTAATAGAGAAGGAAATTTCAATTAGGTTAGGGTAAAATTGGACTTGTATTGTTTCCGAACTCATAGATTAATTATGCTGTATTTTCAAAATGCAATATATGTATAATTTTCTTTATGTATTTTGTTACATATTGTTTTCATTGTTCTTTATGAACCAATAATTTCTCCTCGGGTTCTTGGTTGACTCCGCTTCGTAGTTGGTGTAGGTCTTAGAGTTTGGTAGTCTGAAGGTTAATTGTTTTGAGTTCGAAATTCTATATTTCTCTTCAAACTGTTTCGTAACAGAAGATTTCGAAGTTTGAACATGATACTGATAACAATGTATGCTACTAGGTGCTTCAGTTGCAATCTTGAGGTAGAAATAATCAATATTTGCCAATTTATTCCTTTCTGAACACCAAACTCCCTACTTCATGCGAGAATAATATATTGAGACTAATTGATGGCTATTTAGTTCTTCATAATCTTTGTGAGAGCGGATGCAACCTTAACAAGGCATCAAATAACATTTCTTTAATATTCTGTTACCCTGAACTGACGAATGTAAAGAAAATGATGCAGTTAACGATCTCTTAAATCATTGGCCCTCATGTTCGTGAAATTTAAGATACGGAGAGCATAAATATTTAAACCCAACGTATTGTTAGTTTTAATTTTAAATATTCAGCATCGTAACAATATTAATAATAATATAAAGTTACGTACACACACGTTAATTATCTGAGTGCTTTTCATCTGAGAGATTTCCTTTCCAATTCCATCAATATTATATGATAAAAATATTTCAGAATTGACTTATAGATTTAAGGGTGTAGCAGAAACTGACCCACGAGGTTCAGCGTAAATCACACACTTTAAGTCGGATATCTGAGTATCATCTTGCCAAGAAAACATTCTGCAATCCATTAAGTAATGAATTATACAACTCCATCTTGAAATCCAGGTCCAGGGAAATCTGAACCAATATTCGATGAAAGAGTAATGGAACAGAGAAAAATTCTCTCCGGCGCCGGGATTTGAACCCGGGTTTTCAGCTCTACGTGCTGATGCTTTATCCACTAAGCCACACCGGATACCACCCTGGCGTCGGACAGAATTGTCTCTGATTGAGTTCCAACTCTTGGGTTCCCTCTAGTGGCCGCCCTCTGCACTACGTCATAGATGTCTATGAACATAGGACCGAAGTCCACACATGTGCTGAGGTGCATTCGTTATGAGTGACTAGTTGGCCGGGATCCGACGGAATGAGTGCTGTCTTGAATCACGGAGTGATTTACGCATATCATATATATTATTTTAATGTACCGAAGTACATATGATATTTCCATGCAGATATTCTGCGTCATCATACGATGAAAGAGTAATGGAACGGAGAAAAATTCTCTCCGGCGTTGGGATTTGAACCCGGGTTTTCAGCTCTACGTGCTGATGCTTTATCCACTAAGCCACACTGGATACCACCCCGGTGTCGGACAGAATTGTCTCTGATTGAGTTCCAACTCTTGGGTTCCCTCTAGTGGCTGCCCTCTGCACTACGTCATAGATGTCTATGAATATAGGACTGAAATCCACACATGTGCTGAGGTGCACTCGTTATGAGTGACTAGTTGGCCGGGATCTGACGGAATGAGCGCCGTTTTGAATCACAGAGTGATTTACGCATATCATATATATTATACATATGTACTTCGGTACATTAAAATAATATATATGAACCAATATTACTTAATTTTTATTTGTCTAATGGTAAGAATTATTTTGTGTGGCAGCTGTGTCCCAACCATAGCCATAGCAAGAACATAATAAATTCAGCAGTGTTGTTTTGATGATGGAGGTATGTGTGTCTTTTCCCTCTGCAAGAATAGTCAATCCTGAAGCACTTTTAATCATACAGTAGATATTAATGACATTTGGTTGGCTATCAATAATTAATATTAATTCATATTAATAACTTTTTATTCTCAGGCAGCCACTGACGTAGCTCAGGTGGTAGGCGCGGTTGCCTGCTGATCCGGAGCTGTACTCGGGCATGGGTTCGATACCCGCTTGGACATTACCTGGTTGTGTTTTTCCTGGGTTTTCCCCAACTGTAATGTCAGGTAATCACATGGCGAATCCTTTGTCTCATCTCGTTGTCACCAATTCCAATGACGCAAAAGTATCTAGTAGGTGATAAAGTGTCGTTAAATAAACGAATAAAATATTTTTATGGAAACAAGTAAACACTTTTGATACATTATTTTCTAAAACGGTACTTTTCCAATAAAACTCGAAGTACATATATTTTCTTGGAGTTTTATTAGATATCCTCAGAGATCCTTCTCTCTAATTAAAAAAAAAATCTCATTTCCTCTCCTAGGGTTACTTCTTTAATGAAGAATACTTTTTTTTTTGTAGTGTCAAATTTGTAATGAGAATACAATTACATACATACATACATACATACATATGTACGTGTTCTGCCCATGGAAAGTTCTTTCACTGCAAACCCAGCATTCTCCAATCTTTCCTACTTTCTGCCTTTCTCTTAGTCTCCACATATGATCCACATATCTTAATGTCGTCTATCATCTGATTTCTTCTGCCCCGAATTCTTGTCCCTTTCACCATTTCTTCCAGTGTATTCTTTATTAGGCAGTTTCTTCTCAGTCAGTGACCTAACCAATTCCTTGTTCTCTTTCTGATTAGTTCCGGCATCATTTTTTCTTCACCCACTCTTTCCAACACAACTTCATTTCTTATTCTGTCTGTCCACTTCACATGCTCCATTCTTCTCCATATCTACATTTCAAATGCTTCTAAACATAAAATACAACAATAAATCTTCTTAATATGCGTATTGAAAGTAAAACTTCTTTATGAGTATATAGAAGAAGATACTTACCTGCATTATATTTGTGAAATCTACTGAAATGTAAGACTAACGAGACTGATACTTCGTAATAAGTTATACTACATACATTCACCTATAAATATCTAGTTTAATGTGCAATTTTTTTTATCTATAATACTCCAATAACTGGCATGAAACATAATCTTGACAAAGATCGGAATCATTCATGGAAAGTGACCACCCCACCATTCTTGTTAGCTCCAAGCTTTGAGTCTAAAGAATAGTTCACGCAATCGCAAGACAGAATTGGCGCAGTAATGAAAGATGGAGACTCGAATTGAACAAAATAAATCTATCAAGAATTTAACAGCAGTGCAAAACTGCTTTATATCATCTTAATTAAAGCCAAAACCCAATGCCTATGTAAACAAATCTTATTTCCTTGGCAATAACACACTCAAATTCATTCTGCAATCAATTTCCATTTTCTGGTGTTACTACTCGATAACCAATGGAATGGGCTACTTATGTATTATGCATTTCTGAATGCTCAGAATTTATATATTGGTTCAGTTTGTCAGAGTGCATACGTTTGCGTTTTAAAATCTTCATTGTGAATTCAGTTTAGAACCCTCGTCCTGTTGTACAGTAGCGTTAAAAGTATATTGTAGAAAGCATATGTCACAATTACATAAAGATAAGTATTGAACAGAAAAAAAATTCCAGTGGATAATTGAAAAGTATGTATTTCTAATCCATTTAGTACGAAAATACATTTAGTTTAAACAGAGTTGTCTTGTGTAAAAAAATAATTGAAAATTCTTCTGGATCGAAAGTAATTTGTAACTCTAAGTATGTAAAATGAAACAAAAATATTCTAGACTCAGAGAAAAAAAAATCAATATTTCGTTGCATACCCCCGAACTTTGATCACAGCAGCACGTCTGTTTGGCATTGAATCCACAAGATTTTGCAATCACTTGTGTGTAAGTTGTGACCATTCTTCCAATAAGGCAGTAAAGAACTGATCCTTTTTGAGTAACTTATATGACGAACACGTCGATCCAATTTATCCCAGAGATGTTCAATAAGATTAAGATCCAGACTCTGGCTTGACCAATCCAAAAGTTTCATTTTTTTAATCTGCAAAGAATTTTTTTAAATGGCTGGAAGTGTGTTTTGGATCATTGTCTTGATGAAAAATCCATTTATATGGCATATTCTTCCTCCCACGTGAACCATATTCTTTTCTAAAATGTCACTGTACAAGAAACGATCCATATTTCCTTCTATTTGGACTAGAGGACCAACTCCACTTATAGAAAAACATCCCCACACCATGATGCTACCACCACTGTGCTTAATAGTCTGTACCTGGTAATTTTTTTTTTGTTGTCTCTTTGGTTTTTTTTTGTCGATGTACATACTACACACCAACAGAAGAAAATAAATAATTAAATTTACTCTCATCACTCCATAACACCTTATACCAATCTGTAGTGTTCCATGTCTGATACATTTTTGCAAACTCTAACATGGCCTCCCTATTTTTTTTATGAGTGGTTTTCGTGATGGTTGTCTACCACTTAAATGACCAGCTAGTAGGCGACATTTCACAGTAGAGACATGTAGGTTCAGTCCATGGTGCTGCTCTAGATCATCCCTAATTTGTCGAGCAGATTTTCGTGAATCAACAACCGACTGCTTACAAATGATTTTGTCCTCCCTCACTGTGTTTTTCGAGGACGAAAGAAGATGGCTTATTATCTACTGACCCTTCTTGTTTTTGCCGTTGACTCCACACTCTTATGAGTTGTTTTCATATACCAAAATATTTAGCAATGCTAGACTGCAGTTTTCCCTTCTTCAAACCATTTAAAACAGCTTGTCTCACATCCACAGAGTATTCCTTTTGTTTTGGCATGTTTGCAATGGTCTGTACAAATACAAAAGCATTGTCTAAGTACCTAAACATCAATATTTAATATATACCATGCCACCAAATCAAACCACAAAATACGAGCTAATGGAATATACATTTATATTGTTATTTTATGAACTTGCCAGTTTCCTAGATACGTAACCACAGCAACATGACGCCACTCATAGAATGACACAGCTGTGTGTTTTGCGTTGTTGTAACTGCATGCAAACAGTACTGACAACATAAAACCTTAACTACGAAATACTTTTGAGCGCTACTGTATGTCTCCAACAATCTTATCCCTGATGTAAACAAGGGGGTGATGAAATTATCTAAAAATGCACCACACGATTGTTGGAATACTTAGTGTTATGTAAATCTGTTAAAATTGTGCTGACCTAGTAAGCATTACTATTTAAAAGAAAATACATATCGACATAATCACTGGACTACATATTTTTTACTGTATTCAAATTTGTGTAGTTTGATAACTAGTGAGGAATCTTCTTCGTCCTCTTCATCATTATTAGTTCCACTTTCACTATTTCAGCACTGTTCGCATGCATGTTCTTGAAATCACTTATAATAATTTCATATTTTCCGCATCACATATTCGAAATACGTTCTACTTTGACACTGCATTAACTAACATTATTAATTACGATTACACTGTTGGAGTTCAATTTGAAGAGGGTAGAAAAAACTTCGCCAGTCATTTCTTCTTTTTATTCAAACACTTGGCACACCATCATCCACAAAACTGACTTCATTCTCAGTATGTGCATTAATAAGCCTGTATCCAGTGAGCTAGAATAGAGTCTACAGGACAGCTCTTGCACCACCAAATTTGAAGCAAATTGAAAGTGCATCCACCATATTTTAAGGGACCAAAACAAAGCAGGCGTGGTAATGAGTGAAAGTCGTGGAGTAATTTGACTATAAAGTGCACATAAATCAGTTCAGATAAACTGGAAAAAACTTGATTCGTCTCTACAACCTTACAGGGAGGGGGGGGGGGAACTGTGCACTTAACGCAATGAAATTTACTTGGAATATGAAGAGTCCACTCCAAGAATGATGGATGTCACTTTCTTGTCGAAAATGAACCAAGACTGTCAATGCATAGCTTAAGACATATAGAATATACATAGAGAGTTATATGGCATTAACACTGATAGTCATTGTCCGGTAATGATCGGAAAATCACAGTTAAGCTTTGAGCACTAAGCATTTCAAACTTTCAATTGCTTCTCCTGCAAAATGTATTCCAAATGACATCCATCATTCTTGCAGTGGACTCTTCATATGATACATCCTTTGTGTTTGTTTTTTTTTCTGTTTGTACTGTTATATGCATAACATATAGGAGGTATATTTTATACCATTTATTCACTCTCTTACGTTCGCAAGTAACATACAGAAAGCAGACAAAATAATATATAAGATCTCTTAAAATATGGCTGCTGCTATTTCATCCTGACACCACCCAAAGTGCTGTGGAAACCAATCTAGTCTCCCTGTAGACTATTCTCGCTCGTCTGCAACCTTTCCAGTGGTTTCTTTAGGTATATGGAAAGACCTGAAGAAAGCATGCTTTTTAGTTATGATAGACTTATTACTCAAGCTGTTGAAGTAGCAGAACATTCTGCCATCTTCAGGGAACGAAGTGTCATGGGACCATATCTAGCTGGTATACATACGTCAGTAGGGCTTCCCGCTACTGGCCAATCAGGACCTAGTTTCTAGTCCCAACCACCTGCAGCATTCTGGTTGGTCGAAGTGGACAATCGGGAACTAGTTCCTGGTCCTGACTGCCTGCAGTGTGCTGGTGGTCGAAGCATGTTGATGGCAAATTTCCATGCTGTTTTCAGCTGTAGGCCCCTGGCTCTGTTGAAATTATTGCCATCTAGCTGGTTTCGAAGGCTTCCTTGATGACCAGGTCTCAATAACCTGATACCTTGTCCTAGATGGTGGTGGCTCCGAAATCTATCTTGTGGCCCATTTCTAGGCTGTGTTGCGCTACTGCAGACTTATCGGAGTAATAGTCTTATGCTGCATTGATGTTCCTTGCAGTGTTCCATAATGGTGCGTCCCATCTGCCTGATGTAGCATTTCCCACACTCACAAGTATTTTGTAGACACCAGGTGTCCTAAGACCAAGGTCGTCCTTAACTGGTTTCAGCAAGTTCTGAAACTTTATGAGTGGCTTATGATGGTCTTAATCCCGTGTTTTCTTAGCAGTCTGCTAATCTTTCCCGAGATGGGGCCATAGAACGGGATGTATGCCATGCCCTTCATCTCCTCTTGTTCCTCAGTGGGTGGTTTTTCCGAGAAGGCCCTTCCGAGGGCCAAACTGATTTTCCTGTTGCAGGAGTTCTGTTGGAACATCTTGCGTAGGCGACAGATCTCAGGAGGGAGACTCTCTTGGTCCGAAATCCCCCTCGCCCTGTGCAGAAGAGTCTACAGGACCGTTCATTTCTGTCCCAGGTGGTGGTGGCTGCGTCCATTAAGGTATAGGTCAGTATGTGTAGGTTTCCTATATACACTGTGACCCAGTGTGCTATCGAACTTCCTGAAGATGAGAGTGTTTAAGAAGAGGACACATCCGTCTTTTCCTACTTTCTTGAACTGGATGTTCGAGTGGATATTGTTCACATGTTCTTGGAATTCCTGAAGTTTTGCTTCTCCATGAGACCATGTGACCGAAGTGTCATCTACATAGTGGTAGAAGTGAGCTAGTTGAACAACGCGTTCTCCAGGCCTCTGTAGTCGAAGTCCTATGATTGGTGACAGGCGAGCCCATGGCTACGCCGTCAGATTGCTCATAGTACTGCCCTTTGTACATGAAGGAAGTGGAGCTGAGTGTATGGTTAAAAAGTCCAATGACAGGTGGAAAGTGAGGTCTCAATAACTCCGTTTCCTAGAGTGGGACCCTGGTGAAGAGTGATACAACATCAAAACTCACCAGAATATCGGATGGATTTGTTCTGATGCTCTGTAAAGTTTTGATGAACTCTGCTGAATTCTTGACACTGCTGCATTTTCTCACAAGAGGATTCAGAAGACTGGTAAAGTGTTTGGCCAGCCGGTAGATGGGAGAACCTATGGCGCTGACAATAGGCCTCAGTGGAACTTGTGGATTTTCGGCAACCCATAGAGTCTAGGTGGTCTCGTGGAATGTGACGTCAAGGACTTTGTCACTTCATTTGGCAGATTGGGCTTCTTTACTAAGGCTGTTGTGCGCCTTTCTATGTAGCTTACAAGCTAAGGTAGTGTCGACTCTTCTACACAGGGCAAGGGGGATTTCGGACCAAGAGAGTCTCCCTCCTGAGATCCGTCACCTATGCAAGACGTTCCAACAGAACAACTCCGGCAAAAAGGAAATAAATTTGGCCCTCGGAAGGTCCTTCTCGGACAAACCACTCACCGAGAAACAAGAGGCATGGCATACGTCCTGTTCTATGTATGGCCCCATCTCGAGCAAAGTTAGCAGACTTCTAAGAAAACATCCATAAGCCGCCCACAAAGAACTTGCTGAGACCAGTTAAGGACGACCGTGGTCTTAGGACACCTGGTGTCTACAAAATACCTTGTGAGTGTGGGAGATGCTACATTGGGCAGATGGGACTTACCATTATGGAACACTGCAAGGAACATCAATGCAGCATAAGACTATATTACCCCGATAAGTCTGCAGTAGCGCAACACAGCCTAGAAATGGGCCATAAGATAGATTTCGGCGCAACCACCATCTAGGACAAGATATCAGTTTGAGACCTGGTCATCAAGGAAGCCATCAAAATCCAGCTAGATGGCAATAATTTCAACAGAGACGGGGGGGGGGGCTACAACTGAGTACAACATGGACACGCTTCGACCACCAGCACATTGCAGGCAGTCGGGATCAGGAACTAGCTCCTGATTGTCCACTTCGAGCAACCAGAATGTGGCAGGCGGTCGGGACTAGGAATTAGGTCCTGATTGGCCCATAGCGGGAAGCCCTACTGACGTATGTATACCTGCTAGACATGGTCCCACGACACTTCATTCCCTGAAGAAGATGGCGGAGCTAGCCATGGAAAGCTTAGAAACAAATATCCAACTCACCTGGCTGAGAACCCGAGAAGAGTTATTCAAATCATAGCCATGTTGCTAGCAATCTCTAAAATTGTTACTGAGGTCGTATATGTGTAACTTAACTCAAAGAATCACGGCATAGTACAGGGTGACCATTGACTGCAGTAACTAAAAATCGTATTTGAGTACAGTGAGATGAAAAAAAAAAACAATTATTTTGGGTTCATAAAGTTTCACTTTAATCCTTTCAGGTGACGTTTAAAATATTTAGTGCTTCATGTTTCATTATTGTTGTATTGATGATAATTAGTAGGTAATATTAAATGAATAATTTTATACCTAATGTTTATTGAATTGTGTCAAATGTCAAAAAAAAAAAAAGTGAGTTAAAGACCTAGATCAGTTGCAATCCCTAGGGAGATTAGAGCAACCTCGAGTGCTCTCTGCTGGTTACGGCCTTTCTCTGTCTTGTGTCTTATATTAATTAGTCTTTGTAATGTCGATCTTTAATTTGACAATTCAGAATTGGAGTTTAATGGTATAGAACTTCATTGTAAATAGATATTTAGGAACACTCTAATGCTATTTTTTTAAATATATTTCCAAAGTTTTTTGGCATGTTATTTCTTACTCAGTGTTAATTACGACACCACGTTTTTCGACCTCCATGTTTACTACTACCACAGTCTACTATATACAGTCGCGAAGCTCAATATGTAGTAAAAATGCAAACATCGGTAGTTGCCCACCACTAGGATCGCTACTATCGCCTCATCATCGCAGATCTCTCTCCTAGCAGACGACAAAATATATTACACTTTCGTTGTGTTCTTTTGGAAAAATTAACACCTTCCTTCCATTATTGAAATATTAAATGCATAAAGTTAATTTATTATTTTAATGAAGTATATTAAATTCCACCATAAACTCGAAGATACCTGCAAGAAATAAATAATATAATTTTTGTTTGTTCAAAACGAACTGAAATTTACTATAATAGCTTCACTCATTCAAGATTATAGCGATAATTAACTATGAAACCAATAAATATTAATCTGCATTTCCCTTTACAACAATAATAATGGAAATATGAATTAATGGAGTAACTTACGCGTACCGGTACTTGTAGTGTAGGCTTACGTAGATAACAAAGTGGGATGAGGTTAAGCAATAATAATCACACCAAAATTGGAAATAAAACGTGATCAATAAATTTTATTGTAACAGACTTTTTCTACGTCACTAGTAAAGCAACAAATAAAAATAACAACAAAATTAACAGCTATAATTAAAAACATATCCTTTGAAAAAAATAAGCCCAAGCAATAATAATCCCACCAGAAATGAAAATAAAACGTGATCAATAAATTTCATTAAAACAAACTTAATTTTTCTACGTCTTTAGTAAAATAACACATAAAAATAATAACAAAATTAATAGCTACAATTAAAAATATATCCTCTGAAAAAAAAAAGTAGACCTAACCTTTATTTCTCTGGAAATTTAGCAGCCTAAGTGACAGAACTTTAACCGGTATCTAATGTCCTTTCGGTTAGACTGAAACATTTCATTGTGAAATTTAAGGATATAATGTATTCTAACAGTCACAAAGAATTTCAAAATTAAGAGTTTTGTTTCTGCACAGCATTCTTGTGGAAACCCAGGAACCTTTCTGAATCTTTCGGAAATCGGACAAAGAATAACTCTGGCCTCTTTCTCTTACTGTTGCTACAATTTATAGCACTACAAACGTCTCCTCCTTGTCCCATATTATTATTCCAATTATTATATTTTAGCCATTAACATTTTCATTACAACCAATAACTAACAATTCACAAGCATCATTGTGAAATACGCAACGAGCTAGCACTCGATAGAAATACGACACAGTCCAAAGTCGACCATGGACAACTATTGTTTCTAGTTGCTAACCGCTTGGAGCGCTTTATCACGAGATTTGCAAAAAACACCTCAAGCTTCGCGACTGTATATAGTAGACTGTGCTACTACTATAATATGCGGGCCACACCTAAGAGAACATACATGTTTCTTTCTCGAAGTCTTATATAGGCAACTCTGTAATCCTGTCACTTCTTGTCCGAGAACAGTGTAAGATAACTCATTTTTTCTCTACTTTTCAAAGGATTACTTCCATGCTTTGCCACATTAGAAGATGGTCTAGCTTTTCGTTCTATGGTGCAAAGCCAGAACACTGATTAAAATATACAAGGGAGAGTCATATTTAGAAACAAACTAATTGTATACTCATGGAAAGAAATAATGGTCGGCTTAGAAACGTCTTTATGACGGTCATGCAGCAAAGCTGTACCGAAATTATGCATCACACTATCCTGATTCCACTGTTTCCACTCCCATGCCTCAAGAATGAACCTGAGCCTGGTCTGCCTTTATTTGCTTCTAATTTCGATAATGGTACAACGCACGAAGCTTCCAAATGCACTAATTTAACAACGAAAAAAATTCCACGTATGTACATATCATTTTTTCACCTCGCATACATGTGGAAAGGACATTTGCAAAAGCTTGTTGTCGAAGTGTGTCCTAGATCACTGGTATAATGTTGGACTACCTACGAAACAGTTTACCGTGTTGAATTTCCGCTCATTGGGTTTTTTGAATAAGTTTATATTTTCACGTGATGTTAATTTTATTCCACAATTGCTGTCGTAATATTTCACCCATATTGTGTCTTATGAACATGGCAATTTACTAACATAACCAAAACAAAAACACAACTGGTGTGTTATAAAAATCTCGCATTTGTCCAACACTGCGTCATTGTGGTTCTGAGTGATCTGGTTTTTATGATGTATTTGTTATTAGCAATCAGTAGTTTCTTTTATTACCCGACCATTCTGTTTGTGGAACGGCAGTCGCATGTACTACACAGCGCGCCGCTGTTACGTCCCCTGTGCAGTACGATCGCGCTCGTATTCTAGTCATATGTGGAAAGAGAATGTCATACTGTACTAAAGAGCGCGTCATTGTTACGTCACCTGTTCAGTACGATCATTATCTTAAGCCCAGTTCCCACGATGCTTATTTTCTTGAGTGTTTCCTTGCTGGCTAGTAAGCTGGGTGCCGTGGTTGGTACGATGCTGGCTCCCGTGTTGGCTACGGTGATGGTGGTTGTTCTCACGGAGCTGGCTCTTTTCACAGTTCAAATTGGAAAATAATCTGTTGTTTTATCTGTTGCCAGCACTCATGGTCAAAAAGAAACTAAACCGTGAGTGGAAAACAACTAAAGTCCTACATTAACAATAGTACATGTCGTAATAATGTAATTAAGCCATAAGTGCAAAACAGCCAAAGTCCGATATTTAATTGTTTCTTAGAAACTAAAGAATATAGAAAAAAAACAGGGTTAGTTGGAAAACAACGAACATGGCGACATGGTTTCAGTGGTGATACTATATCATCGTTGGTTCCAGCCTGCAAACAAACACGAAACATAGCAATGAACCTACCTCCGAAATTCAGCAAGCTAGCCACCAAGGCAGCCACCAGAGCATATTATTTCCAGCAAGTGAGCACGCAGGATAGCCATCAGCGCATCCACCTTGGAATCCATCACAGAAACAAGCATCGTCTAAACCGGGCTTTATTCTAGCCATAGACAACGTCTTTCTCTCTCGCGCACAGTAACACCACAGTCTAGTACATAAGTTACGAAGCTGGAGGTGATTTTTCGCATTTCTCGCGATACAGTGCTCCAAGCGGTTAGCAACTGAGAGTACTATACCTGCTTTTTTTTTATTTTTTATTTTTTTATTGGGACATGACATAAGCGCTGCGATCGGAAAAACAACTGAATGTCGTATAGCGTGGTAGGCCTTTTGCCATGGTAACAATGGTTAAATTGCCAAAGTTAGTTACCACGTGGTGATTGTTCAATAGCTCTCTTGACGCCATTTATTGTGCACACAATGTTAAGCATTGATACATTTCGTCTTTCGTCTTTTGCCAATTTTTGTATTTTTTTTACTTTCGCGTAAATTATCAACGAATGTTTTAACCTCAGCCATCTAACGTTAATCCCATCAGCTAACAGCGTGGTAGTACATATTGGTAACATAGGGCTGTAGTTCCAAGCTCGGCCGCTTAACTGTTACGCCTCGTTAAAAAAAAAAGTATAGGAACAATAGACTGTGCGATAGTTGCGATTCTAGTGGCTAGCAACTAAAGTTCAACTGTCATTGAATGCGTATTCTCTACGTAATGAGGTTCGTGACTATATGTACCAGACTGTGGTGATACCATAAGATCGCAGCCCAGCTGTTTACGTTTCACATACAATATGGTCACCTAGTACTTTCGACTGGACAAGATTTTATCTGTGATAAAACGATTTGTGCTATGAAATTCCATCGTTGTAGAACAATACATCTTGATTACACAATTTTATCGCTTAAGATTTGTTATAGAAACAATTTCCCTGTGTTAACGGCAACAAAAATTTGTATCTGTAACAAATCGTAAATAATATCTACTTAAGTGATAATGATCAAATAAAGACGATACATTACTTTGAAGTGACAACACCAATTTTACTTCAGTAGTTTCGACAGGGGTTTCTTTATCGAATAATTCTGTCTTCCCATCTTGATGTATTGGCTAAGATACGAGTTTTAGAGATTCTTCCTTCGTGCATTTTCGATGTTCAAACCTCATGAGTAGACTCCGGATGTCTGTAGTGATTTCAGTGTAGTTGGCTTACCTTTGACTAGTGTGAATGAGTGTGGTTGAAGAGAAGACATCGGAAGAGGTAAACATTGGACTCAATGCTAGTCAAACATGTACAGTTCTGTAAAAAGGATGCGAACGCTGAATTCGGAAGTAGAATTCCCACTCTTACATTACTTCAAACCTCCCAGTTGCATCTGTTGCTTCGTCAATACTAACAAATATTTTGTTCTCACCCACATTTCCCTAATTTTGTTTAGGACGACTACATACAAAACAGGGAAGTAGTTTTTGCGAAGCGGTGCGTCGCTACTAATGTCTTTCCTAGTGTATTTTCGTATAAATTCCCGAAGATGTACAGTTGTCAAAAGAAAAAGTGGCCGCTCTTTAGAAGCAAAGTTCTCTACGGGTATCTTCCCTACAATTCGGAAGACAGGCGATGTTACATGTTGTTGGACCACGTTGCCTGATATCTGCAGTTATAATTAAAGTATTCTGTGTGTTACTTTATAGCGTAATGGTAGCGTTCCGCTCTGGTATTCGTGAGGTCCTGCGTTCGAACACAACCTAGTGCTTTTTATGTTCGTTTTTGTATTTTTTAAGAGAGAGAGGGAGGGAAAATATACACAATTGCTCCTGTTTCTTTTATGATTCTTTTAGTAATTAGCATCAGGTTCATGAATGTATTATGCCATGACTTTATCATTATTTATTATGACTGCAAATGGAAAGAAAAAAAGATTTCATTCTCGACAAAAATATCTCGTGGCATAAACAAAACAAACTTACTGGAGTCTGCCTTAGAACATTCAAACAATTAAGCTTTCAAAAAACAAAACAAAAAGCCACGATTCAATATTTAGTCTATCTTCCCCACATCTCGATCACATCTTGCAATCGAGTGGGCATGTAAACGACTATTTTTTTTTTCAAATGACGACTGTTCTCAGCCACGACATTCCAGGCGTCCTGGACATACATAAGTGTTCTGCCCATGGGCAGGTCTTTAACTGCAATCCCAACATTCTCCAATCGTTCCTATTTTCTGCCTTCCTCTTAGTCTCCGCATATGATCCACATATTTTAATGTCGTCTATTATTTGCTATCTTCTCCCCCGAACTCTTCCGTTCACCATTCCTTCCAGTGCATCCCTCAGTAGGCAGTTTCTTCAAAACCAGTGACCCAACCAATGCCTTTTCTCTTTCTAATCAGTTTCAGCATCATTCTTTTTTCACTCACTTTTTCCAACACAACTTCATTTCTTATTCTGCCTGTCCACTTCACACATCCACATTTAAAAAGCGCCTGTTCGTTTCTCTTCATTTCGTCGTAATGTCCATGTTGCTTCCCTATACAATGCCACACTCCACACAAAGCACTTCACTAGTCTCTTCCTTAGTTATTTTTCCAGAGGTCCGCAGAAGATGCTCCTTTTTGTATTAAAAGCTTCCTTTGCTCATGTTTGCAGTTTTTCTTGGGAAGGATAAATGCGGTAACTTCCTGTTGCTTTCCGAACACCACTGTCTCTTTCGCACCTTGCCACCGGCGTGGCTCAGTCGGTTAAGGCGCTTGTCTGCCGTTCTGAAGTTGCGCTCAGGCGCGGGTTCGATCCCCGCTTGGACTAATTACCTGGTTTGGTTTTTTCCGAGGTTTTCCCAACCGTAAGGTGAATGCCAGGTAATCTATGGCGATTCCTCGGCCTTATCTCGCCAAATACCACGTCGCTATCACCAATCTCATCGACCCTAAATAACCTCATAGTTCATACAGCGTCGATAAATAACCAACTAAAAAAAACTTTAGCATCTTAATAGATTCCAGGGACCCAAGCGTGGAGGTGAGGAGAGTGGATTTGACTAATTAGGCCCTCCGGACTTAGCGAAATTCACCGCAAGTATTAAATATTAGTTCTATCAGGATGTTTGACCCGATCAGACACTGGGAAATCCCAATTAGCCTTTGGCCCCCCGCATCCTGGACGAGCTTCTACAAATCAGAAAATCCTGGAGGGGGATTGAGCCAATTTTTCCACAATGTTTATATACTTGTGCCCTCGTAGCTCAGTCGGAAGAACGTCGTAATTTAGATGTAATCGTCTCAGGTTCAATTCCTCGTCACTCCTTTAATTTTATTGCGTTTCAAGATAGTATAATATAATATAAGAAGAAAAAACTAACACCAGTACTATGCAACTGTATTGTTTTATCCTTAATCATCTTCCAAAATGGCCATTCCTGAGTGCGGATTTCAGGAAAGGTATTAAAATCCTTCTTCTGCTTTTCACTTCGTAGCTCCAGTCGTCAACTCTAGTCATTGTGTTCCCTAACATTCTTCTATTCCTCGAGATCTTCTCTTTCGTAATCTTGCACTTGAATTTAATTAATAATGGCCAAACATGTTCAGAATTTTGGCTTTGCTTCTTTCCTTCTCTAAAACCTTCCAGTATTTGCCCGTCACTCATGTTCATACCAAAACACTCCCAAAATACTCCCATTATCTTCTCATATGTATTTATATTCTGCTCCCTCTCTTCTTCTCTTATCCCGAAAAATAACAGGTTTTGTCTCTTTTCCTTATCAAAATGTTCCCATTTACTTCTTAAAATTTCATTTTCGTGCTGTAATTCTTTCATCTTTGCCATACCCTCCTTCATCGCCATTATGTCTTGTCTCACTGTACTTTCTTCCATTTTACTATTACGAACTCTTATTCCCCAACTTAATCACAGGTCAATCAATGCCTCTGCTACACGTTACTTTGCCTGACTTGCACAAAACGAACCATCCTCCTCCGAGTCGACCTGGTTGGCAAGTTGGTATAGCACTGGCCTTCTATGCCCACGGTTGCGGGTTCGATCCCGGGCCAGGTCGATGGCATTTAAGTGTGCTTAAATGCGACAGGCTCATGTCAGTAGATTTACTGGCATGTAAAAGAACTCCTGCGGAACAAAATTCCGGCACATCCGGCGATGCTGATATAACCTCTGCAGTTGCGAGCGTCGTTAAATAAAACATAACATAACATTTAACATCCTCCTCCGCTACTTAAGACTGACTTATCCAATATGTTTAATATCTGTAAGTAATATCTATAGCTTCTCAAGTGTGATTTTTTTTTTTTTCCATTTTATCGTCATTCAGTGCTATCATATCATTACATAAGATAAAGGGAGGTATTTCTGTGATATACATAGTTAAGTTGGTGATATTTTTTTCAAACTGTTATAACCAGTGAGCTCTATACTAAACTGGAGGCACCACTGCAATGCTCTTTTCTGTCTGGTAAGGGTATTGATCTCTCTTTCTAACTAATGTGTTTGATTGAGTCTTTCGTGAAGTTGATGTTGTACATGCGCAGTAAGCAATAAAAATATACCGTTAGTGTAAGATAGCATTCACTGCAAGAGAGACAAGGACAACACTATGTTAGAAAGAGATAACAATACGCTCAGGCGCTCAGCATTCGCGTCACGCTTTTAAAGCATTGAGTTGTGCCTCCAGTTTAGTATAGAGCTCACTAGTTATAACGAACATAACAGTTGGTAGAGAATCTTTCACTTGTGCTAATAGTTTCCATGATTCTCGGTAGATGTCACAATCAACCATATTTTTCCACGAGATGGCGAAAGTTTTCTTTGAAGTGAAGTAATTTCTCATTGTGTTAAGAGATTTTTTATGGTGCGAGTGGTTTTTTGTCATTGATTTACTACATTTTCATGGGGTATTCAGATCGATTTGAATTCGTTTACCGTTCAAAACGATTTGAGTCTCAAGGTCGATACATCGAAAAAGTGGAATCGGATCGTATTCAATACGGATTGAATGCTATGAAAACGGGTATAATATTCAAAATTATCTCAATACCTGAGAAGATAAAAGGAGAGAAAGGAGCCTTCTAGGCAAATGTGCTTAAACTCTTAAAATCGGTGCGACGGATATGATGTCAAACTACACTTTCTATGCCCTATAATCCTCCGTGAAATACCGCCAATCCCCAAATATTCAATTGCTACTATCGGTTTCGGCCATACGTAAACGGCTTAGAATGGATCTGGAGGTAACAGGAGTATTAGCAGATTATTATATCAATGTACAGTTTCCCTGGAAAAGGATGAGACGATTGAATATTCCTAAGTCTCAGATGTAAGACACTGCGCATGATCGGAGACCAGAGCACTGATACACAAGATAACGAATATTGAGTTACTTAAATTCAGGCTATCTGGATTGTTACTAGCATCGTTCCGAAATTCACTTCAAAAACTGCAAAAATATAATAATATTACGTAAATAAAAGATAAATATATACATAAATCGTGTAGTTAAATCGACAATGGACCTTCATGACTAGATCGACACTCCGCACAGAAAGGAAAGCTTTCGTGTCGTCTCAATAGCTCAGATGGTAAGACTTCTGCATGTTGTGTAGAAGAGTGCGAGTTCGATTCTTAGTCTACACAACGATTTTTTTTTCCAAATAACGTTGAAATAGCTAAGTAACGTTGAAATTAAGTGAAATTGAAATTAAGTGTTAATGATCGCAGACCATACAAAATTACAAGTTATAATATTATAAACGTTAATCTAATGAATGCAATTATACACACATATATATAATGTAAATGTATATATATATAAAAAACTAACAATTAAAATGAAATTAAAAATATATATATAATAATAGACAAACTTTTACAAAGGTTTAGAATCCTTAGGCTATGTCATTTGTTGAGTAATTATTACAATATTTTATTAATAGCTTTCCCATATGTGTAAGAAATGCACTCGCACAAAATAATTTTTGTTAAAAGTATGGCTTTGGATTATTTCATTCTCACCCCTTCAGTTAATTTTAACTATTTTATCTACGTGTTTGCAATAGTGTTTAATTTAATGTGAATCAATTTTATTCATGTTATGATTGAATGAAAAAGCACTGTTGCAGTTATTGACTAATTACATTAATACTAATTATTAAATGCATCTGTTAAGTAACCAGTTGCAGTATCTTTTGCAAAATCTTGAATGTTTAAGTTGTCAATAATATTTATGTACTATATACTATAATACGTTAAAAGAATTTGCAATAGATTTGGGATCCTCTACTTTATAATCATTGGTTTTAATGAAAAAAATATTTTCTTTCTTAGGATATCTACAAGTTTAAATTTAATAGTATTCCGAATAGGTTTAATTGCATTATCTGAATTTTGTATTTTTCTATTCAAATGTATTCTATTTCCCTCTTTCATAATTTTTGATAAATTACACTGTACTTCTTGCAGTATTTAAGAACATGAGGATCATTACATTGCAACTCATTACATATAGATTCTTCATTTAATACATGAGATTTTGAAGTCCCTGCGTTATCTACATGTTTTTACTTTTGAATTTTTTCACAACATTGAGTGGAGAACATCAACTGAAGTGATTATGAAATTAAGTGAAAAATTCAATACATTTACTCTTAATATCACTAGTACAAGTATCATATATGTTTTTCCAAGATTCATTTTGTAGACATAAATGTAAAGAATCACTAGATACAGCATTTACGACCCTTTTTAGTTTTTAAATTAATATTTTGAAATTGTTCAGTGACATTGGAAACACTTAGGATTTGTTTATCATGTTCAGACAAGCCATTGATGATAGGTTCTGTCGACTAGGAATTCAGTCTAATTCTGTGTAGAAAACATTTATCAATGGCTGTGCTTCTTCAGCTTATATGCTGTGGGAAAATGACTCTGCGACTAAGGTTTCCAGTTTCAAGGAGTGAATTTAATTTACTTTTACGGAAAAGTTCCGAGAGATAATCTATGTTTATGTCACTACAGATCACAAATTCCATATGAGATTTCTAAAGTCTTTTCTTTACAAAGTCAATGTTGGCTATAAACATTAATAAATAATGTAAGAAATATGAATGATTGTAGCTATAAGTCTGATTTACATTATAAAAAGCAAGAAGTTGCATTCCTCGGCAAGATTCGAACTTTCGATTATGGTTTTGTCGTCCAACGCAAACTACGGACCTATTCAATGCTTATGTTAATAACCTACAATTTAGCTGTAGCAATGTGGTGTCATAACTTGGGGTTTGTTTACTTAATGTAATTAGATTTAATTTGATTAGTTTCACAACAATTGGACTTCCTGTTATTTAGATATTTAATTTAGGGTTGATTTATTAACTCTTACTATGCAAGATGCCTCTTATTTCAATAATTCTATATCACGTTAAATAGTCATTGTCTACACTAAAGCATTATCGTCATCCCTCATTTCTCATCGTAATGGCGAACCGACGTGACATAGGACAGCGAGTTATACAGTAGCTCTAGTTGAGGCTGGATATGGGGCTAGATCTGCTGGCCGTTTGGACGGTGTTCCTGGAAGTACAGCTGCGAGGTGGGTTCATCGTTACCAAAATTTAAAGGTCGAAAATCGCCCTATTCCTGGGCGTCCGCGGATTTCTTCATTGGAAGAGGATACTCTCTTATTCGAGACAGTTCGACAGGACCCCTTTCTGACTGCTAACGAAATAAGAGCAGCATCTAACTTTCCCGGCTCTTCACAGATTGTGATCAGCAGGTTAGAAACCGTGGTATTAGGAGCCGGAGGGCTGCGCAAATGGAAATATTGGGGGAAGCACAAGCTGTCGACCGTCTTGCCTTCACTACCAATGGAGTGGATTTCGATTGGAGAAATGTAATTTTCTCCGACGAAACAACCATTTCGAGTGATTACGAAGGTCCTGTCCGTGTCTATCGTGAGGATGGTCTCCGACAAGACCAGCGCTATGTGCACCGACGAGAAAGATGGGGGCGCTTTAGCATATCGTGTTGGGGGTGGATGTCTTACGATGGACCTGGCGTTATAGAACGCATCGATGGCCGGTTTAATGCGGGAACTTACGAGCACATTCTGGAAAATATATTCCTCCCCTCCGCCCGAGAACGTTTTCCCGAAGGAACATTGCTGTTCCGGCAGGATAACAATCCCGTGCACTATGCTGCAAGCATTCAAAGATGGTTTCAAAGGAGACCCGAGATCGAAATCATTAATTGGCCTCCGAAGTCACCTGATTTGAATGTCATCGAAAATTTATGGGCGGAATTGAAAAAGAGAAGGATAGTCACCTATGCCCACCGACACCCTCGAAATCGAGACGAATTGTGGGGTCAAGTTGTTGACACCTGGAAAGATCTCGCCGGGGATCAGAACTTATTCCACAATTTCGTGACATCCATGCCGGATCGACTTAGAGCTGTAATAGAAGCTGATGGGATGTGGACAAGATTTTAAGTTAGCAGGTCTCTTTTTGGTTCTTATGATTTTTGTTTGAGGAAGAATACTTTTAACTTCCAAGTAAGATTTATTTTTTTTTGACGAGGATCAGCCCACTTGTAAGACCCAGAAATTGGGCATAAATTATTCCATATTTTTCGACAAATTAGACAGTCGAGGAACTCTGAACAAATTAATTACACCTCAATAAAAAAAAGTTTTACCCGGGATCGAACACGAGACGTTTCGGTTATACAGTAGAACCGACACGCTACTATATGAGCTACTGAGACAAGACAGTGACAGCAGCAGTCCAGAATGTAGATCCCTTAGCAGGCATTTGCCATTCGGTACAGTGAAGCAATGATATTGTGTGATTCGAGCTATGTTGTGAAATCCTGGCCTTAAATAGCAGTCTTCTCCGTGATCCTTATTCTGGTCCTTGTCCTTGTTGTGGTCCTTGTAACAATTCTTGTACTATCTGTTATGGTATGTATTGTTACGTCGATATCGAGTGAACCGCGCTGTAGAACTTTAACTTCCGACTACCAAGAATCGTCTCATTCTTTTTCAGGGTAACTGTACATTTCACTGTATATTTATTAAAAGTGGAAGTGTTACGGTTGTGGCATGGATTGAACATTTCATTTCCACATTCTTTGTTTTATTAAGAAGGAGGTTGGCACTCCTTCGTATGTTAAAGCATTGGGGGTCATAACAACAGATATATTCTACAGTTGAGCCGAACAGAATATTAGCTTATTTATGAAAATAATATCTGCTGAACTTGATTACACTTTTGAAATATTCACAATGACACGAAACAATTTGTAATCGTAAGAATATGAACAAAACAGATAATAAACACACCGGAAAACGAGATGAACTATGGGTAATTTGACTTCCATACTAGTACACCTTTTTGGTTCCACCGTTTCAAGGTTATGGCCCAGGGTTGCTCAGTACGCTAAGCGCGTGAACGATCGTCATTTGTTTGATGTGTTTGCTGTTTTACCAAGAGCAAGCACAATTAATTATGTACGTTGGAAAGACTTATTATAATACGGTACGTAATTTTTCTATTTTCCTAAAAGTCATTATTACCATTTATTAACAGCAAGAATATCAAGTTTTCATGCGCCTCATTAAGAATATTCAACACTGTGCATCGCTAAGGCCTATAGAGTGACCAACATGCTAACCAACATAATTTCGAAACTTCAGATTTCGTATTCACATCGCTTTCAATACATATCGAAACTTGCATGAAAATAGGGATCAGAAGGATCGTATTCAGTTACGGTAAATGTATTCAGATCGATTTGAATACTCCATGAAATCGTAGTAATAGAACCAAGGATTTTTAAGGTAAGCATATCTTATGTATATATTAGATTGTAGCTATGATTCTACTTCATATATATGTATTATATTTAATAACGACTATACAGACGATGATCGTCATTTTAAACAAAAGTGTTGTTATAAAATTTACTACTGTATTCTGCTTTTGTATCACGAATTAACCTTACCCGAATTCTCTTATTTTTTTCAGTTGTAGATGGGAAAGAGACGGAAAAATATCGACAGTATGGTGTAAATCAAGTTTTGCCACTGCAAGAATGGTCATAGAACAAAATATTTCCATGTATCAAGTACCAAAGCAGCCAGTGTCTCTTGGAACACTTATAAAGGTTTTTTGAGCAGAAATTCGAACCGGCTACCCAAGTTGGGGAGACCTTTTGCTCTTACGGCATATCTTGAAGTTAAGTTACTTGATTACATGATAAGGATGCAAGAACTTGAATTTGGCCTTCGTGTTTCTGTGATCCGAAAAGTTGCTCATCAATTAGCAAAATGTTGATGTAGAGAAAACTTCATGAATTGAGAGTGCCAGTAAATGATGGAAAACTTATAAAGAAAGATATATTTTAACCTTAAGGATTCCGGAAACTCTAGCTTATGGGGCCAATCCAGAGATAATGAATGACTTCTTCAATAAGCTTGAAAACTTAAACTGGAAATTAAGGATCTGCCAGATCGTATATGGATCTGTGACAAGACAGGCATATCATACGTTGTTTGGTCTGGAAAATTAGTTACTGGCGTCGGGAAGAGGCATGTCTACAAGCAAACATAAGCAGAAAGATGAGAGACACATTATTGGGTTGTGTGTATGTGCAAATGACACATGGATATCACCCATGATCACATTCAAGTGTGTCGGGTGGAATGATTAATTGAAACGGGACTGCCTTCCAAACTTCCTGGTTAAGGGGGAATGGAATACCCTATCTCGATAATGTTAAACTAAAGGAAATATATGGTACATTTACTCATGAACTATTCGGAATAGGATTGTGAAATTTTTACAGCTAATACCTATATGCCATGGCTTACTGCTAAATTAATTGTTTTTAAAATAATCAGTTAATTGTATTAGATATATTTTTTGTAATGTTAAATTTTTTTTCTATATTTTACAGCACACACTTCTCAGTAACATGCTTAAAATTCTCACCAAATTAAGAAACAAGAGTTCTGGCATATTTAGAACACATGCATGAATGAATCCTAAAAATTTCAGCTCCCTACAATGAGTAGAAGCTGAGAAAATGTTCCCTTTGTAAAAAAAATTTCAACTTACGGAAAACGAGCTCTAAAGTTTTGTCATCAAAACAAGCCTACACCATAGCTAGGATCATCTTCATCCTCTTCATTTTCCATTGCTATCTTTCTTTTAGTACCTCTGTGCTGTTGGGCCTTTCTGAAGAAGTGAGACATCTTGGTTTCTGCATTTTGGATCCTTTTCTTGTCGATTTGCCACATTTCCGCGACAGTGTTTTCACCAACATCCAAACCTAATGACTGTAGCACTCGACACTTTGTATCATTTCCTGGTTGAATGTGGCTACAGCATCAAAGACTCCGAAATGGAGTGTGTTTATTCCTACAAAATCAGTTTTGGGGATGCGACTATTTACACATTCATTGGGATTCTGTGTCCGGCCATGCAGACATTTTTTCAGAAGATCAGGATGAGCTAAATCTCTGAAAATTGGCTTTATTTCGTCCATAATGGCACGAGGCAAACTGTGTGGATGATTGTAATTAACACAGTTCATGACTTGGTTCTTCATTTGTTGACATTGTATGAAAATATACTGCCCAAACAGCTTTTTTCATGTTTTCTACACTGTCAACATTCTGCCTTATTGCAAGGCCATAATAATTTTGTAGTCTGTCAGTTGCAGAATCTGTGAGTCTATTCTTGCCACTTATAGACTTACCGTTGCTCAAATTACTCCCCTTCAATGACGTCTTCAATCTTCTCAAACGGGACCCTATTCGCTTCTGCACGTGCCCCACACACTCTAATTTTGCAATGTTTACATTATTTCCATAAGGTTTCATTTTATTAACTTCATTGTATGCTTTGGAGTCACCATCCCCTAAGTCATTTGTGTACTGCACTTTGTACCACTCCTCGGAATGTTGAAAAATTTTTCTCACTCCGGCTACTTCCATTCCACCACTTGTTCCACTATAGTTTGCAGTGCACTTCTCTTCATGTATCATTTTCAATCTTTCTGGACACCTACAGAATTTTGACATGATTGCCACATCAACTACTTTCCCACTGTCCACACTAGTAGCTGTCACTACATCGTTGTTGGACGTATGGCCTCGCTTCTGCCATGTGCCATCCAAGGCTATACTAATGTCTCTAATATTATTATTTTCTGAAACTGCCTCCTTTACAGCTTCTCTCATACATTCAAGAGCTATATTTTGAGCTGCAGACCCCAATATATAATTATACTCGTCAAATTTTGAAGGCGGAGCAGGCAAATCATGATTCTACACGTCTCCACTCGCCTTTTCTCTGCCAATGGAACGCAGACCATAAACTAGCCTTATATTTGAACTGTACATCTTGTGAATTACTCATAGTTGAAGAAGAAAAACATACACTATGATTACAAGACTTACAGACTAATTTTAATTCTGCTGCAACACCCACATGTTTATTTACAATTAGTTCCATGCCACTTACTGCACAGCCTTTACACAACACATTATTTGAAAAAACCTCACACAGAATTGATAAATCTATCATTTCAAACTGTTCAGTACCCTTAGTAACTTCATCATACTTCTCCTTCACTGGGTTCAGTTTTTTCTGAGAAGAGGTTGGAGTTGCAGGAATGGTCTTTAGGTTAGATGGCCCAGGAGTCACAATAAGAGATAATACATCACTACTGGCTTCACTGCCATTCAGTTTAGACCTTTTCTTCCAAAAGACTCGCTTTTTATACACTCTGTTACTTGGTCGAGGCATTTTCACAGGAAATTATAACAATTATTTATGAAAAATACTTCAAACAAAACTCGTGTGTGCACAAACTAGAAAACAACACATAAACAAAGACAAAGCCACTGATATGATCGAGAAAATAGTGACCAAGCAAAGACTTGTTAGCCAACAGACAAAATACCCTCTCAAAACATAAAATATCTTGCCAGTGGGGGCACATTTGAAACAACATTGAAAGAGAGTCACTTATGTCAGCGTTTGATAGCTGGCACCGCAGCCATATTCACTGATAGCGGACGAATTTGTGTGCAAGCATTTATTTAAAACATAAAATAAAATAGATGCAGTAAAGATATCAACATAATTCAAACACCATTTTAAGCAGAAAATGCTGGAGATTCAAAAACAAATTAAAACAAAAAAATGAATTTTTGACCCCAAAATCCATTCCATTCCCCCTTAAGCTGTTTCTTAAGGGATGGATTAGTTCCGACTTGTTCCTTGTTCTTCATTCAGTCCATTCCTCCATCTCTGCTTGTGGTTCTTACGATGGACTCACATGCTTCACACGTAAATTCGGACGTCATGTCTTTGGCGAAAGAAAGTGGAATATATCTTATGACATTTCCTTCTTAGGGCACATTTTATAGCCCTTCAATGTGGACGCATACAAATCACTCAAAGCTAACTAGGAGAGTAATCTTAATGACTTCATGAAGAATAATCCTTCTGAAAAAGTCTAAGAGAACAAATTTTAACTTCTTTCTAAATCCTGTTTTCATCGAATCCTTTTATGTGGATATCACAAATCTTTCCGAAAATGTGGAATATGCCTCTTAGCGAAGCTCTTGCACCTTGCAAACTAAGTAACAGGCCTCCTCCTGATGTTCAGGATTCAAAGTCAAGTATCTCCAGTTGACACTATCCTATTGATATCCAAAGTATCAAACACGCCGAAGAGTCCCAGAAGGAAACCATGACACTCCACTCCAATTGATGTTACGACGTCTGAACCAAGTGCATCAATGAAAAGTAATCGTGAGGAAGAATCGCAAGAATAGCAGCAATGGTAATGACGATGATTGGAACTGTGGATTATATGGAAGAATATATTCAATATGCGAAAAATGAATGGTGGGAAATGGGTACAGTGTTCATTCTGTTTTGTGCCATACCATAATTCCTGTCAATCCAAAGATCCTGATGAAGTAGTAGTCAGGTATGATAGCTGTCAAGTGACGACAGTGATTCTGAACGAGTGTAATTTCTTCATCTGCAAGTAATTTTATAACCAAGAACATTCACAAAAATAGTTTCTTTTTTGCTTAACTTTATTATGTTTTGTAAGTAAAGTTATTGTTAAAAAATTGTCAACTTTTATTATTCACGAACTTACCTTCCCAGTTACACGAAATTACATACCCCTATTACGAAATTATCAAAATATTAATTTACTACTGATTAACGTTGTTCACTAGAAACTGTTATTAGAACTATTCATTAGAGAAAACAGGAGGTTTATTTTATCTTTTCAGTTTTTAGTATTATTTATGTGATTTGATTTTTTTTCCTTGATCATTTAACGAGTCTGTAACAACTGTTGGCTTATTTAGCATCTTTGGAATTGGTGATAGCGAGGTGGTATATGGCGAGATGAGGCAGAGGATTCGCCATACATTACCTGATATTCGTTTTACAGTTGGGGAAAACCTCGGAAAAAACCAACCAGGTAATTAGCTTAAGCGGGAATTAAACTCACACCTTAGCGCAACTCTGGATCTGAAAGCAAACGTGCTACCGTCTGAGCTACGCCAGTGGCCAGATTTACTTATTAATACGTTATTGCAGGTCATAATTAATTCTAGCCAATCAGTAGGTTCAAATATAGGGAAAAGTCACGATGAAATATAAACTACAAGAAATAATCCAATGTTTATTGAACATATTAGTATTTCTGAGAAAAAGGGAAAATGAACAAGATAGCTGATTCAAATATTATAGGCAACAAAAAATGCTACAGGATATAGCCTACACAAGAAATGAGGTGACAAATGAAGTTGACAAGACTGCAGCGAGGTTAGCCACGGAAAATCACTGTTTTAGTTATTGTCAGAAACGCCACTAGGATGCAGGAATTTTTTGTTTTACTTACTAGAATAGCTCAGAAAATAGGAACAAGTGTCGATGCAGTATAACCTGCCGTATTTTTCGGATCATAACATTCACGTTTTTCTCTGAAAATGATTACCTAAAATTTGACTGCGTCATATTGTCCGAAGATCGGTTATTAAGTCTGCTACCGATATCCGTTTGTTACACCCGCGTCATTATTTGACAATTACGGTACCTTAAATCTATAGTCCTTGACTTCTGAAACAATGCCCGGTAGGGTACTTACTATATAATGGTGAAATTTCAAAACCGTCCGGGTTAACTACGAGGGCTATTCATAAAGTAACTTCCGTTTATTTTTCACAAACCTGTGAATGACGTTACAGGATTGGGTTACAATACGTTTGAAAGTATACACTCTAATTTATTTTTTCACGTAGTTTCCAGTCACATTGAGACACTTGTCGTAGCGTTTGACGAGCTTTGAAATTTCGCAATCGTAGAATTCGGCCACCTGCGACTGAAGCCAACTTACGACGCTGGTTATCAACTCTTCGTCATCGTCAAAGCGCTTCGAGCCAAGCCACGTCTTCATGTGCATGAAGACATGGTAATAGCTAGGCGCAAAATCTGGGCTACAGGGAGGATGATCCAATACTTTCCAGTTGAACTCTTGCAGTTTGGTCGCAGTACGACGCGCTGTATGCGGCCGGGCGTTGTCATGCAGGAAAATCACCCCAGGGTTCAACATGTCACGACGTTTGTTTTGAATGGCCCTTTTTAAGTTTGTTAATATGTTACAGTAACGCTCAGCGTTAATTGTGGCATTCCTTTCCAAGAACTCCACTAGAAAAATTCCTTTTGTGTCCCAGAAGACAGTTGCCATGAGTTTCGTTGTGGAAAGTGTTTGGCGACACTTTGTGGTTTTTTTTCGGCGAGTGAGTATGGCCCCACTGCATTGATTGAAGCTTTGTTTCTGCATTCACATACCGCACCCAAGTCTCATCTCCTGTCACAATCTGATCGAGAAAAGCATCATATTTTGCGCCTAGCGATTACCATCTCTTCATGCACATGAAGACGTGGCTTGACTCGAAGCGCTTTGACGATGACGAAGAGTTGAAAACCAGAGTCGTAGGTTGGCTTCAGTCGCAGGCGGCCGAATTCTACGATTGCGGAATTTCAAAGCTCGTCAAACGCTACGACAAGTGTCTCAATGTGACTGGAAACTATGTGGAAAAATAAATTAAAGTGTATACTTTCAAACGTATTGTAACCCAATTCTGTAACGTCATTCACAAGTTTGTAAAAAATAAACGGAAGTTACTTTGTGAATAGCCCTCGTATAAACGGCTTTTAAGAAGTGAAGATAAGGTAAACTGCTCTTCCATTAGTTTTGTGAGGTTGTGAATAAGTTGTGAGCAGTCAGAATATTTAAAGTGCGGAACAGTCAATTCATAAGCAATGGCACCTATGCAGAAGATTTTTCCGTATCTTGCAGGCGCGTTTAAATTAAAAGTGTGCAGTATACGAAATAGCATGACAACAGGTCAGCAGAAAGACGTATTTTTAAACAACACCAACCGAGAAAATAATACGTTAATGTCAAAAACAAGGGGAACAGTTGCCCACACTAGACGAAGAGAGATATTTTTTCTATACAGTATACACATCCACCGGCGTAGCTCAGTCGGCAGAATCGCTTTCCTGCTGATCGAGCTGTGTTTGGTCGTGCGTTTGATTGCCGCTTGGGCTGGTAACCTGGTTGTTTCTTTCCGAGGTTTTACCCAACCTTACTGCGAAATTCGGGCAATCAATGACGAATTCTCGACCTCATTTTGTCAAATACCATCTTACTATCATCAATTCCACGGACGCTAAATAACCTAGTAGTTGACACAGAGTCGCTAAATTGCAAACTAAAAAAAAAAAATGCTACAAAATGACATCAGCTAGAATCAGAAGCGAAGAATAGGGTAGCAGATCACAGAAATGATATATTTTTGAACACCAAGATGAACATTTGTGAAGCAAGAAGATGGGTATTTGCACACAACATTCCAGATATTGCAGAACACCTGCGTGGTGTTCTGTTTCATGAAGGGCTTGGACTGATCATATGCAGTCGAACCAAGATTGCACAGAAGATTCCAACCGAATACGAGTCGAAAGAAATGTATTTTACAGGTTTATTATAAGAGTATGATACAGTACTGAGTTCGAACTCGGGTAAATTGGTAATATGGACGAAGTTCCTCTTTCATTGTGTTATCAAATAGAAAATGTCGCTAAGATGATAATCATTGACACATTCAAAATTAGAGAGACACACTACTAGGGGTTTTTAACCTATGGGTCGCTACCTAAACAAGAGTCGCTGTGGCTTTCGGGATGGGTTGCCGTAGCTTCCCGAAAAAATAAAATTAAACAAATGTTAATTGAAGTACTTGGGATTGTGATTATATTTTATAATTATTGCTTATTATGAAATATTACAACTCTGTATTAATAAATAATTGCTACACTTATTTACTTGTTTTTTATTTCAATAGCACTGTTTAACTTCAAAATAGGCCCATGGGTCGCGCAAGTTTATCGTCCAGTTAAATTTGGGTATTGCCCACAAAAGGTTAAGAACCCCTGCACTTCACTGTCGTTTCATCATGTTGCACAGATGTTACAGAACTACCTCCAACTGTTATATTCAAAATAAAAGCAACGTCTAATTACGCACAGTTGACTGTAATTACAGGAGGCCTCACAAGTCAGCTGCCGGCAATGCACAGTGAGACAGAATCAATATCTAGGTGGTAAAAAATATAGCATAGAAGAAGATATCAAATGATAGACGACATTAATATGTATGGATCTTTTGTGGAGACAAGGAGGAAGACGGAAAATAGGAAAGATTGGAGGATGTTGGATTTGCAGTGAAAGACCTGTTCTTGGGCAGAAAACTACGAATGAATTTTTCAGTGTCACTGAGGTTGACGTTTCTACTCTGTGAACATTAACCAGATGTCTGCACTTCAGAAATCCGGAACACAGAAAGGAATTTGGAAGAATAAGAACAGTATAAATACACAGCGGAAGTTGATAGTTTTATTGTTAAACACTCTGGCGGTCCGCACCGCAGTTGGTACTTGGAGTGGTGCAAGTGAAAATTGTTGTGGTTAAAGAAAATATTTTTTTAAATTTCACATGAAAATTCTGCCCAAAGGTATGTACTTCTGCTTTATGTAAAGTTTAACTAATTTATTCCATGTTAGCACTGTAGTAACGATGTTCGAAATTACTGAACTGAAAATTAAATTTTCGGCCATGAAATTAATTTTTATACTGAGGTTATAAAAAATCGGAATTTTTGTGACCAATACAAAACAATAATTGGGCTTTAGGTCTTTACTGCGGTGTAACTGCAGAGAGACGCGGTTTCTTTAATACAAGTTGGACCAAAAAACGGGCGACTTTAAACCTCTATTTCCGTTAAGCTGAGTTAGGTTAGGCTGCGAACATGTTTGTTGAGTTTAGGAATGTATACCATTTAATCCTTAACAAAGAATGTGGTCTGATTTAATGTTGACATAGCAACAATGTAACATAAAGAAACTTGCAGTAATTTAACATTTTTCAACCCTTTTTTAATCTGAATAAAGCAGAATGGAAAATTGGGACTGGTATGCAACGTGCGTTTGTCATAAAAGCTTATTACAAAAGTGGTAATAGTTCCGTTTCGACAGTATTACAATATCGGTCTTAATGATACAATACCACCTGCACATGCAATCAAAATTTGGCAGAAAAATTTCGAAGAGATGGGTTCTGCTCTAAAGAAGAAGGTTACAAGTTGAGTAAGACATGTGCGAACACCAGAGAACATCGCCACTGTAAGAATCGCATTTGAGCGAAGCTCTAAACGTTCTTCTCGACGTCACACTGTTTCTCTTCGGATTTCGCATTCTAATCTGTTCCGAATATTGCATAAAGATTTAAAGTTTCATCCATACAAAACAGTGGCGACTCGTGATATTTTTTGTATGTAGGATATGAGATTGATGATTGATGACCAAGACAGAAACTAATATTAATAAGAATATAATATTAGTACTAATAATAATAATAATAATAATAATAATAAGAATAGGCCTAATATAATAATAGAGCATGCAAAATCAATACAAGTAGGCCTAGGTTAGTCTTTGACTTCAGATATTCTTTCGGCTGCCCTGTCATCTGAAAGTCCTGTTAATTCTTGTATTTATTATAGCTTATTTTATTTATTTTTATGTAATTTTGTTTTTTATTCATTTTATTTTTTATATTACATCATTTTAAATTGTATATAGAGTGTTAGTTGGGAGGCCGGAGGGAAAAAGACCTTTGGGGAGGCCGAGACGTAGATGGGAGGATAATATTAAAATGGATTTGAGGGAGATGGAATATGATGATAGAGAGTGGATTAATCTTGCACAGGATAGGGACCGATGGCGGGCTTATGTGAGGGCGGCAATGAACCTTCGGGTTCCTTAAAAACCATTTGTAGGTAAGTAAGTATCATTTTTAATTATTTATTATTTCGTTTATTCTATTCTTTTAAAATGACCAATGAACTGCATTTAAGGAGACTATAAGCACAATCTACTATATACAGTCGCGAAGCTCAATATGTAGTAAAAATGCGAACATGGGTAGTTGCCCACCACTAGGATCGCTACTATCGCCTCATCATCACAGATCTCTCCTAGCAGATGACAAAATATGTTACACTTTCGTTGTCGGGTTCTTTTGGAAAAATTAACACCTTCCTTCCATTATTGAAATATTAAATGGATAAAGTTCATTTATTATTTTAATTAAGTATATTAAATTCCGCCATAAACTCGAAGATACCTGCAAGAAATAGGTTAATATTATTTTTGTTTGTGCAAAACGAACTGAAATTTACTATATTCGCTTCACTCATTCAAGATTATGGCTATAATGAACTATGAAACCAATAAATATTAATTTGCATTTCCCTTTACAATAATAATATAATAACAATAATAATGGAAATATGAATTAATGGGAGTAACTTACGTGTACCGGTACTTGTAGTATAGGCTTACGTAGTTAACAAAGTGGGATGAGGTTAAGCAATAATAATCACACCAGAATTGGAAATAAAACGTGATCAATAAATTTTATTGTAACAAACTTACTTTTTCTACGTCTCTAGTAAAGTAACAAATAAAAATAACAAAATTAACAGCTATAATTAAAAACATATCCTTTGAAAAAAAAAGTAAGCCTAAGTTGTCTGAAAATGTACAATTATTCAAGGAATCAGCTGATACAGACGTAGAATTAATGCAAAGCTTTTGTTTCTCAGCTGCAGGTAATAACAGAACAGGTTTATTTGAAACATCAAATAAAGTTGGAACAGCATTCCAGATTAATTTATTTTTGTTTTCATTCATAAATTGTGTGCTTTCGAAATGAAGAGAGCAAAACTTTATATTATTATAAAGATATGCTTCATTCTTTGTCATTAGATCTTTCCTCCTGCTGTTTATTTACCACTTTTTGCATCTAGAAGTAAAATAAGAAATAGATGTTAGGATTTTTCTTCACAAGCATCAATGCGAAATACGCAACGACCTAGCACTCGATGGAAATACGACACAGTCGACTCTAAATCCAAAGTCGACAGCACAGTCTAATTCTTACAGTCACGCAACTCATACGTATAAAATATGCCAACATTTGACAGCTGGCGCGACAGTAGCCCTCTAGCGGCAGGCAAGTTAACAGTGTGCACACGACATATGATAACACGTCAGAAAACGGGGTTTGCGTAATTTATTTTATATTTTTATGCTACACAGTAAGTGTATATGTTCTTATTAATTTTACTTTAGAATCCTAGAAGAATTTCACACGCAGTTAATCTACAAGTTTCAGAAGCTGGGAATAAACGTAATTCTTTCTGCTCCTTACAACTGAATCGTGGCCCTGATCACGTATCATGCTTTGAAATAATATAATTGTTCGTACGTGGACGGTTAATTCAATTCATTCCTAAATATATTTATGAATCATTGGAACTCTATATTTACTGTGAGAAGAGTCAAAATTAGTAGCTTCAAAATTGTAGGCCATATCTCGAGGGTACATCGCGTGGTGAACTCCTCTCCCTATTTCCTGAGAAATTAACTATTTTCCATACCACAAATTGGGGTAAACTCGGCCGCTGAGGTAAACTTGAAAATAAAAAAGGGGAAGATTTAAACCTTAATATGACATTGATTTATGAAGTTCGTTATTTTTCCATTTCTTAAGAACCGGTATTTCCTTTATTATTTTGAGTCACAAATAGTGCTGATATTATGGTGTAAATTTTTATGGCAAGTTTACCGCATTTTACATTACATTTCCAGTTTTCACACATAAGCTTAATTTTAACGTATCCTACCTATATAATACGTAATTTACATGCACTTACTGTTAATATGACGTAGGTGAGAACAAATAAATGAACACACAATTTTGTTGAAAGAATTGTAACTTCAATATTAACTCCGAAAATGTAGGCCTAATTTTATTTTCAGAGCAGAAATGGTGTAAGTAAAAAATGAGTAATGAGGGTTAAAGTAAACATTCTGTAAAATACAGCGCAAAGTAGCAGTTAATATTGAATTTATTTAAACTATTAGTAGTTAGTTAATAGCACGAAGGATATATTAATTGCTACTTTGCGCTGTATTTTACAGAATTTTTACTTTAACCCTCATTACCTAATTTTGACTTACACCACTTCTGCTCTGAACGGCTCAAATAATCACTGGGAATGTAAAATCAACACCAATAACAGTTAACAGTCATGCAAATTATTACAGAAAAGATTGCTTTTTATATTAAATTTAAAAAGGCTCTTTTATTTCTTGAGAACTTAATACGTCTGCCACATGAATCTACACCAACACATCAGAAATTTTATCGACACAGTCCGGATTTATTCAAGAAATGAATATTTCGCAAAAGGATTACAATATTCCATGAATTCTTGAAAAATTAACACCATGGTCCCTACTTGAATGCAATATAACATTCAACTTCTGAAAAATATAAAGAAATAAACACGAATACAAAAATTATGGAATTACTTGCATTAAAAGCTCTAGATACATTATCCAAAATCGGAATGGTTACACATTTACACATATGATCTCTGCAAAAAAATAATATACTGTAACAGGTATCTACTTTGACATAGAAATACGTAACTGATAACTAATAAATGTTTTATAGAACACAGTACGTAGGCTACCTACAACGTGGATTATTAGTTATGACTGATTTATGATTTTCTCTTGGTCTTTAGGGAATCTGAAGAACGACATATTCGGAGATTTAAACTTGTTGTTACTGCAATTTTCGTCATTGCACACATTGCCTTTGTTCCGACGCATGATTAAAACGTTTATAACATCTAGCATTCCTCTAAAGCACGTGCTGGCTGAACGAGATTGTATCAACCCTATTACCAGTGCCTTGCCTGCCGCTTGGGCGCTAGTGTCGCGAATGTTGGCAAATTAAAGTGTTGAAGTTGCGCGACTGTAAGTATTAGACTGTGGTCGACAGTGGACAGTCTATTGTTTCTAGTTGCTAACCGCTTGGAGCGCTTTATCGCGAGGTTTGCAAAAAATCACCTCAAGCTTCGCGACTGTATATAGTAGATTGTGCTATAAGGGTACTTGAAAATTCTTATTGTAGTCTCTGACAGGGTCTCCATCACCCAGAAAGAAGGGTCGTAGTATTAGGTAGGATACGTGGTCATATCCTCAGACGCAGTTAATTTCAATCCATACCCTGCCCTCCATACCCTCCCCTGTCCACTATATTCACTGTTAGAAATACCGTTTGCTGTAAGATATATGGGTTGTTCCTCGAAAATTATTTCTGAGCTGTGCAGTGGCGACAGCTCACGACGGAAAGTGGAAGCTTAAAGGAAATTAATATGTCGGGACGCATTGAAAATCAAAATCTGCAATTAAAATGTTTTCGCAGGAGTTAACATATATTTTCTATCCTCTGAAGCACGAAATTAAACTGTAGGATCATCCTCATATCCTTCATGGAGGAATCGCCACTATACAAAATCCAAATGTTCCAAGCATTACAAGAAGGTGACATAGTACGTCGTATGGACTTTTCTAGCGATTGCTCGCGTTATAAATGATAATGGGAACATCGTCCATAACCTGATAAAGAGCGATGAAGCAAGTTATTCAAATATCGGGATATGTTAACAAACAAAATTTTCGATACTGGGTTGGAAATAACCTCTGTGAATTATACCAGGTACTATTACACAGTGCCAAGGTCAAACTATGGTGCACCATGTCGTCGTTTGGAATTATTGGGCCTATCTTTCATGAGGATGACAATGGCAATTTTGTTACAGTAACTGCACAGTGTTATGCCGCAGTGATCGACAGCGTTATAACTCAAAGTCCACACCTGTGGAGTAACGGTGAGCGCGTCTGGCCGCGAAACCAGGTGGCCCGGGTTCGAATCCCGGTCGGGGCAAGTTACCTGGTTGAGGTTTTTTCCGGGGTTTTCCCTCAACCCAATACGAGCAAATCCTGGGTAACTTTCGGTGCTGGACCCTGGACTCATTTCACCGGCATTATCACCTTCATATCATTCAGACGCTAAATAACCTAGATGTTGATACAGCGTCGTAAAATAACCTAATAAAATAAAAAAAAAAAGATAACTCAAATTTCCGAACACCCAGAGATCAACAGGAACATATGGTTCCAGCAAGATGGAGCGACCAGCCATACCACTGGAGAATCAATGAGACGCCTCAGACACTTTTTTTCGAATCGCGTCATTTCAAGATACAGAGATATCCCATGGCCGGCAAGATCGCCAGGCCGTTGCAATTTCTTGTCGGGACATTTGAAAATGAAAGTATTCAGTCGCCCTCCACCACAAGATACTGAACAACTGAAAGAAAAAATTCCAAAGGAGTTTTCATTCATTTGCAGGCAATTTCTTCAGAACGAATATATTTTTAAAAAATAAATTTTAACAAAAATGCAATTTTTTTTCTTGTTTTTTTTATCGTGAAAATGAAGATTTTCGCAGAAAGTCAATTTTCGCGAAAATTAGCGACAAAATTACAGCCATAAATCAGTCACATTTGTAATAAATCGTGTATATACTTCGTGCTGCATCTCTCGTCTCTCGTTACACATCTCGTTTACAGCTAATAATAATAAAAAAAAAAAAAGATCCTGGGTATTAGTCTCACAAATCCTTTTGGCACTTGTGAGGAAAGGGAAAGTTAGGAAGCGAGCCTTTACGATTGTGGTCTTGTGCAGGAGTGGGTCATGCAAAGAGACTGTGGTAGAAAAGGGAGGAATAATGACACTAAAGAAAAGTATGCTCAGTTGCTTAGAAGAAGTCGATCTGTAGGAGAGGTGTCGCCAAAACATTTTAGACTAAAATATGTCAGGCCTACTAAAAGAGGATGAAGAAGAGAGATCATTCTGAATTTATTCAATTTTATGATGAAATGAGCAGAGTAATGAAATAAAGGTACAGAGATTAGCAGAGGCAAACAAGGTGTCTCGAACAATAGTGAAGAGGATTTTGCGTGAACAAAAATAACATGGAGCTGAAGAAACATCAATGAGTGCACCAGGGAAGAAACGTCAATGACAAAAAATTCTATTATGTGCGAAATCACCCATAATTCAGTGGGGAGCACTAGTTTAAGAAGTACTTTAAGAAAGTTAGAGTGCAAATATAAGATGAGGAAAAGTAGAAGTGTTCTGATCGACAGGCAAAGAATATCTCTACAGTCATAAAGTTCAGAGAGAAGACTGATTCACAGTGTTACTAGTGGGAAGATAACTATGTACAGTTCCCAAAAAAAGGAATGAAACGACTCTTGGTTTTGCAAACGTCTACGTTGTATAGCACTGTTCACTCGCTGTCCATGTAACTTTACAGGAAGACATCTGGCAGTGCGTGCGTATTTTCACCCTATTCTAAAGTACACACCAGTCAAAATATTATCATTTATCTGTCAATTTCTGGTACAGGTCTCTGATTACGTCCCCATGAAATTTGATCTTTTATTAAAGTATGGAAGGAACCGTGTGGCAAAAAGTCACTTAGCGTAAGAAAAAAAGAATATTATGAAGTGATAAATATAGAACAATGGCAAAGACCACAAGGACCACGATAGAGATCACGAAAAGAACCAGGACCTTGATATAGACTCTGAGAAAGACAAAGACCACGGCAAAGACAACAGCAACTATTTTAAGAACTATGACAAGAAGAAAGACGAAGGCATGGACCACGACAAGCATCACAATAAGAACCACGATAAGAAACAACATGAACTACAAGCATCACAATAAGGACCATGATATGGATCACAAGGGCCACAAAAGGGCCAAGATAAGAACCAAGACCACAATAAGGTCCGAGATCACGATAAGGATCATGATAAAGACAACAAATACCACGAAAAGGACCATTACAAAGACAAATACCATGATAAGGACCATAACAAACAGAAAACAAGGAACACTAAGAGAATAAGTGCCACGGAAAGGAGAAAGACAAGGACCACGATATGGACAATGACAAGCACCACGACAAGAATCACGATAATGACCACGTGGGCTACGATAAGAACCACAAAAGCACCATGATAAGGACCATAACAAAGACGAGGACACAAAACGGACCACAATATGCGCCAGATCACAGATATCACGATAAAGACCACAAGGACAATTGCATTGACCACGATAAGGATCACAGCAAGGACCACTACAAGGATAATGAAAATTACCACGAAATGTTCACGATAAGGAACATTGGAAGGACACTGACAGTGACCACGATAAGGATCACGAGAAGAACCCTACGAGGACAATGATGAACACGAAATGATCATGATAAGAATCACTACAAGGACAATGACGACCCCAATAAGGACCACTATAAGGGAAATGCCTGACCACGATAAGGATCATGATAAGGGCCACTACGAGGTCAATAATTAACCACGATAAGTATCGCAATAAGGAAAACTAACTACAAGGACAATGACCACGATAAGGGGCACTGCAAGGACACTGCCAATGACCACGAAAAGTATCACATGGACCACTACAATGACAGTGACCACAATAAGGATCACAATAAGGACCAATACAAGGACAGTGACAGTGACCACGATAAGGACCACTACAAGGACAATGACAATGACCACGATAAATATCACGACATGAACCACTACAAGGACAATGACAATGACCACAAGAAGGATCAAGATAAGAACCAGGACTACGATAAAGACTATGAGAAAGACAACAAGGACCAATATGATCACGGCAAAGACAACAACGACAATTATAAGGACCACGACAAGAGCGTCGTTAAATAAACCATAATTTAAAAATGTTTCATAAAGAAACTCGTGGGAATGGGGCTTGAACTTGCTCTCTTCCACATAACACGAAGGAGCTTTAGCCGACTGAGCTATTGAGTTCGAGATGGAAGACCCCTCTTCTGCGGAGCACATCGATCTCGCCATGAAGGCCCAAATTTTGTTGTTACTGCATGATTTTTATATATACTGTATTTATCTATTTTTACAACACATTTACAATTTTTTTTGCAGTTTTTCATTTAAGTTTCGGAAGTAGTTTCAACAACAAACCAAATAGTATTTAAATAATTGAATTATGTGTTATCTTGTGTATCTAGGTTCCGAGCTTCCGATCATGCACAGTGTCTTGTGTCTGGGACTTAGAATATTCCGTCGTCTCATTCCTGAGAAGCTATACATAATGATAAGAGGATAGGATAATAACAAATTACAATGAAAGCGTTAGTCATAATATAGTGGCAACAATTTCTGACAATAAGAATAAAGGCATAGTCTGTAACATTTTATTAGCTTCGGTGTTTGTGACTTATTGGCATTATAGGTTTATTTACACTATTTCTGAGTGAATTTTCAAGTCTTGAACTTGGCAGACAGGTATTGGTTATGCTGTAATACCGGTACTTAAAATCTATGACGAATTCTCTGTCTCATCTTGCCAAATACCATCTTGCTATCCCAATCCCATCGACGCTAAATACTCTAGTAGTTAATACAGCGTCGTTAAAAAAGTTCAGGTAAACTGGAAAAAAACTGGTGATTCGTCAAAAAGTGGACTTACGTGCTAGTAACAATAAAAAGTACAGAACTTATGTACTAGATTTAATCTAAGGCTAACACTAAATGTAAGCACTTGAGCTATTCCTAAAAGGAAAGCTTAAAAGAATTATCTAATACAGTGGTTCCCAAAGTGTGCTCCATGGATCCCTGGGGATCCGCCAACACATATAAGGGGATTCGCGGTTGATAATATGTATTTTGAAATAACATGCAAAATTACCGTTTTTCTCGATGCGATTGCACAGTAATGTATGCAACTGTACTTGTGAAAGTTAGTATGTGGGCAAGGGTAGATGACCATATCTCACCCTTGTGTGAACTGGCCTTGGAGCTGTTGTAAAAACACTACTTCCTTTTTTCAGTTAAGATAATCAATTCTATTGAACATTTCTGTCTGCTTGGCGAGGGTGGTGAGTTATTAGTTAGTTCTTATCTGCTTGGTGTGTGTGAATGTTTGCAGTTTTTTCTCTCGAGACCAACAGAGTAAAAATAAGTTTAAATGTGTTCGGAGACTTAATGTCTTAATTGTAAAATAAATTTGATTGTCAATGTTATGTAGTCAGCAGTAAATTTTGACACGTATTTTTAAAAAGAAACTAATTTCGTCCATTTTTGTGCATGCATTCTGCTTCTGTTACTTTAATTGTGAAGTCAGTTTTTATTCATTCAATACGGGCAGGCTTATGTGAGGTATTCATGTTAAACTGTGTTAATAACCACGTGTATTTGATTCTGAACATAATATTAATTTAATATTACGAATAATTTTAATTTTCTTATTATACAGTGTCATCTCATTGGATCAATGGCTAATAAAATACAATAAAAATTACAGTTCTACAAATTCAGAAACCAGTCGATCACCTTGTCATGTATCACACCCTAGTACTGGTAATTTAAAAACGGATGAATCAACCAAAAAATGAAAATATGATGACTCATATTTGGCTCTTGGATTTATGTATACAGGCAGTGAAATTGCTCCAGATGCCCTTTGTGTGCTATGTAACAAAGTCTTAAGTAACATATAAAAATTCCGTCATTGCCTGCTTGCCACATCAGATATGAGAATTCATCTTTCTTCAATTTCCCCTAACTTGAAAGAAATTTGTGAGACGAGGAAACAACACCATTCTTCATATTACCAATTTGAAATAATTTATTATAATTATGCATGCAATTACTGAAAAAAATACATTCAGTTTATAAATACTCCTGCATGTCATGATTATGCATGGTAATTAATGCAGTTGTAGACATATTGTCGATGTTAAATACGTACAGAGTATAAATATGAAGGCATATTAACTTTATGTCTATATTAATCTAGCGACTAAATTAAATCAATTTAATTTAATTTGAAGATCCTTGAATCTTTTTTCGAGTCGAAAGGGATCCGCAATAAGAAAAGTTTGGGAACCACTGATCTAATAAATAGTAAGTGAGATACATAGTTAACAGAAAACAAAGTTTAATTTTTTTAATGATGGTAGGTACTTTATTTTCGTCATTCACCCATGTGAAGACAGTTGTGTAGACTAATTTACAGACAGTGTATATATTATCCATGTGAAGTCAGTTGTGTAGACTAATTTACAGTGTATATATTAAAATTTTCATTTTCAGGATATTCATTCACCGAGTAGTATGCTTTATCCAACAGCCAATATTTTTAACATTTGATTTAAATTGTTTGTTGTTTAACTGTTTTGTTTCATCAGATAATTTACTGTATGTTTTTATTTTCATGTATTGTAGACACTTCCAGTAGAGCTACCTTGTGAAAGGATAATTTTAACATTTTTTAATGCTTAGTATTATAATTATGCGGCTGCTGGTTATTGTACTACGCGAAATTATTATGTAGAGTTCCAGAAAAAAGAAATTAATCTCCTAATTTTCTATGATCTATATATAACTTATTGCGCATGTGCAGTGGTCAAGAGCATTTGTATATATGCTACTTGTGGACAGTCTTGCGAAACTGTTGGCTACAAACAGGAGGACTGCTTCATTGCTCGTGTAAGATCTATGGAAAATAATAAATGAATGAGGACTCGGCCCATTACTTTTTTCTGGTACTATACATGCAACAAGAGCTCCTGCAAGTATACAGAGTGGGAGGCGTATACGTGCAAATATTTTGATATTTGTATAAGAAAAATGGATGTAAAAAAACGTCCTAGTTATTTTTCCATGCTCTAATATTTTTTTCTATATATCACATATTTTATGGTCTTTTGTTTTATGAATGATCGTATCATGAAACACCTGTCAGTTTAGACTATACGTAAATTTTTCGATCACATGTACTACAGAATAAACACACTTTCTAAGTCAGTTAAGGGTTATTAACCTTGCAGGAACCTCACTTAACTTAATGAAAGGATTTAATGATGGTGAATTATCCTATATTTATTTCACAGCAAGAGAATCCACAGTCATTGCAAGGAGATCTATTGGCTACGATTTCCAAATCTTGGGATTCCAAATACTGACTGATGTTCGTTGCTGTGTATCAAAGACTTGATCTCTTCGTCCTCAGATGGAGGATTGTGGACTACAATGTGGTGTTTCCTTCGTAATGTGACACAACATTTCTAAAAATATTTCTACATTAGTTTAGAATATATTAACGTCTGTTAACAATTGAGAGATCATTATTTTTTTTTAATTCTTTGGTGATAGTTTAGAAGTGAATGCCATATCATTTATCTTGATAATTTAGATAACATTAGTTTAAATTATTTTGTTTGATTGCAGTCTACCATACTTTGTGAGGAGAAAAATGTAGGCTGTGTTCGAAATTCAAACATATTACAGCACAAAATAAATAAATAATTTAATCACATCTTTTAATGTATAAAGGTGATTGTGTTTGGATACACAATAAATTATTTCATTACCTGTTAACACCATAAAGACCTTCATGGTAAACCTGCATGATAGACAACCCCTACAAGCTTAGACCTCCACGTAAATAGCTAGGTGTTTGTAGAGGAAACAAATCGCCTGGAGGTATTAACTAATCTAAAAACATGATGATTTTTAATGTTTAGAAATAACTTCGAAGATTGAGAAATTTTTTACTATGCCTGATTATCTCTAAAAATATTTGAACGTATGCCCCTCCCATCATGTATTGATGAAAATTGCAATATTCTTAAGTTTTTTAAATGCGACCTGCAAGACTGCCTGCAACATGAACGAGTGTGATTCAGATGATTTTTAAAATTGTTTATCAGTCTCTATAGTTCGCCGAACTATTATACTATAAGATATTATAGAATGGAACTAACTTATGTAATAAACAGTCTTTCTTATCTGTATGCTGTTAATTTGAGCAAGATATAACATATGAGGACCATTGTTTCAAAGTAAGTTTTCTCCATCTTAGTACTTGTTTCATGGAGTGAAAATGATGCTGTCTGCTCCGGCCAATGCTTTCTTTTTTAATATCATATTATTAAGATGGCAGAAAACTCATTTTGTTACGTTATCATTGCAAATTTGAATTCTGCTTTCATAGAATGTTGAAAAAGATGCTACACATTCAACTTTAAAAACAAAATGGAGAAAACATTATTATGATGCTCCTCATATTAAAACACGCTTTATCTATTTTTTTTTTCAGAATATACTATATAATATTTTTTTCCAGTTCAGAGTACTGTCAGCAACAATACCCAAGAGTTCTGCAGAATTTTGGATGCTGATGTTGAAATGTCATCCTAATGCATTACTGTCAGATATTAACTAAGTTTAAATGGGAATATAGGGTTTTTATCCCCATTTAGTTTTAAGTGAATTTCTGTGAACAATATATTTAGTTTACCGTTGCCTCCGAAATACTTTTTATAGGATATAGCTCATTCTCTTCTCTAAGCAGTAAGGACACAAGGAGCAGAAATAAAGAATATTACAGAATTTTGTTCATTAAAAAAGCACTCAGTAGTGAATATCTTTTTCAGAACTTACATAATATATTAAATATTATGGTTGGTTAGTTTCCAGTGGCCATATCTGGGCTCATCAAATGCCATAATCTCAAGAAGCTGTGCTCTGTAGGATACCATTTATCTTCTTTCATATTTATTACCCATTTTTTCACCAGTTCCATATTTTTCAAAGGAAACCTACAAGAAAGAAAAATACTACCGTACATCCTGTAGGCTATGTTGG
Organism: Periplaneta americana; assembly: GCF_040183065.1. NCBI lineage: Eukaryota > Metazoa > Arthropoda > Insecta > Blattodea > Blattidae > Periplaneta > Periplaneta americana. The sequence goes on from NC_091126.1 coordinate 46,755,002, forward strand.
TTTTTGTTGCAAGTTTACGCATCCAACAAATGCTTCTAATCAACAAAATTATGCACTTAACAAAATTTACCTGAAATATAATTACATTCTTTGTGTTCTTTATTCACTTTGTGCAGTTATATGCAGAACATCAGGAGACATTTTTATACCATTTATTCACTCTATTATGTTCGTAACACGTAGAATCAAATGGCATGATATACTAGAGATCCCTTAAAATATGGCTGCCTCTGTTTTGTCTTGACACCACCCAAAGTGCTGTACAAGCCACGCTAGCTACTCTATGGACTCTAGTCTAGTTCGTTAATTACTGCTGATCATTTGGTGCTATAGACATTATGCAAAGCTCTTTCATCTTGTGGACTGCCTTGGTGTTCGGTTTAATGAACATTCGATTTGTTTCATTCTCTTTGTGGGTGGACAGCTCTGGAGTGTAAAAGGCAGACCACATTGAGCCATCCATGTATTGCAGTTGTATATCATCAAGAGCAACATAATTCAGAGCAAAACTACATCCATCAGATACCTTAAAATACTTTTTAATTAAAAAATTGCATTATTTGTTAAAATTAACATTCTGTCTTCTCAAAAATGATTTCTTAATGAAATAATAATGCATTTACTTACAGTATTTAAAATTCATTATACATGATACTAAATTTTTTAGCTATACATTTTGGGTTTAAAGTACAATGGAATAAATAGAATGTGTATTCTTATTTGCTTTTTTTTTTATTGCAATTCAATTTTTGCCTTTCATTTCACATACATTATGCTCATTTCCTTTGCTATTACCTGTGTCCATTTGTTTATTTGTGTTATAGTTATGAAATTACGGCAAGCTCAAAATAATAAAAAGATAAATGTATTAAAATGCCCAACTATAGGCCCATTTCAAGTAAACATTTTTCTTTTATTAGACGAAGTAATTAATTTCCTTCAATTGTTTACTCTGAAAATGTCAGTGTTCATGTCTAATGAATTGCATTTGGTCTGCAAAACATTAGGGGTAACAGCTTGAAGGTGAAACATTCGACCTTGACGGATGTTCTCTTTCCTGTTGAATATAAACAGGTTCTAATCCTCATTCTGCAGCTCTCTCATCCAAACCCTCTCTCCACCCATCCACTTCTCTGCCCATTCGACCATTCCCATTCTTTCAACCATCCGACTCTATCTCTATCTCGCGCTCTCTCTCTCTCTACATCAGTACTTCCCTACATGCACCCATTTACCTCTACCTCCAAGCACCCATTCAATTTTCCCTCCTTGCATCCATCCACTCATATTTCCGTTCATCCACCAGTCTTTCCACCTATCTGTTCACATGCCCACCTACCTGCCCCGACGCACATCTGTTCATTAATCCTTCTTTTCAATCGCCCGCACGTCTATCAGTTCATTCCCCATCTCTCTTTCTTTTTCTCTCTCCCTCCCCTCCTTAAGTCTGTAATGCCCCTTCTTACCTACATTAGTTCCTGTCATAATGTAGGATGCATACATACAGTTGTACACAAATCTTAACATCCTCTTTTCGAAGATCAGACAAAACAGCACCTCACTTCCAACCATAAGGACAGTAATACTGACCCTTGCACGGACAATGGAAAAGTAGCGACTGAAGCCTCTATTGCAGAAAAGTGCAAATGTTTTGAAGTTTCTTAACTTGTGATTATGTCAGTACATGCTACACTTGAGAAGTGCAGTGAGCTTTGAAACTGTATAGTATTTATTTCGATCATTGTTAAGTGGTAAGAAAGTTCGCAAGTCAAGTGAGGAAGAGACGATTCGAATTCATATCCTTCGTCTTAAATGACCTCTATAAATAAAAGGGCCTTGTTATTGGAAGAAGACGAAATTGCAGAACCAGATAGTGAAGTTTGTGCAGAATGTTAAAATTTTTGTGCCTTGTGCTTGATAAAGGGAGATTTCTAACTACTAAAATATTATAAACAAAACTGAGAATTCTACAAATATAGGAATTACCAGGGTGAAAACAATTTTGTCCATTAATATCGACAGTTATCACATTCCGACCAAAGATATAGACAAAGTCACATTTTCTCTTAACTAAATTGACAAGTGTTTTCGTGTGCTATTGCATAGAGAAAATTACAAGTGTTACATAAAATGGCACATCACCCACAGCCATGAATTCACTTTTTTTCTGTTTCTTTACACTCATTCTTCTTAAGTTTTTTGTAAACACTTTTCTTATTTTATTTTACATTTTATTTTTTTTTTTATTTTATACCTCCTCATTGTGGGCGGCCGAGTAGCTCAGTTGGTAGAGCAGCTGGCTACGGACTGGAAGGTCCGGGGTTCGATCCCAGGTGGTGACAGGATTTTTTCTCGTTGCCAAACTTCAGAACGGCCCCGAGGTTCACTCAGCCTCCTATAAAATTGAGTACCGGGTCTTTCCCGGGGGTAAAAGGCGGTCAGAGCGTGGTGCCGACCACACCACCTCATTCTAGTGCCGAGGTCATGGAAAGCATGGGGCTCTACCTCTATGCCCCCCAAGTGCCTTCATGGCATGTTACGGGGATACCTTTACCTTTTTTTACCTCCTCATTGTGGTTCTAAACAACATGACTTAACAAGAAACATATTTTTGATTTTGAGACTGCCTTAAAGTGTTTTTCTTTAAGTTGTCAGAGACTGGAAGATGTTACTTTACAACTAATTGCAAATTTGTCATTTATATTCAACATATGAAATGAAATAATTTAACCTCATTTCCTTTGAATCAATGGAAGGTTTTGAGTGCTTCATACAAATGAGTCACAACTTAGGAACTCCAATGCACCTAGGTCATAAAATGAATCCATTGTGCCTCTTAATATAATTTTGAACATAGTGATGATGACAAAATGCATCTGAGAACAATTTCCAAGAAGGTTTCCAGCATTTTTATTTTGAATCAATTAAGGATAAATTCTGATATGAATCTCAACCAGGTAACATGTCCTAATTAATTATTGGCTGCTTGTTTCATGGTATGTGGACTACTGCACTGTAGCTGTGGAGCCCCCTTGCTTTTAAAACACAGTCTTTTTGTCTTGTGTAGGCACACTTCAATCTTAATTACTTTGAATGTTAGCTAGTATAGGAATCCCTTTTCGCATCTGATTTCTGAATAAGATTTACCATAGAGAGACAGAAGAAAGTTTTGAGGGAAGGAAATGAACGTGTTACAGAATTAGGAAGCAGTTAAATTAGGATTTCATTATGCTTTCAATTACTCTCACTATATTCCTATATTTCATCTGATTAATGTTTTAGTATTAACTGATATTAGCATTTCAGTCCAGGATTAATGTGATGAATTTTTTATTACGTTTCTCCTAATGAAAATCATGACACATTAAATTCAATGTGTTTTCATGCGAGATTTTTGTAAAAAGGTAGATATTTTGTGAAATCACACTTAGAGCTGTGTGATGGAACCTTTCACACATGAGCTAAGTATAGTAGTTTAAAAAATAAGTGAAGTTATAATAAAATTTAGAAGTAAAAAAATCTTAGATGAGAAATGTATGTTTTGAAAGCACAATAAAGAAATTTAAATCCTTCGTTATCCTCATTCATTCATAGCGTTCTGCCCAAGGGCACATCTTTCACTGCAAACCCAGCATTCTCAAGTTTTTCCTATTTTCTTTCTTTCTCTTTGTCTCATATGATCCATATATCTTAATGTCGTCTATCATCTGATATCTTCTTCTGCCCTGAACTCTTCTCCTGTTTATCATTTCCTTACAGTGCATCCTTCAGAAGGAGTTTCTTCTCAACCATGACCTAGCCAATTCCAGTTCCTCCTCCTGATCGGTTTCAGCATCAATTTTTCTTCATCCACTCTCTCCAACATAGCTTCGTTTCATATTCTGTCTGTCCACTTCATCGCCATTCTTCTCCATATACACATTTCAAATGCTTCTAGTCGCTTCTCTTCACTTCATCGTAATGTCCGTGTTTCTGCCCCATACAATGCCACACTCCACACAAAGTACTTCACTGGTCTATTTCTTAGTTTTTTTTTTTTTTTTTTTTTTTTTTCCAGAGGTCCGCAGAAGATGCTGCTTTTTCTATTAAAAGCTTCCTTTGCCATTGCTATACTCCTTTTGACTTCTTGGCAGTAGTTCATGTTACTGCTTATAGTACAGTCCAAGTATTTGAAGCTGTCCACTTGCTCTACTGCCTAATTTAGAATTCGCAAGTTTACCTTTACTTTCCATCCTATGACCATGGTCTTCGTCTTGTTTGCATTTATCTTCATTCCATACTGCTCACAGCTATCATTTAGTTCCAGTAGCATATCCCTTATCATCATCTCCTCTTCTGCTAACAATGCCATATCAGCAAATCTTATACACTTTATTCTTCTTCCTCCTACTATCACTCCTCCCATGTTCTGAAAACAGTTCTTCACTGAATTCTCCAAGTAGATGTTGAACAGGGTAGGTGATAAAGGGCATCCTTGTCATACTCCTCTATTTCACTTCCTTCTGACGTTTCTTCTCCTATCCTGACTTTGTCTCATTGTTTCACATAAAGGTTACTGAACAGCCTCCTCTCTTTCCGATCCACGCCAATTTTCTTTAGGATCCCCATCAGGTTATTCCAATCCACTCTATCAAATGCCTTTTCTAGGTCCACAGATTAATTAATACTCCTAATTAAATAGTATTACATTTTGTAATAGCAGCAATTGGGATTGCCAGATTCTCTCATCAGGAATCCAGGACAGGGGATGATACTGCATGCCTTAATGTGACTACACATTTGCATTAATTCAGTTTGCAGTACATCTGATTTTATCCATTTTATCTATTTCAGCTAATTATATAGAGTTTGAACTATTAATTTTGTTACATGTTTGCTAAATTATGAAATTTAATTTAAATTATTGATATGAAGTCTGGAAAAATAATATAATGTCATACTACAGCCTGATTTATACAGAGAAAACGATTCAGTGTTTAAATCCTATCAATGATAAATCAACTTTCAAAGAGAGTAAAGAATTAAGATACTGTATCATACCTAATACATACTATAATATTATTATTATTTTTATTCCAATATACAACCTGATAGGTCCACAGTTGTGGAGTAATGTTTAGCATGCCTGACCCTGAAACAAGCGGGCTTGGTTTAAATCCTGGTTGAGACAAATTGCCTGGTTGAGGTATTTTCCGAAGTTCTCCCTCAATCCATTAAGAGCAAATGCTGGGTAACATTTGGCCCTGGATCTTGGACTCACTTTGCTGACATTATCACTTTCACATCATTCAGATGCTAGATAACCATTGAAGTTGATAAAGCGTCGTAAAATAAACCACAACCTGATAGGAGGTGCCAGGCAGCATTAATGACGATGTTGAATATAGGTTGGACAGGGTCTTGTGAAAATGAATAAGGATTTTTAAAAATAATTTTGTAGAAATGAGCAAAAAACTGTATTTTTCCTATTTTTTTACATTCCCCGGACAAATATAACTCAATCCAGGACACAGGACACATTAGTAAAATCCAGAACAATCCTGGGGAATCCAGGATGTCTCGCAACCCTGGCAGCAATAATAGTAAGACTGATTATGATGATTATAACAACGACAGTTTCATCATGGAATAAATACAGGCCTAATAGAAATGTGAATTATTTTAGTAATTATCTGTAACTCTAAAGTGCTCTTTGATATGTTAGTAATTAGAAATAAATTATGAAATATATTTCGCATTTCCCCAGTTTTTACCTTACTGTCTGTCGTCATACAAAAAAGAAATGCATAAACCAAATATAATCAGATTCTTAAAACAACCTTCTTTGTTGTAGAATGCTACTCTCATTGCTGGTCACATTAGAAACTTAATTGTGGATGTGACATTTTATTTTTGATCTAATTTTCGTATTGTGAAAGTATTTTGCATGTATTTTAAAATTAGTTACTTTCTCCAGTTTATAGCTTCCTTCATGAACATTTTTTTCTTTTATTCTGGTTCATTCAGTAATGTGTATTTTTGAGGTGAGTGGTTTACTGCTCTCACAAGTGATTTTTTTTTTCTTTTTGTTGAAATTCTGTATGCAAAAATTTATGCTGCTGTTATGTCAATGAAAAATTTTTCTCTTGAAATGCCCAAACCAGTGAGGTGTACAGTCTATCCATTGAAGATGAAGTATGTAACACAATGTTTTGACAAGAAATGCAGATTACGTTATGCATTTCCTAACTGTGGTGTATCATAAATGACTGAGAACTTTATTTTATTAAATCCTTTAAAAAATTAGAACAATTACAAAAGGTTTCATATTTACAATTTTATGTTGCAGTAAATAAAATAGTAAAAGTAAGAAAGCAGTAGTAATAATGCTGAAGAACTAAGCAGTTGCTATGTGTTTCAAAACTGTGTCATTGGGTAAACTATTTGTTTTACGTGTTATAATAATCTTTGGTGGCCAGGTAGGTCAGTTGGTAGAGCAACTGGCCACGAACTGGAAGATTCCATGTGGTGACGATATTTTTCCTGTTGTCAAAAGTTCTGGAATAACCTCTGGGTCTGCTCAGCCTTCTGCAAAATTAAGTATTGGGTCCTTCCCAGAGTTAAAGGTGACCAAAACATATTGCTGACCACACCATCTCATTTTTGCCAAGGTCACAGAAGCATGGAGCTCTACCTCCATGCCCCCATGCACCTTCATGGCACGTAAAGTGGATACTTTTACCTTTCTAATACAATAATCTGGTATCGATTTCATATTTATGTATAATGTGTGCAAAATTTAAAGAAATATTTTGTTACAAAGGCATTTTGAACACTGCAAACTTCAAACGGACTTTAATTGTGGTATGTTTGATTGTATCTGAGAATAGGCTATATGTCAAAATGAGACTAATTTTTATTAATAAGAAAGTTTATATGTATTTTTTCATAAACATGTCAGCTTGTGAAATGTTAATGAAGAGGAAAGGTCGTGGATTTAGCTTCTTCCACCAGCAAGGTTTTTTTTTATCCACCACTTTCAATTTTTTCACCTGAATTATCAAATAAGTAAGAGAAGTTTCTCTAAATATGAAAAGATTAAAGTGTGATTTGAATTTTCAGTATAATGTTAAGACTGTAATGCGTGGAGCTTTACCTCTGCATCTCACTAATGTGATGCCTGATGATCATGAGAACAATGTCTCATTATAATTAATGATTTTATTATCAAAGGAAAAGGAGACATGTTTTCCGGAATTAAGACAGCTTGATTATCTAGCAAAGTGCTTTTTATTATTATTTCATTTTCTTACTTTTTAAATGTTGGATTGCTTCCATTGTGCCGTGTATGTGTCTTGTGCTATGTTGCATAATTGTCATTAACATTTCTTTTGTATTCTTTCAAAGGCTAAAGCACTTCCGAGTAAATTGAACATAGAAATGTTAGTGTGATTCCATGGAGTATGAATTTTAAAGTGCTCTGCAGCCCAATCGACTTAAGTTTTACAGATCTCACCTTCAGAACTTCTTGTGACGTGGATAATGTAGGAATTCCAAAACCTTCAATGTACTTGTAAATTGTAGGGCGAGGGCTACTTTGAAAGTCTGTTTCATTGCTATATTGTTTTAGGTTGTTTTTGTTGTGCTAATTGTATGATGAAAGTAGTTTTCAGTTGATTATGTATTATTTTTCCAGGGTCTTGAAGCTACATTAAATGACCCTAAAAAGAAATATCCAGATAAAGTAAATGCACTACTATCAGCATGGGAACATGTAACTGCATTCATAGCAACATCTGCTCATGAGGCTTCAGAAACTTTGATTGATTGGGTCCACCGGTGCGTATGCTATATTATGTACTTCTTTCCCCAAAGTGTAGGCCCTTGTCTTAGAATTGACATTTCTATGGCAGTTATTGCAAAGGTGTTGGAACAAGTAATTTGTGACACAATATTTCTTCTTTATGTTTGGTAATATGCTGTCTTTCAAATACTTAAATTCCAGTAATGGAAATAATATTTTGTGCTTGAGTAATGATAATAATATACTGTATGTTCTGAAATTTTTTATTGTGCTTGTAATTTCGTATATAAAATGGAAAGCACGTTATTATTAGTATATAATTTTGTTGAATATTTTGTATTTTTTCTGGTGTGAGTGAGCATTTCAAAACTGCAGAACTGATGAGGAGCACATTATAACATAAAATGAGTTCTCTAAATAGTGACAGTCCCAGATGTCATATTAATTGGTTGGGTGTATAATTTTTAGCATCAGTTATTTTGATTAAAGTAAGTAAAGTGTGTTAATTGTATTTGAATTAAACTAAATTAAAAATTTGGTTAGAGACTATGGTTGCCAGCATACTGCATCAGACATCCTGTCTTGGACCAAACAGTTTTGTCTCAGACTGTCTGATACCCGACAAGACTTTGTCTGTCTAGGACTGTCTCAGGGTATTGAACAGAATTTCACCATGTTGTATGTTGTTGGTTTTCCCATGCACTGCTACTCTCATTTTCAATGTGATGGAAACCGATGATGAAATCGTAGCAATGATCTATTTTTATGTGCTTAGAAGAAGAAACTCGCATAAATAGAAGTCCGATTCATCCTCTGAACCAAAAGTTAATGTACATGGTTTTATGAATGCATTAATTTCTTTCGCAACTTTCTCACACTCTTCTTCAATGTATAATCGAGAAGGGGGCCTTGTGTACATACAAATAACAAGTCTGTTTGCATGTACATCCATTTTAATTTCAGTAGGAAAATACTCGTAAATGCAATTAAGAATAAAATTATACCACTGAATATAACCCATACTGGACATAGAGCAAATCAGGTGAGTGAATGAGTGAGTGAGCAGGTAGCAGACTTCATACATTCACAGAATGAAGTGTCCAATCTTGTCCTCCAGCAGACGAAGTCTCAGGTGACATTACCATTTTGTTCCAGACTATCTGGAATGGTCCGTGGTTGACTGGGACGAATGCCCACTGCAGTATGCTGCAGCCTCATAACAGTGTGTATAATCACTGTCACATTAGATGGTCCGAGACAAAACCATTCTGTCTGAGACAGAATGTCCAATGTAGTATGCTGCCTGCATAAGAGGATTTCATTGTTAAGGCTAGAGAAAAGGGGAGAGGAAAAGAGTTGTAGTGTCCAAATTGTGTTACAGAAAGTGTCTCATATTGAAATTCTAAAATTATATGCTGTAAACAATTTATTTCTAAACAGAAATTGTCACTGCTTTAATGAACCTGAGACAAAAATATCCGTTTTCATATTACAGTACTGACATTTTTTTAACAAGAACAATTTATTTATTTACATAAAAAGATATATTAAGAAACTATTATATACATAAAACAGAAATAGAAATTAAGGAATACATTAGATAGTAACACATTGGAATCTGACATTCAGTCTAGTAATATAAAATCCATTATGTAGTGCAACCACATTTATGCTCTATTTTACTGAAAGTTATGCTTTTATGCTTTAATAATTATGCTTCATTATACTGTTAATTTTGTATTAAATTTATTTATTTATTATTTTATGATGTTTTGTATTACTTGTTTCGTGCATTACCACATAGTATACATCTTTGCCTTCTAAATTTGACGGAATATAATTTAAATTGTCTTCTTCACAAGTGACCAGATATTTTTTATAGTTGTTTTACATGGAGCAGATGTAACCGTAGTTTGCTATCCATTTTCGAAACATTTCGTTCCGAAAAACACTGCAAACCTGCAAACACTTCTATCATTGCCTTCATTCTTTTCTGAGAAGTCATGTCTTTTGGTGTTCGTGGGAGGATACTTCCTGATTTTCTTTCTTCAATAGTTCCTGGTATATTCTGGTTAGTTTTGTTGTATTCGTGTTTTCTGTGTAATGTAACTTTGAACATGTCTCTGCACTATAGACGAGTGAAAATTATCAGACTGTAGGCAGCAAAATAATTTTCCATTTTCGACTTTGAAGTGGCTGGGAGGAAACTCCCTAATTCTTTGGTTTGCGTGAACAGTTAATTTTGGCATGTTCAAATTAGAGGAGACAGGAGATGACCAAATAAACTGAGCATTACGAAGGATAACAGCAAATTGAGGTACACATTGTAGTCGGCAAAAGTTTCAATTATGCTACATAGTTGACATCACCCGGCTATTCTTTTAAAAATGTTTAATGTAATGACTCTGCAAACCTAAATTTAAATAGTAGCCAGCAACTGTTCATTTTATTCAGTTCTCAACTAAGTGCAAGAATGACTTTTTTAAGATTATGCTTTATGCTTACTTTCTGAAATTACGCATTATTACACTTTCAAATAAGCATTTTCAGGTCTGTGTTAGTCCACAATATTTTTAAGGATACCAACCATAGATCTAATATGACATTTTTTATACTTGATGGTTGCTCTAGCTATTAGCCTGAACAACATAGTTAAAGAAGGGAAATATCATGCCTCATTTTGTTCAAAAAGAGTTCTTAATTGATTATTTCACATCCAGAATGTTAAATATGTTTTGTCATAATTTTAGTTTTGATAGTTTTCTATCTAAAAACTATGATAACACACACAGTGTCGAAGTAAAAAAATGTTCTAATTTGAAGGGATTAATATATGAATATATCAATATAGGCTAGGCTGCTAGAGCTCATTTTATGTTGTTCTAAATGTATAAGAATTTCCATATTCAAAGAAATGAATTCTGCTTACTGTGATTGATTTACCACGAAACATGTTGTTCTCATCACATGTAGTACCTAGAAACATATGCATTGGTTTTGATGGTGTTTCATTCGTGTTAAGTAACCTTCTGAATTGCAGTAACGAAGTTGATAATGTAAGTCACTATGTTTAAAAGTTACAGCATTCTAAAGTATTTAACATAGTCACTGTTGAGATGAAGTATTTTCCAAATTGGGTCACTAGAATCATGTGATATATGTGTGTTTATATGAAAAATGTAGTTTGTAATATATGTATACTAATTACAAATAGAATGAGAGAGATGAAACGAAATGAATCTTACATAAAAATTTGTTCGTTAATAGACCTAAATATTGTATGCTGTGCCATTTTCTTTTAGCAGATAATGATCATATGCATATCATCATCATCATCATCATCATCATCATCATCATCATTATTATTAGTTAATCTTACACATAGAAATGAAGACTATTTTCCATTCCATACAAATTGCCCATAATTAGTCTTGTCTAATCACTTGGAATGGAAATTACGGAGGGGGATACTATGGCCCAGCACTGCAACCTGTTGAGATCTATTGCTCTAACTCTCTAGTGGCACATTCCCAAATCCACACCGACTGACCACACTAAGGTTCTCTGTGTACCCAGCTTTCGAGCAGGCAACCTCACTTGTCCCTAGGCCAGCACCCTCCATGCATCGCCAGCTGGCTTTCGGGGAATGCTTATTTGATCACTTTATTTTAGTGTCATTAAATGCCTAAAAATTATCTCATTTCTGTATTACAGGTTATTACATTTTTTCCCCAAATTTTTATTTTATTAGTGCTATAAAACCTAAAAGACTATGTGAATAGTCATATGTTGTTTACCATGGTTGTATGCCATGTAAGATTTGATTTTCATCAATCCATTAATTTTGTAGAACTTGTAAATGAAAGGAAATTATTTTCTTTTTACCTTGCAGTAATATCCTTTCACTGAAGTCAGATTTATTTTAAAATAATCACGATTTGTTTAAATGGTGGACATTTTCTGTCCGTTCCACATGAAAATTTTACTTTATACATTTTTGTAGTTATTTATTGCACTTGAAGTTTGGGAGATGTTCCATTTCATTTTTATTTTTTATTTATAATTTTTTGTCGGTAAATTCAAATCCGTATTACAGTACAGTTTAGACAGTGGTGTAAAGTCAGGGGATCCTCAGCCACTTCTTGCTCCTAAGAACAAGATAAAATCTAGAGATGATACAGTGCAATGTCTTCTTGTTGTTAACTGTAGGCTACAATGTAATATGTAGCGACTTATGAATAAATTATAAAATGATAAAGAATATCAAAGTATCCAGAAGAAAATCTGTCCTGACACTTTCTCCAAATGCAGTAGAACTTCCTCTATATGCTTCACAATTATGTGTTTTTCACACTTACTCGTTTTTTTTTCTGAAGTCCTGGCAAAATTTCTATATTTCCATGTTAATTTATTTCAGATATACCTTTTCGTTTATTGGTTGTTGACACTTGCTCAATCTTATTTTAGTTTAAACCTTGGGAGATATGAAATGTCAATTACCGTGTATGTTCTAAATCAATTTTCTCAAAATTTGTTTTGGCTCAGGTCATTAGTGGATTTTTTTCCGGTATCGTGAAGTTAGAGAATGTACACAAAATGAGTGGAAGATAGGGAAAGAATGTTAAAAGTTTTGCCGAGAAAATAAAAATGTTGAAGGTTTTAAAAGAAAGTGGCAATAAGAAACGAGTCACTGTTGCCAAAGAATTAGTGATAGATCCATTCACTTTAAATTCTATTGTGGTGTATGCACCAGAAATAGTAGAAGTGCAGATACATTTTAAAGATCCAGCAGCAAGTGAACACAAATTCAAACCTCATTATGCACTGAAATTGGACGCCCAGACCTTGCTTCATCTTCTATTGTTTTTACACCACTTTTAAATCGCTTATATCACCTGAATATTTGTGTACGAGATAAACAATATCCTCATACACTTGTCATATAAATTGCAAAGTCTCAGACGCACTTTTGCCGAGCATAAAACAGAATTTAATATTCGCTTCATGTTGCTAACATGACAACGGTCTCCTGATACCGACAAAAATGGCACCCTAGTTCCCGTCATGCTTAGTGTGAAGGAATACAATTTTGCCAGATTGTATACAAAGGTTGGATATTTCGATGGCATGCAATGTATTGTTGACGGCATTTCTCTTTTCCTTACAATAAAATCAGTCTCATTATTTAATTGCCAGATTGTATGTTATTGTTTAAATTTAAAATATTGAGTTTTTCTCTTATATTCTCACTTCTAATGTGATTTTTGAGTGTGGAACCAGCTACATACCATTAAAATGTCATTTTAGCTGTTTCAATTATTCTTTTGTCACTCCAATTCATTGCCCAGTTCTCTGATCCATACATTAAAATTGACACTGTCAGTCTTATAAAATTTTAAAATTGTGTCTTTTCTTGTTCTGTTCTTCAATGTATTTTTATGGTGCCATAAATATTCTGGAATTTATGGACTTTATGTTTCAAGTCATTATCTTATTCATAAATACATCACATCCTAGATAATAAAATGTCTAGTCTGTTCTATTACACTACTATTAATTAGAATTTTTTATTTATTATAATATTTTCTCAGAAATGCCATGAATTGATTTTTCAGTTGATATTTTTAAATTATAAGGAGCCATTATTTTATTAAACTGAAATGAGGCTAATTGAAGTCTATCTTCATTATCTGCAAATATCAGTTGATCGTCTGCAAATAGTATTGTTTTTAAAATGGTAGACCCAATTCTGAAGTCATTATTCAGCTGTTCCTGTTCTTGTCATTTGGCTACTGCTGCATCTAAATATATATTAACCGTTAACCCGAAAAACACACTAAAATCACACTTAACAGAAAGATCGGTCTAAGAGACTGGGCATATTTCTTTATTGTTCCCTTGAGGAATTTGTACATGTTTAATTCAAAATAATATATTTTTACAAATAAACACACATTTAGAATAAATGTAATTAAAAATACTTAATTCAAGATAATTTATTTTTACCAATTAACCGGAAGTAGGTTGCAGATGTCTATAGGAGCAGCTGTACTACTGAATTCTTTAGCAGGTGTGGTAATACCAGGTAAACCTCTAATAATATTTTGTGAAGGCTTTTTTTTTCTTCTGGTTTTTCGTTGGTGTTGGCTGTACCATACAAACTTGTCTTCTTCAAGATATACAGTAAAACCTCGATAAGACGCTTATTACGCTATCCTGTGTAATATGCTTTTTTGTCCGGTCCCTGCACATTTCATATATAACACCTTTATAAAATACCCCATTTGTTGCGCTCAAGCCCTGCATAATATGCCATTTTTGTGAAATATTTTCGATGTAATATGGGAAATGTGTCTTATTATTTGGTTGAGAAGCTTTTATCATCCAGTCTGCTCTCAAAAAAGCTGAATATTAGAATTTATAAAAGAGTTATATTACTGGTTCTTCTGTATGGTTGTGAAACTTGGACTCTCAAGTTAACAGAGGTTAAGGGTATTTGAGAATAAGGTGCTTAGGAAAATATTTGGGGCTAAGAGGGATGAAGTTCCAGGAGAATGGAGGAAGTTACATAATGCAGAACTGCATGCATTTTATTCTTCACCTGACATAATTAGGAACATTAAATACAGACGTTCGAGATGGGCAGGATATGTAGCATGTAGCAAATCCAGAAACGCATATAGAGTGTTAGTTGGGAGGCCGGAGGGAATAAGACCTTTGGTGAGGCGAAGACGTAGATGGGAGGATAATATTACAATGGATTTGAGGGAGGTGGGATATGATGGTAAAGACTGGATAAATCTTGCACAGGAGAGGGACCAATGCCAGGCTTATGTGAGGGCGGCAATGAACCTCCGGGTTCCTTAAAAGCCACAAGTAAGTATTTTCGATGTAATTTTCAGCAATGTAACAATAATGAAACATTGTTCATTGAACTCACTGGTGCCATTAACCTGAAATGTAATGGTATTCAACCCTTTACCAGCGCATTTAAACTGTCATAATATACAGTACTCCACCCTCTTATTACGCTCTCTTATTCGACTCTTTACCTGCGTGCTTAAAGCCTACATATAGTTACAATACCCCCACCCTCTTGCTAATCCTCTCTCTCAAACAACATTCCTCACTCGGCTGTAATAAAATTCTGGAAATTTTTGCTGGTCAGTTTGTTGTCCTTAGTGTATTGATGTGTCTGTGAGTGTGATTACAATGAGTGTTAAACGAAAAGCGCTTTCTGTGTCGAAAAAATTGGAAATCTTACGAAAGTACGATGAAAACAGTACTCTTAATCAGAAACAACTCTCTGATTGATTAGGAATCCCATCATCGACATTAAGGACGTTAATAAAAGAAAACCGCGACTCAATGACTGCAGCTGCAACGACAGGGGGATGTGAGCACAGGAAAGTGAAGTGTGGTAAACATGAGGACTTGGAGAACATTTTGGTCGACTGGTTTCATCAGTCTCGAAGTGCAACCATACCCATAAGTGGTCCTATCATTCAAGAGAAGGCGCGCGAAATCACATGCAAATTAAACTTTGACTTTTCTGCTTCCAATTGTTGGCTTGACAGAGAAGTGACGTTAGTGAGTGGAAAGGCAGAGTGCTGCCTAATCTGATTTCAAGATACGAACCCTGTGATGTTTTCAATGTGGGCAAATGTGGTTTATTCTTTAAGCTCATGCTCGACAAATCATAAGTTTTCAAAGGAGAAAAGTGTCATGGGGGGGAAAATTAAGTAAGGAGAGGGTAATAGTGCTCGTTGCTGCTAATTCTGATGGCTCTGAAAAGCTGCCTCTGGTCGTGGTGGGAAAATAAGCAAAACCGTGATACTTCAAATATGTTAAGAATCTGGCATGTATTTATAAGAACTAGACTCTGCATTGATGACCAGCGATTTGTTTGTCATGTGGTTAAAGGATTTTGACAACAAAATGGTGAAAGCAGGATGCAAAATTCTGTTGTTCATAGACAACTGCCCTGCCCATCCTAAAAATGTGGAAATGAAAAATGTGGAGCTTGCCTTTTTTGCCTCCAAGTACAAAAAGCATGCTTCCACCCATGGACCAAGGGATCATAAAAGTTCTCAAGCATTCTTATCACAAGAGAATCATCCTACGGTACCTATAAGACATTGACAGTGGGGAATCGAAACCTGTTACACTTCTGGATCCTGCTGTCAATTATATCAGCGCTGCACAGGAGGGAATCCAGTCCTGTACCATCACTGATTGCTTCAGAAAAGCTGGATTTAACAAGGTACGAAAATAATTTAATTACTGTAAATTTGTATTATAAGTT
This sequence comes from Periplaneta americana, assembly GCF_040183065.1. Taxonomy (NCBI): domain Eukaryota; kingdom Metazoa; phylum Arthropoda; class Insecta; order Blattodea; family Blattidae; genus Periplaneta; species Periplaneta americana. The sequence goes on from NC_091126.1 coordinate 46,771,090, forward strand.
ATACATTTCTGTTATCGCAGTTACTTACTGTACTGTTTTTTTTTAATTCATAGGGTTCCGATAATTCGTTGCCTAAAAGTAGTCCCCCATCTGATGTAACTTATGATGAAGATGACGATGAGGATTGGGTTGCTGTGCACGAAAAGCTAACTGATGTTCACATGGAGGATTTCATATAAGTAGATGATGATGTTGTGACCTCAGATATTCTTGATTTAAATGACAGAAAATCTTGCCACAGTTGAGGAAGAAGGGGTGAAGAAGAGGAATCAGTTCAATCTATTTCCACTCATCAGGAAGCCCTTGCAGCAATGATAGTGAAAAGACAATTTATCAGTGTTTGTTCTGATGATATCGACTGCTTAGAACCACGTTGTTCTAACTCCATTTTTTGTGAAAATTGAGATTTTTTTATCAGATAGTGTTCTAGAAGCTTATAGCTACAAGTAAAAGTATTGAAATTATTAATTTTGTCGCTAAAAAGTGCCTAAATCAACAATTTCATATTATTCTAACTCCATTACAGATAATTAATTTAGTTTCATACTGTTCAATCTCCTCACATCCAATAAGAACAGTTCCCACAACAGAACTGTGAGGCTGATCAATCACAGTCTCTCGCGCACTATGATGTTTGGTGCTTACATGAGCTGTTGATGTTGTCTGAAGAGAGTGTTGATATTGCCAAGGGACAAGGACATTGTATTCTTTGACATGGAGGCTTAAGTGGAAGACCTGGAAATTATAGGCTATCTCTTGTGCTGTCCTTATATTACTTAATTCGGTCGTAAAAGAAAATCCACAATTGCAGGAAATTATTCTTTGGTTCGATTCATGTGTACCACAAAACAAAAACTCAGTTATGTCCTCTGCACTTATGCACTTTTTGGAACAAGATGATCATAATGTTAAGATAGTTGAACATAAATACCAGGAACCAGTAAATAGTGTGATTCAGGAAGTGTTATTGATAGAAATATAAAAAATCTTGAATTACACAGTCCTTTGGCAATGTATGGTGCTATTATCAATGTGAGATCACAAAGTCCAGGAGATGATTAAAAATGATTTCCCTGACTACAAAACTGTTACAAAACTAACGAACTTAGGATCAATTCCTTATTATTCAGTAAAACAAAATGTGCATACAAGAGGAAGTGATCTCATCACATACAAGCATTTGATTGGTGATGAAGAATTTAAGACAACTCCATTCATAAAGACACTGTCAATCAGATCGAAGAAAACAATCAGCTACCAGAGCCCCAGGTTGTCAGTACTATACTTTGTTTCAGAATGTCTGACAGGGGAAGTAGACATTACCGGCAGAAAGAGTGAGAATGCTAATCAAAGCAGGAGTTCTCATTCCACACTTATCTTCAAGTTGAGTGTTCTACATCACCCAACTTCAAGACAAGCGTGGAACGAAATGTCTGCCATTGGTTGAATAGCAATTATACTTCTCACCTTCTCTGCCAGCAATATTTACATTGCCTGTCAGACATTATGGAATGAAGTATAGACCGACAATTGATAATGCTGAATATCACATGAAATCATTGTACAAATTTTTTCAGGCAGTAATAAGATTTTTAGGAATAATGTACTGAAGACTTAGATTTCAAAGTACATTATATAAAAGTTCACCAATAAAGAAAGATATCAATTTTGCAACCAAATGTCAAAATATTTGTACGAACTGAATGTTTTAATATTTTATAATTTCTATCTGTTCTCTTGTGATTTTCGTTACTATTCTATCTTTAGTTAATGCAGTACGTCATTTTAAGAAATACTACCAAAACATCTATACTCTGCGTTTACTTCCAAAGATGTATTTCTGCTTCTTGAAAAACATGACATTGGAAAATTAAACTACTAAGTATATACACTTTCTCTCTTCAAAGAAACATGTTAGCGACTTCTTTGGAGTTGGCTTTATCATAAAGACGAAAGTGGATGTACCATTATCTTCATAATAGTGATAACTAGAGACGAGCTTAAACGATATTTTCAAATATCTGCGACAACTGTGACTGTGACATTAAAATATGTGACTTTTATTGGTGATTTTGTCATACCGATACATATTATCATGAAATATTAACGAACAGTGAAATATAAATACAATTTCTATATACTGTACAAACCACAGATCGGTGATTTATATGGGAAAATCCATATGCACTATTAACAAATAAATGAAGGGTTCAGAGCCATAGTGGGCCAAGCGCCATTTATTAAAAACTGAGAAAGCAAGGGTTAAAGTTAAGTGAATACCATAGTTTAATGAAGAATGACATATCATTTAGTTTTAATTTGTATACTTTATATTACTTGCTATATGTTTCTATTGAATTATGGTAATAACTTCATTTTAACCCTTGTTTTCTATGGTTACAGTAAATGGCACTTGGCCCACTATGGTTCTGAATCCTTCAAATACCAATTGAACAATAAGGTGCCAAAAGTTAAGCTCGTGTACCAAGAGGTAATGTGGGGCACTGAATCAATTTATAAATGGAACACAGTTTAGCGAATGATTCCAATTTTAGAAGAATCTAAATTGCTACTAATACTGAAAAAGGGAGAGAATTTACAAACTCACTGAAAGAGGGTGCTTTTGACCTAAATTATTTGTCTGCAATTTCCTTGAACCCTTTATATTTCCTCTCTACTATTTTCAAAAATATCCAACATAATAAATCCATTTATGACATGCAGTGTATAGAGGGTTCTGGGTGAAGTGTTGTAAAAGTGAACTTTCGTCCAGGAAAAGGTCCTCTAACATCTTATTGTGAAAATCTTAACATTTTATTTCATTTTTCTGTTATTTAGTTTTTTTCTTTTTCTTCTTCAATCTTGATTCCTAAAGCTAAAATAAGGGACATAAAAATCGAGAAACTGAGGTGTCCAATCAAAGTCATTAAAACATGCGTTTAAAATGAATATAAAGTATATTATATGCATTATTAAGCTAAAAATTGCTTGAATATGCATTATACATGCTTTTATCCCCAAAAAAAAGGCGAAAACATGCAAATATGCACGCAAAAAGTACACATACTTGGAACCGGAAAGTAATGAAATGGATAAGTACTAAGTTTGACCTATGTCCTATGTTCCTATAAAAACATGCATTTGCATGGAATTCTCGTCTCTACTTATTAGTATTACCAACATGACATGCGAGAGATCCAGGATGAATTACTAGGGAAATGATCAGTTTTCCTGGTATTGCTCCCGGACCTCTTGAGTGTTATATTTGTAACAAGTAGGGGTAAGGGGGCTACAACAATCCACTAGAATATGCAGTTCAGTATCACACGATTTTTATGTTGAAAGTAATTGTGACTGCAAAGTAATACCAATGTGTGTAATAATGTGTACTCCATGTGTAAATTTACACATTCAGATAAGTTTATTTTTATACTCAATAAAAAATAAAGGCACCTAATTACTGTTGTCCTGATTAACCCATACCGGTATACGTTAATTAATCCTTAAGATCTCACGTAGAGTGTACAAAAACCCCACCTTTATTTAGAACACTACACGTCGGAAATTGTTTCGTTTAAAATGCTGTGATTTTCATTACCTTTCAGGAATGTCAGTCTAGGCTTTGTCTAGACAGAAATAGCCAGTTTTGTCCTATTCGGTTTTAATAAAATAGGTACTGTTGTCAGCTTCGAAAATTTGGAAGGTCATAACAGTGGCATAGAGTGAATTAACATGATTTATTTTTGATACCCCTTATTCTCATATGTAATTAATTATCCTGTTTAAGTGTAAGTGTAGGCCTATTTTAAAAGTGTGCAAGGGCAATGAGGACGATTTGATGAAGCAGTGTCTGGTAGATGTCAGATTTTTTGGGATTTATAAAATTGCCAATTTTAGCTAACTAATCCCATAACATATTTAAAACTTGGAAATTACTTGTAAGTTGATGTTTTTAACAATATCTAGACAAACAACACTAATTAATATTAAGTCTAAAACATTGATCAGGGCCCTGTTTCATAAAGTTGACAAGTCCTACAATCATGACAATTTTACAAATACTGTATGTCAGAATATTGTAGCATTTATTTTCTGCAATTCTTACCTGCTTTCACAAATACAATTGTGAATTGGCAAGAGCGTTTCATAAACATGATGACAGATAAAGTATCTGTAAACATGTAAGATCGATAGCAAATTATTTCGTCTTATTCATTTCATATTTGTATAAAAGTATTCGATATGAGACGAGTTGATCAGATGATCCATAATGCATGTCATTATTGAATTTGTTAGAATTAGTAACCACCATTAGAAAATCAATTATGAACAGCGAGAAAATTAAAATTCTAAATTTGATTATAGAAAGCAATGACATTCCTGTCAACAAATGCAGTCTCATTTTCAAAGGAAGCATCATTTTTTTTTTTTTATCAAGGGCCCATCGATAATTCCATCAACTCTTGGCAAATTGGCTGCTCTAATGAAGAGCTGTGGAATGATTTCAGTAAGCTATATGCATCAGCAGTTAAGTGATACTGAACTCCATTTCCCATCCAGTGTAAGAACACATAATTATTTTGAATCAAGTGTTTTATTTGTTATTGTTTGTACAGCAGACCTTCTGTATTGCTCATTATATTATCAGCGGGTGTTTTGCTAATACGAAATTTTTCCATGAACACAAACTCACTGAAAATGTAATTTAGATTTATCCTTTCTTTGAAACCCTTTGTAATACTTGATTTTTCCCCTAAAATCAACATCATTATTCAATAGCCCCAATTACATTATGGTCCAAACAGCAGGGGCCTATTTCTTAAAACTTGACAATTGTAAATATATGATGAAGGATGGATAGAACAGAGAAAAATTCTCTCTGGGACCATCCTTCATCATATGATATTGCAGAATTCTTGCACGGAAATATCATATGTACTTCAGTACATCATAATAATAATTGTAAATATGTCATTCTGACAAGTAACACATGACAACTCTACAAATAGTCAAATTTCTGCTTCATAAAACATTCTGCCTGTCAGGAAAAATCGTGACAATTCTACTTGTCACAACAATTTGTCAGATTCCTGTTTCATAAAAGTTTTACCATGACAGGCAAAATTTTACAATTTGTTAAGACTTTTCTGACATATTTCATTTTATGAAACAGAAAAGTGTCAATTCATTTGTTGACAATCCTACATATTTGTAGAATTGTCATGAAATTCTGACACCTCATGTTTCGTACGTCATAGGAACTTGACAATTTATTTTTGCAGTAATTGAGACTGTTGAATATTGGTTTGGATTTTAGGGAAAATAGTTTACTTTAAGTAAATCATGTTCAATACTAGCAGCAGTAGAGAAAGTAATGATTATAGGGAGAACCACACACGACAAAGGTTTTCAAAAAGAGGATAAATCTAAATTTTACATTTTCAGTGAGTTTGTATTCATGAATAAATTTCGTATTAGCAAAACGTCAGACGAAAATATAATGAGCAAAATATGAGAATTGCTGCACACAAAAAAATAAATAAAACACTTCTTCCAAAATAATTATTATGTGTTCTTACACTGGATGGGAAATGGAGCTCAGTATCACTTAACTGGTGATGCATATAGCTTATCGTCGAAATCATTCCATTTCTTCATGAGAGCAGCCGGTTTCCAAGAGTTGATGAAATTATCGACGGGATGCTTCCTTTGAAAATGAGCCTACATTTGTTGATAGAAATGTCTTCCTTTCTTAATCAAATTTGGAATTAATTGTAATTTTCTCACTGTTCATAATTGAATTTCCAACTGTGGTTACTAATTTCAACAAATTCAATAATAGCGTGCATTATAGATCATTCAATCAGCTTCTCTCATATCGATTACCTTTATAAAAAGTATGAAATTAATAAGAAATAATTTGCTATCGATCTTGCATGTTTACACATACTTCATCTGTCATTGTCATGTTTATGAAACACTGTTGACAATTCACAAATTGTATTTGTCAAAGAAGGTAAGAATTGTCAGGAAACAAATGCTACAATATTCTGACATATTTGTAGAATTGTCATGATTGTGGGACTTGTCAGCTTTATGAAACAGGACCCAGCAATAAATTGTCAACTTCGTATGACATACTTAACATGAGATGTCAGAATTTCATGACTATTGTACAAATATATAGAATTGTCATCAAATGAATCGACATGTTTCTGTTTCATAAAATGAAATATTTCAGAAAAGTCTTGACAAATTGTAAAATTTTGCCTGTCATGGTAAAACTTTTATGAAGCAGAAATCTGACGAATTATCATGACAATTCTACAAATTGTCACGATTTTTTCTGACAGGCGGAATATTTTATCAAACAGAAATTTGACAATTCGTAGAGTCGTCATTTGTTATTTGTCAAATGACATATTTACAATTGTCAAGTTTTATGAAATAGGCCCCAGGTGTACTAATTGGGGTGGAGTAACACCCCACATGTATACTAATGTTAGGAAGCACTGCGTGACTTCCCAAGGGTTAATAACCCACATAAACATAATGAACTTGCTACAAATAATTTTATTTAAAGTTTAATTATTTAAATTAATACTACTATGCATTGATATATTCGTGTTAATATTATACGAACTGGATCATACATAAATGAGAGAAGTAGATGTAATGAAGTTATTACAGATAATGTTGTAAACGCCTTATTTAATTAGTCAGTTTGCAATTAAAAATAAAACAGGACAAATATTGTTACTACGTAAAAATTAAGTGAAAAGTACATATAAGTTAATATAAATCCACAGTTATATGAAAATGTAAAGATCTCAGGGAATACATAAAGTATTTAGAAAAACATATATATAGACTGTAACTACAAAAACGAAATATCAGATTCATGATTATATTATTATAATGCAGTTAATAGCTTTGCAACAAATCATCACTGGCAGATTGCTGTTGCATATGTGCATGAGCAAACCCACTGCATAGAGGAGGAAGTTGTGAGAAGGCAGAGTCACTATCCTGAGAGATGAGAATACTGAATAATACTCTTCGATCACTAGTGATAGAAATATCAGTCGCAGATTACTGAATATTCAATACTCTTTCTATTACTGAGCAGATTTCGATAGCAATATTTTGTCACAAATATTTTACGTCATCAGTCAAGGTTTATAAATGACAACCACATATCTATGACAAAATATCGGTTTGTGAAATATCGGCCATCTCTAGTGACGACTGCTTATAGTACATTGGGAAAAGGAAAGACCAACCAGACTGCTCTTGAACTCGGGACTTGTCTATTAACAATCTAGCATTTAATCTCGCCTACAGGAGTTTCCATGTGTAAGTGGGAAGAGGCAGGTATAATTCAGCCGGTATGATGATTGACTAGCAGATGGCTTTGAGTTTATTGCAAAGAATGCTTTTAAGTTCTCCCATGCCAATCACATTGATTTCCAACAGTCAGAGTATAATGTATATTGTTGCTTTTCCCTCACGTTAATTTTAATTTATTTATACAGTACATTATACTGGTATCATGAAAGGAACTGGCTAACCTACCCCATTATCTCCTGGCCTAGTTGCCTCATAAATGGTGCTTTTTGGTATCACTTGTGAGGTTCAGACCTCTCTTCGGACAGTTTACTAAACAATATGGTATTTCTTGTATAGAGCAAATGCTGCAGCCACACTATTTCTATTTCATGCCAGCCATGCGGAAACAATGCTACAATTTCTTTTCATTTCAACTGTCGTCCGTCATACCGGCCCAATTATATATTAACTGGGATGGAGACAGACTACACTTTTGCTCCCCATAACTCGGCAGCCATTGAGTTTTGCATAATTTGACTTTGGTACATATAATTCTATATTATTTTAATCTAAACAGGATTAATAAAATTTCTAATTCAAAAAACTTGACCTGACCTTGTAAACAGTTTAGTACATTATTTTGACAATATATTCGTGGCCATATGAAGTGTAATTCTAGAATTCGAAAGCATAAGCATGACATTTTATTGTCAGATTCGCGTGTTCTAGCCACTGTGTATCCTGTGGCTGACTCATTTTCTTCACCTATTCCCTTAAATTGTCCGCACCATAGTTTTGTGGTCTAAAGCATCATGCCTAGGCCTTGCATTACGGAATGGACACTGGTTTAAGTTCAGATGAGGAAGGAATTTTCTCATGAAATTTCGGTCAGTGTATGGGACTGGTGCCTACCCAGCATCGTTTGGTGAGCTATGATAGGTAGTGGAATTCGGTTTTGTAATTCAGTTGTAATGGCTGGCGGAGATCACGGTGCTGACCACATGTTACCCCTGTTCTGGTTGGATGAGCGTTCACCTCTACTGAGGCATGTGAACGTAGGCCAGCAGTCATCTGGTCAGCCTGCTTATTATTATTATTATTATTATTATTATTATTATTATTATTATTATTATTATCATTATAATCATCATCTTAAATTTCTTGTCATCCTTCTGAAGAAAGTGTAACCAATATACATAATTTAGATGTGAATACAGAAGAGAATAAGAATGGTGCTTGTTACTGAAATCTTCCCCTCCCCATTCCCATTTTCTTGAAAATCTCACACACAAAGTCACATACAGAAGCAGAATTTCACAAACTTGTTTAAAAGCATCAACAGTACTTATTATAACTAATCCAAAGGAGACCACCAGCTCTTTTGTGTGTGTATCAAGTTGGACTTGTGCTCTAAGGCTGCAGTGGAGAATTGATTCGAATCCCACTTCAGCTGACTACCTTGTAGGCTTTTGTTCGACGTTTTCTCAAACTATAAGGTGATACCTGGAATAATCTTCATGATGAATCCTTAGATTCACTTCTCCAAAATACCACTTTTTACCAATTCTATAAATGCAAGATAACTGCATCATTAAATAACTGTGTAAAATAAAATCCACAGAAAATATATTCCTACTTTACCTAATTAGAGTTTGCTGTTGCCATTACTAGAATATTTTTTTTTATTCGAGTGATCATTCCATGTGACCAAATTTCACTTAGTTCAATTAACCTGATATTAAAAGCACATTCTTTGTCATCATAATTTTTAACATGAACTCTCCAAAGTTGGGGTGACAGTAGCAGAGATACATGCAGAGGAAGTTTTCTACCAAGCAACATTAGGCAGTTGCAGATTATACAGTCATCACTTTACCCAGCCTTGTTTCAGTGGTGCCATGGTCGCAGTCAAACACTGCTTACCTGCCAACACTTGAGTCCCCTCATGGTTGGCAGACCAACATAATGTACATACATTCTTCTTCTCTTCTCTTTCTTCTTCCTAAATAAGAGTGTAGACTGGTACCAAAGCATTTAGGCACAAATAGCCCAGTTTGCACCCCATAAACTGGAAATCAACTCAGAACACCACAGTGACACATGCTTATGCACCAAGATAAATTGGATGAACAGATAAGGCTAACTTAGTACCATTATTTTGCAAATTAAATTTGAACGTGCCAAACATTGCTTACATTTTCAAAGAAGCTGTTGAAATTGTTTTCCTTTTGCTTTGATACAGACATTGTAGCATTATGACAAATTTTGATTCACACATTGCAACTCCACTTTCAAAATGTTGGCTGTTTATTCTCGTATGTTATTTTGCAGTTCGTCTAATGTTCACTGATCTGAGTTATACACTCTCTTTTAAAGTGCCCATAAATAAAAACCGCAGGGCATTAGTTATGGGGATGAAGCGTGTCTTAATCTTACATTAATTACTTTGTCAACAAAGATGTCAGCAATCGCATGCAATAAAGTCGGAGCTGTATGAGCTGTAGTCCTGTCTTGCTGAAATGTACCATGGATTCATTCTTCAGTCAAATGAGGAAAAAACTGTTCCAAAATTACGGATATATAGCTACCGGGCAACATTAATTATTTTGTAAAAAAAATGTAGGATAAAGTCGAATAGTCAAAATGGTAGGTATACTGGTCAACATAATATTAAAGATTCATACACCAAAGTCCACTACATGATGGTAAAGTTGGAGGTGTGATATGCCATTAGTGTGACTAGAATATTTGGCCCCCTCACTTGATTGAAGAAGAACGAATGCATGGTTTGTTTCAGCATGATGGGGCTACAGCTCATATAGCTCGGAATTCATTGCATACTATTGCTGACGTCTTTGGTGCAATTAGTGCAGGATTGTGACCTGCTGGATCACCAGACCTAATGTCCTGAGAATTTTATTTGTGGGGCACTTTAGAAAACAGTTTATAAATAAAATCTGTGAAAATTAGATGAACTGCAAAATAACATAGGAGAAGAAATGGCCAACATCTCACAAGCAGAGCAACAACGTGTAACACTGTCAAAACACAAGGAGAACATTTTCAGCAGCTTCTTTGAAAAGGTAAACAATGTTATGCACATTCACAATTTTAATTTTCAAAATAATGGTACAAAGTTAGCCGTGTCTGTTCATTCAACTTATTTTGATGCAAAATAGGGGGGGGGGGGTGTTTGTACATGTGCATGTGTGCGCATGCATAAAATAACTCTGTAGGAATCGAAGTTTAATTTTGACCATTTTTAATCATGTGTCACCCTTACATCAGTCACTATTCTTACTTGTCAGCTAAGTTGTTTTTTAAGTGTGTACATTTCAATTAATAAAGCCTTGTTTCTATCTCAATTATGTAATGTTTCGAAATGGTTGATAAGTCATTTCAGTTTCTCAATCCTCGTCACCGAAACTGCACTGCAACTGTGCGTCTGTTGGGTTCCCCCCCCCCCCTTTTCTTTTTTCAAGACTAGCAGCAACTGATGTCCCTGAATTATCTTTTGCCATAATTTTACTGTTATTCCCGTTTTAAATGTACTATATTAGAGTCGTCTGTTCCATCACACATTGGCCATTATAATCAAAGCATATATCTTGCATAATCGTCATGCAAGACATTTACATATTAAAACAAGTCCATTTTAAGGTGTACATTTTATTGTTGATTCTACTTTCCACCAAATTTAATAAACATGTTGCTGAAACTTTCTGCAGCAAAAAAAAAAAATTGTATTTTTAATGCAATTCTTAGATACTATTCTCTAAACTGCTGTTCTGCATATTTCATCTTGTTAGTGTCACAAAATAGTTATTTTTCGCATCTTGTGTGAGGCATTGACTTTTTGCACTCGTGTAATTTCCGCACTAGCCAAAAGTTTCAATTTTTGCACATGTTACATATATAATTATTAGAGAGCAGCACAAGCGTGTTGCTACAATATGGCCTATTGTTCATTTGTAAGATATTCGTAAGTAAACAAAAAACCTTTTCGTTGTCAGTCTTCTGATATTTCTTGAAGAAATACGTCTTCTAAAAGTCACCATGTACACAAAAAGAAACATCAAAAATTTATGAAAGGTATTTTTATCAGTGAGTAAAGGTAGTATAATGCATAAGAAAATTTTCAATATGAGATCATTCTTCATTCAATCGTGTATAGGCCTAGCTAATCGTACATAAATATCATTTTGAAGTGGAAGAAATGCTTCCTTATGTGGGATTGTGTCATTAATGAACTTCTAAATAATGAAGTAGACTCTAATTTCAATTTGTGTGTGAGCAGATGAATTTAAAACATTTTGTGTGCTGAAATTTAACATTTATGTTATCAAAATAAAAGTTCCATCATTAGTAATACATGAAGACGTGAAGGGTCACCTACTTTATTGTGTGTTTTGCTACTCTGAAGAACTGTTCCAGAGGGGGATGTTATGTCTCAGCACACAGTGGAATACCTAAAAGTGTTTTTCTGAATATAATCACTGGTGAATGCCTAATTTCTCGAAATATAATTTTTATTTATCTTTTTATTTAATATGACAGCAAACATTTAAAATAGTTGAACAAAGCAGATTTTATTTAGGAAGTGGAGGGAGATAAATGAATCCTATCCAAAAATTTCTACTTAACTTGGAGAATTTTGACAGCAATCTTGAAAGTATGTTAACTATGTAGTGCTAATCTTAGAGACTGTTTATTGCATAATGTCTTTGGAAACTTTTCAGTATACTTTTTTAGATGATATGTTTGCTACCACAGACTATCTAGCTAATAAAGGAACTCTTTGAATTTCATTTTATTTGTAGTGTTATATTTATTTTAAGAACTGGTGGTACTCTGATTTACACTGTTTTAAATTCTTGAGCATAAATTCCTCTCTGTAGTCATTCTTACAATAATTAAATAGTTACAAGCTTGGAAATTTTTTGTGTGTGTGTGGGTGTGCGTGTGCATGTGCAATTAACATTTAAATTTGTAGTAAGACGTGTAATATAATTGGAGGGTATCCAGTCTTTGAGCTTGTTTTTGTGTGTTAAACAATTTTGGAAAAGGAGAGTTTCTTATTAAAGTTTTGATTATGATTCACATTCCTGCACATATACACTAGAAAAGTAGGAGTTGTTTGGTGTGAAAATAAATTGATAATTTTTTTGGTTTTGTTAGGCACACACTGTACCTAGTATTGCAAGGAGAATGGCCAAAGTTGTCACCAGCTACTAAGACGCATCTAAGTGTTACTCTTCAGCGTTGTGCTACATTGCTCTCCAACCACAGTGCAGCTCCAAGGTGCAGGACACTTATTGGGCTCGTTAAAGATCCTTGGGGACATCCAATTTTACGTCGAATTTTGAACGGTGCATCAGATGTTGAAGATTCTGAAGGTATGATATGTAGTGCCACACTGATTTTAGCAGTAGTTATATCTTGTTTGCCATATTGTAATATATTAAAAGTCATTTTCATGAACATTTGCCAGCAATATTAGAGTAATGGGCCATTTCAATAAATATCAGGTTAATGTAATCAGAAATGTTACAGAAATTTTATGTAATTGTAGATGTAGAACATGCTGTGGTTTCATTGAAATGTAATTTTTCAAGTTTGTTAGTTTTAGTCAGAGTTACGTAATGTAAGATGTACAGGAAAGTTCCTATGCAGACCTATTCCACTTCAACCTCTACCTAACAAAATCTGTTGTTGGTAGGCAGTGGGTGGTCTTAAACTGCCATATGGACAAGTCTGTACATGCTTCCTCATGACAGGTACTCTGCACTACTATCATTTATCCGACAGAACATTACACCCTGGGACCAATCTGCATAGAAACTCTCTGTATAATATAACTACAAAATGTTACAACCATTAGCTGCAGTTTTCGTTAATTTTTATTAATTTGATGATTACTACTATTGCTGCCACTGTCACTGCTCCTGCTGCTGGACTTTAAGCAATCTGGTGGTTCATTACCACCCTCACATAAGCTTGGCATTGGTCCCTATCCTAAGCAAGATTAATCCAGTCTCTACAATCATATCCCACTTCTCTCAAATCCATTTTAATATTATCCTCCCATCTATGTCTGGGCCTCCCCATAGGTCTTTTTCTTTCCGACCTCCTAACTAATACACTATATGCATTTCCAGTGGTGTAGTCCTAAAAAAAAAGTGCCAGGGCTATACCTGAACAAAAAAATTCACAACACGACATAAGACATTTTATTCGTATATTATTATTATTATTATTATTATTATTATTATTATTATTATTATTATTATTATTATTATTATTATTAAATATTACAGCATGATATTACTTAACTTTTTCACTGTATTTTCTCCCTTGCAGCCTGCACACATGGTCATTTAGGTGCTACAGCCTACATGTTAATTAACCCATGTCTAAAATTTATAAACGACAAACAATATATTAATATTATTAATATTTACTATTTACCTTGTCAAAATAACTTTTAAATTTCCCTACTCTCAGTGTCTTTGTTCTCTGATACATGTCGCCATTGTTCATCTTCAGCTGAGCGGTGGTGCACTAATCAGGACTTGACATAAGGTAGAGCATTCCATGTAGAAAGTGGTAGTCCATTAAGTTTGATGAACATTGCTGAAAAAAAAATATTTATTAAAAGTTTTGTACGTAACTTCATGGTTATAAGTTTGCACTGTAGCGGGAATGAAGAATTACTCTAACATTGAGTCCAATTTTCTTTTGCAGTTGAATTAAATGTTCATGGTCAGAGAATGGTCGATCTTTTTTAACTAAGTAATAAGCAGTGTTAAAATTTTTTTCTGTCTCATTAATATAATGCTCTTTTTGCTGCAATGTTAACCATTATCATCATTCCATATACAATTTTGCAAGCCCTGCTGTGAAGTTCAGTATTTCTGCCAGTAGCATTCAATGCAAGTCCGTTGATTTTGTTGCCAAGATTCCACTTCTTTTCTGTATCAATTCATGCTTTCGTCTGAGATTTTCCTGTACCTCTATCGGTCCTGGGAATTCCAGGCAGCTTTTCTTGTCCATTATCAATAATATTTGCAATATGTTCGACTTTTTCCATGGAGCTATCGATACTTGGTAACAATTTTCCATCCCAATGTAATGAAATCTCTTGCTTCTCCATCTCTGCAGTTTCCTTTCTTAATACTTCCCTGAAATGTCTCACTGAACCCATAGAGAGAGTCATTTCTGATATGTCTAAGGCTTTAGCAACTGATCCAGCAACAAACACAGCTGCACAATCTGGTAGACTGATTAGACCTAAAGCAGAAAACACTCGAGTTTTGAATGTATACTTAAGTGCCTTCATAGTTGCTGTAGATGTTGGTGAGTCAAGGTTGGTATTTCGATTTGCTTTCACTCTCTGTAGATGTTAACGATAAAGGGATAGGGGTTTCTTTAATATCGACGTATTTAGACAATCTTAGTTTATATATAGGTTTAACCTTCTTGCAATTTCTTTTTCCGCACATTATGTTTTTCTGTTCTTTTGTGCAGTTAGTTTTAAATCCACTTCGCCCATACTGAAAGAAAACATCTTGTTTTCTATGAATTCGCGGTCGTCATGATTCTTCATTAGAATCAATGCATCCTTTGTGGTTATTTCGAATAACTTATCTAAGTCACTTTTGAATATTTCTTCATTGTCCCTGTCAGATTTTCTTTCTCTGGTTCAGTGCTTTTTCAGAACTATATACTATTTGTACAGCTCCAAAAATTTTCTTACACATGAATCTACATTTAAGTAGGAACCCTAGCATGACTCCACAACGGTTTTCCTTCCAAATGGTGAAACTTGACAAGCTGGAATACATCCAGTCTGTGGTAGACTTGCTGTAGATAAATGTAATGTTGGTTTTCCTAGCAGCCAGGAAGAAGATGCAGACCTCACTGTAGAAAACATTTTGCTTGTAATGGATGAATAACTCTGTGCTTGCTATTGTTCACTACGGAGAAGTGATAAAACTACCGAAAGAAAATCACATGTTCCAGCCATAAACAGCACTCTAATGAGTAATTTTAAAATAAATTCTGCCCTCTGGGGCGACTTCTAAATATTATTATTATTATTTTTGTTTCTAAAATTGTGTATGTGCCCATTGTAGATATAAATAAATAAATAAAATTAGCTCTGTGGAGATATACATACATTTGCAACCTTCATTTTTTTTTTTTATCACACCATAGTGGATGTCTAGGTAATCTAGTCGGAATAAATTAATAATTGCTCTCCTATCTAACAGCTTTTCACAAAATGTTGTATGTTAGTTGCAGGTGCTATACTTGTTTTTTGTACGAAGTCTCAGTGCATTTGGATGAGACAAACTACACCTTTACAGGGGGTGAATGTATACAAAAATAATAACTTCTCTCATATCTAGCAGATTTTCACAAAATATAGTGTATTAATTATAAGTATCATACTTGTTCTGTGTACGAAGTCTGGTTACGTTTTGATAAGGGAAACTATTATTTTATAGGGGTGAATAATTGGTATGCTTTCTTTACTTTCGTTGCTCTTTGAGGAGTTGTGGCAGCCACCACTTTGAATATTCGAGCAACATCGTGCCTTTCCGAAGATCATGACCACTGTACTGTAAAAACTAATTTTTCTTCAGACATTTCGCCTACATTTTTTGCTCAATCTACGAAAAGTTTACAGTGTCTCCCACTGTAGATACCGGTATTTTAGCTGTTAACAGTACCGAAACTAAAGATGAAATATTATTATTTTCATGTAGCCACTCACCATATGGAATGGAATTTAACTGAGGGGGGGGGGCACAGACGGCCCAGCACTGCGACCTATTGAGATCTATTGCGCTAACCCTTGATACAGAATGAGTTGCATGCCACAGATCCCCTATGCGCACCGCCCTAACCACATGACTCCATTAATGACCGATCCCTACAGCCGACAGAATCCATATACCATTCCTGCTTTGGCAAATTCCCCAAGGTCCCCCTGTCGGTCCAAGGCAAAACTCCTGCCCCGAGTAGGTCTGCCTCGGGTGCCAATTGCAGAAGCCATCCAATATCGCTGAACTACATTCCACGGAGACCGGTCGAATCAGTCAGCAGCTTTGGGAGGCTGCCGGTAGAGTGATCTGAAAAACCAGAAATGCGATTATGAGGAAAGGAAGTGGGGAAGATAAGTGAAGTTCCAATCACCTGATAAAGTTACCTGATATTCATCCATAGGAGTGAGGGGAAAACCCCGAAAAAACCTCGCCCAGGCAGCTCATCCTGACCGGGAATCGAACCCGGGACCGCTGGGTTCGGAGTTAGACTCGCTAACCCCTCAGACACAACGGTGGACAGCCACTCACCATATACTTTGTACAAGAAAATCTATATTCCTCTTACTTTTTTTTCCAGAGCTTATGAAATTCGCGAATTAAATTTCCTACAATTATAGAGAGAGATCCTTCCACCTTGAGAACAAATTCTCCAAATTAAATTTTATAATAACAAAAGATAATAATGAGTCATTTGTTTTAATGTTACCACTTTACACTTCAAAGAGTTCTCGTAGCGTCAGAGAGTGGGTCTGGCAGGACACTGTAAAAATTAACTGAATTCTTCATTAGCACCTAATAACATGAACTAAATTTAAAGCCTAAACTTTTAATATATCCTTAAAATGTTGTCCTAAAAATTAGTACCCACTGAGGCTCCTCATTTTTAAAAGTTTAAACAAACATTTATTAAGTTCAAAATTTTAACAAAATGAATGTCTATAGATGTGACACAAATAAAAGGTTTGATCGCAATATATTTTTCAGTACTTGTACATGCGAAAGATAGTACACACCTTCAGCTTCAGTTTCCATTTCACAAGTCTACCTTCTCACAAACTAACAGTGTACAACCACATACTATTTCATTCTATCAACGACTGGACGAGATCTGTCACAGCCCTTTGGAGCTAGACTAAACATAAACAAGACCTTTCCAGAGGTATCAAACATACTGTGAGGTAACATAGGTATTCCTTAAGAGCTCTGATATCTGACATTTTTTAAATACTTGAAAAATATTAGACTAGAATTTTTAAATTTTTTTTCCAGCTAGATTTGCCATCCATCCCACTGTGCACCCTAACGGATGTACATGTTCAAAATATTGCTTTGAATGCTTTTCTTGTGCTGAGAGACATACTGTGTGCATCTTTGTGTGGGAATAAATGTTATGTTAGACCATTTCACCTTCTTGACTTTGTGAGCTATAACATATTTGTGATTGTGTTTACCAAATGTGTATTTACTATGTATCTAGATCGTCATACCAAATTTGCATATAACATTAAAATTGGCTACAGGAACATATTGAATTTCGAACCTTATCCCACATTTATATAATAACAGCTCTTAATATAGAATAACTCTTCTCGGGTTCTCAGCCAGGTGAGTTTGAGATTAGATTCCAAGCTTTCGACGGCTAGCTCTGCCATCTTCTTCAGGGATGAAGTGGCAGAGCTAGCCGTCGAAAGCTTGGAATCTAATCTCCAACTCACCTGGCTGAGAACCCGAGAAGAGGTATTCTATATCAAACGCCGGGAAAGCCTCAAGTCATACATAGCTCTTAATATTATTATTTTATTATATTATTATTTTATTATTATTATTATTATATTAAGGGAAAACTGAGAGGTAGAACTTAAACTGAGGGGATTCGATCCAGCATCGGAACTGGAATCCAGTGTGGCTTAGTGGATAAAGCATCAGCATGTAGAGCTGAAAACCCGTGTTCCAGTTCCAGTGCCAGAGAGAATTTTTCTCTGTTCTATCCATCCTTCATCACAGCTCTTAATGTTTTCTTTACTTCACAACATTCAAATATAGACTGTAATTCTATCAATGACACTGCATAACGTACATTGTGGACTCATTGACTCTACTTACAGTAGACAGCAGTACTGCAAGAATTTTAGTAATATAGTTAACAAAGCCGAACTTCGAGAATTTTTTCTAATAGCAAATTAAAGCTTTGGTAACAACTTGAATTTTAATTGCTTTTGTAAAGTCATTATGTACAATAATTATTTGATTATATTTTTCTGTTCTAGTTTTAGAATTGTGTCGAACTGAGAAAGGAATTCTGCTTTCAATGAGACTGGAAATGTTGTGTGAATCCAAGTGTGAGGATTTAGCACTGAAGCTAGCAGAAG
Source organism: Periplaneta americana (assembly GCF_040183065.1). NCBI lineage: Eukaryota > Metazoa > Arthropoda > Insecta > Blattodea > Blattidae > Periplaneta > Periplaneta americana. The sequence continues at coordinate 46,789,619 of NC_091126.1, forward strand.
CAATCCACAGATGTCTTCGGTCCAGAGATTCTTGTTTCCGGGAAGAGAATGCAGAGGAACAATTCTTTTATACAATTGACATGTACATTGCACTACTGTACAAATTCAAAAGGATACATGATATCATAAAAGAGGTGATGATCTGAAATTTTTAATCCTTGGGAAAAAAAAAAAGTTTTCTTTACTATGTTTAAATGCAACTACTGAAGATAGCATCAAGCATTTGTTGGGAAACTTCTAAGAGTTACATGGACCAGATGTATAGTAGCTCAATATGTTGAAACGTTCCTTCAGAGGAATAATGGTTCATAGCCCACCAACTCTTGTTAATTGTATACTGACATTGTAGCTGTGAATTTTTTGCTTACAATTTGTCTTTTCTTGCCACGGTGATAACCATTCATATTTTACTAGAACCACATCATCAGTGTTATTCAATATTACAGCGAAGTTAATTCTTCCAGGTCATTCATCTGAGTATAACGGAAAAGGATCTCATGTAGTGGGGAAATAGCCTCCCAAGTACAAGTTAGGCAGCATTAGAAACAAACATTCTCGAAAATATTTGTTCACAGTTAAGTACTGCGTCTATACCAGTGCTAGGTACTTTGGAATGAATAATCTTTACCTGTTAGTGAGATGACTCCCAGTTCAGAAGACGACCTAATACTACTCTTGAAACTTGCATGCTCTTATTGCTCACTTACGTTAAACATTTCTTTGTTATGAAATGAAGGGTTAATGCTGGTCCACAATAAACTGGGAATGGAAACGACGAGAATAGAAATTTTGTTAAAATAAATGTATTTAAATGTGAGCATTCACAATTAACAAGAAGCTTTCCGGGAACAGGAACATGAAGGTTGGCCAATTTGCTGTTCTCGATTCCGATCACAGCTTACTAGATTCATTCTGTTGCTATCAAAAAGCTATTTGGTCGTCATATATTTTGTAGCAAGGAGGTCGTGACATAGTTTCTTCAACCATCGTTTCTAACTAATCCAGAAATTCAACAGAATCACTTTCAATATGTGCTACATGTATATGTGACCAGACTACCACGTGAACTGAATTTTTAAATATTCCGTGCCATAAATTTTGAAGTTTGTTAACCTATGTTCATGTTGGCTGGCTTGTATTCATGAGAGAACTCTATTGGTAAATGATACACAAATAACATCTGAATGTGTAATGTCGACTTTACATATCGTTATTGACATACATATCAAATTGCGTAGCTGTTTCCATTCTTGGTTAATTGTGAATAAAGAAATCTTCACGTTCACGTCCTCCGCTTCCCATTCTCGTTCTGGTTCTTGTTTCCGGTTTATTGTGGACCAGTCTTATTAATGGGAACATTTTCAGCAGTCTGAGTAGTCCTATGTAACTTGTCTACATTGGAATGGTCGGTAAATTCACAAATGAGATAAAACGTGTTTCATAACATCAGCTCATTAAAATATTAAGTTGGCATGATTCTTTTTTTTGGACAAGTATGATCTTAAACAGCCCTGAAACGACTTACTATTTCACATTCAGTCTGTTGTCTTGCCACGAGATGGTAGAGAAATGTTCAAGGAAGGACAAGGTAGGAAGCCATGGCGCATGCACATAGTATTGTTCATAGAAGTATTCCAAGGCTTCCCCAGCCCCACTTAGAATATTTCTCTGCCACCTCGTGGCACAACAACAGTAGTTTCTCCACTTTTGCATTAACCTCCCCTCCGTCACACTTCATTGTGTAGCCTGAAATATTAAGTGTTATGCATAAAAAATACGATACATCTGAGATTGAAATTCTAATTGTTCCCAGTTCATTATGATAGTTTAAAAAAAGCCATTCTTTTGGTCAAGACATTCAAAAATTATATTTAGAAAGCTATATTTATGTAGTTGATATATACACTCTAGAATTGTTTTTCAAAACAGCAAGACAGGAAGAATGTCAGAATCATTTTGGACCACTCTTTCGTAAATTATAGCTATCTCTAGTAAACGATTCTAACAATTCGAAATTTCGGCTTTTGTAAAAAGGAAAATTACATTACTGTGTACAAATAACTATTTTATGTGAATTTTTGCAAAATTAATTACATTCATTAACTTTAACTATACAACTCATAATTCAAGTTAGATATTATAGGGCCACCTTTTGTAATTCTTAACAAAAAAAAAAAAAAAAAAAAAAAAAAAAACCTTTCGTGTAAAGTCTAGGAAGAAGCAAACGAAATTAGAAGTTTATGTGTGTAGTAAATGTTACATTAATGAATGTCGTTTGAGTAATAATTCAAGAGAGTGAACTATAAAAGAGAATGTCTTTGAAAACGTGATAAAATAACTTAATTGTTTTGAAGTTCTTCAAAGGTGTTGGGATAAAAAATGTATAATCTTCGTGACATAGCAGTTTCTTTATGCATGTGTTTGTGCATATACTTGTAAAGGAGAGAGAGAGGGAATAATAATAATTTAGATCTTGTGCTGAACACTGCCGTGCATGTACTTTCGCGAATATACGAGAGAAAGCTTCCTGTGCATTGCATCCACATTACTGGCAAAGTTATACGCACGCGTACACCCCCCCTTCCATACACACACACACACACACACACACACACACACACACACACACACACACACACACACAGATACTCTATTTACATGTTTCAATTTTTTCTGCTTTCAATACCTATGTTAACATACAATTTCAAACTGAAGAATATTACTACAATCTGAGGTAGTAAATAGAATTTCAAGAACAGATATTTGGAGTAACGAATGGAAGAAATTGCATGGATGTTTGATGAAACGGAGCAAAGTTCAATTTGGATGAATAAAATAATTTTGTTATTCAGAAATAAAAGTGAAAGAAAGAACTTGGAAGATGAAAGTCTGAGAACTGCTGAAGTGATGTTGACCAGAGAGTCATTTGGAACCCATCACTTTCTGTCTCAAGCTCAACAGTAATGATCCTGTATCTACAGCGAATAGGGATTATAAAGAATGGACACTTCGCGTCGGTACCTTTGATGTAGCCGGACCGATTTCAATGACCTTCAAGCCAGCTAGAGCGTCAGATTCTGCTTTCTCCCTAGAGTTGGCGCTGACATCACACCAGCTAGCAGTCGACACAGCGGAAATATAACACATACAATTAATACATCTAGGTACATTATGTACTCAAATAAAATAAATTGGATCCATAAAATAATAAATCCTTCATTAACTGTAATGTCTAGACTCTAGAGTTCCATTATAATGAGAGTTCAGACGTTGACCCCAACAACAATTAAAATATGTAATGATTTGATAGCGCTGAAAATGGAAAAACAAAACTCTTACGTGAAGTAAAACCATATACCTATATTATATTATATACAAATATTAAACGAATTCGATACTTAATTTTATAATGTATTATATTATTTTATAATATAATTTATGATATCTGAAATATAAAATATTATTATTACAACTAGTTTGTCACTGAGAAATAAGGAAAAGCTGTTAACTTGAATTTATTTGAAGCAAAGCGTTACTGGATTATGCAATAAGGTAGGCGATGTTTGGATCCTGTGCCATAATTCTATTCTCAATCATTATCTTAGTGTATGCTCGATTACACTACCTCTAGCGCTTGAAAGTGGAACTAGCCGCTGGCGCACAGAGAAACAAAACACAGGAAAATTCGCTCAGTGTCCATTCTTTATAATCCCTATTCGCTGGTATCTATAGGAAATTTAGTGTATAAATATAAAAAATAAGTTACATACCGTCTCCACAAATATTTTCATGATTATAAACAGGCATGGCATCACTGTCTGTGGTCACATGCTAATGAAATTGGTGTCACCAGAAAGAGCAACTAAAATGCATTTCATGCTTACCTCACACACACAAATGCGATAACTCCCATACACCCACTCACGCGACATGTGCTCCAGCATGTCTACTGGGATGGACTTGATTGCAGCAGCGATGCATAGTCGTAACTGTTACAATATCTGAGGCAGTGATTGTACAAAGATGGCATCTTTGATGTAAGCTTGTAAAATGAAGTAAAAAAACTGTCAGGTTGGATGACCTCTGTGGTCATATGCAAGACTTTGTCATTACCTCTTGTGCACCAGTCCACCTCCATGACAGTTGTGCAAACAGTCCATGTCCTGAATTTTGTGTGTAGATAACTCATTCTTTGGCTATGCCTTTAAAAATTGAGATCATTTGACTTTGTGGTGTAATGAAATAAATGACAATGCTTTTCAGAATCTGTTTCTGAGAGAGAGAGAGAGAGAGAGAGAGAGAGAGAGAGAGAGAGAGAGAGTACATAGTATGGGAGAGGATGTTAGGATTTTGTTAATGTGCTGCGTCTCCTTTTGCACGAACTTTAAATTTCTTCACAGTTGGCAAACGAAATAAGATTTTCTTCTAAATTTCCCACTGAAGTGTATAATTTCACCTCCCGCCAAATATCTGTTCAATTTTTTCCATTCTTTATTCAAAATACAAGATTAAAACTTATTGCTGACGATAGAGTAGCACAATTACTCATAGTATGTCTAACCAATAAATACAGTAATGTTGTCAGTTATATGCATTTGAGAGCTGAAGATCAAGGTTGACACACAAAAAATAATGAAGATATAGAAGGCATACGCAGTTTCATTTTATTTTAAATGGGATTTATTGCCCTATGTTACTTCACAATTTATTTAAATTGTATGTTACTCTTTCTGCTTTTAAAAATGGCTAATTTTGTATTCTTCTTTCTAGTTAAAACATTTTGACCTGAAAGATGGACTGCTCTTGGTACGAAGATATGCTTTAAAGGATGGCAAGCGTGCACGTGTGTGGAAATACAGTGCTAAAGTGGCAGAATTAGCAGCACAGTACTTCTTAACAGTGGCCATGGTGAAGCCAGTTAGTGAGACAGGAACACTGTTACAAGATCTCATGACAGAATGGGCCCTTCTTCACAGTGATTTGCCTTCTGTGTCACAAACTCTGCCAAATATGATCCGAAAATTAATTCAACCAGCTGAAAGTGCTGTACATATTTACCTTTTCTGTCAAGTGCTAGTAAATCAGGTGAGGTGCAATTATTATACAGGAGTGTTATTAAAGCCGTTTCTCTTTGAAGAAAAATCCTGAAATATATGTAGACGTAAGAAATAACTTAGTTTCAGCATTTAATTTCATCATTCATGGTTCTGTTAATGTCTAGACTTCCATTCATTTTCATCTATATTAAAAGTATCTATTTCAGAAGGTAATTGATATGATCTAATTTAATTTGAATAAAAAATAAAATGCTTTATTTCATATGAGGCATTCCATAAGAGAAGGGCGAGCCCACCAAGGGTCGAATTTTGTGTTTTTTACTCCTCCGAATATTTAAGACATATCTGTAACTTAAGCCTGGCAGACGTTGGTGGGCTCTCCCATACTACATCGAAGTTATCATTGTTTGTAAGGTTGGAGAAACTGCGTATTCTGTGACAGGTTCATAATATTCATATTACTCTGTATGAGAAGGGCGAATATGCCACTCCGCCTGAAGGCACATGCCATTCATTGTCTCAGTGTTGTTGTAACCACACGGACAAGTACAACTGTAGTGAGGAATTATGTGTATTTATGGACATTGTAATAGCTTAGTATGAGTAATAGTGACAGTGATATTCAACCAGGCATATCTGGTTATTGTAGGAAACGTCAGACACATATCGAAAAATGGATAAATGCACAAGCAAAGATTAAAAGGAACAAAGGTAAATCCTACATTAGTACGAAAACATCTCGACATGTGCAAGCTTGCGGTATAGGCCCACCATATACTTGCGGATGCTTCAACACATTAGGTATGGAGAAAATACAACCTGTATTTCGTAATTTATGGGAGCTGGGTGATTATGACCTCCAGAATGTGTATATTTCTAAGCTCATAACCAGTGTTGATATGAACAGATGTCGCATTAAGAACAGGCCGACCTCTCTCAGCTGGTTTTGCCAAAGAGGTATGTCACTCCAGTAAAGCTCACCTTTGATAAAGTAAAGGATCTGAAAGCTCTCCTTATCTATGTGCCACAGAACGTTTCTGGATGACGTGATCAGCAAACAAAACATGCAATTAGCAGTGACCGACTCAGAGGAAGAACATCTTCATGAAGATGATGTAATGGATTATTAGAACCTTTGTTCCCAGAACAAGTGAGACCACTTTTGATAGCAAGGGTAATAACATGACAGGAATCTACTTATTTTTGTTTATTAATAATTTCAGATACTTTGTAAATGTCACATCACAGTGCCATTAAGTATTTTTATTTATTATTATTATTATTATTATTATTATTATTATTATTATTATTATTATATTGTTATTAATGTCTCCCACTATTGAGTTCATTTTACGCCCTTTGCTTTTTCTAATACACTGTTTTCAAATTATTCCCATAATATTGATGAATTCATAATGTCATCTATGATCACTATTAAGTTGGAATATTAAATTGGACATTTAATTGCAATTTTCAATAAAGGTATTCGTTTTTCATTGTACAAAGTAATTATCATTATTTACAGATGTGTTCTTGGCGGCTTTGCCCTTGTCTCATTTACAGGTAAAATACTTTGAACATCTATTATCTCTACAGGTACATTTGGCGAGTTCGCCCTTCTCTTATGGAATGCCTCATATAGAGATGTTTTGTAATTTTCAAAGTGTAACTCTTCCTCTTCAGATTGCTCAGGAAGAAGCCCCTGAAGCAGTTTGAGTTTTTGAGATTCGAAATATAAATTTATTTGTTTACATGTTGGTGACACTAATACTAAACCCGAGAATGTTCATAACATCAACTTATTTTAAGGCAGATAAATTTTGACACAGTGATTTATTAATGGTCAATACTATACCAGTTTGATTCTTCACATAAATTTAACTAATATTAATTTTCTCATCTTCGGTGTTAGAGTAGTTACCATGCTTGTCATTAGATCTAGATCCAGTCCATTTGGTCACATCCAACCAAGAAAGATGTGTTTTTTAATTCTTATCATGACTTTCTTCATAGGGGTAGTAAAGCTACAGTCACATGTCATAAATTTACATTACATAAGAAAAATTTTCTTGAATGATATTGCTTCAAGCAAAAGACAACATCTGTTCCCTGCTTAGGTCAAAATTCAACTCTGCTAATGGTCACACTTATTTGTTTACCTCTCTTTGGGAATAATGAATTCTCACTTTAAGAAATGGAATTTTTAATTCTTCCATATTAACAATCTCAGGAGGTATTAGTTCACCGTATCTAGAGACATACAAAGCCATTCAGTTACTAATTGGCATGAAATATATTGACTACGTAGTTTTCCTTAGTTCGTTGTTAAGTCTTATGTATAACATTTGTCATACAACTTATATTCATTAGAAATACCTTGAATTGCTTCCATTTTTCCAGTTTTTGTCACAAATGAAAAATTAATTCTCTATCTTTTTCATATTCAGTACATTCATTGTAATCTTACTAGCCACCATTACACAATTACATATCCGTATTTTTAAGTTCGGGAAGAAGAAGAAGCTGACTGATATTGAATATTAACATGGGAAGTGTTTATCTTAATAATACAGTATTTTTACGCCAGAAAAATTATTTTTCGAAATTGAAATTTTGAGAGAAATTGGTTTGAACTTAGCTCTAAAATAATGTACAGTTCTCTCCTGAATCAATAGTTACATGTTTTGTGTTCGTAGATTTTTCAGAACTAACAAGTACTTCACAAGTTTACGAAGACAGTAAATTGACTTTATTTGAAAGTGGGTTAAATTCTAATTTTTTATGATTCTGGTAATATAATGGAAGTATTTAAGTAATAACTTTTAAGAGTGTGTGTGTATTCATTTAAATGAATTGCGAGCAAGTGAAATATTTTTTCCTTTCAGTTTGGTGATAAACTGAAGTCTCTGTGCATAGAATTGTATATAAGAGGACTTACCACAGACATGAATGAACTGGAGCAACAGAAAGTCAAGAACGATAAGGAAAAGGTTCGGGAGGCAGAAGTAAGATTATCTGATGGTTTCCTGAAGCTTGCTGACTTGGTGAAAGATAATGTAGGTGTTTGTCGCGAGTGTGTTCTTACTGCGTTTTCTTTGAACCCAACTCGAGTTTGTTATGAGCGAATAAAAGAAATGGCAGTAGCAAGTGGGAAGTGCATTTGTCTTCCTGCTGTGGACATTGGGGATAAAAGAAGGGGTAGTGATAGTAAATTCGAAAGTACTGTAACAGAAGATACGGACTTAAATTATAACAATAATTGTGTTGGTGTTGAGGGACAGAGTGATAAAATCAAGGTGGACACTGGACAAGTGTTGACAGTGCCAAGTGTACGATACAATCATCCAGTTCAGGATTTATCATCCCGTTGTATTGAAAATAAACAAAATATTGCCGATTTCAATATTCAGAGGAATAGATGTAATCTTCATCCTCCGTTTGACCCCAGCAGTGGTGGTGCTCTTGGTGAACTTTGTCCTGAGTGCGGAGAATTCACAGGTATAGAATCCCCTGCTTCAGATGCGACTAGTGTAGAGAAAAAGGAACGGACACTTGACGCATTAATCTCAATTAAAGGAAATACAGTTACAGAATCTCTTAACTATGATGTACTATCTGCACCAAACCAAGTTCTGGATGCTGAAACACTTGGGTTAACTCCACAACTTTGCGACGATTTGGCAGTTGTCCTTAGCAGTCCCCGGTACCAAATGCTGAGTTGGGTCTTGGATTGGGCTGAACTCAGTATCATGTGTGAAAAATATTTAGAAAATGGAGAAGAGATGAGAAATACCACCAAAGAGTTGAAATTCTTGAATATCGATTACAATCAGTTCAAGGATTGGCCAAGTGGTGATGATGAGAAAGATGAATATTATGGTATTGAGAAGGGGTATGAACGTTGGGTAGACATAAGTAGTGATACATCAGAAGAGTATTTCACACGTTCATACAAACGACGTGCAAGACGGATGCAGGTTGATTCTGATTCTGACTCCTCTCTTGCTCCTAGATCACGTACCAGAGGAAGGAAAGTTCACAGGTTGGATTCTTCTGATTCTGAATATGACTCAAGTCAAAGGAAAGAGAAGATAAAGCACAAGACCTATAGAGCACCATCTCTGTCAGTATCTGATTCTGATACAGGTACACAAGATAGTAGAACTGACAGTCTTGGAAGTGATGGCTTCAGGATTGAAAAACCAAGCAAGAAGGAAAAAAATGGCAGAAATGAAAAGGCATCTTCTGGAAAGAGAAATGAACAAAAGAAATTAAAAGATATTTCTCATTTCCGAATGGTTATGAATGATGATCTAAATCAGGGTGACTTGACAAGTGATCTCTCCAGTAGTGATGTGATGAATATATTTGCCCAAATTGGTGAGAATGGAAAGGAAGTTACAAATACTCAGTTTTCAACAATTCCGGAAATTAATTCCGTGTTAAATCCAGATAAACGTTCAAGTGATCCTTCTGTACTCAAAACTTTAAGAATGTTTCGACCCCATAATACAAAGAACAACTCACGTGACCATTTGTCACAGATTTTGCACAGTAGAAATAAAGATGCCCCTTCTTCAAGGAATGAAGATGTTACGTATGCTAAGTTTGCACCCATGTTAAGTACACTGAATTTGAATCCACGAATAGTTCTAACTAGGGCGGATGTTTCACACCAAGATCTCAAGTCAAGTAGAGTGTTAGCAGAGTCACATAATAGACCAGGAAACCCTCTTTCCCAAATTAGACCTGATATCCTTTCCAAGAAGTCGAATCAGAACAAAACTCTACCTTATGATGTAGATGGAAAAAATCAAATCCCAATTTCACATTCTTTAGTTGGAGATGTGAATAGACATGAATATATGAAAAGTGATCTTCTTGTGAAAAATGTCCCAGGATTGAATTCATTAGACATGATAGTGCCACCGCTTTCTGAAGCCACAGTACAGGTGGTACAGTTGCCTAGAAATACGCCCTCTACAAGCAACAATGGCCGAGGTAATTCTCATCATCCTCCAAAAGCAACACATTCACAGAATCTTCAGTCTTCGGGAAACTCGTCAGGTGGGACTTCGAGCCAGAATTTAGAGTCTAATTCTAATGTGAGTACCATATCAAATCAATCTCAGCCTTCACAATCAAGTTCAACCCCATTGGAAAATCTTCACAGTCCTATGCCTATAGCAACAACATCAGCACAAAGCTCCAGTAATAACATGTTGGGGCAAACAAAGTCAACGAAACTGAATGCTCAGTCAGAAGTAAAATATTTGACGACAACCAGTGAAGTGAATGAGATACTGAGGAGTACACTTGGAGAGGGCAGTATTCAAGTACATGCTTCACCACAACTATCGTCCAATTCTAACCTAACTAAACAGAAACTGACTTCAAGGCAAGATATGAAATATCTTACTTCATCAAGTGATGTTACAGATATTCTTAGAAACAATGTTGGAGAAAGTGCACAGCAAGTTCAAGCAGTCTCATCAGCTTCTTCTTCACACACTTCATCAGTAGATTTCGCTGCACAGAGTAAAGCAAAGTTAAACTCACGATCTGATGTTCGATACCTGACTTCAACCACTGAAGTAAACGAAATTTTAAGAAGTACTCCAGTTGTTCAGAAATCCGTACAGTCAGGCATTTCATTGGACTCAAATCTTTCTGCAGGTACTTCATTATCGAATACTTCTCATCAGCCTAATAACTCTCATCAGATCAATCCTGTGAGTCCATATCCAGTTGTGAAAGGAGTAGATTTAAACAATGTAATAGCAAGTATTATATCTTCCAAAAATTGTGCTAATTCAATTTCTACGTCACCAGATAATGCAGGAGCAGCAGAATCTCAGATGTTGCAATTAGTATGTAAAGGTCGTAAGTTACAATTGAAACCAATAATCTGTCAGGCAAGTACAAGAAATATTCTGACTGAGCACACTGACGCATCCACAAATGTTTCATCGTCATCTCTCTGCACTGATCCACATCAACAAAATCAGCAAATTTCACATCATACACCACAAACTAACCAGCAACAACCGCACCACAACAGTCAGCAGCAGCAACAGCAGCATGTGTCAACACATTCCATATATGAAGAGGACTTTTCAGGATTCTCTGCACCTGTAGGCTCACCTGGAAAAGACAAAAATTTGGCAAACAAGGGACAGAAACAAAATTTATCTCAGGTAGCTTCATTGCCCAAGTTCCAGCAAGCATTTGGAAAGACGATTTACAATAATCAGAGCAGTTCCAGTATGGATGGAGGATCTCGCAGTAGCACTGTTAGAACAAATGAAGAAGAGCCTGATTCTCCACATCCAACAGTTGCAACAGAAAGTGCTGAAGCAGCATCACAAGCATCAACTGCTTCGAGCACAGTATTGTCGAAAGCAGTTCAGACAACAAGCATGGGTAACATAACTTCACATCCTCCTCCCCCTCCTCCTCCTCCACCACCACCACCACCACCACCGCCACCACCACCACCACCACCTCCTCCACCTCCACCTCCTTCCACTGCCACAGGAAACCCTCAACCTGAACCTCCAAACAATGTGGATATTGGAATCCCTTCTCCATTACATCTCACCAACCCTGGATCTGTATTCAGCATTCTACAAGGTTCCCCTAGGATCTCGGTATCAGCAGCCCTTCGAGCTGTACAAGCTATACAGACTTCATCAGGAGTTATATACATGCATCCCGAAGCAACCACTCTTGTTAATTCTAGTGCTGGAGCTAGGAGAACTACTGGTGTCAAGACATCTCAGTCATCAGATGTCTCACAACAGACACAATTATCTGATGGGCTACAAAGTTCTGTTGCTGTTGCGATAACGACACCCCCTCTTCCTGTGTTGTCAAGAGATGCTGTAAAGAGAAATAGAATGCTGGCAGCAGCACTGCAGAGTCCTCATCGCTCTGCAGCATTGAGTGGAACAACAAATCAGGCAACAAATACGTCACAGTTACAGGAGCCAGAAGTATGTGTGGTGGAAAGTTCATCAGACGAGGAGGTGAATAGTTCAGCAACACAACCACAGACTCTTGTCGCTGCAGCTGCTGTACATAGGATAATGCCTGTTCAGAAAACAGTGGCCAGGCAAATTGTTCCAGCATCAAGAAATGTTCGTCCTGTGTTGCATATTCCTGGAGGAGGAAACCTTATCACAAGATCAGCTGCAACAAATGTCACTGCACCTTTGAGACAACAGACTGTACAGTCAGTTTTAGTGTCTCCAGTCTCATCTACATCCAGTTCTAACGTGAATGCACGCATGTCTCAAAATGTGGGAGCGTCAGAAACTCTTATATCACACGGTTCAATTGAGCCTACAGTTAGCTCCACAACATTAGAACAGTTGAGAGAATTTGAATCAGTTCTAGAACAAGTGACCAACACCTCACAGATGAAGGAAAGAAGCACAGTTCAGTCTCAGCCCCAACATACTATACTAACTCAACAACTTCTGTTGACACAAGCAGCAACTTCTACAACAAACACCAGTATGGAGTTCACATCTTGCACTGGAAGTCAGTCAACACCAAATTCTTACTCACAAGATCTCTTTCCTATAGCTTCAACAACAGTAGTAACATCTAGAGTTAATGTTACATACGTGACACAAGCTTCCACTGTACGTACCACAAGCATAGGTCCTGTATCCAGTGTTGGAGGAGGTAGTAATGTAACTGGCAACAAAATGACGTCACCAGTTGTTGTAGTGACAAGCTATTGTCAACCTGTAGCCTCTCCCGCACTGAGTGTGACTTCCCAAAGTTCTTCTAGTCCTTGTGTAACTCCAGCACCATCAGCAACTTCCACTTCTTCTGGGAAGTCACCTCCAAAGTCATCAAAGTCTTCGAAGTCCAAATCTGTGAAGTCTGGCACTGCAACAACTACGTCCAAAGCATCACCTGTACCAAAACCGCAGCAGAAACCACAAGAAGATGAACAGACAGCTCAGCGAATTTATGCTATTTTGGATGAATATGCTGAACAGTTGCGTAACTCCCCAGACCTTAATAACAAACCTGCTCCCCGACGGCGTTCTAACCCACCTACAAATGCAAATCAGTCTTCAAAACGGAAAAAGTCTGCACAAACAAAGGTAAAACTGTTAGGACAGCAGTCTTCCTCTACAACCCAAGAAATGAGCCCTGGAGCAGATGATCCGAGAACTATGGGCAGTGAAGACAGTTCAAGTGGAATTACTCAGCTTTCTCATATTCAAGACTCCCCCGCACCTTCTTCACAAAACCCAGATGAACCTCTCAGTTTGAGAGCTACTCCATCCATGGAAATAAGTACAGAGGCTGGTAATCTGAGAAGTGTGGTTTCAGATTCAGGTGATCTGCAGGACGTGACAAAGCAACAAGAGCAACAGTCACAGGAACAGAATTCGCATTCTCATGAACAAGAACAATCTGAGGGACAACAATCACCAATGCAGCTACACCAAACAACACAGCATGGACTTCTGTTCACAGATAGCAGCGGAATTCCAGGCAGCATTCAGGGAAGGGCAGTAATCGTACAAGACAGTGTACCAAGTTCAGTTGATGCATCTGTGTCTGGAAATGCAACAGTGGTTACAGGAAAACCTGTTATGGTGGGAAACTCCACTCTGTTTGCAGGTCTCCGTCAAGTGATTGCTGTGGCTCCTGGTTTAACTGCATCTGTTCAGGCACGACCTGTTGTAGTGTCATCGAAAGGTTCGAAAGTAATACGTGTGACAGTACCTGCTGCAGGGTCTTTAATGGCACCTGGAATGAGTGCCATGCCAGGGACTGCTCTAGTAGTGCGACAGATAAATAAACCTGCAATTGCAGCTCCTGTTTCAGTTCTAGGACAAACTACAACCGTGAAACAAGTTAAATTACCTGTTGGCAGTATATCTTCACAAGCATTAACTGGTGTCACTGCTCAGCCTCCAGTAGTACTGCCTCCAGGAAGTCATCACCTGGCTGGTCAGGTTGGTAGCGTAGTTACCTCAACAATAGCTCAAGCACTTTCCTTCCCAGAGTCAAGTATAGAGAATGTTCTACAAGAAGGTACAATAAGATCAGACTCTTCAAACATCATTAGCTCTGGTGATACATTACTTTTGAATGCTGGTGCTGGTTCACAGGCAATTGGCTTAATTCGAAGAGGAATACCTGCATCATTTCATGATAGAATTGCCACTTCCATTGGTAGTGTTATTTCAACCAATACACCAGTTACAGTTCCAACATCTGTGACAGTAGATAGGCTAACATATCCGAGTGTGAGACAGATCTCTTCAGTTAGTCTCGATTCAGACATTGTTGCCTTGAACTCTCCAAGTTCTAGCAACATCACACCTAATGTGTCAGAACATATAAACAGTAACAACGAATCCTCCCCAGGACGTGATCGTGAATTACCAGTGGGAACAGTAGGCGAGTGTAGGACAGATTCCAGTTCCACAACTCAGTCTCGTGCTACAAATATGCAGTGTCTTGGTGTCGATTTTACATTACAGAATCCACTAGGAAATGCGTTCCATAACAGACTGTTGAAAGATGCAGGAAATGATGTAACTTCCTCAGCGAAGTCTGGAGCAGATAATTGTACACGGCCCACAGATAGTTTAGACCGTAGAGAGGATCATTTGTCAGTTACGACTTGTGCCAAGACAGAATCCAGGGAAGCAGCTGGGAGTTCGGGAGGAAGATTGGAGATAGCACCAAAGAAAGGAGAATCATTGAAAACTTCTGATTCTGGCACAAGTTCTGCTGATCAACTTGCATGTTCCCAGCATTCAAATTCATCTTGCCAAACATCTCAGCCTCAGCAACTTAAAACAGCGAGTTCAACTAGCCAACAAGAAGAGGCAGCTTTATATCAAACTACAGGCACCAATACTGGATGTACAAGTAAGTACTACCTGACAAAATCCTGTAAATTTATAAAATATGATTGTTAGTTGCGTCCATAGTGTCAGTGCAATTGTTGTTCAGTCACATTGACTATGTTATTTATAACCTGTTTACTGTAGCCTTTTGTTTGATACTTATTTTCATGTTCGTGTAAATTTGATTATGTAGTTGAATATAATTGAATTCTGATGGCTTGTTAATCAAGAAATCAAATTTCATCCTTTTTAATTGATTCATACAACTGAAATTTTAACGACTTTAGTAAAAATATCTATTTCTGAGTCTTGCATCAAATTCTTGCATGTGGTTTAAAATGAGTATAAAAATACTGTTTTCACATTGGGGACAAGTCAATTTTATGTATTTTATTTAAAATTTTTTTTAATCGTATGATTCTTACAAGGAGGAAAGGAGAGTTAGCAAAGTTAAAGAGTACAACATTCAAAGGTTGCAAGTTTTTGACAGCATAAGTTGTGTGCAGCTTTTTTCAATTGACGTAACCACCTTTGTCCACTCTTCATCAGGTAGTTGTGGCAGCACAGTGTTCGAGTTTCACTGGTAATGGAGAGGAGAAGTTCTGAGTGGGAAACAATTTTCTTTTTGCCGTGTTTTCTGCATTTGTAATTATCACTGTAGTTTAATTTGGACATGCATCTCAAATGTTAAAATAATGTAAACTTTCTCTCTCAGTGCATTGATCTTTTCTCTTCCCTCTATTCTGAATGAACTACAACCTGAAATGTTATTATACTTGTCAGTGGAATTAGTGATAGTGACATGGTATTTCAAAGGACGAAGCTGATGATATGCTATGAGATTACCTGACATTCGTCTTACAGTGGAGAAAAGCTCGAAAATAAAAACCAAGTAATTATCCAAAGTCTGTTTCGAACCCACACCTGAGTGAAAACATTGATATCGAGTCCAGCTTGCAGCATCTGAGGGTACGCTGGTGGGTGAATGTAGTGTCTTACTGTGAGCATTACTACGGGTCCAGCAAAAGGATCTGATGTTCTTAAGTTGGCTAAAATTTTGGGTAGGAGAGTCATGTGCTGATGGATGGGGAGAGGATGAAATCAACTCTTGATGCCATTTTAGTTGTGATGGAGCCATGGAACACTTAGCACTGGGCATTTGCCTTGGAGATGTTTTTAAAATAGGTGAATCTGTAGTTATTATGGAGTGAAGGCTCAAACAAAATTTCAGTGTGGGTTGGCATGACAGAGTTTCCAAGCTGGAACATGATTTTATTGTGGGTGAAGAATTTTAGAACGATATTAGCATCAAAGCTTAAATCAGCAGGAAGGACAAGAACTTCCTTTATGCCAAAGAATATCGAGACAGTGAGGCATGCAATTCAGAACAGCCCTCAATGTTTAGCACTCCACACACCTCTGCTCTGTTTTTCTGATTTGTCAGTAAGGAGAATTTTGCATTGGGATTTAAATCTCCACCCCTACAAATTATGACTGTGCAGAAGTTGAATTGAAGACCTCCCTCGAAAAAGGATGTAACATCAAATTAATAAAATGTGTGGCTTCGGTGGAAAAAGTAATTTTGAAGCATTCATTTATACCAATAAATGAATGCATCCAATAGCTGAATAAACTTGTGTCCTTCATTAATCAAATGGTTCTGCTAGTAAGTAGCCTATAGGGCTAACGAAATATGTCCCTGAAATTATTTTTTTCTCCTGAAATGTGTATTTTATAACAATAAATGAATGCATCCAATAGCTGAATAAACTTGTATCCTTGATTAATCAAATGGTTCTGCTAGTAAATAGCCTATAGGGCTAACGAAACATGCCCCTAAAATTATTTTCTTTTCTCCTGAAACGTGTATTATAGATTTGTTGGTTACATCCTTATTCGAGGGAGCTCTTCATTTGTCGTTACTGGGTAAACTGAAGAGATTTCTCAGAAACCATGCTTGAAATCCTGAACGATTACATGATTATGATGAATGATGACTGATGAAGCACACATTCACCTCTCTGGTTATGTCAACAAACAAAACTTTCAACATTGGTCAGAGAGAAATCCATACATCCTGCATGAGTATTCCCTCCAAAGTGAATATGTAATGGTGTGGTGTGTGGTGGGTAGATTTGAGGTAATTGGCCTGTATTTTTTCAGGGAAAATATTTGTACATTTATGATTAATTCAGATCACAACATTTCGACGTTGTGCAACTTGTTACCAGAACTTTTCAGACAACTCATTGCTACTTGTCAACTTTGGTTCCAACAAGATGGTGCAACTGCACATTTATCTAGGTCTTCAATAGCAGTTGTAAACCAAATTTTACCTGGATATGTCATTTTCTGCCATGGAAATATAACTATGGCCTGCTCGTTCACATTGATCTCAGTGTTTGTAATTATTTTCTTTGGGATTACCTGAAAGGGAAAGTGTACATTGACAAACCCCACACAATTGAGGATCTAACATTTTAAATATGCTAAGTGCCAAAAACAAATTTCTGAGATAATGATGAAAAAACATTGCGCAATGCATGTTGAGATATCTACAATGCTATTTTTTGGCGCATAAATGAATCACTTACAGTTGAGCTATGGCAAAGACAATTTAATATGGTATTCTCATATGAATGTTCCTCCCTTAGGTTGAATAAAATTAAATTTGAAAAATTGGCACTTAGCACATTTAGAATGTTAGATATTCAATTAATGACCTGAAGGAAGCACTTTCTCGAGAGATTATGGTGATAATGCAAAATATGGTACAGTGTGCTATGCTGAATTTCAGAGTCAGTCTGCAGGAGTGCGTGAAATAAAATGGACACCATTTGGACGGTTTTATCTTCAGACTAATTTTTATTCAATTACATTTGTTCTTTTACATTATTAAGTGGCAACAACACCATTTTTCGTTGAACAAATAGAAAACAACTTACAAATAATGTCGATTATCTGAACATCAATTATCCAAAACATTAAATATCTGAACCCACATTTCCCTCATTTGAATTTTTAATTCATTATTTTCTAAATGTACAGTACAATATTTATTTTTCTCTAACTCTATACCAAATTGAGAAAGAACCTACCTGCTGTAGCTCCACCTCAGAAATTCTTAGTTCAGGTTGCTTGTTTTTTGCTGATATTCTGTAGTCTACAGCATTCTCTTGTGTTTATGGCGTGTGAATTAATTTATAATTGTTTGTATGGTTGCTTTGCAATTTGTAAGAATGACAGCTTTATTGAACTTGTTGGTTCTGAAAGTTTGTCAATGATCCATCTGTACAAATATGTAGCCATGATTCAGATGTGGATAATTAGTGCGTGTGGTTTCTACGCTCAGTTGTTTGAGAAAGATATTATTGTTTTCTGACTTTACTGCTGACTGTCGACCTGGTTGGCGAGTTGGTATAGCGCTGGCCTCCTATGCCGAAGGTTGCGGGTTCGATCCTGGGCCAGGTCAATGGCATTTAAGTGTGTTTAAATGCGACAGGCTCATGTCAGTAGATTTACTGGCATGTAAAAGAACTCCTGCAGGACAAAATTCCGACACATCCGGCGACGCTGATATAACCTCAGCAGTTGCGAGCATCGTTAAATAAAACATAACATTTAACATTTACTGCTGACTTGAATAAGTTATAATTCGAAATTTATGATATCTTCATGCAGAAGATTTTCTTCTAAAAGTATATATTCTCTTTTGTTTGGGGCTTCATAAATTTGTTGTAAATTTATCACACTTTCTGCAAATGTTTTTTGTGTAATTAATTTCCTTACTGAGATGGTTTTCAATTCCCATTTATTTACTGGAAGTCGCATGAGTGTGTCATATTGGATCAAAACTTGTTCCTGTAGTTTGAGTTATTGAACAATTTTGGTAAACATGCGCATTGCTTCTAATGGAGTTGATTTATCACCATCTATGATAATTTTCATTGCATTGTTTTGAATTTTGTCTCACTTTTCTAGATTTTGAAATGATGTAATGAGAACTGTGCCACAATATTGATGTACATGTGGTATGTAGTATTGAGGGGTGTTGAGCAACCCCATTTGGTACTACATAGTCATGTTTGTCTCAACATAACTTCGAAGCTGCTAACAACTCCATACATTTTTTTTACAAATATCTCAACAGATAAATGTATATACTTGTAATATAAAATATACATTTTTCTACTAGAAATTTTTCCCACAAAAAAAAAGCTATAAAATAGAGTTCACATATTAGTTTTCTTTTTTTGAAAATGGCAGTCAAAGTAAGAGGTGTTCATAATGTTGATATTGTGATGTCCCACAAACAATAGTTTAGTATTCTATTTCATTGCTCTATTATTTCGTTTGCTTCAAAAATGTAAACATAAACCATTTTAGTTTTATTAAAAATTTGGATTACAAGACAAAACACTCAGGTTTCATCCAATGCCATTGTTGTTACAAACTGTCATTAGAATCGTGCAGAGTTTAAAAGTAATCCATGCACAAAGAAATAAAAAAGACTGTCTTTCAGGTATTTAAAGTTACAGTACTGGGTAAAATAAAAGTCTTATTTTTATTTATTTACTAATAAAATTATTTATTCATTTACTTTACTTGTACAGTTTTTTTCATTGTATTGTCCATAATCAGAAGATAGTGCCAAATAATTTAAGATTTCTGGATGAAAAGTATCAAAAACATTTTATTCAAGATTTGAAATATGGGAATATAGAAGCCACTGGCGTAGCTGATTGGGATAGTGAACTGTAGTCATGCTCAGAGGCTGAGTTTGGGTGTAAGTTCGAATTTCTCTTGGGCTGATTAACTATTTTTTAAGAGACTTCTCCTCCCAAATTCTGAAGTGAATAACAAGTAATCCTATGGTAAATCCTTGGATTCATCTCTCGCAAAATGTCATTTTGCTATCATCAATTCCACTAAAAAAAAAAGTGCAGTTTACAAGGAGTTACTAAATAACCGATTAGAAATATTAATGTTGAAAACAAATTAAAAAAAGAAAAACATAAAATTTAAGGCTACTATTATTGTATTGAAATATATCTCGAAACTTGGTAATGAAATTCAGTGAAATAAACGCTAAAATGTTGGCACACTGTTAGCTGAATGGCTAGTGTTAAATTTCCATGTTGGTGAGTGGGCCAGCTTCGAATCCAAGCAGATCAAATTGGAATTTGTGGTGGACAAAGATGGTGGTAGGTTTTCGTGGGGTACTCTCATTTTGTCTAATTTTAACACATTATTATTAGTTGCTTTATATGAAGGAATGTAAATATAATTGTCAAAAACATAACTTCACGTTTTGTAATTAAATTTTAACTAATTACAGCAAAAAGAAGTCGCATGTAAAAAATGAGGGTTATGCCCTTTCACCTAAACACTGTTGATATGTAGTTCGCCTCCCATGATACACTGAGGGAGATGTCTATGGCAGCAAAGGAACTACAGCTTTAGTGCATCACTTGGATAAATTACGTAATTATTGGATAAATAAGTTGTATAATGTTGCTAGCTATGTTACATTACGTCTTCCAAGTCCAAAAACAAACGTCTAGATTCAATCATATCACAAAGCATCATTTATAATGTCAAAAGAAGAGGGTTTGAACATATTTTTTCCATATTAATACACCATTAATTTCTTATTGCCATTTGTGTGAGAGATACTAACCACACTATGCTGTCATATTCAGATATCCATTCTAATAGTAATAATAATATTGCCTCCTGACATAAAAAATTGAGGAGATTTATGGTTATATTAATAAAAAATTTACCCTGCTTAATTTCTTATTAATATACAAGGAAGTTATTTACAAATTTACATAAGAGTATGTATGTCGGGATACATTTTCACTGTGCTGAAATTGCATTAATATGAACACCAGTATGACTCCAAGTTATGTAGATGCTCGCATTAATCAAGATTACGTTATAAAAGTGAAATTTTGTTTTCAGAATTAATTTTAATTTGTAAGACATTCATCAAGTGGATAAAATGTTGGCTATTAAGTGCCGAAATGTCATGAGAACTCAGAGTGTGTAATATTTAATAAATTCTAATCATTCGCACTGTGATAATGGCATACAAACATGTTTAGTACATTAACTAATCATCTGAGTTGGTACAAAATGCATATAGAGAGCATTATATATTATGTAATTGAATTAAATTGCATTATTGTTGGTGTCTAATGGCAGGCTGCTTGGTTTATAACTTTGGTTTTCAGTACTTTATTCCATCCTCCATTTTTGTATAGAGAAGTAAATGCCTGCTTTGTTGCCAGTGACTCTAAACATACCGCATCATTATTTTTGCCATCTTATTTCTATTAATTTGCACTTCTATTTTGTGCTACATAGTTAATAGTTAAGTTATATAATGTTTTAATGTAATTGTATAATTTTCGAGAAGAGTTCCATTTCGTCATACTATTGTATAGTTATATTTTCTTAATTACCGGTATAGTTGCACTGTAAGTGAATGAATGCCAGTCAGATCTAGAACTTGTAGGGAGAGAAATAACAGGCACTATAATATTCTTAACTGTAAACTCTCTGCAGGTATTAAATAAGACTTCTAACGAATTTTTATATTTGCTTATACATTGTTGCCTTACAGATCTTTATCCACTTGCATTTCACTTGTTTCACAATTATTGTCTGTTACAGTGTCTTTTGTCTGTTTCAGCCTGCTTATTTAGACCTTCCAAAACATCATAGTGTGAAAGACTGTCTCTCGGTTCAAAATAAAATTTTGCTATAATTTAATCTTGCATAGGTATACTATAAAGGTTTGCGTATTAAGAACGATTTTAATAATGAAATCTTTCTTGTATATTTAAAAATTATGAAGTACTTGAATTTATTATAATGTTATTTCGTATATCACATGTAATATAAGTTTTGAATAATTCGCTTAGTTTAAGTACCGGTATTGTTTTCCCACTTACATGAGTAATATTTATTTGAATGCACATTCACACCATATTTGCTACAACTAGGAACAGTACTAAATGACATATTTAATTGAAAAGTGTATGTTGCTGAAAATTTATTTTGAAGTCATTAATTTCGTAAACTATACTTGTAATAATATGTTTTTATTTATTTTTATTTTTATTTTATTTTATTTTATTTTTTTTTAATTTTTATTATTCTTTCATATGTTGGAATTGTACGTAATATATTTTCTGATACCTTTCCTGTGGAGACATTTCATATTGGAAGCACAACGATTTCAGTGAGCAAAGCTGGCTCATGTTCCCTCACTTTATCGCCCATTTGTATTCAGATAGATGTAGGGACAGAATCTTGAAATAGTTTGGGTGCTCTCCCATTGAGATTTATTTCTGTTGTTATATGTTGAAATTTTTGTTAAAACGAAAATTAAAGAAGGACCTTGGGTTAATTTTACTTGTGAATTGTCTTTTCTACTTCAGCTTACAGACGCACTTTCACAGTCGCAAATTGCGTTAAAATTATGACTGCATGGTACACACATGAAGTTTTTATTATGGCTATGTATATCCTTAAAAATAAAAGTATTGATATCTTGCATATCTGTATAAAAAAATTTTGTGTTGAGTTTTACCTGTAATTGCAGGTAAAATGTGTCCCCTCCATTAAACATTGAGAAGAAAGCACTGACAATAATATTTGAAGAATATAGAAGATTGTATAAACAGCTGGTATAATTTACTTTTTTTCTTTTTACTGTTGAGAAATATTAAATTAAGAATTTAAAATGTAATGAAGTAGTTAAAAAAAATGAAACAAGTTCTGAATTTCATAAACAGGAATAGAATACGATAATGATTAGGAAATATTAAATTGTGTTTATGTATTACAGTTGTTAATGGTATGTACTGAAAATGCTAGTTACCAATTCAGAATAGGCTAATGATTAAATGGAGGGGACGTGATTTTATAAGTTAGTAGAATCTTATTTGTAGGAAGAAGGTTACATTTACTTGTAAGATTTCTTGTTCTATTATTTAAAAGTGAAAGTATATGTATCTGTTGGATTTATTTTGATTTTCTTCCGTTTTGATACCATAAGTTCACGAAGTACATACATTTTGACAAACCTTGTAGAAGTTGTCCAGTGTTCTTCAGGTTCATCTTTGAAACCGAATTGTAACAAAACTTATTTTGAAATTTTGAAGAAAATGCTATCTTTCATTTTGCTTCATACCGCAAAGATGTTACAAGTAAGCTTGCAAGGATCTGTGTTCATATTCCTATTTGGTTTCGAGATACGAGAGAAAATTTATTTTTAATGTAAATGATAAGTAAAAAAATACACTTATAATATTTTGTGTGACACGTTTATAGCGAGTTGTATTTCTTATAATAGTACAGTACATAAATTCTATGCCTGGATTATGTAACCAAAAATTAAGTTTGAGTGTTCATTTGTGATGCTCTGTGACTTTGCAAATACATACAGTTCATTGGGATAGTCATTCATCAAGATATGTCATCATTTACTTTAGGAGTTGTTAATGAAATTCCTTTACATTTCAAGTACTTCTGCTTTAACTGTACAATTCTTAATGATACATAAGTAATAGTAGTGTTGGATGCTTCAGATGCATTGAATGAAGGACTGTTTCTGCAAGATGGGACACCAGGATCTTCACGTGACATCGCAATGTGTATGGGACCGAGCAGTCAGGAAGGTGCTCCCCATCTGCACTTGGTGGAGAATGGTCTGCAGAAAGGAAAGCAGGGAGAGATACAGGAGAACACCGACAGCAGTAGCAGCAGCAGCAGTAGCAGCAGTAGTAGTGGTGGTGGCAGTTCCAGCAGCAGTAGTAGCAGCAGCAGTACCACCTCCAGTGGAAACAGTTGCAACAAGGTACCTGGCAACTGCAAGCGACAGGAGAGCAATCCAGTTTGTCAGACTTCCAGTGTTGAGGGTGCAGGTCAGATAATGTCAAAGGCAGGGTTAATATGCAGGACGAACACAACACAAACATCGGAATTTGCTACTGGAGCTGGGAGTGGATCAGAAGTGGGGACATACCATGTTCCATCTAAATCCTCCAATCGCTTGGATTACATTAATGATATGCAGTATTGTTTATCAGCAAAGATGAATTCAGAGACACAGGATTCACCTTGGCGTTATGTTGTGCCAGTGGTGAAGCGAGTTCGGGTTGCCATTCAACCGGCAATGGTGCAGAAAGTTGAGTCAGACATGGCTACTGAACAGGTAGGAAGTAGTCTACATCTGACAGACAGGGACGGCAATTCTGAAGTGGAGGAAGTTGCACAAGATAGGCGTTCCTTCTTATCAGATGCCAAGTTTGTCGCTGTAGGCAGGAAAACAGGAATAACTTCAAATTCTCTTCATGTTCATCCTAATACAATTCACACATATCGAAAATTGGAAAGTGATACAGAAGAAAAGCGCCGAATAGAGAAATTAGGACGAATAGAAATGCAACAAAAACTGGCAAGACAAGATAGAGAACTGAGGTTGCAGAAAAGCTTGTCTGAAGAATGTGAAGATTTGGGTGTGGATGAACCCAGTACAAGCGAACTTTTTCCTGAAGCTGATCTCTTACTTGACCCAAATTCATCTCCTAGCTTTGAACAGACGATGCAGGATGCCTCCTGTAGTCAAACTGCGGAAACTGGGGAATCCTACTCTGGTTCCAACTTTCGGCATGAATATTCCTCCAGCAGTCAAGAGGGATCCCATCATGGAAACCCATCTGTAGATAATCAGGCTAGCGAGGACTCTGAAAGGCGAGAAACTAGATCTTTCGGTTCAAAGAAGTCTTACAGTGATTGGAAGTATCGTTTGACAAGTAAAGAACGAAATAAATATAACACACCCATGAACCTTTTGCGAGGTGGAAAGTTAAGTTCCCAATCTGACGTGAAAATTAATTCTTCAGGCCAAGGTTGTTTACTAAATAGTGGATCCAAAAATGCATCGTCTCGGAGCTGCTCTTCTGTGGAAGAGTCTCTGAATGGAAGTTCTAAGTCCGATCCCAATGATGGTGTTTCTGCTAGTCTAGTCCTCGACTCGTCCAATGAACATGCTGTAGAGTCTGCATCTAATAAATCCGGTAGGAATGAAGGTTCATTAAATGGTGATCCAAAGACTACATTGCCAGAGAAAAGTATTTTAGCAAAATCCTTAAGTGTTACTTCAAGAACTGTGCTGTCACACTTAGATACAGTAATAGAAGAATCGCAGGATAGTGGCCCAAAACAAGTTCTACCTGCATCTGCATCGGTTCCAAGTGAATCAAACATTGGAACAAAAGTAGACTTGCCTGTTACCAGTTCATCAAGTGAAGATAGTGTGACGTTGGATTCCTTTGCAACCAGTGTAGTAGCTTCCACATTGGATGTAACAATTCCTTCTCCTGTCCCAACAACATTGTCATCCACAGCATCTACACATCTTCTTGAAACTTCCAACACAAGAGATCCGTTACCTTCACTGACTGCTGCCCAGAAGTTCACCTATACTTACGGGAAGAAAATATCTTCTAGTCGGCAGGACGTGGGCAGAGCTATTAAGAGAGCACGACAAAATAGGCCCAATCAGTATTTCAACGCCCATGTGGATTCTCAAGAAACGTGGGATTCTTCGAGTTCCCAGGATAAGACTGGTGCAGATGATGAAGATTCTGAGGAAATGAGTCCATCATCTCAGATGTCTTCACAGTTAGATGATGGAGCTAACACTGATGTGGATGTGGTGGAGATAAGTAATGATGAGTCGTCTTCTTCACTTGCACCTGTTCAGCCAACTTTTCCTTTGCTTCCCATCATTGGTAACAAAGTTGCAATTACTAATCCACAGAGTCATGATGGAACCTTAAAATTGTCTAGTACAAATGGCATGGATTCTCTTGATGGGAAGAGCTCAACAAATTCGGGAAAAAGACTTCCAAGTAAAAAGAACCGTCTTGGCAAGAGATTTTCCACTGATGATCTGATGGAAAAAGATTTTATGGGAACAAATGCAAAAAGTGGGAGGGTTAGAGATGAACACATGTATGATCAGGGTGGTTTGTTACGTGACAAAAGGTTTAAGAGTATCCATTCCCTCTCAAAAATTGTGCCAACCACAGAATCCTCAACAGTAATATCCCATCCCCATTCCATTGACAGTACATACAAAAAACAACAAGGGTTACGTGCAAAGCAACGTGTTGGAAGAGAGAGTTGTGACGATATCAGTGTGGATTCATTACCTCTACTGCTAATATCGGCTTCCATGACAGAAACAGACACATTACCTAGCCCAGATGGGGAAGAACTAATTTCAAAATCGCGTTTGGACGGTAAAGATGAGTGTTCCATTAGCGGTACTTGTGAAACACATGTGAAACCCATGAGGTCTTCTAGGAGAAGAGGTCATATCAAGAAGTGTCAGTGTTGCAATGGTTCACCAGAGAGACCAAAAAAGAAGAAACATATTGCTACAAAGGTAGAGAAACCCATCAAGAAAGGACAACCCCTTACGCAAATCAGAAAAACAAATGTAACGAAGAAAAGGTAGTGGTTTTCCATTTTTCTGTTTAAATATTAGATGCCAATGCATAAATTTCGTGTAAGGCTAAATGCACACGGTGCAGCAAGTGCTGCTTGAAAATTGCCAAAGTTATGACAGGTTCTTCAGGGTGGACAGGTAGTCTACCGTATGATTTTTGTGGTAATACCTCAGTCAGATCTAGTCAAAACAGTCAATTTCGACTGAGGTATATTTTCACTGCACTTTAGTACAAAATACCGGTATATATATGTATGGATATATATATATGTGTGTGTGTGTTTGTATATATGTATGTGTGTACATTCGTATATACACACATACATACATGTACATATACATGTGTATATAAATGTATACATATATGTATATATATGTATATAAAAATGAAATATAGTGTGGATCAGTCCCTGTAATAAAATTATTTCAGTCTTTCATAATGCATTTAACTGTGTAAAATAAATATTGGAACTGATTACTAGTCCAGTGGCTTAGTAAAAATTTTAAGAATTCATGTGGTAGTATGAAATCTGAAGAGCAGTGTCACTTCAAAGTAGCTTCCTCCTAATCTAAACATAAATAAAAATTCCAGAACTTGGCACCCAAGCTTTTTCAACAACACGAAAATGAAATATCACATGGCCTTCTTCGAAAATGAATAAATTAAAATACACCAATATTTTAGTCTTTGGTCTAGAAATATATAGTCGAACAGTTCGTTCTGGGTGCAGAAAAAAAAAATGTTGACCTCTGCCTCAAAGACAACAATGTGTATACAAACTGAGATAATACAAAACAAAATAACTAAGATAAATACGTACATTTGCAATATCAGACAGAAGTAAGCAGTCATAAAAATCTTCATATAAATATACAGTATCAGTACTGATGTAACTCATCAGGGAAAAAGGCATTAATTATTTGTTACACACTATAAATACTGCAGGTGAATTAATCCATACTATTTAATATTGATGGGATGTACTAAGGGGTTGAAGTACAAAGCATAAAATTTAAGTTTCCTGTCACTTCATAAACATGATATCCTTGAAATGGCAAAATGATACGTGTATTAAACAAATGCTTCAGTATTACGTTGCATGAGTAGACATTCAGTGATATTATTCAGGAAACATTTTGATCAACAATGGATTGTGAAAGGCCTGCAGATTTTTAAAACTTCTGTCAAGCAAGAGAAATAGTTATGACAAGGAAAAGAAATAGTTGTTACATTAAGAGTAATCTCTAAACATATAAGCTACTGGTCTGATCTGTCCGCACTGTGAAACAGGTGATGTTAAATTTGGAAAACTGATACTTATAAATGTTAGGAACCTTTCTAAACTATATTTCCAAATATAATAAAGTGATGATACTGAAGTTCTATTTTACTTTAGAGACAAATGCAAGTCAAGTTAAGACAGTCTAGGCATTTGACGTGTAAATATATAAATAGTCACATGCGTGTATATAAAATCAACTGTAAGAAAGGATATGAAGAGAAAAAAATTATTCAGTTACTTCTTTTATAATGTTAATATATGTGCATTGAAATGCAACCTGTCTTATCTTGATATTGTGTCTGCATAGGTTTGAGCTCTAGACCAACTTTACATCAGAAGTGGATATTTCCTTACAATGCCGTTGCCTGATCGCACAAAATTTGATACGTATTTTTTTTATTAATTTTATTTTATTTTTTGTAGTATATAATGAAATATTTCATTTTATGAATTTTACATTAATTGCATTTCCCATAAATGGAAATTTGTTCACTTTTGTGTAATTTTAATGACAGATACTAATGAATTTTAAAGTAAAAGTGCTGTATGATAGGAAAATTCGGATGTATAAAGTAGATTTTATTTGTGACAATTGTTTTATTCAGTTACATTATACCTATGAACTTATTGACACCTCTTTATCATAGATCAGTTGTGAGTGAGAAACTTGGGGTACTTAATGAGCATTTAATGTTGTGATGAACTTCTTGAAAAGCATAGAAATAGGTTTGTTTCACTTCATCTTACTCTGGGATGATCTACAATTTCATTTCCACACAGGATATCAGGTAGTTAATCTACAACTATCAATCAACACAATGTGCATTTGATTTCAATGTACTGTATTCAGTTGTAAGTAATGATATGGTAGATCTACAGTATGAGGAGGGATATTCTGTCATGCTTTTGGGAAGTATGCTGATTTTCGAGTGTTGATGTGATAGCAAATAAGTAAGTTTCTAATGGTGTTCAGTTTGATTTGTGATTTTAAAATGGTGATGCCGGTCTTTGTGCCAAAGGTATGTTCACTGTGAATAAGATGGCAGTATGCTTTTTATTAAGACACTCTATTGAGATTGAAAGCGAGTTATTATATCCAGATTAATTTATTTTTAAACATTTCAGTTACTAAAATTCATACATTCCCAATTACAGTTAAACAATATCGAAAGTTTGCCTTTACCCGTGAGAAAAATGATTGGTATATGCAAACAGCATGATTTATTATAATTTATCATTTCATATAATAATTTTGAACTTATTTAGTACTAAACATCAGTAATTCCCTATACTTTTATCTCCGATTGTCATTTATATTTGACACCATTCTCCCATTTAAATATTATGTATAAAAATCAACATATTTTCTTTGTTCTGTAAGTATTTGACTCTGAGGTCCTGGAATATTACATACATATTGTTGGCTTCTGTACTTCTTCTGTAGAAAAAGGTGAAAATTTTCAGTTT
The DNA here is from genome assembly GCF_040183065.1 of Periplaneta americana. Taxonomy (NCBI): domain Eukaryota; kingdom Metazoa; phylum Arthropoda; class Insecta; order Blattodea; family Blattidae; genus Periplaneta; species Periplaneta americana. The sequence continues at coordinate 46,818,849 of NC_091126.1, forward strand.
GTGTTACTGTAGTAATAAATATTTCACAAAATTTGGTTACAGAAAATTACATGTAATCATAAAATCCAGACAATAAATATCTAAATTATTAGTATTATAAGGCTTTTTAATTATAATTCTGACAGTGAGGTATTCATTGAGAAGAGAATAATGCTTCGAGATAAGTGAAATTGTCAGGATTTTCACTTGAAATAATACATGAACATTTGTCACTGGGGCCAAATCCACAAATTGGGAATTCTGACGTCACTATTATGTGCCCTATGCAATAATCAAGCAGATGAATGAAGACCACTTGAAGACCTGTGGTACTCTGCATGCAGAAAAAACTGTAACATAGAAGTATTGGAGAGCAAGAATGCTAGTGGCTTCATTGTCAGATGCAATGCATTAACCCTAGGCAGATAGTGGTCAATTGCATGTACACAAAAGGTAAACGGTCGTAATTTTTGCTACCATAAAATGGAGTGAATAAGGACGAATTTTTACTGTTTTTTATTTGTTTGTGTCAGAGAATAAATGTAATGATAAAGAGTGTTTATTTCTTCACACGTTATGAATAAAAACATAAACACTCTTATTATTATATTTAATCTTTGACACAAAGAAATAAAAAATAGTAAAAATTCGTTACTATTCACCCATGCATCCCTATTTATCCCATTTTACGGTATCTGTTTTCACATCCTAAACACTAGTCAATTCTGTTCACTGAACATTTATTTTATACTGAATTTGATGTTACATGGGTATACTACCAATATTGTCATATTTTGTCCTCCTTACAGTTGAGATGCAGTAAAGTCCTATGTTCTTTACAAAATGGTTTTCTGCAGTATTTGCAATAGGACTGAGTTGTTCTATTTTTCTTTGCAGGGCATATTATGCACAAAATACGTTTTTCGTATTTCTAATGTACTGGACACTGCTCCTCCTCCTCCAGTTCCAAAAATGTTCTTAAATTTTTTTTTTTTTTTTTTTTTTTTAATTAACGATTTAACCCTGGTAGTTTCTAACTTAATTCCAACCACGGTTTTACGAATTCCTCACATAGTTGGAAAAAAAAACAATTTTCTCGACAATACATTTTCATTTTTCATTGGGTTCTCAGCCAGGTGAGTTGGACTGTTGCTGCCAAGCTTTCGATGACTAGCTCTGAAATCTTCTTCAGGAATGGAATAATAATAATAATAATAATAATAATAATTCATGGCACGAACAGCCCATTAAGGGCCAAGGCCCACCAGCCGGCTGCATCAGGTCCACATGACTCAGTAGAGGTGAACAATCATCCAACCAGAACAGAGGTATGTGATCAGCATGATGATCATTCAAGACGTTATAGCTGATTTTCGCAACCGGATTTTGCTGTCTATCATAGCTCCCTAAATTTATCTCAATGCTGGATGGATGCCAGTCCCGTAAATTGGCCGAAATTTCATGAGAAAATACTTCCCTGTGAGAACTCGAACCAGCGCATACTCTGCAATGTGAGTCCTAGTTATGATGCCTTGGCTTGACTTTACGAGGGCTGTACCTGGTCCAGGTCCATACACTTAGGCACGCCTTTGCTCTTTGTGCACTTTATATATGCAATGATTTTCCAAATCTGACATGTGGCCTGGTATCATTCCTGAATCTGACGCTGACAGGTGGATCATCCTGCCTCAAACCCCCTGATAGAGCTAGGTCCCGTTTTGCAGATGAGTTGTCTGATAAATCCCAGGGGTCCAGAGCCCCAACTTCTTCCTGTCATCGTTAGCTGAAGATTGGCAATTCTGCTTCGGCCCCCGATAGAGCCATGCCCCATCTGCATATGGCTGACCTGATAAGCCTCAATCCTTTCCTGTATCATCATCGAAAACCCTCTGGAACGTCTCCTTTGTCCATCACAAATTCCATCACGATCTGGACGGGGATCGAACCCGGGTCACCTGGATGAAAGACCACTGCCCTAAAATTTGAACCACAGTCGTAGCTAGATATGATGTATTAGATCTTAGACCATGACTACAGTGCGGGACGAAATAAAGGCAAACCATGCCTTATTATAAAGTGCTGGTTTTCTCAACTAGAGTCTTACGAAAAGTAAACAATTGTAATTATTATGATGGGACCTCTGAGATTACAAGACGTGTAAGCTGAAAGCACATTATCACAACAAAAACATTTGTGATTGAACTCTTTATCATAGTACTTGTTACATTTATGTTCATTGATGTATGGAGGTGTTAAAATTCACAGACACGTACATGTTAATATTGTAAGTAACTGGAAAAGCAGGGGCGTATTTTGCGGACTACCGGTGCTACCTGCGGTAGCCCAAGGAAATTACAAAAGAAAAAGTTTATAATATAACATAATGTAATAATTTTGTATTACCGTATTAGTTTTACCACAGTAATTAAAATTAAAGTAATTGTTAGATTTACATGCGCTCTCTGCTCTCGAAAAGAAACAAGTTGTCAAGGCGGCATCACTGGAGAAACCGCTGCTACGAGGGGTAGCCTGTGACCGTTCCGCTCACGCTGTCCTGTCGCACAACTGCCCATCCCCCGCTCCCTTCTGTTTCCATCGTGCAGTGTAGGCCGGGTGAGTTGCCGCTCTCATGATCGGTTTCTTCGCAGGCGCGAAGCAACAATACGCTTAGTACGCTATCTCATGAATGTGATTGTGTTCTTGCAGTGCAGTATTTTAAATTTGTGATTTGTTCGAGTGTCTAAGAGTTATATTAATTGTGAATTATTAAGTTTTTAATTTCCCAATTAAGTGATATTGTGAAAAATATGGCAGAACAAGTTTCTGGAGGGGTTTGTGTTGAAAATGACTGTGTAATAGAAGGTTTATTAAAAGTGCCTTTTAACCGTCGTACATACAACGAGAAAGTTGAAATTGTGAAAATGGAAAGACCAACTCCTGAGTTAAATTTGTCCATGGACGTAAAAGAAAAACAGCGTGAGTACACACGCCATTTCACTTCAACATCATATGGTAAGTGGAATTGGTTGTGTGGTAGTTCTAAACTGTCTAAACTATTTTGCTGGCCATGTTTGTTATTTAGCCGCGAAACTAATGTGTGGTCAAAAGAGGGGTTTTCTAATATGAACTCCCTTCGAACGGCAGTCCTAAAACATGACAAATCAAAAGCTCATATTTATAGTAGCATGAACTTTGCAAACTTTGGAAAGACAAGAATTGATTTACAGCTAGATAAGCAAAAGCTCTACACATCAACCAACACAATGCTCTTGTGAAAAAAAAATCGGGAGATTTTACTGCGTCTTATTAACGCAGTCTGCTGTCTAGGAAAATAAGAATTGGCTTTTCGGGGTCATAATGAGAGTGTGGAATCAGACAATAGAGGAAATTATATTGAATATTTAAGTTCCTTAAGTGAATTTGACCATTTACTGGCCAATCATCTTGAGAGTTCAACAGTATTCCGTGGTACTTCTCCCGCAATTCAGAATGACAATATTTGCTATAAGTGGGGTTATGATAAAGAACATAAAATCTGAAATAGAAGAAGCATCTTTTGTGGCCATTGTTGTTGATGAAACAAATGACTGCTCTAATCAGAGTCAACTGTCCACTGTTTTAAGATACGTCAACAATACTGCCAATGTTCAAGAATGGTTTATAGGATTCACAAATGTCAGTTCGGGCAAAACTGCTGCTGCTTTGTTTCAGCATGTGGAAGGTGTTATAACAGTATATAATGTCGGCAATAAGTTAATTGCACAGACATACGATGGTGCTTCAGTTATGGCGGGAAATATTAATGGCTTAAAAACAAAAGTTCAAGAAAAGTATCCTCAAGCACTATTTGTCCATTGTTACAGCCATGTTCTCAATTTAGTTTTGCAATAAACTACTTCATCCATTCCAGAATGCCGCATTTTTTTAAAAACACTGTCGGGTTTAGCTGCATTTTTCTCATCATCTCCTAAAAGATCAGAAAAACTCAAGGAATTTATGAACAAGAAACTCCCAAAAGTAGCACCAACTAGATGGAATTTTACATCTCGGCTTGTAAATACAGTAAAGTAATACAGAGAACAACTGACTGCTTTCTTTGAAAATATCATTTGTAATGACTCTGAAGAAAACTGGGATGATGATGTAATTGTGCAGGCTCAAGGATATTTGTATTTTTTTCACACAGTTTCAGAATATATTTCTTCTTGAAGTCTATGCTAGAGTGTTCGCACATACAGATGTGCTCTACAATATTCTTCAGACAAAAAGTCTAGACATAGCATACTGCTTGCAAGAGGTATCAAAGTTTAAAAATACTATATCCGAGTTCAGACGTAGTGGGTTTCCGTCCATATGGAGTAATATGGAAAATGAAAATTCTTCAGACAATACAATGGAACCACCATTAAAGAGAAGAAAAGGAGATGATGAATTGAAATACAGGCAGCTGTACTACAGCATACTAGATCGTATGCACATGGAAATTACTGACAGATATTCTGATTATGGAAAGCTTCAGTTCACACATCTTCTAGATTCTCAAAAATTTTCTGCTTATAGAGAAAACTTCCCGAATGAGGCACTAAACAAATTATTTCAGTCCTATAACAGTCACTTTGATCAAGTGCGTTTGAAAAATGAATTAAGTGTAATATATTCAGCAGAAGTCTTTGATTTTTCGAACAAACCTATCCATGAAATATTATCTGCCATATATGAAAACCAGCTGAACCAAGTTATTCCTGAAGTCCTTAAATTGGCAACATTAATTGTGACAATACCAGCTACGTCAGCATCAGTAGAAAGAACATTTTCTGTGTTGAAGAGAATAAAATCCTACTGTAGTTCAACTCATACACAAGAACGTTTATCCGGCTTGGCACTGATGTCCATTGAAAAGTCATTTCTACAGAAACTTCGCAAGCGGCCCAACTGTAATTTCAATGACGAAGTCATCAAAGTATTTTCGTCCCAATCAAGACGTCTGGAATTCACATATAAATAGGTAAGGAATTTTATTATAGAGATTTTAAAATATATTTTGTGTAATAATAGGGTCAGTGGTAGCCCAGACCCTTAAACCAGTATACGCCACTGTGGAAAAGTAAATAATTATGATTTCTTTTAAGGATAAGAAAAATACGAGTATATACGGGTAGAGTTATAAATCACAATGGTGGCTCATACAGTGATGTGAGAGAGAAGAAAAAAGGATTGTTATGCTTTTGGCCTGCTGAAACCAATCTGGAAGAGAAAAATATCTGCTATTAATACAGAAACGAGGATTTTTAACACTAATGTTAAGTTTATGTTACTCTATGGTTGTGAAACTTGGAAAGTAACAAAAACCATTAAAAGTCAGTTGAAGTCTTTATTAACAGATATTGGCGTTATGAATATTCTGGCCAGACCAGATTATAAATGAAAATCTGTTGAGAGAAACTAAACAAAGACAAATAGAACTGGAAATTCGACAGAGAAAGTGGGGATGGCTGAGATATACACTTCGCCAACCTCCAAATGATATAGCTAGGAGAGCACTTGATTGGAACCCATAAGGAAGTCGAGGAATAGGTAGACCTGAGATAAGATGGAAATATACAATAGTAGCAGAAGTCAAAATCAGAGGCAAAACATGGGGAGAGATTAAGGAACTCACCAAAAATAGATTCAGATCGAGGAGTTTCTGAGAGCCCTATGTTCCACACATGATGGGAGTTTTGATTCTTTGGTTGATTGAAGTTATATAAGGAAAATTTCTGAAAATGTTGCCTTAACATTGAGAAGCTATAGATTTCGTTCATTTCACACTAAAGTTTTATTGCTTATGTGACGCATTGTTTGAACTTTATTTACTGAAATTTGTTACTTGGTTGGGCAGGATCGAGTTTTAAATTAACTTCCATAAATTTTGAAGATGGTATACGTGTTTTGTTGGTTTTACTAATTTTAAGGAAGTTAAATTATAATATAATAATAATAATAATAATAATAATAATAATAATCATAATAATAATCCGTGGCGCTACTGCCCGTGAAGGGCCTAGACCGACCAACTGGCTGCTGGCCTCATGCCCACATGCCGAAGCAGAGGTGGACGATCATCCAACCAGAATGGAGGTATCGTGTGGCTAGTCCCCAATGAGGACTTAAACCAGCACGCATTCCGTAATGCAAGTCCTAGGCAGGATGCCTTTGACCACAACGCCACGGCACGGGACAATAATAATAATAGTAATAGTCCACCGCTGTGGAGTAATGGTTAACATGTTTGGCACCCCAAATATAATGCGTTCTTATGGGCATATTTTTTTAAATGAACAATTAAAATATCGCTTTTTTTTATACAACTATATCAAATACTTTAATACCTATAACAGTGTTATAATTATTGTACAGTAATGGTAATATTTCAATATTGATCTATTCACGCCTAATCATAATTTGCTTAACATCCATTGTTATTATTTGTTACACAAATATGATCAGTTAGTGACTGTCACTACAATAAGAGTGTGGGGTGTTTGCGTCACCCCACACTACTTAAACTGTTATTATCTCAAGTATGTGAATTTCGATTTCAAATATGTTTATGGTTGTTGTTGCCTTACCAATTCTAAGAAAGGTACTGAAAGTTTCAGAAGTACAGGCTATTTTTTAATCATTCTTTTATATGGTACTGGATTCGATCAATGTAGAGGTGGATCATTTATGTTTGTGAACATCAAGAGATGATCTAAGATCAATAGAGATCTCCATGTACAAAATATAGATTTCCGTGTATGAAACTTAGACACCCATACATCATATGGCTCTGTATGGGCAAAATTTTAGATTCCCACATGCCATATGGCTCCCATGGTAGCACTGTCTATAAGCCATCTATGCATTTTTTCTTAAACTAGTTAAGAGGTAAATCAATTACAGTAGCAGTAAGTTTATTATATAGCTGTATACCTAGAAACCAGTAATGATTAATTGTTTCCTTAAGTCTGCATACTGGATTATCAGTGTGATAATTATTATGATTAAAATGTTGCATATATAATACAGTGCAACACAAGGCTCATTTTTTAATTACTGTTTCACAGTTCATACACACTGTTGGAAATATCTTTCTGCGTATTCTTTTCAACCTGGATTTTAATTATGTTGCTCCATTTTGCATTCAATATCAGTTAAGTAGAGCTTGTTTCTTTGAGGATTCTACTTTGTCTTGTAATGGACGCTTAAAATAGTTCGTGATCATGTGGCGAATTTTGAACATTATGCAACAATTCACAATGAAATGAGGAAAATATTGAAACTTCTTCCTCTTATGAAATCTCTTCCCTATCCCCCCCCCCTCAGAAAAAAACCGATAAATTATAAAAGGTACTTCTTTCCAGATAGTTATCCACTGTCATATCACATGAGCAGAAAAGAGGTGATACCTCTTGTTTCTATATGTGATCAGTAAACATACTGCTAACAAAATGCCCTGCAAAGAAAAAGGAAAGTTATAACTCATAATTACCATACTGAGAATTGAAACGTTTTTCAAATGTGGAATTAAACTGAACAGTAAATGTGGTTAATCCTACAGTATAACTTCATAGTAAATTTCGAAATATTCACGTCCATCAATGCAGCAATGGTTCATTTTGCCATGTTTGATGCAAGTACAGGTATATATAGAATTTTATTTTTCTTCAGTTTGTATTTATTATTTTGTACACACTTCTTCTCAAATAGTTCCGTAGATAAAAGTCTGGGGTTCATGCCATTTAAGAAATAGCACATTTAATGACATATTCACACAACATTAGTAATGTTGAATCTGCAGTGTCAGATGTAGCCTCATTCTCTTGCAGTCGTCAGTCCTGTTCATTAACTTTGGAAGATACAAATAGCAGAATAGTCTCGATTATGTTATGCAGTCACTACTTCCGTGCAAAATATTAGTTCTATGAAAGGAAGTCTCATAGTCCATTCCTATTTTCAAAGAATGTAAAGGCTCTTTGAGGAAAATCTGGAGGATTCGGGATTTTATACTCTATTACTTTGGCTGTCAACGTATCCAGTAGGATGGAACCAATGTTTCGTCTGTGGAAAGGGGGAGGGACATTTGCCATCTTGGTCTGTCGGTCTGCTGAAAAAGTATTCCTGTCCACATCTGTGGAGTAACGGTCAGTGCGTCTGGCCGCGAAACCAGGTGGCCCGGGTTCGAATCCCGATCGGGGCAAGTTACCTGGTTGAGGTTTTTTCCGGGGTTTTCCCTCAACCCAATACGAGCAAATGCTGGGTAACTTTCGGTGCTGGACCCCGGACTCATTTCACTGGCATTATCACCTTAATTCCATTCAGACGCTAAATAACCTAGATGTTGATACAGCGTCATAAAATAATCCAATTAAAAAAAAAAGTATTCCTAGAGACTTGCATGGAGAATGTAGTATGAGACGGATGTTGTTGAGATTGCCATTATTTAAAACTGGCTACCAACCAGAACATTTATAATTAGCTACAGTTCCTGCTTCACAAAAATGGTTAATGAAACAACAAATTGTTGACGGGCATTGCAAAACTAGTAAACCATTAAAAATTTCATCCTGATATTTTGCAAAGATTGAGCTATTAGTTAAAATTCTCCACAGTGAATACATATTTATGTTGTAAAAATAACAGATTTGTTCCAATAATGCACAGTAATCACAGAAGGCAAACTATTGACGCGATTTTAGTGGGCTGACTATCTGGACAGCTGTTGTAAAATATTCTTTGTCTGGTGTACTCCATAGAAAAATACATTACAGCTCCTAATAAATCTTAAATATGGTTTGCGCGAGTTACTGAACACACTAATACAGTCATGTTAGAAGTAGGAATAGTGTATGCCATCTCTATCGTTGTTGAGTTCGTTGCTTTATAAACTTATTCTGGCCAACTTGTATGATGTCTTGAAATTTCAGATGTTCTTCTTTCAACCTTCACAGAACAAAATTGAAAAAATTGTACCCATATCTCTTAGATGTATTTTATTTCATTAAATTACTTCATTAAAATGTTCTTAAATTTTATTCGTTAGTATGCATACAGTTATGTACAGTGTTGATAAATATGCTTCAGCACTCATTAAATGTATCAGGTAATTATTATGGCACTAGATTAATTTTGGGTACTTAAGAAGCATTTTATTTGTCCATTTCGTGTTCACTGAGCAATACTGCTCAGTATTTATTACCTACTCATGCTTTGAGACTAGCACCAAGTAACAAACTCAAGACTGATCTATGACTTGCAATAAGAAAAATAATTACCCAAATCGAAACCATTACAAGCGCTGTTATATATGTATATATATGTAAAATGATGCCTTTAATGTGAATGTGTTTTTTTTTTTCAACAAATTCAGTGATGGTATAATTACATTGTTTCTTAATTTATGTCCATATTCGGAATACTATACTCCTTCAATCAGAAGTGAAAGGTTTTTGTTTTGATTCTATTTATTTATTTATTTATTTTATTATTTGACATAATTGCACATTTTATACTATTGCATTCTGTTGGACCCTAAACACCTGCTGTACACTTATTACCAATTATTAGTTGAAAAATTTTAAAACAGAGGTGTTTATATTACCTTCTTTGAAGAGACATTCACAATGTTTGAATATTTTCACATCGTACCAAAGGTGAGTGAAGATTGACCTGTTCATTATTGGCAAGCATGAGAATGGATGGTGAAGCATGTTGCTTGTGTTATAGACTCAAATATTTTATAAAAGTTTATAATGCATCTTTTGTATTCACACAATACTTGAACTGACTTCTGTGGGTACAAAATACGTAAATAGGGTTTCGACAAATAGTAGTTACAAAAATATGTCAACTGATTTTGTTAAATATTTAACTAAACTAGATTTACTTCCTAAAATATACTCAGTACAGTAAATATATTTGCAAATAAAAGCAATTATTGTATTTGTTACTTATTTTGTTGTTGTTATTATTTTTATTATTTTTGTTACACTTTTTTTCTCTCTAGAATCATTGCTGGAATGCTTTAAGCACATGAAATGTAGTAATTTGTTTTACAGTGTAGTTTATTTATTCTTTGCTTCATGATTTGATACTGTAGTGGTGTACTGATATAAAATCTTTGTGGTTACAGATATACATTGCAAACAGTTGAGGTGGTTTCACGACACTGAGTTTTTGCTCTCAGTGTGCATGCTATCATCTTCCAAATATTGAGAGATATGTGATATAACATTGAGACTCTGAGAAATAGCTATGTACGGCAAATAACAGTTAACTTTTTGTTTGACTCACACCAATCATCTTTTTTTTTTAATTGGTTATTTTACGATGCTTTATCAACTCATATGGCTATCTAGAATCTGAGTGAGATAAGGTGGTAATGCCAGCAAAATGAGTCCAGGGCCCAACGCCGAAAGTTACCCAACATTTGCTCTTAATGGGTTGAGGGAAAACCCTGAAAAAAACCTCAGCTAACTTGTCCCAACTAGGATTTGAACCCAGGGCCACTCATTTCACGGTCAGACGTGCCAACTGTTACTCCACAGCGGTGAACCCAATCATCTTTCATCTTTCTGCCTAACATACAGAATTTAAGTCTTTGTCAAAAATGTATAGAAAAGGAAAGACAATTACAACACTTTAAGAGATTAAAACACTTTGTAACACTTTATTGCCATGACAGATGCCTAATGGTGTGCGGATAAAACAAGCTGATGTGCTGCTGCAGACCCAGACTACTGATCACATGGTATAAACAATTTCCTCAGCAAAACTGAGCTAGATGATTGCATGAACTAATAGTGTGTTGAACAATTTCAAGGGAAAAATTGTTCCTGGGCCGGGTATCGATCCCGGGACCTCTGGTTGAATGTATCAGCGCTCTCCCAACTGAGCTACCCGGGAACTCCACCCGACACCATCTCAACTTTTCCCCTTATATCCACACAACTCGCGTGGGCTGACGAAATGCCAGAGACCCACATCGAGTGCACACAAACTCTGTGTGACGTGGAATTGTGGTTTCCTGTTAACGTACACAGTGACGCTGGTACATTCAACCAGAGATCCTGGGATCGATACCCGGCCCCGGAACAATTTTTCCCTTGAAATTGTTCAAATCTGCTTTACAGGGAGCTTCACCTGAAAGAATAGATTTGCATAATATATACGTCACTGTGTATGTTAACAGAAAACCACAATTCCAAGTCACACAGAGTTTGTGTGCACTCGATGTGGGTCTCTGGCATTTCGTCAGCCCACTCAAGTTGTGTGGATATAAAGGGAAAAGTTGAGATGGTGTCGGGTGGAGTTCCCGGGTAGCTCAGTTGGGAGAGCGCTGGTGCGTTCAACCAGAGGTCCCGGGATCGATACCCAGCCCTGGAACAATTTTTCCCTTGAAATTGTTCAAATCTGCTTTACAGGGAGCTTCACTTGCAAGACTAGATTTGCATGATATATACGTCACTGTGTACGTTAACAGAAAATCACAATTCCAAGTCACACAGAGTTTGTGTGCACTCGATGTGGGTCTCTGGCATTTCGTCAGCCCACGCGAGTTGTGTGGATATAAAGGGAAAAGTTGAGGCGGTGTCGGGTGGAGTTCCCGTGTAGCTCAGTTGGGAGAGCACTGGTACGTTCAACCAGAGGTCCCGAGATCGATACCCGGCTCTGGAACAATTTTTCCCTTGAAATTGTTCAAATCTGCTTTACAGGGAGCTTCACCTGAAAGACTAGATTTGCATAATAGTGTGTTGGTGTGAGGGATACATCTATAAAGTTTTTTTAGCATGCACATAACTACATATTTGTAAGTTTCCCAATTTTAGTAGTGACAGGTTATTACATGTTTAAACAAATTATGAAGGCAGTTTCTGTGTGTTAAAAATTTTCATTAACAAGGGCGGTATTGTGATCATAATGCCAAATTTCTTTACTTGTTTTGCAAATGTAAGTTTCATTGAACTTTAAGTTCAGGCTGCTGTGTATGGACTAGAAGAATAGTCTTAGAAATGTACATCTTCCTCCAAAATAAGTGTAGGGAGTAAAGTCCTTTTTTATTTCTGTAAATGCTTGCCATATAAACTGTGAATTAAATTTCTGGCTCAGCAGTTACTGATGGTGAGTAAATACTCCAATATTCTTGAGCTTGCTCCACAGATATATTTTCATGTACCCAAATAATGCCAATGTAAAACAGATTGTGCATTACATAAAGAACCCCTGTAATTGTTCAAATTTCTGACCTCAGTTCTCATCTACTTTAGTTGCTCCTTCCTTTGAGTTTTAAAGTGCATTTTTTTTCTTGAATACACAATCATTTTGAATGGAAAAATGCGTACCAACAAGTTTATTTAATCAGGATATATGTGTTTCAGTTGAGCCTTTTATATATACAGGATGAACCATAAGTAATGTCATTAATTTTAAGGGGTTATTCTTTGAGATATTTCAAACAAAAAAGTTTAACACAATTTTACTTGTTTCCGCTTTCTTTCTGAGATGATAATTGTTTTATGTGAAACATTTTGTTTTGGGAAAACCATTGATTTAATTCCAATCATGCTCACTCAATTTAAGAGGGCAGTGTAGTATAATAATAAATGATTGGAAGAATTTTAGTTTTGTCCTTTAAATGTGCAGAAATTTGAAGGACAAGACTGAAATTCTTTCAATGATTTATTATTGTAATACACTGATCCATTAAATTGACTTAGCATATTGGGAATTAAATCAGTGGCTTTCCCAAAACATGCCATGAAATGTTTCATATAAACCATTTTTTATCTCGAAAGGAAGCAAAACAGATCAAATTTGTATTAAATTTTTTTGTTTGAAATATCTCAAAGAGTAACCCCTGAAATTAATTACATTACTTACAGATCACTCTGTATGTGTGTATGTATACATATACCCATTTTGAAACACTATTTCTCAGCAACGAGATGAGACAGAAATACGATTTTTGCTGTTTTGTATTCCTTAAGCCTGTACGTGTTCAAAATGGCCCTCTTCCCCCACAGTACACTCCCAACAACAATGTACAACAGAGCGACATATCAACTGAATTGTTGCTAATGGAATATCATTGCAGGCATGTTCAATCTGAACTCTCAGTTTCTCCAGTGTTTATGGTTTTGTGGCGTACACTGTGTTCTTTAGAGCTCCCCATAAGTAGAAGTCTGGAGGGGTTAAATCCGGAGATCAAGGTGGGAACTCCGCAGCACTTCCTCTTCGTCCTATCCATCTCTGATTGAATGTGCAATTGAGAAAATTCCTCACATTGACATGAAAGTGAGCTGGAGCCCAATCTTGTTGAAAGTAAAACTCATTTTCATTTTCAAAGCGGTCATTAAGACGTGGAATCGTGGTTTCCAACATTTGCAGGTATTTTTCAACTGTGACAGTCCCTTTGAAGAAGTACGACCCAATTATTCCTCTGGAAGACAGACCACACCACACCATACTGTTACTCCTGGAAGATTGACGGCCTTTTCTTGAAAGATGTATGGGTTTTTGTTAGCCCAGTACACACAATTGTGCTGGTTAATTGTGCCATTAAGTTTAAATGTGAGTTCATCTGACCAAACAATTAAGTCTTGAAAATCTTCCCTTTCATCATACATGTTCAAGAACCACTCACAAAATTCCAGTTGCCTATCTGGGTCATCATCATTTAGTGTGTCTAGTCTCTGAATGTAATGCTTCCATTTTTGAGCTCGCAAAATTCGATGAACACTGGATTTGCTGATACCAATCTCATGAGAACGTTGCCTCATTGACTTCTTTGGATATTGTGCAAAAGCCTGCATGACTGCATGAACACTCTCGTTATCGGTGGAACTTTTCTTTCTTCTGCACCACCCTTTCAACGCATCTTGCACCATTCCGTCGACTTCAAACTTGTCTCGGATTCTTGTGATAGTTAACCTTGTTGGTGGCTGTGTTCCAAATTCAACCCTCCAACATTGTTGAACCTCAACAACATTCTCCACTTTCCAATAACATTTCAGTATCCACTTACGTTCATCGAACGATAATTGCACCACCATGTTTGTTTATAAACAGATGAACATGTTTCCATGCTTTCCACTGCCTTCTGGATCATAAACCGCAAAAATCGTATTTCTATCATTTCTTTGCTGTGAAATAGTATTCCAAAGAGTGTATACATCAATTTGGGACACTCTGTGTATGTATATAATATAATATGGTGGAAGGGAACCTATTACATTAATTCACAGTGGTAAGTCAATGCAAACAAATTTTGTCAAATAAGTTTTTTGATACTTCAAATAGTTTTGAGAATACGAAATGTAACATGTTGCAATGCTCCTTGAGGTTATTGCTTCGCAGTGGGGGTGAACTGCAGTCATCCATTCTGCAATACCTGCGAGAGGAGAATGTAAATAAAAACGTCTCATCAGATATATTTCAATCACATTACTGTAGATGAAAATGATGAAATAATTATGCAAAGCGTTTGATTTTTTATTTTTAACATTATTATGCTATAACTTCTTTAACTCTAAATTTAATACCATGAAACTTATTTAAAATTCACAGTATCTGTTGATTTCTTTGCTTTTTACGTAATTATAGCATAGTAAAGAATGTACATTTCTATAAAACAAAACTATTTCCATTAAAGATTCCTTTACATTTTATGTAAACTCAAAATAACATTATTACGAATACACATTCTGTAACTCAGTCTCTGTTTAAATTATTATGTTTGAAGAAATTAAAAATAAATTAGTTTAGAAAAGAAATTAAGTTTGCAATAATATTAAGTAATGAATTAAGAGTTACGAATGTATAGTAATTTGATCGAAGCATATCTGAGTAGACATTTTTGTTTATATTCTCCTCTCACAAGTCTTGCGGAGTGGATGATTGTAGTTACACTCTCTCCCACTGTGGTAGTGACTTCAAGGAGCATTGCAACACGTTACATTTCGTATTCTCAAAACTATTGCAAGTATGAAAAAACTTACTACTTGACAAAACTTGTTCGCATTACCACTGTGAATTAATGTAATATGTTCCCTTCCATCTCTGTATATATTAAGGTTTGTCACCACTACCTTGCATGAAGTGATAGTGATGTTCTCTTAACATACAAATGATCACATCATACAAACTAGAATAATTACTCAAACATTTCATATCATTTTCCGACTGACAGTGAATGTCATTCTTTCCCTGATGTGATACACAGTTTCGAGCTCAGTAAATATTGGACAATGATACTAATTTCAGTTCGTGAATGTTATCTTTACATCAGCAAATGCATTTAGCATTTCTTTTTGTGTTAAAATAATAGCACATTTCTGTCCTGGAATAGTAACCTTCACCTCCCCTTTGCTCAACTGTTTTGTCACCTCCATACAATACTGTTGAACTGAATACATAAATATGCGCCATAACTGATGTGTGTTATATCTATGCTGGTACCTTGGTTAGTACTTTCTACAAAATATTCGTTGTGCATATATCTATGCCTGGTAACCTGTGTTGCGTATAATGAAGCAAATATATACAGTCTGCATTGTTTGCTTCCTAGTATTTTGAATCAGTTATATTATTTTTTCTTTAATGTTTGTTTGAGTACTTTGTGTCAAGTTTGGTTAAAACGTACTGGTATTTATCATTTTAATATTTTGTTGTATTAGATTATTTATATGAACTCATTAAATACCGGTATTTCAAACTGAGCATGTGCAAAATGCCTGTCTAAATACTAGCACATAACAAAATAGTAAAAGCAAAAATTCCTTAAATAACGTGTTACGAGTATGTGTGCCACTTCTCTGATTTTGTTTCAAGTCCTTCAGTACTATTTAGTAATTGTTAGTTACGTTCCATTATCTAGCATTATTCAGTCATACAGTAACTGAATTTCAGCGAGCAATGCAAATCATATATGTCATTTCAACCTTGCAACAAAGTTGGATTAAAGCAATCTTTTGCTACATTGCATGTAGTAATTAGTACTTTTATGGTACATTTACACCTTCCTTCTGATTATTCTCTAATTCATGATTTTGTATAATCTCGTTTTTTTCTATGTTTGTTCATAATGCATTCATTTGTTCGTGGCTTCAGCTTTCTTTTTTTATACCATTAAATATCTCGTAATACAAAATGGACAGGATTCTATTTTCGTAGTAGTTGATAAAGAAATATGAAAAATTTTCTTAAGCAACTGAAGAAATTGACCAGAACTACCACCTTTCCTTCTTTACATTCCAAATAGGTGTAAGGGATACTATATTTACTGAAATGTAGTAATTTCAACTTTTGGTTAGTGGCTGGTGTATTAGCTACCGGTACAACATTGTCAGATGTAAGAGAGAGTTGCTGAAGAGACAAATATAACCCTGAAATGTATCTGTGAGTGTGCAGCCTCGCATTGTCGCTGGAAGCATGCTATTTGCTAGCAGAGTCGGATATTCATAGCCCCTTAACTCAAGCACATAGATTGTTCATGAAAATTACAAACAACCTACCTTAGTGATGGAAAATTGGAAATATGCTCTTGTGCTGCCACATATCTCTAATCCATTTTAAGAAAATTTTCATTAACACATTAGCTCTTCTGAAATTGCTGCAGTTTCACGTCTCCATAAATAGAAATCGCATATGGTATTAAAAGAATATCCTCTGTAAGATCTCGAAATTAATATCTAATAAAAATAGTCATGTACCACTTTATTTGTTCTGGAATTGGTGTATGGTGTGCAGTTAATGCTTACAGAATTGCTTGTTATTTAGTCAACTGTTCGAAGACCAGTTTGAAGCTCATAACTGATACCAATAAGGCATCACTCATGAGGCAACTAAGCCAGAAGGTAATGGGATAGGGTAGCCAATTCCTTCCCCCCTCCATTGCCTGTATCACTGACTAGTTACATACACTAATCAGACTTCAGATGTAAACAAACATTTGTTCTTCCTCTGACCATACCATCAAGTGAAATGTACTGCCTGATAATAGATGTACATATCAGCCAGAACCTCAATCAGAGGCGTACAGAATTATAGGGCCTATATGCCTATATTTTTTTAATGCCATGAATGTGCAGAGGTACAGAGATAACATAATTACACCATTCCTAGATAAATTATCTGACAATGAATGTAAACTGACACTTTTTTTCAACAAGACTCCACTATAGTGCATAAAGCTGACCTCTCATTAGCATTAACTGCGAAAATGTTTTAAGATAGGGTCATTAGTAAGGGAATATGGCCAGCACAGTTCCGAGATCTTATTATATGCGATTTCTATTTATGGAGGAACCTAAAAACAAAGTGTATCAGAATAACCTGCATATGTTGGGAGAACTGAAAGATGATATGAGGTGCTCTGTGCACAAATGGCCCAACCCACAAAATTATATTTGCACTATACTTCTTTGTAACAGTGAGCGAAATGTGATACACAAACGAAACTTGTGTTGAAATCTCATGGAAAAACTGGGAATAATGATTAGGCCGATTTACACTTTGAAGAGAATAATGTCAGGGGCTCTTTAAAGCAATAAACTCAATATGCAAATTTCGTGGGTTGAGCTATTTGTATGCTGAGCATCTCATATAAGAAGAGATTGCAGTAATTTCAGAAGAACTAATATGTGTTAATGCAAATTTTCTTAAAAATGTGAGAAATGTGTGGCAGCATGACATCATTTCCAACATCATCTATGACTAAGATAGGTGGTTATTGTAATTGTAATTTTGATAAGCAATCTATACACTTGACTTAAGAGGCTCGGAATATCCGACTCTGCCAGCAAACAGCGTGCTTTCAGCTGCCATACACGGCTGCACACTCCTGGATGAATGTCTATTGAAGGTACTGTATATAGTATGGAATCAAAGCTAGAATTTCAAAGGATAATTTAATGTCTGTACAGACTATTATATTCGACATACTTTAGCATTTATATAATATACAGCAGTGTATTTCAAGTATCTGTGAATACAAAATATGCATACCAAACTCAAATGTCTGGAATTGAGTCTGTAAATACAAGTAGCAATATTGCAACCATACTCTTCATCTCATCAGATTTGTCTTTACATGATTATAATTGTAGAATACAATTGACTCTTTTATTATTTCTAATTAATATAATTTTGAGTATTTATTAGTGTTGTATATACATTTCTTTAAATTAATTAAACAACCACGTTATTTTTGGATTTGAAATTTTTTATAGAACTGTTAAAATTGGAATGTGAAAATACCACCCAGAAAAAAAAGTTGAAGTAATGTTGATACATGGAGTTGACACGTGCATTTCACGTCTTGTATAGAAACCGCAACACAAGTATTACTCGTCATCTTCTTTTCTTCTTGGCATATGTCTGATATTATCCAGAAAGGTCTTGTAAGTGATTAAGATAGGATTTCTTTACTCCCACTTCCTTTTATGATTCATACATCCATACTCTCATTTTCACTGTGGGATTAATGAATTTAATGGAACATTACTTTGTTGAAGAGAATGGGGATGATTGAATGTTATGTGCTGATAAATAAAGTGATACTTTTCTAGTATACATTTTCGTGATGTGTCACAATTGACAATAGGATATAATTTTAGTACCAGATATAATTGGTTTGTGCATATACTATATTTAGACACAAAAACTATATATTGCAAGTCAGACCTGAGGGACTGGCACTTTTGTGTCTGTTGGCACTACAGTCTGGCAAGTAAGCTCTCACACAGCCAAGAATTATTTATTTAAGGCGATGAGGAGAATGTTACGTGAATTTCAGAGCATTTGTTCAAATTATCCTCCAGCACATTCTATAAAAATGTTGTAGCAACATACAAAGTTTTGAAACACTCATTGGAACTGATCCGCACTAATATTGTGTATTAGTCCTGTTTCATTTGTGATAGCTTCCTAAGTACATGGGTTGTTTTTGTATGACCGACAAATCAGAAGACCAGGAATGCCATAGTCCGTTACATATTGTAGTGTCAAAAATTTAAGGGCTTGCATTGAATGCACTAATGTGTGGCTCTTGCAGAAAAATGCGTAAT
This sequence comes from Periplaneta americana, assembly GCF_040183065.1. Classification (NCBI taxonomy): domain Eukaryota; kingdom Metazoa; phylum Arthropoda; class Insecta; order Blattodea; family Blattidae; genus Periplaneta; species Periplaneta americana. Next base: position 46,837,916 of record NC_091126.1, read on the forward strand.
TATTTCCTTCTTCTTTGTAAAGTTGTGAAAATGATGGAAAACTGTTCACACAACACTCTGAATTAATTTTTTTTTTATGTATGGAACCAACTATTCGTGTACTAACTGCACACCATACACTGACTTTTTCTCATGTAATGGGACTTGATGAGAATAAGGTGGTTAGGAAAATATTTGAGACTAAGTGGGATGAGGTTACAGGAGAATGGAGAAAGTTACACAACATAGAACTGCACACTTTGTATTCTTCATTTGAATATTAAATACAGACATTTAAGATGGGCAGGGCATGTAACATGTATGGGCGAATCCAGAAATGCATATAGAGTGTTAGTTGGGAGACCAAAGGGAAAAAGACCTTTGGGGAAGCTGAGATGTAGATGGGAGGATAACATTAAAATGGATTTGAGGGAGTGGAATATGATGGTGGAGACTGGATTAATCTTGCTCAAGATAGAACCAATGGCGGGATAATGTGAGGGTGGCAATGAACCTCTGGGTTCCTTAAAAGCCATTTGTAAGTAAGTAAATGGGGCTTCATGAGAAAAATGTGTATATCAGTATTCCAATGCCGAGTATTCTGGATGTTTACTTAGCCACTCAGCTGAAAACTAGCTTTGGCACTAAAAAGAAGCCGTATTGGATCAACAATTTTTCCATTGTGAATTGATTCTAATATTCAATGAGAAAATAATGTACGTTCTACTGGATGACCTGGATCGAATTTCTGAATAACCCTACACCTTATAGGGAAGAAACTTAAATTTCAAACCTCTTACTTTCGAATGTTGTGATATGTTCATTTCTTGCAGTAGGTGATGGGTGCTTTGATGAAGATGAAATTTAAAAATGGTCTCTAAAAATTAATTTTCATATTTACATATTTCCAATTGATAAATGCAAAAGTAGAGTAATAAAAATATTCCCATGTATTACTGCTTGATGTATTTCTGACACCAACTGCATTTTTAAAATTATAAATATGTATATTCTCTGAATTTCTGATCATATGATGTCCAAAAACTTTATCATGGTAAATGCCTTTCGATAACATTGGGCAAAAAATTTTAACTTCTTTTTTGTGCCGGACAAGTGATACATGTTTTCTGTATAATTCAAACTTCTTGAACACGAATATGACTTCAAAAAATTAGTTACAGATTTCGAGAAAATTAAAGTTTTATGTTAATAAGTTGTACTACCCTACGTAATGGTAATAAATATAAATTACTCACCATTTAAAAGGTCAAATCTTTCGTCTTTTACTATTATTTTCGGAGAAAAATTCGTTGTGGCACTGGGGATCGAACCCAGGACCTCTCAGTTTGGCGCACTGAGTGCTCTTTACTGACTGAGTTATGCCAGGATCCGATCCACAGCATTGACCCAAACTCCCCTCCTTTAGTACCTCCTATGGTCTACTTCTGTGTTTAGACAGTATGTTATATTTACAGGAGTGCATATTTAAATGACTTTGTGGCCATTTCAACAAAGTTTGTTATACTGTTAACACACATGTGTATTCTTGTAATTGAATATTGTGTTTTACATGACTTTTATAATCGTCACATAATTATACAGGGTGATTTAAAAGGTAAGGTCAACCAGTGAGGAGATGATTCAGGGCGACATTTATAGCACGAAAGTCCTTTGTCAGTTTTTTTTTATTTGCAACAGTTTCAGAGTTACAACAGGTCAAACAGTTAATTCATATCTCATGGTACAATAAATACTAATTTACCATCAGTTGTTTTGAGCTAGGTCTGTTTACAAAGCATGATTTCCACCATTGATGGAATGACAATGGAACACGCCGTGAAATGTGATTATGTAATGGAAGAAAGAGGAGGCAACATTACCACCCCTAACATCTTAGAGTAGGACCTGTAGTTCAGTACCAACAGAGAAGCTACAGAGAATGCATGAAAATGTTTAGTAATGTGGAATATCGAGACATGCTTTATGTTTATTGGTTCTATGATGGTAATGCTGCAGATGCTACAAGGGAATACGCTATGCAATTTTCACAGCTATGACATCCTACACGACGTTTATTTGAAGCCGTACATCCAAGCTTGGGGGAGACTGGTGTACTACAACCGAGACATCCTGTTGGTTGTTCTAGGGGTAATGTGCTGTGGGAGAACGAACTTCTTGATATTTTACATGCAGAGCTTTCTGTTAGTACTCGATGACTTGCACATCGCACAGGGATGTCACAATCATCAGTGTGGCATACACTACGTGATCAAGACCTACATCCTTTCCACTTGCATCCTGTGCAAGAACTCAAACCAATGGACCTTGGACATCATTGGGTGTATTGTCGATGTCTCTTACAGACAGCTGATAGTGACCCAGACTTCCATAACCACATTTTATGAACTGATGAGGCAGGATTCACCCAAGATGGTGTTCTCAACTTACACAATTTGCGCAGATGAAAACTCTCAGGGTTACATGCTCTGCCTCATTTCAGCACCATTTTAGTGTAAACGTATGGGTTGGAATAGTTGGTGGTAGTTTGATTGGTCCATACCTGCTGCCAGTCAGAATGAGAGACGAAATTATCTCCATTTCCTTTGGGAAACACTGCACACATTGTTGGATGATGTGCCTTTCAATACGTGCCAGCACATGTATCAGCTCAATGGCGCCCCTTCACATTTCACACACCCTGTGAGTCAGTGGTTGGATGCAAATTATCCAGGTCGATAGATAGGGATGGGAGGTCCTGTTGCTTGGCCAGCACAGTCCCCTAACTTAACGCCTCTGGACTTTGTATGGGATTTTATGAAAGAAAAGGTATACACTATAGAGATTACAGACAGAGATCATCTGCTCCAGCGAATTAATGCAGCTGCAATAGACATCAGACTATGAAACGGGCTGTTAGATCTTGTGCACGGTGCAATAAGAGAACATGCCCAGGCATGTTTGCGTGCATATGGAGGACATTTTGAGCAGCTGCTCCAATGAAGTACTGTAAATTAGTAATTATTGTAAGTTAAATCACCTTAGTTGTGAAAGTCGTATAATACACAATATTCACTTATAAGAATACCTATATTTCGTTTTCTACTTTTTCTTTTGTATCCAGTGTCATGCACATCATAAGATATAGTCCAGTAGTAATCTGCTAACATATTGATACTGTGCTGTCCTTGGTACAGTATCTCTTTTCCATCACCGAAGTTTCTTGATGAAAGCGATAACCATGCTTGTCACTAACATCACAATTCTCGGGGAAAAAGTCAAGATGGGAATGAAGGAAGTGAATTTTCAGGGACATGTTACAACATTTTTATGTGCCCCCAGTAAATTTTGAACTGGTTCTTTATAATTCTCACTTCTGCCATTGTCAAGAAAATATAATACAACTTCCTTAAAAGCCAACCAGGTGACTCTGTCTTTTCCTTTTAACAAAGATGCGAAATGTTGGACCTTCATAATTTATCTAATTTGAGGTTCATTGAAAACTCCTTTTATTTTCACTGATATTTGGAAAATGTTTCCTGATATACTGAAATGCCTCACGTTTCATTTCATAGCTTTAACGAAATTTTCCAATAATCCCAACTTAATGTGCAAAGGGGGTAAAATTACTTTATTTTGAGGTACAATGGCTTTAGTGATTGTCATGTTGACCATATTTTTATTTTATAATGCTTATCTCTGGTACAACTGTCCAACTCGCAAAGAAAACAGCAATGTTTTGTGAAGCCCAATTCCATTCTAAGAGCAAAGATATTTGCTTTGCCTTTCTATTTAAATATTACATATCTATGCTGAGGAGAAATTAAAACTGCAACCTGTACTAACCACATAACAGATCTCGAAATATTTTCGCCCATTTATAAATAATGTCCTCCACTGTATATATTTTCTCTTGGAGTCTTGAATTTCCTTTCTGTTTCCTCAAAATACAGGTTGTTCTGCATAACATTAAATCATTAAGTGTACGGATCCATAGAAAAACTATTTTGTGGTCAGATTTCTATTATAGGTTGTGTTTCAGTTAGATTCCACTCTAATATAGAATAAGGGGGCTATGTTTCATTTGAACACTAAAGTATTAAAAGCCACTGAAACTGATGAAGTAACAATACAACAAAGTGTGACAAAGATTCAAGTTTGCATTGGGAAAGTTTGATATTTTAAAAGGATAGTGAAGTAAAGTTAGTGTCTGAATAGGAATGGTTCATTAGCAATGGGTATGTGAAGTATATGAGTATATTTCTGTAAATAACAGAAACTGTCTATAACAAAATAATTTATGATCCGACAGGATTCCATTACATACAGTTTTATAGTAATTCATATCCCAAAAATGCAAGTGATAGTTCCTGGTCACTGGAATCTTTAAAGACTGCCTCAAAAAATACTGTTTAGATAATTAATTTAGAAATATTTTGTCTAATATGTATTCTTTATGATGAATTGTAGACTTTAAAAGATGAAATCTATTTTTCTTTTATGAGAATTTAGGTACATTTTCGACCTTCATACACTCAAAAATATATTTGATGGTCTTAAATTACCAGTAGGCCTACTGTCTTTTCCTAGTGGCATTATGAAAAAGACATAGGTTTACACTACACGTACTAGTACTTATGTGTGTGCCCATTGATATTGAAAACAAATAATAATGCAAGATTATCATTAGGTTTCGTTGTTGTAGGGCCTATTTACTAGAAATGAGATAGGTTTGAATAAAAGAATACTATACTGTTTTACAAGCATGTATTAGAAAATGTTTGACTCATATGAAAAAAACATTACAAAGTAATCCTATTCGAAGATACATTATAGGACATTCGTTATCTTGTGAACCCAAATGAAAGTGTGTGCTGTAGTTTATAGTAAGAAACTTATGGTAGAGGTAGGAGTTAAGTGTAGTGAGGGAGAGAAGCGTCTCAGTTTACTTTCTGCTTCCCCTCAAGCGCAGGTAGATTTCACGAGATAACAAATGGCCTATATTACTATTACAACAACAATTGCAGCTACTGCTTCTGCTATGTACTGTATTTGAGATCCCTTTTCTGCTGCATTTATACCTAAAAATTTTGAATTGCTGTCAAATTATCTGTGGAAGAATAATGATCTAACATGATATTGAGATCCTGAACTTAGAGGAGTTCCATTCACAAAAAATATTACATTAACATATCGTAACAGCAGTCTCTCTATTGCTTGTTATAATGATGCGAGACTTAAACTGCGCAAAAAAAAAATCCATGTATAAAATATTAAATGTCAGCAGTAAGCAATGTATATTTCTTGCAGAATTCTTAATGTTGTGGGGTTTGCAATAATGAATTTATACACGTTTATTGACCTTATTTTAAAAATGAAGATAGATGGAAATACATTATCGTCATCTTTTGTGATTGTTGCTGAAGTAGAAAAACATAGACGGCACCTACTTTACATTTCTTTTTTTTTTATGTGATAGGGAAAAATGCTAAGGAGATATCACTTGTAAGATGTGAAGACATAGAGATTTAAATTTGTTTTAATATGTGTTATTTATATGATACACTCTCTTATTGAGCAGATCAAAATTTCAAATGAAATAAAATTTCGTTTAAGTACAGTTCATATTTTATCTGCGTTTTTAAATGACATTTACTTTCATTTATCCAAGAAGGAAAGAAGTTGGTATTGTAGTATAATCTGTTATTTATTAACATTTTTATTTATAAAATGTTGAAGTAGAAATTTGAAAAATGAGGTGCTTCCATATCTGATTAAAATGAGAAGATATAAAGGAAAAGAGAATACTCTGTTGGAGAAGTTACTGTATTTTTTTAGACTTTTTTAAAGTGTATTGTACGAAGGAATGACTTTATGTTCAAACTGTTGTAAACAGTTTTTTTTTACTTATTCTCAGCTTCTAAACATGTCCTTTGTAATCTTCTCTACATTCTTATGAAGATGATACTTAGAGAAATTATGGTTATTGCACAAAAAGTCAGATTTTTTTGTGGAGGTACATGTATTGAATATTCCTCATGCAACAAAATTTTCCTTGGCATGTACTGTTGTCCTAAATTATTAAATTTCGTTCGTATTAATTACTTATGTGTAAATTCATCCGAAGTATATATGTACATAAACTATCATCATTTTTATAACAAAGTAATGGTTCTTTAGTTGAAGTATCTCGGCAGGTGTAACAAAAAATTTTTAAGAGAACAATGCAAGCAGTATGTTTCTACACATTTTTAATTTAGAGTTTCAGTCACTTAAAATTTGGAAATATTGAGCATGTCATCAATATGAAAGAGTGTGACTATACAGGGTGAGTCAGGTCCTCAGTAACAAACTATGAGGAGGGATAGATTTCTCAATAACGATCATTTTTCCTGAAACAACCAATGTTCTCTGACACATTGTTTAGGAGCTATGCGACATCGAAGAAAATACAGGTTTTAGTGACATTTACAATTATAAAATTAATCGTTCATGTATTTCTTCAAGTACTGTTGTGAACAGGTTACAGAAGATATTCAAAGTGTCTACCCTGAACTTGATTACATTCAGTACTCCATCCTAGCAGTGATTGATCTGAGTGACAGGGAGAGAAATGGTGGATTGATATTTGGTGATGGAGTTGAGTGGAGATTTTTCATTGCTAGTGCTAATTAGGATACAGAATAAAGTGGGATAACATCTCAGTTCTACAAATTGAATGTTCTCTAGTTAACATGAAATATAAAGAACCTGCACACATGAGGTTTGTGGAAGAACTGAGTCTTGGTCTCTCTCATATTTGGCTACCCATAGTTGAACAAGAAATCTCTACCATTCGAGCAAAGAAAAATCGACTGATATTGAACTCTTCGGATTAGTCAGTTCACCATTAGATGGCAGCAATTGTCAATTGGGTTTAGTCACTGGTTGAGTTCAGTTTTCTCTTTTACTACTTTGATTCCATTGTGTGTACAGTAGTTTTAATAGGTTGTTTTGGTGTATATACAATTCTTCTGTGCCGCAAGTGATATAAGTTGTCTTCTGTTTTTATACTCTTTTTCCTGACAATCATTGATCAGTCATACGGACACCTGCATGTAACGATCCCGACGAGTAGGCTTCCTTCTCACCTGGTGATGAAGATAGAACCAATCTTCAAAACATCGTGAAATTGTTATCACTAGCAATGGAAAAAGTACACTCGACTCCATCATCAAATATCAATCCACCATTGCTCTTCCCATTATTCAGATCTATATCAGACAACTGGTATGGACCTGGCATATATGTAATGTTTCGAAAATTGGAAAAGTACACATTCTTCTAGCCAAAGTTTCGCGTCATAACCAATTTCTCATATAGTGCAGATCCAACAACTTCGTTCCTAAATTTCATCATCATCAGCTGTTCAAGTAGTAGGCCTAGTGGCCTGTTACGGTCTCCTAAAGGTTTACGAGTTAAAAATTCCTTACAGGTCACCACACATTGAATTATTCTAACCTGGCTCTTCTGAGGGACAGACACAATCTGCACAGATCTAAGAAAGCCTATTTCGTTTCGGAAAACATATGTCTGAGAAATTATTTTATTATCCACATCTCAGATGAATCTTCACGACAGTTAATAGTTCTTACCAGAAGATTCACAAGAAACGAGTACATTATCATTCTAATGAACTCAACAACTATTCCTTCCAAAATAACAAGAAACCAGAGCCGACCAATTATTCTTTGGTTAACCTCTCTGACCACACGCTATCAGAAGCAGAATCTGGTACTTTGAATAAAGGGCTGAACTTCGCATTATTCAAACTTGTCACCAACCTTAACTTTGCTTGTGCAAACGAGGCAGCTACTTGTAAACTTTCAAGTCCACTGGCTGCCGAGTGTAGATGGAAGATAAGATCGATGCTCGAGAAGTCTAAACCTCCAATTTGTCCTCTCCAGAACACAGAGCCCTACACATCTTGAAAATTAATCCTAATATCAAGTTCCTACCTGTGGACAAAGGGAACTGCACCATAGTTATTAATACTGCCAACTCTCAGAAGAAAGTTTTCAATTTCCTTCAGAGCAAGATTTACACAGTGGTACACAAAGATTCTACCATTGACGTGGAAAACAAAATCAGAAAGATCCTAAGCAAACGCATATCAGCTCTTCCTCCTAATATTCGCAAGAAGATAACCCCATCACAGCAAACTGCCACATCCATATGGTTTCTCTAAGGTCCATAAGAAGAATTGCCACTCAGGCTTATTAGTGAATTCCATAGGCTCTCCCTGCCATGTTCTAGCGATGTTTCTATGCAAGTCTTTAGTACTCTATCCTGGAACACCTCATTCTTTGTAAAAAAAAAAAAAAACTGCAAACACTTTGTTGAGACAATGAGGGATATTAATATAGGCAATCATGTCATCATAGTGAGTTTTGATGTAGTGACTTTATTCACAAATGTTCCAGTAGAAAAAGCACTTTCCATTTTAAGAAAGAAACTAGAATCAGACAATGGATTCACCACTACCTCCACAAAACTCTCCACAGAATCTATATTAGAACTGCTGGATATCTGCCTTAAGACAACCTATTTTCTCTTCAACAACAGTTTTTTCCAACAGAACTAGAGTATGGCCATGGGATCACTCCTTTCTCCCCTCGTCAGTAATATCTATCTCTATGAAACATTTCGAAGAAATGGCTTTATGAGCTGCTAGCCAGAAACATTCTCTGTGGCGTCAATATGTGGATGACACTTTCTTAATCTGGCTGCATAGTCCCCATCATATTCATGGATTCTTCAACCATCTAAACTCACTCTGGCCTTCTATACAAGTAGAACAGAACAACTGCATTTCGTTTCTAGACATGCTGGTTAACGAAAGTCCGAGGAAAACTGATTACCAAAGTTTATTGGAAATCCACACACACGGGAAGGTATCTCCATTTTGAGTCCAACCATTCTTCACATATAAAAACAAGAATCATATCCACTCTCTACAACAGAGGTTTCCATCTGCAGTAACAAGCCTTAATCTTCATGAGGAAATACAGTCCATCACTAATACATTCATATCCAATGGTTTCCCCTACAGGTTTATTGACAGGGCCATCAAAAGTGTCAAAAAAAAAAAAAAAAAACCAAGATTAATCCTCCTCCTCCCACTGAACCATTGAGTACCATTGTAATACCCTATGTCAAGGGCACATCAGGAAAATTAAAAAAGATTTCTAAGAAATACAATATCAGAGCAGTCTTCAAAACAAATAATACTCTTCACCAGATTCTTTCTATAACAAACTGAAGTCGAACCTCATGGACAACAGGGACTGTATTTATAACATTCCTTATGAATGTGGATGGTTATATATAGGAGAGACCAGCAGACCCCTATCAGTAAGAATTAAAGTACACAAATACAAATTCAAACATTACATTTTTTATAAATTCAGTATAGTGCAACTTAGTTTTGAGTCAAAACACAGAATAAACTGGGATAACACCTCAGTCCTACAAATTGAACGTTATCTAGTTCACAGGAAATACAAAGCTACACACATGAGGTTTGTGGAAGAACCCATCAGTCAACCCAGTCTTGTACTCTCTGATATTTGGCTACCCATAGTTGAACAAGAAATCTCAACCATTCGTGCAAAGAAAACTCAACTGATATCGAACTCTTCAGATTCGTCAGTTCATCACTAGATGGCAACAATTGTCTATTGGCTTTAGTCACTGATTGAGTCCAGTTTTTCTCTTTTACTAATTTGTTTCCATTGCGCATAGACTTTTTTTGGTTGGTTATTAAACGACGTTATATCAAATACTAGGTTATTTAGCGTCGATGAGATTGATGATTATGAGATGAGGTCGAGGATTCATCATTGGTTACATGACATTCGCCTTACAGTTGGGGAAAACCTCGGAAAAAACCAACCAGGTAATCAGCCCAAGTGGGAATTGAACCCACGCCCGAGCGCAATTACAGGTTGGCAGGCAAGTGCTTTAGCTGACTGAGATACACCAGTGGCTACAGTGTTTTCACTGGCTGTTTTTTAATGCTATGGTTTTTTACATATAATTATTTTAGGTTTTTGTTGTGGTATTAATTGTTCTGTACCACAAGTGATATAAGTTGTCTTCTGTTTCTGCAGTCTTCTTCTTCCTGACAATCGTTCACCAACCTGTAGTAGCAAGATATATTAATGCTAACTACCAAATCCTGCATGACAGTAACAGAAACCCCAAGGGAATCACCCTTCTCACTCTCTCGTACACACATGTCCTGCTCCCAGCACCACTGAGAACTCTGTATGGAAATCAAAACTTCTCAGCACCAGACTAGATTCTTCGTTTCCCCCTGCCTCCATAACCGCATTACTTAAGTACAAGTCCTGCCACCACTAAACACTGATCATTGAAACTTGCTTGACCTTCATTTCACCCCACCCAAACAAATGAAATCATATGTATAAGAGACTTAAAAAACGCAGACTGGACCAAATTCAAAACACATATGGCAACCACTCTCCATCACATCGAAATTAGAAATACAGACGATATCAATGATGCAGAAAACAAATTCGTATAGGTGTTGAATGATGCACTAGCAAATGCTGTACCAACGAAAGAATGACGAACAGACGCACACAGATGACTCCCACCTGATACAGTAGCCCACCAACTCTACATGGGAACACACAATGACATGATTATGCCACTCCCTACAAGAGAATATCCAAAATGCAATCAAATGATACAAAGTGCAATGATGGAAAAGACTAATAGACAAACTTGACAACAACAGAACATCAAACCCAAAGAGCTTCTGGGATACCATATCAATACTAACACAAACATAAAGAACCACATGTTGGTTCCACTCTGTATCGCTGACCCCGCCCATAAGAACGGAGGGAGAAGATGGTGACCTAGCTTCCTTACCAATACCGAAATCATAAATCAGCAGACAATTCACGGCACAAACACACCACCTAACCCCAGCACAGTACGAGCATCGTACAAGCATCTACCATTTCCAAAAAAATAAATGATTACAACACAACCTAATCTCAGCACTACAAATGGCAATTGGCAACACAAAAAAAAAGCCAGGTTAGCATTTCCTGCTAGTCATTTTCTGTCTTACATGTATGTAACTATGTACACATGACGGTTGAAGAGGGCAAACAGATAAGACCCTACAACAGTTGCTGGTTATATACTTTTTGTATTTACTACAGAAATAAAACTTTTGAATCCGAATTGAATCCTAACAATCGTTGATCAGTCATACAGACAGCTGTATGTAACGATTTCGATGAGTAGGCTTCCTTCTCACCTGTTGGCAGAGATAGAACCAATCTTCGAAAAATTGTGAAATTTTACTATATACTGTATTTTATCACTAGCAATGGAAAAAGTCCACTAAACTCCATCACCAACTAGCAGTGAATGTCGGACTCTCGTATATTTTAGATCTGTGTCGAATGTAATCAAAGGCAACGAATAATCGCACAATCAGTTTCTCTCTGGTGTCAATTGGTGTGGCATACACAATGCTCTTCACACATCTCAAAGAAAAAATTCTTAGGGGCATTAAGTTGGGTGAACATGCAGGCCATGCAACAGGTCTCGCTCTCCCTAGCCATTGCTTCCCATAGGTGTTGTCCACATGTGCTCATACAACCATGCTGAAGTACAGAAGGGCACCTTCAACCTGGAATCACATGCTGCAAGTGGTACATCCTCCACAAGCAGCAGAACACAGAAGTGTATTTCGAAGGACCCCAAATAAGTTACTCCATTCAAATGGAGTGGAAAAATGACAGATCCTAGCAAATGTTCACCTTCAATTCCAGCCTAGTTGTTTACATCAAACCTTTACTGGAGACAGTCTGACATCACTGCTACAATGGTGTAATGAATATAATCAGGTTGGGGATAGACACTCTGAACACATTCTGTAACCTGTCCACAAGGGCATTTGAAGAAATAAATTAATAATTCATTTCGTAATTGTAAATGTTACTTAAACGTGTCTTTTCTTTGATGATGTGTAACTCCTAAACACTCAGAGTTCGCCGCAGACAACCTGTCTCACACTGTTTTGAAGACAGCAGGTTGGGGAGGTGCCTGTGCTCCAAGAAATATGATGAAGTAACAGAGTATCTTCTGTGCTTTGAATTCTTTCAACTGCAGTGATTTATATACACTTAAAAGTGCACGTGGATTTGCAAACAAAAAGAGATGCATTAGAACGTGATTGCAGGGAATCAGGTACTATATTTGTAGAATTTATGTAAAATAGCAGTTTTTAATATTTACTATATGTAATGTTTGAGGAGTATGTTTCATTTACAAGATACCATTTATTTTACATTAAACTTTCATTTTATAGTACAGAGCAACTCAAACCTAAGGGATCAGCACTCCTGCCATTTATCGGCACTGAAATCTGGCAACCAGATCTCTGGCTTTCATGGCTAATGTTCTTGCCGTCTCATGGCACTACAGTCTAACAAGTAATCTTTTGTATAACTTGTGGTGTTTATTTAAGAAAATGGAGAGAATCTTATCTGAATTTCGGAACAATTGCTCAAAGTGCCCTCTGCATACAAGGTCGTGAAAACTCAGTGCACTAATTCCACACAGCAGTCTCGCAGCTCTGTAATAATGCCAGCAACATAGGTTTGCTCTAAAGTCTCCCAAGAACACAGTACGTGGTTTTCCTTATCAGTTGTTGCACCACACATGTGACATAATTCATGCTGCACCATGTATAAGGAATGTAATACTGTAGAGGACATTTTATGCAGCTGTTCTGAAATTCATGTAAGATTTTCTCCTCCATTTTATTAAATAAATAATAAACAGTAGTTACACGAGAGAACACTTGGCAAACTATGAAGACAGAAAGATGTTTTCTGTGAGAGCTGGTATCTCATTCAGCTGACTGAACTTATTGAAAAATACGTATTTTTAAACATGGTTAGGTATGCAGTACTGTTAACACATTTTCCTCGAAACAGCTACTGAAGATGGTCGTACACAAATTTCAGTGCTGCTTTTCAGAGACTATGTGACCATCGAAACGGTGTTTTGTTAAATTATTTTATAAGTGGTGAGAAAAACAGGTACCTTTCTCAATAAGAGAAATGTAATACACGACTAATACGCAATATTAGTGAGATTGAGCTCCAGCAATTTTCCTAGATTTGATACATTGCTGCACCATGTGTATGGAATGTAATACTGTAGAGGACATTTTATGCAGCTGTTCTGAAATTCATGTAAGATTTTCTCCTCCAGTTTCTTAAATAAATGATCAGTAGTTACACGAAAGACCACTTGGCAGACTATGAAGACAGAAAGATGTTTTCTGTAAGAGCTGGTATCTCCTTACTTCTATGTGATATATGATATTTTTATTTTTACAGAATTACCTGTTACTATTTTTTATTTTAGTTGGTTATGTAACGACGCTGTATCAACTACTAGGTTATTTAGCGTCGGTGAGATTTGTGATAGCGAGATGATATTTGGCAAGATGAGGCCGAGGATTCGCCATAGATTACCTTGCATTCACATTACGGTTGGGGAAAACCTCGGAAAAAACCCAACCAGGTAATCAGCCCAAGCGGGGATCGAACCCGTGCCCGAACGCAACTTCAGACCGGCAGGCAAGCGCCTTAACTGACTGAGCCACGCCGGTGGCTACCTGTTAAAATATCATACATTAGTTTAGGAGGAAAATTCGCTCTGGAATAAAAGTATCATATATCATATAGAAGTATTCAATTTTACAGCAGTATAAAGTGCTGACGGGACATAAATTTTGGAATATCCCAGCTGAAAAAGTAATTTAGAATATATAAGTGCTCCTGTGTGCTCATATCTAAAACGTATTAAGACAATGTCATAATATGGAATAAGGCCGGCCAAAGGGGGACAAAAGGAGGAGAGTTAGAGCCAGTGTTGTGGATAGATCCTGGCATAACTCAGTTGTTAATAGCATTCAGCATGTAGAGTTGAAGGTCCTGGGTTCGATACCCTGTGCCAGAGCGAATTTTTCTCCTAAAGTAACATATGCTATCTACTTGCCAGATTGTAGTGCTGAGAGAGAGAGAGAGTGAGTGTAGGAGTGCCAGACATTTAGGTTTAACTCTAACTGTATGAGATTGGGACAATACGTAAACATCTTACGGAATAAATTTCAAGTATGGCGAAAAAAGTTTTTGTTTTGGGAATATCTTGAATATTATTTCATCCAATTGATTCTTTGAAATTTCTTGCAACCATTCTAATTCTTGTGTATTAAATGATACAACAATCGTTCATGAAATAGTGATATTTATGTTTTCGGGTTTATTGATTGAATTAAACATCGCTTATACTTCAAAATAAGTCTAAAAATATGACCTGATTTAAAATTTTGACAAAATAATGTAGAATATAATAAATTCGAAATTCAAATCTAGTAAGTGTTACTTCAATTATTATAAAATGTATATTAAGAAACATTTTTGTTCATCTTCTGTGGAAGGAATTACATTACTGTATTACTGTCACAATACACACAATGCTCAAAAATCCTTAACTATGCCTGCTTCTGAAAAATGTTAAGTCTATAGTTTGAACGCTAATATATATGAGATGCCACTTATCCCTTTGTGTGTCACATAATTCTATTTTTTTTTGTCTCCCCTCTTTTTGCATTTTTGTTTTTTGTATTTTTAATTTTATTTCTATTTCTTATTTAATCCTCCTCTCTGCATTTATTTTTTGTCTATGCCTATTTGTATTCTGGTGATGTGGTAGAGAAGGCCTGATGGCCTTAACTCCACCAGATAAAATAAATAAATAATAATAATAATAATAATAATAATAATAATAATACAGACCACATATGTGGAGTAATGGTTAGCGCATCTGACCATGAAACCAGGTGGCCTGGGTTCGAATCCCAGTCGGGGCAAGTTACCTAGTTATGTTTTTTTCCGGGGTTATCCCTCACCCCATTACGAGCAAATGCTGGGTAACTTTCGGTGCTGGACCCCGGACTCATCTCATCAGCATTATCAACTTCATTTCATTCAGTTGCTAAATAACCTGAGATGTTGATACAACATCGTAAAATAACCCAATAAAAAATAATAATAATGAGTGTCCACAGGAAGCCTCCATGATTATAAATTCGGATATCATCTCTGTCGGTTGTATGTACACGAAAATGGTAACACTATAAAGAGCAACTCAAAAATTTTGTAGTGCGTAACTCTCAAATATTCAATGTGCACCCAGCATGTCACACAGTAGACATGAAGGCTATATTCATTCATGCCACATGTGCTCCAAAATATCTACTGAAATGAACTCAATCGCAGATATGATGTCGCAGCTCTTGCTGATTCTGAGGAGGTACAAGTACATAGATGGTGTAACCCCATAAGAAGAAGTTATGGACATTCAATTTGGGGACTTTCAACAAAAGACAATGTCTTGCTTTCCAGCATGCCAAATCTATCTTCCTGCCAGTTGTTTAAGATGGTTACGAACATTTGCTATAATGCAATAATGCAAAAATAACAAAAGACTGGCAAACCCGAATGAACGAAACCCATATTAACAGTTTCTATTCACTTCAGCTGCCATCTGTAGCTTTTGCCTACAATTAGACATACCGTAATATTCAAAACAGGAATTCTTTGAATCATCCTTTCTTATAATACTAGTATAAAGTTCGTAATGTACACTGTTATGAAGTTATACTCATTTGTAATCACTGAGGTGTTTCTGTGGACATATTGTACCTATATCACTATATTAACCTAGGTGGAATACGACTTCTGTGTTAAATGATATTTATTATACAATTATTAAATTAAATAATACATTATTAAACTGGTAGCCCTTCACGAAACATAATGAATTTCGAGACTCGAAATTTGTTTCACTAAT
This sequence comes from Periplaneta americana, assembly GCF_040183065.1. Lineage (NCBI taxonomy): Eukaryota > Metazoa > Arthropoda > Insecta > Blattodea > Blattidae > Periplaneta > Periplaneta americana. Next base: position 46,853,849 of record NC_091126.1, read on the forward strand.
CACAAATAGATTTTAGTCCTATTGAAAAAACTTAAAGAAATACAACTTATTATCAGGAAGGTTTCTTGAACTTCACTTAAATGTATAATTGACACTTTTTTAATGATAAAATACAGTATAATCAAGTTTTAATTTAATTTAATTTTTAAGATACATTGTTTTCATACATCATCAGTACCACCAGTTGACTTAAATTTCAGATTGTATTTCATGTAGTAGAAATGTGCATTGATTGTGCTCAGTGCTTACTTACTTTCAACTTAATGCAATTGTTAAAAAAAAATTGTGAAACCAGATTTTGTTTTTAAATTGTGTTGCGTTTAAAAAACAGTACGAATCTTCATGATTCATCTGCCTCTCACGAAATCCATTTAGGTAATGTGCTTTATTCAAATTATGTTAATACACTGACTTATCAAAAATACTCGTTGAAATTTCTCATTTTTGTTCTGATTTCACCCATATATTTCTTACAAACGTTTGGGAAGACGAAGTTAAATGATTAATAAGGAATTAATGAGTTCTATACCGAGAATGTATATATGTATATTTTGCAGGCTGATGATCGTCTCAGCTACCAAAATGGTGTGAGGCCTACTCACATAAAATGTTCAGTAATTTGACCTTGTGAAAGAAATATTAGAAAATCTGAACATTATTATTATTAGCAAATTGTTTAAGTTTCAAGCACAAACCTTAATAAAAATTTGGCTGACAAATAATTAACATAAAATAAAATAGTGGTATCTAAACACAAAGAAAATATAGTTTTGTCAATGTAACTGAAAGTAATGGGTTTTTGTAATAAAATGAAAATAATAAAAATTGTTAAATTTAAAAAATGGTACCTATGCAAAGAGAGAGTGAAAAATAGACTAACTCTGACAGAGTTTTAAATTGATTTGGAAACATCAAAATAGCAACTGACATAGAATTTTCTCCATTGATAACATAATAATTTAGCGACATTTTACTGCTGCTTAACGAATTTTCACAAACTTGGTTGGTAATGCAGCTGACGAGAAAATTCTAGAAGGTTTCACTCTCCAGATCACTATTTCAATTTTCTGGAATGATCTCAGGCTCGGGCGTTTTTATCTCTTTTACAAAATAACTGCTAATTAAAAGAATGATGATTGAAAGTTTTGAATAGTAATGTATAGGCAAATTCAACATAATTTAATATTTTACATAAATAAATCAACCGAAAAAGTAAATAGTCTAGAGATTGGGACTCAGGCACCCTTCTCCCTTCCCAATGGGCGCACATGTGAATTTGGATTATAAAGTATCTTTTCTTAGAGCTGTGTGTACTTCATAACCTTACAGACAGTATGGAATATATTATTCTGATATTTATTTTTCTTCTCTTGGCTTGGCTATTCTCATGCTCGATTTCATAAAATGCACTCAAAATATTTTCGCTTTACTCTAACAAGGGAATGTTTTGGACCTTCCGACGAGAATCATTACTACACCTTCTGGGGTGGACAAGCATGAGATCAAAGTAACTGGTGCGAAGCGTGGCATTTTGCAATCGCCAGTAACCCCTCTAAAATGGTTTATGAAAGTGGAACATACTCCTGTAAAGTTTGCAACATAGATTGTCAAACACACTGTACCTCAGGATCCTAGTGTCATTACGTGATACGACACAAGCCTAGCAAGTGTCCATTGTGTACATCAGTGACATGTAATTAAGTAGTATGATTGAGATCTGAGTGACCGGGACAGCAATTGTGGATTGATATTTGGTGATAGAGAAGAATGAACTTTTTCCATTGCTGGTGATAAAATATGAAATATAATTTTTCATTCATTCACTAGTATCTGTACTACAGAATGAGGGTTACAAGCCATTTTGCAAAGCACAGTATAGTCTACACATAGTCTGCATACAGTATTTGTTAGCGTAGGAACAGGCCTGTGCCGTGAATTATACTATTTGGTGGTGGAATGGAGTGGACTTTTTCCATTGTTTGTGATAAAATATAATTTTTCACGATGTTTCGAAGATAAGTTCTATCTCTGTCATCAGGTGAGAAAGAAGTCTACTCATCGGGATCATTACATACAGCTGTCTGTATGACTGATCCCGAAAATTCAAGATATCACAGGAAAAAGTGCGACAAATAATGATCACTCTAGAGAGAGGTGGTACAATAGAACACAGAACTACTGATCCCAGGAATGTAAATTTGCAGACAAAGATCAAACTACCATAAACCACGAAGTACTGCTATCTCTTGACTTCTGTTTCTTTCGCCAGTATAGACTTTTTGCACGACACATGGAAGAGTACATACGTTATGACGAGAATAATGCCGAAAACCTTCATGACAGAATCTTAAATTTAAAGTTGCATTCTCTTATATACAATCAGTTGAGTGCATCACAGTACCAACTTATGCTTCGCTATGCATGGAAGGTGTCTGGATATGTGTCGTGAGAAACACCTCCTATGTTCTGTAATGTGTTGGACATAAATTTATTTTTTTTATTTTAGTAGGTTATTTTACGACACTTTATCAACATCTCAGGTTATTTAGCGTCTGAATGAGATGAAGGTGATAATGCTGGTGAAATGAGTTCAGGGTCCAGCGCCGAAAGTTACCCACATTGGGTTGAGGGAAAACCCCTGATAAAACCTCAACCAGGTAACTTGCCCCAACCGGGAATCGAACCCAGGCCACCTGGTTTCGCGGCCAGACGCGCTAACCGTTACTCCACAGGTTTGGACTGTTGGACATAAATTTTGCTGTTTTTGACACATACATTACTCCTGACTCTTATTCCAGTTCCGCCAATAATTGTTCGTGGTGAGGGATTCAGCTTTGCTTAAAACACTGCCTTTTCAACCACATTACCATGATGTGGCATTAGTTATGTACGTGAAATTTGCAGTTTTATGAAATTGTACATAATCTCTCTCATCATTTAAGTCTCTTATCTCTCAAGTAAACTGTGTTAGACACTTTAAGGCAGCAAACATTTCAGGCATTCGCTCCACTTTCATAAGCCATGTTATAGGAGTTACTGGTGATTGCAAAATGCTGCACTTCACGCCAGTTACTTTGGTCTCATATTTGTCCAATCCAGAAAGTTTCGTGACAACTCTCGTCGGGAGGTCTAAAACTTTTCCTTGTAAGAGTAAATTTCTCCAGACCATGTACAGAAGATTGAAGTGAAATGTGCAGCATCTTATGTAGGATGCAAGATGAATTTTGATCACTTTCCATTGAGGTCTGAAAGGAAATAATTTTATTCACACACACACAGATATATATGGTGAACTCCGTAAGTAATGTCATTAATTTCAGGGGGTCATTCTTTGAAATATTCCAAAACTAAAAGGTTTTATACAATTTTGCTTGTTTTTTTGCTTCCCCCCCCCCCCCGAGATAAAAATTGTTTTATGAAACATTTCATAGTGTGTTTTGGGAAAGCCATTGATTTAATTTCCAATATGCTCAGTCAATTTAAGAAAGCAGTGTAGTATGATAATAAATGATTGGAAGAATTTTAGTTCTGTCTTTTAATGTGCAGAAATTCGATCCAAACAAATGTAATTTTCGTTCAGAAAAGGAATTTTAAAATCTCTCTCTCTCTCTCTCTCTCTGCGTGTGCGTGCATTAAACAATTTTAAGCATTATATATATTTTAGAACTGCACGCATTGTATTCTTCACCTAACATAATGAGGAACATCAAATCCAGACGTTTGAGATGGGCAGGGCGTGTAGCACATATGGGTTAATGTAGAAATGCATATAGTGTGTTAGTTGGAAGACATGAGGGGAAAAGACATTTGGGGAGACCAAGGTGTAGATGGAAGGATAATATTAAAATATTAAAATGGATTTGAGGGAGGTGGGATATGATAGTAGGGACTGGATTAATCTTGCTCAGGATAGGAACCGATGGCGGGCTTATGTGAGGGTGGCAATGAACCTCCGGGTTCTTTAAAAGCCATTTGTAATTTGTAAGTATATATTTTAGAATTTATATTGTAGAAGGTGTAAAAACTTATTTTTCCCAGAATTTATATACTGTGCGTTAGATTGCAATTTTAATTATATTTCTACATGTAATTTTGTAATTTTTGTTTGTGTTATTTTATATATCTACAATATTTATATTTTACATTATTCGTTACAATTAGTGGGTATCAATGTTTTAATTGTACTAGGAAATGTTTATTTGTATTATTTAATTACTTTTTGTTGCTAGTTTAAAGAATCACATATTGGTAGACATCAGGGTTACCAACATTTTATGGAGGAAATACGAGAGACTAAGTAATCGACAAAATTTCATATAGAAAATTGGCAAATTGGTCAGTTCAGTTACTAAAAAACGACTTTATTCTACACTTCGGCAGCTAGGGTTAAATTATGAGTATTTTGAAACAGATTTTGTCCTGGGTAATAGTTGAAGTCGACTGCACTTTGCAGCTCTGATTTCAGTAGAAGTGTCATACTCCTCTTTCGAACATCTGTCCAATTATTGTTCATGAGATAAATCACCCTCTTTGTATGAGCATTACTACTTGGTATGCTTAGAACAAACGGAAATTTTTCCAAATTTATAATATTGATATTGTTTGATTTTAAACAGATGAGCATTAAAACCTATTTCTGGCAAGTATTACCTTCTACAAAGACTGCATATTTTAATAAATCTCTTCAACAACAAAATTCATCATATAAACAATCATAATTCACGGCAAAATTAAATGTTTAGAATAGCGATTTTCACCTTATGCAAAAATAAGGGAGAAAAATGCTCGAAGAGAAGAAAAATACAGGAGCCGGGAGAATGTTAAAAATTAGGGGAAAATACGGGAGATCCCGAGAAATACGGGAGGGTTGGCAACCCTAGTAGACATGTGCGTTATTTTCATTTCAATTTCCATTTCAATTTCCATTATAAGCTTCGATTTACTTGATTTTGTCAACCTTGAGAGACCTAGTTCTGTACATGTAATTGGTAGCCTACATTGTTGTTTAGACAACTGTCCGAAGACAGGTCTGAACCTCACAAGTGATACCAAGAAGGCACCATTTATGAGGCATCTAGGCCAGGAGATAATGGAGTAGGGTGACCAGTTCCTTTCCCGATTCATTGCATACATTGCCGACTAGCTACATATTACACTAATCATATTTCAGATGCTTTCAAACAATGGTAAACTTATGTGAAAGTATTGTATTTATTTTGCTTGCTTTCTTTCTTGTAGTACATTTCTTAAAGATAAAATTCATGGACATGAATGTACACAGTACATGTGATGCCATAATACACAAAAAGAACACACATTAATTTATTGTGGTGTATATTCACATTTCTGACATATTTGCTGTTATCATAAGGCAACCAACTGGATTTAAAATATCTAAACACTTTCCTCTTCTACACTCCAGTCTCTCTCATGTGGAAATATGGAACATTTCATATCATTATATTTTGTTTCAAGTAATTCTTAAATTTTAAACTATGCATAAGTCATATTTCTTATTTTATTCATAAATCTTCCCTTTTTATTTAATAACATTTTTGAAAGTATAAAGGTAGTTCAGCAGAATAGTATTAAAATACAGTATATAAATATTCACATAAATTAATACTTTATGCTTAACATTCACTAAGGAGAGTTTCTCAATTTGCAGGGGAAAAATGTATTATAGCTACAATGCTACTGACAGTGAACGAACTGATAACTGTGTTGTTCACAATGCAGATCACTTTAATGGGAAAGATTTGTGAGAATAATACTGATGAAAATGTAAGCATACAAAATTCGCTTTACTGATAGTATATGCTAATGATTTCGTGGATACTTTCAGATGCTTAGGTAAACACAATGAACATGGATTTTAAACAGTACGAAATAATTATAAAAAGAAACTATAAGAATCCTTTACTTAGCTGAAGTGAAGGAGAATGATTTAATTTTATTGTCAAATTTATAAATTTATTCTGCAATGTGGTTCCGAAATATGGTATTATTCAAAAGTCAGATCACCTGAAACTGCTTAAAATGTAATTAAAATTAATGTTTACATGGCAATAAAAGCTTCATTTTATTTTTCAGCTATTAATACTTACTTGAATGAAGAATACAGGGTCCACACTTAAAAAATTTAAGATTGTACATCTTCTCAGAACTTTCATAAATTCTATATTACATTGTAATAATGTTGAATAAAACCATTTCGCGCCTGCAGAGACATCCATTTTTTTTTTTTTCGAGAAATAAATTTGCAGGAGGAAAATTCGAAACCACCTTACAGGAGAATAGACTGGAAAGCTTGACTTGTTATACATATTTCTAAAGTCAAAAGAAATGTTGCCAAAGCAAGCAAAATGAAACAATTCAAACCAATACCATGAGATAAAAACCACATTATTTTTTTTATTAAATAATATGTGTATTAAAATGAAAACATTTGAAATATGCGTCACAAAAATCATTTGTATATCTTCTCAGGACTTGGTAAATTCTCTGTTACATTGTAATAATGTTGATACTGTTAATTATGTGCCCGTATTCAGTGTTTATTTAAGCTAAGTGCTAAGATATTTTAAGGCATTGGAGGCTATAAGGTGTGTTTATGAACTGCATAATTACGGGTGTGATGAATTTTATCATGTGTAGTTAATCAACAATAACGTAGCAAAATTCCATGAGATTGTGCTCATTATATCTGTCGAAGCCCTAAAATAACTCGCAACAAAAGCAGATCAGACCAGTACATTTTTAAATTTATTTTACTTTATTGCGATTATGAGATAAATTAAAAGTAGAGGTGATGAGCATGGCCAGATCGACTGATTTCACATCACCTGTCTATTATGCTTTATCAGGATGATTGTATATGTAGCAGTAAGGAAAAGAATGTCACTATTTTAAATGTGCACAGGCTTGCTTCAGTTACAAGTAATTTATGACCATGTTGAAGAATAAATGTTACACTTTACACTTATATATTCTGTTGCAGTAACAAAGTGACAGACTAATTCAGCATATTAATATTCAGAAAGCTTCATGATTGTATACTTCGCTGCAAAAAGAATGGGCCGACTCTTGGTCATTAGAAATGCAAAGTTCTGCGATGCAGTTCGTACGTATAAATGAACTGCACTTCAGGGCATTTCTATGATGATTGTTCATTGAAAGTTGTCTGTCTACAGTGTAGTCAACCTTACGAGTTGTGTGTGTTGGCATAATGGTAACATGTCTTCTTTACGTATCATAGGTTGTGAGTTCGCCTTCTGGTAGAGTAAAATGATTTTTTAATTTTAGTTTTAAATTGTTTTGTTTTAAATATTAAATAACATTTTTAATAAACTTCATTATGCCTGCCTCATAAAAATATTATTGCCCATTACCTGTGAGCCATTAATACACAAGACTTGGCCTGTGTAAACATAAATAATAGTTGTTTCACTTACTAAAAAATTAGGAAGCACATTAAATCTACAGCATTTAGGAAAAATCGGGTAAGTACGTAAATTAAAATTTTACAAGAGAACTAAATAAAGTTCAAAGTCAACTCTAAAATCGGGATATTGATTCACAAAAATAGAATTTTGGGAAAATGATTATCTTATTGCCTTCTTTCAATGGGATACAATTATAATACAATATTCTGTACTATTAGGCCGCAAACTGACTTACACGGGTTTCCCCAATTTTTTATTGGCATGAATGAGACTTGCTCAGTTTTCAGTGTGAATTTTTTTTAGTTTATCACTAAGTAATTTATTAAAAAAAAAAAATAAAAACGCACAAAATGATAATTTTACAATGTTACGTGTGAAAAAAGTAAATAATTGGAATTCTACAAGTTCTTTCAAGGATCAGTATCGTCTTCTTTGAGATCAGAATCACTTGTAGGAATGTCGTCAATAGGAAGATTCTTATAAAAATGATGAAATACGCTATCAATGACAGGAAGGAGGTCCAGAAGGTCTTTCTTCCTTTCTATGCTTACAGGTACTGGACCCTCAGTAGAGAAGTTGGGAAATAGTTTCTCCCACATCTTCGAAGACCCATTTCTCGGAAATTTGTGTTTTCATTTAAGCTGTCTGAAGATAATGCTACTCATTGGGTCTTTAAAATACTTCAGCCAATGTGTTGTATGCCAAAGAAATTTATTCTCTTCTGTATCCATCTTCTTAATTTGAAATGGGCCTGTTGTCTTTTCAAGGGAAAAAAGTCCAGAAAATGTCTTCTTTCCATAACGAATACTTCGAAGGGATTTTTCTGTCTGCATGACTTCACTAACTGGTACCAATCGATGGGATGGTTAATCTTCATCCCGGTTTTCTTATTTTCCTTTGCAATCAATGCATGATCTGTATCACATTCCATGTGGGTATGTCCATTTATCAGGAAGTTAGAAATTTGTGGTGTATTTTTTGTATGTGGTCATTAGTCTGGATAACATATGTGAACATGGAAGCTACAATGCTGTTCCTGTTTTGCTCCCCACAGCAGTGTGAATAAAATACCACAGATTCATTATTTTTTTACAATTTTGAAATGAATTGGCATGTACAAGAAGTAATTTGATTTCCATCCCTATCAGAAACACTTTCGTCCCTACCAGAAATGCTTTCGTTCCACATGAAGCACTTAGCTTTGTTGATTTTCAAGCCTTGAATGATTAGGTGAAAGTCCAAAGCTGTTGTTTGTTGAATGTGAAATAGTCAGAAAAGGTGCAAGAAAATATTGTTGAAAGTCAAAGCCATAGATTCCTTTCCTTTCGTCAAAATGAGCTTCCTCTGTAGCCTTATGGTGAACATCACATTCTTTGATGACTTCTTCCAGACAATGTACTGATTTTCATATTAATTAAACCACACTTGTGACATGTGTCTTGTTTAGACTTATTAAAAGTCAGTGAAAGCATTTTGTATAAATTGGTAAGGACACAGAGAGTTGAACAATGTTTATACAAATCGTACATCTTACTGATTCTCTAGTCTCAAGATAGAAATGTTTTCGTTGTGAATTTCACAGCTTAGAAAAGACAGGATATCATCTTTTCATACTTTTTATTTAGGGAGCTGCCTTTCCTCTCCCGTCTCCAGGAAGCATTCTTGTTGATGAGATTCTGTTTTTCTTTTGCTACTCTTTCTATAAAACCCGTAGTCTCTCCTAATGTCCGGCAAAAGCATTCTCTGCACAATGGATGACTTTTGTCTTCCAAGATGAGATTGTACTTACAACCACACTCTCTTAATTTCCTTTGGCCCTCTCCCTGAACTCTGTGTGTCTTCAGTTTATTAATTGGCGCTCATGTTTTCCTTTCCTATTGACTTCATGAGACGAACACAAATTTTCATTAAATTTTTGTTTTGCCAAGTATGAACTAAACGTTGCCCATGACTAAGCATGTTTGACATCATTCACCTTTCATTTTAACATGGAAAATGCAAAGAGCTGCAGATAAACTCGTTCCAGCTTGAAAATGCAAAGCCAATCAACAATACTTGTTAATAAAATTAGTTCAACAATGAAACTCTGAAGAATAAAATTACGAAGATTTATAATTAACTCAGTGAATGATTTTAATAATACATCGTGTATTCTTATTCTTATTCTCTCACATAAGGTTGTTATGATAATATTACACTTTAATTTTCATGTAATTCAATACGTAATATTTGGTTTATTGCTTAATAAACCATGCAAGTAGACTTACCCGCTTTTATCAACTAGAACAAATATGTATCACAGAGGGTCGAAACAGTTTAATAGAGTTACCTGTTTCTTAATTTTTCCCGTTTCCTTTGATCAAAATCACTTAAGTCGACGTACACGTACCAGTGCATACAAAGTAAGTTACCTCAAAGATTCAGTGCTTAATAACTCGTGCATTTTTTGCATGATCACTTACTCGTTTTTACACAACATGGATCTGATCATAAGGGAAGGGTCGGTGCATTTAACTCGTTTTCGATAGAAAGTGGACTTCACCGGTTTTCCTAAATGCTGTAGAAATATAAATAAAAGAACAAATATGTAAACAAAAAAGGCCCATGGTAGGAATTAGTATCTCGTACACAAAACATCTGCGTCAACAAATGCCCTCATTTTGCACTGCATGTAGTCTCCAAAATTATGGAACAGGTCTACATTTGTCACCACTTCCTCCCATGCATCTAGAACTTTGTACCACAATTCGTCAGCTGTCGGAATGGGTGATTGTCCTGTCCAATTAGAGCGTAAGTTCTCTTTGACTCTAGCCCACAAATTTTCAGTCGGTTTCATAACATGTGAATTTGGAGGCCAGTCGACCAAGTCGATATTAGGCATCGCAAACATCCTTGAATTCGGTTGACAGTGTGTAACAGGTGATTATCCTGCTGGAATAAAAGTGTTCCTTCTGGATGTCATTCTCGGGCAGAAGGGATGATTAAATTTTTTTTTGCCAAAATGTGTTCATAGACTTTGCCATAAACTAATCATGGATGCATTCCAGAAGTCCTGCCCCATTGTATGACATCCACCCCCAACATGCGACCCAACCTGTTAAGTCATCTCATGAAACATCATATTTGTGGCCATCCATACAATAAACTAGGGCAGGACCATTGTTGCTACTGGAGACAATTACCTCGTCAGAGAAAATGACATTTTTCCAATCGAAGTCCTGTTGGAGAGTAGCATACACTACATTGTCCACAATATGTTCCATCTTCAAATGTTCCTTTCTCACAGCTCGACGACACCTTATACCATGCTCTCTAAAAGTCTTCTCACCATATGTGATGAACCGGGAAAGTTGGATGCCATCTTCAGTTGAGAAGCACTTCTAAATGGGTGGTTTTCAACTTCTCTCAATAAAACAGTGTCCTCTTCCCTTGTAGAGGTGCATGGCCGACCGGAAATTGGACGATTCGCAACTTCACCATTCTTGAGCAATATTTAGTCCACCTCTTAGCAATTGACAAAGGGACTCCAATCACTCTGACTGTCCCTGGTGCAAAATAACCTACGCGAACCAGGATAATGATTCATTGACAGTTTTTTCTGTCTGCCATCTTCAAGAGTAATGACCAGACCATTTTATTTGCAGATAGTATTGCTTGGGAGGGGGAGAGAGAGAGAGAGAGATTTACTGCAGTACGGGGATATGTTGTAAAAGATGTCGTGACATAACTCTAGCTTTGCAAGAGATATGATGGGAAATTTGTAGTTTAAAAAAATGAATTTTGTTAGACACTCAAACTTTGAATTAGTATTATTCACTCGCTTTGTAGACCTGTGTCAACAATCCATGCTACTGAAACTGATACTACCAGATCAGCATAATACTTGGTTTTCCTGTTCATATTTGCTTTGATTGATTTTGTATTTATCAATTTTATTATAATTTCACTTTTTAGAGAACATGATGTTTCTAAATTCAACTCTCCATTCGATTTTATAACATATTTCATACTCTTAAACAAAATGCAGCAAATTTAAAATTGTTCGTGTGTTGCCTGGTGAACTACGAGACAAACATGCGCAGTGTTAATTATCTGAAACTTATAAATTGTTGGCGGCCCGTTCTTTTTGATGCGAAGTGTAGAGTACCAGAAAAAAGTAATGGGCAGCTTGAATTTTGTAAGTCCCAGATCAAAGACAGTGCGCATTGGTCAGAGACCTAGAGCACAGATACACAAGCTATCAGTAATGGAGTTACTAAAATTCATTCTATTTTGAGTGTTGTCATAACCCGTTCTGAAATGCATTTGAAAACTTGCGAAAAAAACTGGATTTGCTGGATATTTTACATATATAAATCGTGTAGTAAAATCAAAATTCGACCATCATGATGATATTGACATGCAGCGCAGAAGTGAAGCATTCCGTCTCATCTCTGTAGCTTATACATTTGTGTATCATGCAGAGAGGGGTGGTTTCGATCCTCATCGCAGTGAATTTTTTTATTTCCTTAATAGCATTAAAATGGAGTTTTATAGTCTTAGGAACAGTGACTCAGTTTGTTTAACAAAAAATGGAATAATTATTGCCCGACTCCTATTGTTAGGCTTGACCTGGCCCAAAAAAACAGTAGTGTGGATGATAGTTTGTCTTTCTATAAAAAAAATAAAGATAAACACAATTATGAAAGAATATCTGTAAAACTCCATTTTAACGTTATTCCAATCTTAAAGTAATCTGTCCAGTGTAAGTTAATGTTTACTCGTACTTGCTAATAATGCCTCCAATTTTCATCTCTTAAAACAGTTTTCTAGGACGTTCTTCTGCTGGGCCAGATGTCAATTCAGACAAGATACTGGTGTTTTGCAAGGTCTAATTCCATTCAACACATTTTCCGGGAAGGTTACAGTACAATTCAACCACCCACTGTTCTTAGCTGAAACTTTGCTAAGAGTTCAATACTTTCAGTCCATTTTTTAAACACTATATGAATTTACCTCCTTTCGGAAAAAAAAACACTTTGTCCTCGTCAAACATATAATAGTTCCCTCTGTGTAATCTGCGCCCCTAAACCTGAAAGTAATATATACCCAAAAGTGGTGAAAAGATGCAACTGAATTTTCTGCTGCTAATTCTTGTACCATTATTTCAAGGTCGAGCCTAATAACTGATAGGAGTTGGGCAATAATTATTTCACTTTTTGTCAAACAAACTAAAACATTGGTCCAAGCTACTGGTGTAGCTCAGCTCAGGTGGTAGCGTGTTTACCTGCTGATCTGGAGTTGCGCTTGGGCGTGGATTTGATTCCCACTTGGGCTGATTACCTGGTTGGATTTTTTCTGAGGTTTTCCCCAACTGTAAGACGAATGTCAGGCAGTCTAAGATAAATCCTCATCCTGATCTCACTATCACCAATTCCATCAACGCTAAATAATCCAGTAGTTGACACAGCACCGTTAAATATCAAGTTAAAAAAAATCGGCCCCAGGAAAAGCCTGTTCCCTTCTGCATGACGGGCACAGGCAGATAGCGAGCCTTCTGAGCTGCTGAGAGCAGACAAATAGCCATGCTTCTAACCAGCATGTTGTTCTTACGAATGCTATCATTTGAATCGCTCAAGAATCGATCTTCAAGAGTTGGCCCATTACTTTTTTCTGATACTGTACATAGAACATGAACTTCCCTTTCCCCCCCAACTCCCAAGAGCTAGTCTTGATGTTAGTATTCAAAATTTGTGACAAAAGTGATTTCACAGGAATGACTCTTGTGATGACTGCGCATTGTAATTGGTTTTATTTTGTAGCTGCATAATAATTTTTACATAGTTAAATATAAAACATTAATGAAATCATAAATGTTAGAAATCTAGATTTGTTACTTATATTTTATTTTGGATATAATTACTTGAAACATAGTTGTTCTTAAATTATGTCAAATGACATAGAATTTAAATATTGTTCTCACAATTTAAATAAACAGTATGAAATTTATTCAGGTAGGTGTCAAATTAAATTTGAGAATAGACTAAATTCTAGTCCCAAATGTAGAAAATTAAGCACAGAAAAGAAATATGGGTATGTATATATACACAACATAAACTGTGATTCTTATTGTTGTAAACATGGTTTCCACACCGTGGGTCTAGGCAAGTGACAGTGTGAAAACCAGAACTGTGTCATGTACTCGCATAGAGAAGGGGGCCCTTACTATACAGCACACACAAACAGAACAAAAGAAGAGCTACTATTAATTAATAGAATTAAACAAAATAAATCTTACCTACTGCATTACAGCAGGCACTCAAAATGTTCTCTAATAGGATGGACAGAAGCATTTCAGCATGAGGTGATGTTCATATTCATCCCTGGGAATTCTCGCAGTTTCTCTGCTAATTGAAAACTTAATGCGTTAACACTAAGGGATTGCTTGGTGTGCGAAGATAGGTTCCACTAACTTATAAAAATAATAAACACTCTCTTGCAATAATAAACCATCAGTAACCTGGTGTTATCACAGCAGTCATCTCGCGAGAGAGCTGCACTCAAAAGAACCACGTTTTGCTTGGACTTGTAGCTCCACGTATGTGCTTGCACATTGTGGAGTTGGGGCTTTTTTCCTCTGTTGGAGTACATGGTATGGTCTCAGCTCTTGCGCTGTCACTTGCCAGGAGTCAGTGTGCAGGAACTGCATGTACAACAGTAACAATTGTATTTTGTGTGTGTGTGTGCACATGCGTGTGAAAAAGAGAAAATAATTTTTAAATGCCTGGCTATTAAAGAAGTAACATTAAAATAATAATCGAAAGTTTAAATTTCAGAAAAAAAACTTCCAATAAATTCAGTAGTTGATAACAATTTGACCAGTTATATTCAGTTTTAACGGATGGGACCTGATACCATTCCGAATTCAAAGAGAGGTGTTATGTAGAAACTTCTCCTTTGTGATTTACAAAATGATTTGGTAGGTCTAATACAAAATCTGAAGAAATGTACCTTTGTGTAGTTGTTTTCTGTGTTTACGTTATCGTGCAATTTCCAAAATGGATCAGCAGACATTACTACTGTTGCATACATGCCATTCGAGTTGGTAATGTGCATAGATCTTGTTCAGTTGATTGCTACAAGATGGTGCAGTGTAAACATATTTTGGAGGTTTGGTTGAAAAATTCTATATATAACGAAACTTGTTGAGAAAGCTTAGGACAAGGTTTTGTCACTATGTAGGAAATGTCATAGCATCTCTATATGCATAGAGATGCCTACTTTAAATTTTGTGACACTTGTTGCACAAGAAGGTGTGGCGAGCTTTGTGGTAGATAGAGATGTAGCATATGCTTGGAGAATGTGTGGTGGGTGCCTGCTGTATATTCCATAGATTTAACTATGTTAATAGCAAATTGGAATCCTGAAAAGGAAGATAATTCAACTGAATTTATCAGGATGTTACAGTGTATAATTTTATCACTTTTTTAATATATGAAAGTCTGTAATAGAAAATGGTTCTTTTCTTCATAGCTATGATAACTCACTGATAGTTGACATGTAATGTATGCAAATTTCTTATATGTAATACAAGAAAACGATTATTATAAAAAATACGAAAAAAGAAAAAGGAACAAAAAAAAAAAACAAACAATATTTGGGTACATGGAAATGTATTGGAGTTGAAATATGGAAGATATGGTACATGAACATGGTAAACGAGATGAGTACTTGTTTTAGTGGATGTGGTGGAGGAAATGAACTTGATGGTGGTAGTGGTAGTGGCTATGGTGGTGGTGTTAGTGATGGTGACAATTCTATTGGTTACGTAGTTCGTTGATATGGGAATGAAAGCCCCTTGCCTTGACCCAAGTTGGTATATTGTGCATTGTACTCTGGATGTCTATCATTCATAATTAACATTGTTAATTTGTTATGGTAGTTCTCATGAACACTTGTGCAACATTCTGATATTAGTGATGATGCCATGTCCCAGATATTTGAAAAACCTATACAAAGCTATGGCCTGCATTGTGTGTAGGGCCTGCCAACTGTACAGAATTGGAGACATTGTGACTTACTGTAAAGTAGCCAGAGGAAAAGTGATTGAGCATTTTCACCATAGCTCCTATTTCTTTGGGTCTTTATTGAAAGTCACCCTACTAGTACTTAATTTATGTACGAATTGAGGACTGTCAGTAATTCATGACCATTCAGTAGAACGAAAAAAAGAATAACTACTTATGAAGGATGAGCAGGGGACACTTTTTACAAAACAAATTCGTTTCTGGTTTTCTTTTGATTATTAAATTGAAACATTGCCAGGAATAAAACAGTAGTAGCATGCATACTGCATCTGTAGTTGTAATTAATTTATATACAGTACAGTACGTGGATGTCCCCTTGTCTCCATGTTTTATGAGCTGTGGAATATTGTATGAGGCATTTCCAACATACAACAGTAATCTCTGGAGATATATATCACAGGTTGAATAATAAAGGTTTTACTGTAATGACGGGGAAGCATCTGGACTAGTTTGGAGTATACATAAAGTGAGAACTTTCTGTAGTCTATTGATTGAACAAAAAATGGAACATGGTGTATTCATCCTGTAGTCAAATACTTGAAATTTTCTTGAATACAGAAATACCATAACTTCATAGCTACAGTGTTATCTGTAAATTCATTCCGAATACTTGTGAGCTGTTTAATTTCAGACCAATCAGTATATGGTATACATAAGCTATATACTATATATATGATTTTTTTAATAAAAGTTTTTTTTTTTCTTTTTTTTTTTTTTTAAGAGACAATATTTTCCAGTATATAAAAACCGCTCTGCTGGCATTCTGTTTTCAATATTTTGTATGAGTAAAATGTAATTTTGAAACTCATTCTGGCTAAGATGTGCAAATTGACGAAGGTTTGAATGTTAGTAATTACATTTAATAAATGAAATATTCCAAGCATAGGCTTCTTCCTCTCTTCTCAGAACAATATCTGTCCAAAATTGAAATTTTATATTGAGTGTTTCAGACGTTCAGTTGGCAGCCTGTAACGTATCTTGAGGTAAAGCGGTTGTGTGTTTGAAATAGCTACCCTCCTTGGTGACAATGAATTGTGCTATTTGTTATAGTCGTGTGTAAAATAATTTAAAATTGGAGTGCCTTCCATACACGTAACACGTAGGAAGGATGAGTTAGGATACCAAAGTGGGTAGCAAACTGTTGGTGTGGATGAAAGGGAATAAATAATGGCACACTAAGGAAAAATTATTCCTTTTCTTTAAATTCGTGGTAGTTTTCAAGAAATTTTCAATCTCCAAAAAAGAATTTGAGCTCCTCTTCAATGAAGAAATAATTTCAATATTAATATGTGGTAATAATATAGTACTTAAATCACAAAATGAAAAGGAAGACTGTGAAGTGGTGAATCTTTGTTTTTAGATAGAAAGTTTCCTGGGCCAGTATTAGATTTTTAGTTTTGGAAGCTTAATCTCGTTTATTTCTAGCCAGCTGTTTCATATATGACTAAGTTCCAGGCATGTTCATATTCCCATCTTTTTGTATGTCTGCTGTATATTATATTTTGAACAAAGCTCTCAACAAATTGTGATATTGACAGAACAGTGGTCAACAATTTTATTTTAATTTCATTGCTTACTATTAAACTCGACAATACTAATATAGTGTCTTCGTAATGCAAGGCCTAAATACAAACTGCATGCAGGGAAGAGAACAAATGATGGATAGAGGAAAATTTATTGTTTAGTTGAACTAATTATTTCAAATTTTCATACAAACGTAACCTCAGAATCCCCGTTGTTTGTGCTAGATAATATACCAAGTTTTCATAATTTGTATACTACAGCAATAAATTTAAGAGGAAAATATATCATACACGACAGAACAGTAAACACATATTTAATGTTTTATACTCACTGACATTGTATAAATGAAAAATTTGCGATATAAAATTACAAATATGTATGTTTCATTATGTGAAGAGAGAGGTAAATGCCGCAAATGGCAAATGAATTCAATTCTTTTATAGTGGAATGAAGTATCTGTTTTCTTTTTCGTATCAGTGACCCTGTATACGCAAATTGAAAATTCGGAGAAATGGCGTTCGATTTTTAAGAGTTCTAACATTTCCTAATAATGATAATCTTGAACATACCAAGACTATGCCTCAAGTGAAATTGATCTTTCTTGAATGTGAATAGAAATGGCACCTATTAAATAGAAATTTCCTAACATAACAAATCATCACATAACATTTAGCAAAAGAACAATTTTAATTTCGGTAAATATAAATATTAAAATTTTTTCCTTTATGTTAAATGAATTGTATTTTTGAAAATCTCAAACTTTTCAAGGTCCAGCAGATCCTTTTAGAGGGATCGACTGTTTCATACATGCTTACCCAAAAATGTGGATTTATCATATAGTTTCGTTAAGGATTTCTCCTTCACTCTATCCTCCAAGAAAGTGATGATTACACAACTTTTATTACACTTCTTCGAAAAATTACGTGAAACTATACTAATACTATACTACGAATGTTACTAGTGGTCCTTTCATATCAGCAGCAGGTGCACTATCTTCAACAGTTTTTAACATGACAGAAAAGTTTTGCAAAATTTAAACCTTTTAATCTACTGTAGAAACATCTTTATATCATCTCTCTTGTTATAGATAATGAAAGTAGTGAAGTAATTATATAAAGTTCATATATTTGAAACTACTTGGGCTATGTACAGGAAGAGGAATTGGAAAAACAGAACTAAACTTTACTGAAACTCATTACCATCAGTGACTGATTAGTGAGATTCTGGTAGTAAGTCACAAGTTTTCACTAATTTAGATAGCGTATTTGAATATGGTTAAAAGTAAATGCTTTTATATTAGAACTAAATATGAATGCAAAAGTTTGAGATTCTACACATATAACAAAATGCAACTAACTGCATATTGTCTTTTCTTTTGTTTCTTCCTTACTTGCAATGACATTAAGCTTGTATACATCAATTGAAGATCACAGAATAACCAGAAGCTTATCGTGACTGAGATAGTAAGCCAATGTGCGACAATATAATGGCCACTGTTCGAATGATACTGCCCATTTAGTGGGGAAAAGATGGAGATATAGAACATTTCTGGCATGTGCCATGTAGATGTAGGATAACTGATCTCGGTTTCCAGTGCCATTAACTATCAGCATTGGTGTGCCCTCTCCCATTAACTGAGAGAAAGTTCTTACTGTCAAGTTATCTTTATTTTCATGAAAGATTACAAATTATCAAGCCACTAAACTACTGAAATAGTTGCAGTATAATACTCTCAAAAGTGAAGCAGTTTTGCAAGTGTAGTATTACATTTTACCTTTGAAGATAGTGTTATTTTTTACCAAGTTGATTTTAATTTTGTACAAACATTAAAAATCATTCAGTTCACATGAAATTTAATGTATGGTGCACAAGTCAGCAAGATTTTTTAAGACTGTCAGAAACTTAATGTAACATTGCTTTTACATATATGTAAGAAAGACATGTTAATATTATTCCATGGTACATGGATTGGGAGTTTATAAAATCTAAGCAGCCACCTGGCAGTTCTCCATGCTATGGCTCTTGGATTTGCCCATTAAAGTTGTGTATTACCATACTTGTAAATGCCATGTTAATTGTAGCAAAGCATGTTGTATAGAGAAAATGCTTAGTTTTATTTTTGTTACTGTATTTGTGTCGTTGCATCTTGAAGGGATATGGAATAACATTTTGAAAATTTTATTCAGTGATTATATGCAATGACAGTGGGGAAAATAGGATGCTCACATGAACGGATATCCGTAATGCAGCCATGATACCATCTTTCAGCATTCTGCAGTAGCAATATTCATATCTGCCAGATAAATTTAGCAGGTTACTGCACGGGGTTGTTCGTGCTTATGACTGAGGCTCGGAAATGCTCATCAACTTATCTTGAAATTTGGCTGCTGTTGCTGTTTTCATGGTCTTAAATTTCGTTTGTTTTTCTCTATCTTTTAAGATGATTTTTCCACATGTATTATTTGACTATACAGTATCTCTTGATTTTTCTGCATCTTGTTTAGAATGTACCATTTCTGTGGGAGAAAAATCATGGAGTGTTCACTTACATGTACAGGTGCCAAAAAAAAAAAAAGAAAAAAAAAAAGGCACAAAACTTGTTTCTTACTCGTTGCTATTTTGTACATTTTGTATGAACTGTGGAACCTTATATATCAATTTCTTCTGTAAGATAAGAAGGTATGTTTACTCTAGTAAAACTTTGATACAGAAATATCCTTGTATTTTTTTATGTAAACCAGCAAATTGCATGACTCGGGACAAAAAAAAAAAAATGGAAAGAAGCATGCAAATAATGTACTATGAACCTTCAGAAATTGTTTCAGGATATGCACAAGGATGTCATCTTTCTGTGAAACTTCAGCTACAAGGGAGAGTTCTTAGTGTACCATACCTATTTTAATTGGAATTTTGAGTGCAATATAATAAATGTAAATCATGGGAATCCTACATATTAAATTAACAACTTGCATATTTACCCAGATGTGTTAACTTTCTTTGCTTCATAGGGTAAGTTTGTGAAAGTAAACGGTTCTCATGGTACATGAATAGGCTCCTTTTCTCTCGGCTGCTTAAGTTGAAATGCATTTTGTGTATATAGTAAAACGTTGCACAAGAATTTTAAGAAACAGAAACATTAATTACAGGCAAAATGCACAATGTATGACCTAGTGCAGCCAAGAGAAATATTTTCGATTTCTTTTACATTATTTTATTTCATGAATAACATTCATATACATATTACAAGTGCTGCTCTCAACAAACATCGTTTATCAATGTATACAAACATGCAACCCATAGAATTCTAACACCTCTACCATTATTTCACACAAATTTCTAAAAAAAAAGCCTATAAAAAAACAGTACAACAAATGATTTGTAGTTATTAAATTGATGTCTGTGATGGAATGTGAGAACGTAGGGGGGAGAGAGAAGCTTTCTGGAGAAAAAAAAAAGCTAGTTCGTAACTGAAGGACATGGCATACGAGTCATTTCACAAGATCCATAACTCGGGGAAACAAATGTTTGACTGAATGTATAAAACTTATCCATCCAGCCCAAGCCAGAAACCTCAAACAACAGTTTGTATCACTCTACACTCTAAGACAGTGAATGGTTCACAGCATCTACATATTTACCAGTATCTATCTATAGAGACGTCCACTCATCCAGATTCCATATACTCTTATCGTAAAAATGCACGTGTTCTTTAGAGTATCACAGGTTGTTAAAGAAATGTCGTGTTCTTATTCAAAATCTCATTTTAGTTAACTCGCACAAGGATAGCATTTATGAAAAGTATTAAAAACATTCAAACCTGCACCACAGCACTGTAGTCTAAAGCATCATGCCTGGACCGCATTAGGGAATGTGTGTTGGTTTGACTGTTGATGAGGAATGAATTTTCTCACAAAATTTCGATCAATGTATGGGACTGTTCAGCATAGTTATGAATTTGGGGAGCTACAGAGTTCTCAAACCAGCTATGAATATAATGACTGGGGAGATGATCATGCTGATCACATGTTACTCCCATATTGGGTGGGTGAACTTTCACTTCTTCTGAGGCGTGTGAGCTCATATGTCACGATTATTATATATATATATATATATATATATATATATATATATATATATAAATCATTAAAAACAATAGTTTTATCTGTAGAGCTTTGCCACTTTTATGTTTTACCACAGTCTAGTACATACAGTCACGAAGCTCAATAGGTAGGGATATGCATCCATAGATAGTTACTAACCATTAGGATCGCTACCATGGCCTCATCACAGACAACGCAAAATAGTACTGACACAGTTTATTGTTCCTAGTGCTCTCATCACCTCGAGCTTCGTGACTGTATATACTAGACTGTGGTTTTACTGCAACCCTGCCATGTCACAACTGTGTGATGGGCTGCCTTACATTGTGGACATGCTTCCCTTCTGAATGATGTAATTGTATGGTAAATGTATTTGGAATTAACATATATTTATTTAACACACGTAATTTTATTTGAAATTAAAAAAGGGGGGTAGAAAATAAAATATGGCAAACTATATTGTTTTATGCCGAAAGATGTACTCAGATTGACTTCCAATCATGACACATTACAACATATGCATTGGATGAAATCAGGTTTCACTGTTGAGTAGGATAGGATAATTTTTTTCTCTTTCTAAATTGGTTTTGTGACATCTCTCATCGTCATTAAATACTCTTCGATTTATTTGCCACAATATTTCAAGACTTGAACACTAATTTTCCTCATTATTCAGACATTTTGTTACTCAGACTTTTACTGTAGAGATTTCACAAGTGAATTGATTTTCTCCACACATTCTTCCTTCTTCTTGTTCAGCTGATTCTCAGTGTCCACAAATGCCTGCCGAGCAATCTTCCCTGGGACTAGTTTGTCTACATACAAGCTCTGGTGCTGCGTATACAGCTCCTTCAAGTGCCTGTTTCAAACCAAATACAATTATGACAACAGGTTACAATAACAGAAAAGGTATGAGATCATTCTGATTCCAATACAGTATACGTTATAAATGTGAAGGAATTTTTTACTTTTCCCATTTCTTCTTAAAGGCCGCTGCAAATTAACTAACCTATATTAGAATTGTCACTGTCCTTAATTATGAAATGAGCCGTTCCTAAATTAAATTTCGAAACACTCTTTCATCTTATAAATTAGAAACAAAGTACATACAAGTTTACTTCACAAAATATGGCTGTCACTGTATAAGAGATGCATATATACATACTTGTCTGCTTTCTGGAGTTCTGAAACCTTCTCGGCAAGATCTGGTGCATCAGCCTTCAGCTTTACTAAAAGATCAGCAATGTGAGAAGTTTCGTTCTTGTATTCATGGTTGATGTTCTTCATTGACGTCTGAAAATTGAAATACAAAATTTACAGTACAAAAAGCTAGAAAATATATGTACAGTATATATAGAATATCGAATGGAAATACGAGGATTGTCACAATATGAACTGATGAGGTGGTAATAACAGCTTCACTTTCATCACCTTAAGGCAGCATTTCTCAAACTCTTTTGAAGTGCAGACCACTTTTTTAAGTCAGAACAGTTCCGCGGACCATCTTACTCTTGTTCCCTTCGAAAGCAAATTTATAATTTTTGTATCGTATTTTAATACCAGTATACTTATATTTTAAAAAAGAATCAGTTAATTAAAATTAATTTAATTCAATTAATTTCATATTAGTATTAACTAATTAAATTAATGTTAATAGAAGAAAATTCACTTTGGTTTTTTTTTATAATTCAAGGTATTATTAGTGTTTGGATAATCTTTAACTAATTAACTAAAAAAATAAATGTTGGTACTCGTATTAATGAGATGGTGAGCCTACCGATTCTTGCACAGTTTTTCTATACTCGGATGTATGCTGGTAAGTTTAAGTTGGAGATCGTCACATACATCAAGCCGATTTCACTACTTTGTTTTTATTAGAGTTAGTGATGAAAACCCTTTCTCACACAGATACTAGAAGCAAACTGAATTATAATCTCTAAAGCACCATTGTACAATTCATTATATTCTCTTTTCACTTGTAACAATGTCCGAAAATTAATCATATCTTTCACTTCGAATTTCATTTTAAGTCTGTTGTCATTCAAGAGTTCAATTAACTGTTCTCCTTCACTCAATGAAAGTTTGTTATATTCAATATCGCAATGAAAGTGATCACGAACACATGAAAATTCGTCATATTTACTTCGAAAATAAGTTTAAAATTGTTATTTCAGAGTTGTATTATTGATTTACGATGTATAGTACGTTACCATTTCAATGTGTAGACTGGGTGTCGGCAAAACTATTAAGAAAGTCATAAATATATGAAAAGGTTTGGTACTTTGGTCCTCTGTTATGAATTCGGGTGGTCCCTGGCTGCAGGTGCCAGATGAGCTATAGTGTGATACGCAATTCATTTGAATTTAATTTTTTCTTCTGTCTTTTTTGAAGGACCACAAGGGCAGACCTCGAGGACCACAGGTGGTCCGCGGACCATAGTTTCCATAGTTTAAAAAACGCCGCCTTAAGGAATTAAGGCTGAAAATGTTTCTATAGATTCGGGGTGTGATATCTTCTTTTTTGTTGGTGTAGGTCAAATTTCATACAATATTAAAAAATATAATTACAGTAAAATCCCTCGTAACAGGCACCCAAATAACCGCCAATAAAAAAACAACGGCACTTTTGCCTAGACCAAAAAAAAAAAAAAAAGTCATTCATGCAAAAGAGAAGAGTCTGACAGATATGAGTGGTTTTCGTAGATCGCACATGCTGCAATTTGTGTTTACTCTTTACACTGTTCACGCATGAAAACAAAGACAAAAAAACCGTTATGTCCCTGCAGTAGATGGTAGCATCGGTAACCTGTCACTTGGACCTTGCAAACAATGCACAGAGACGATATCTTTCAATATTATAACACTTGAACTTGCCCGTTTTGAAGAGGTATTGGATGAGCCTAAATACGAAAGTGTGAAATTCTGTTCCTACAGAGCATAAAAAATTCATTCAAGTGATGAATAGTAACATGACTATTACCACTACCACAAAACGCAAGCGAAATGTTCTTACGCTCAAATCATCAGGCACTACTTCATAGTCTTTATAGTTGCGAAGTTGGCTACACTGCTCATCACGTCACATGGCCACCATTTAAAATTATCATTAGGTTAAGGAAACTTTTAGTATTTTTTACGCTATTATGTATTACTGTATTACAATAATTATAACGATGAATGTACAGTAGTGGCAAAAAAACCGGACCAACCCTTATAGCTGATTTCAGAGCCTTGTTCACTCCAGAGCACGATAGATTGATAACTAAGACTTTCGTGGTTCGAATCCTGCCTGGGAAAGAAACTTTTCTTTGTTCCTTATTCAAATTTATTCTCAATACTTTTCGATTGCTGGTAAAATTCATGTCCTGGGAATAATAAGTTAATTAAGTGGTAAAATATTGCTGCAATCGAAAAGTATTGGGAATAAATTTGAATAAGGAACAAAAAAAAAAGTTTCCTTCCCAGGCAGGATTCGAGCCACGAAAATCTTAGTCACCAGTCTATCGTGCTCTGGAGTGAGCAAGGCTCTGAAATCAGCTACAAGGGTTGGTCCAGTTTTTTCTGCCACTATTGTACTTTACCGTATTCAGTATTAAAAATAAACATTGTACGTATTTCAAAATTTTTCTTTTTTAATTATTTATATGAAAATTACTAAATTTCAACGTGGAAAAAAATATTTGTGCAGTACAGTGTGTTTTTACATAACCTATAAACGTATTTTCCAATTATCCGGCAAAATCAGTTATCCGGCTCTGGCTTTATCCCAAAGTTGCCAAATATGTATGTATATAGAGTAAAACCTGTGAAGTTGGCCATCTCAGTAACTTGGCCACGTCATAGTTGGCCACTTTTTATGGAACGCATTTTTTCTGTTATTCTATACATGGCCATTATTCTGTAACTTGCCACCTGTTTACCTTGGAAGTTGGCATAGTATTTAAATTCTCTAGTATATTTTCAGTATAATTTTTACCTTACTATGTTGACGAACCTGTGAATTCTAGAAAGTAATATTCAGAGTCCATGCTAAATGTTTTACAGAATGGCTGCTATGCCCACATCACATCCAGCTCCTACAAATCTATCATCACATGATTTTCTGTGAGTATCTACGTAATCAATGTATATATAAGCCAGATTTTGTAGGAAATATCATGGTTACAGACTAAACTTGATTCAGGGGAAACAGTATTACAAACTTTCGTAATACACATTCTAGTGATGTATGTCTATCACATCACTTCATACAATAAGATAAGGCGAAACAATTTCAAATACAGTAATTCCAAGGGTGTTAAAATTTATGCTGCTGTGTCTAATGAATGTCAGCTTTAAAAGTATTTCGATAATTTTCATTAATTTTACTTACAAGTATCAAGTAAATAATTTAAATATGAGCGTGTGGAGGATAGTACTATGCTAGTAAAGTTTGTTTACATCCTTAGTCAGTGACACTCAGATTATTGCCATATGAGGAGGGTTGAGAAGGTGTCGACAGTGATACACTGTTGTCAAATTATGCACTTTCAGTCTAATTTTCTAACACTTTATTACAAAACGCACAATAGGTTCTTTATTTATGTTAACTGAATTACTTTACCTTCTATAATCTGTTCTTTTGTAAATTTAATATTCAAATTTTTACAAACATTTAGCAGTAGAATCCTTGCTTTGATTTTTTATTCTGATTTATTAATTTTGAACTTTTGTATTCCTTTTTTTCATAATATAATATGCATAATTACCGACGAGAGTGGACTAATAATTATTACCATTCTCGCCTTGTATTCAGGAAATTCAGAATTCGATTCCCAGGGGCCGACTATCCAAACATGGTTCTTTCATAGTTTCCCAATTCCCTCTAGGCGAATGCAGGGATAGTATCGATTTGAAGGGCCACCTTCTCATCTATCATTTTATTATCCATCTCAATAGAACTGCCACCTATTCATTGAAGTATCACACTTGGAAAAATGTGCTTTGTGTGTGTACAAACACTGAATAATAAAACTAATTTCAATGCTTTCTCTTCACCTAATTTATTTCCAAGTTTGGAGTGAAACAAAATAAGGAAATTCTATCTACCCTCGCTGACCTATTGGAGTTTATAAATTCTACCAGTCATATGTTGTCACTTATTCACCAAAGAATACCTTCAGAAATGGTGGTGAACTGATTATCTAGGTTGGAATTCTATGATTAATGGTAACAGGGATGTGTGGGTAGCATTCATCGGCAAAGTCTAAAGCAGTTATTTTCCTTTCAATGGTAAGTTCTATTTTAGATGTGTCCTACATTGGATTTAGCATAATATAGTATGTTAGAAGGTGCACAGGAATTACATTTCTGCCTGTATAAACAGTATCGAACTGAAGCTACATCTGGTCTATTGTCTTGAGAATTCATACATATTTACATAATAGTTTCAACATTTATTCAATACAGTGGCAGTTCGTGGATAAAAAAAAATCGGTGAAGAGGCAAATACCGATATCATATCCATTCCAGTAATTCCATATAACCAAATATAAATGTTAAAAAAATTGTTTAGGGAGAAAATATAAAGTTTAAATTATTGTAATATCTGTGTTGTTTTTTTTTCTTTTTACTTTTTATTCTATTAATTAATAAATAAAATACTAATCTTAAAATTTTGTACAATGTCTCCTGGCCATTTTTACTGTACTTTTTCTGGGGGTGCAATAGTGAGCTTTTATAGAAGGACCAATATGTATCTTTGTTCAACAATAAACTATTTATTATTATCTTCGTCTTTCCATTTACTGAACTGAGTTGTTAATAAAATTAATAACGTATCTTTCACTGGAAACATGACATAACTGATAACAATTATAAATGAATTATTTATATATGCATACTTAAAACCACCACCAATAAGTTTTATAACATAATAAATAAATATTATTTGCAGGGAAAATAAATGCACGCTTCCAACAGTAAAGAAAAACACACTAGTCATACTGCCCACTTCACCAGTTATGCCAGACGAGTTGCCTTGAACAGGTAGCAAATTTCTCACTTGTGTAATGTTTCTGTTTTAAATGGTCTGCAATGACGTATAGGGTGATGTGAGATTGCCATAGCAACAGAGAGTGAAAGACATTCTCATGTCTAACTCTTTTCAGCATTAATAAAATTGTTTATATTGCGACAATAGTACCATCTAGCAATGAAGAGTACAACTAATAGCATGTTGGCCATGCAGCCTCGCTGCTCACTGACGTTAAGGTTTACATATTACATAAACTAGGTTTTCGATTATTTAAGAAAAATTAATGTATTACTTTTTTGCGAAATAGTTGGTGAAGTGCCACTTCACTCTCTTCACCTGAATAGCAATAGCAGTGTAAATTCATTACTGGGGATATTTACTCATAATAGCCTTCTATTTTCGTTTTTAGATATTCTATTCTATTCTAGTCTGAAATTGCAGAAAGGAAATTAAGATTAATCCTTAAATTTTGTATTTCCTAACAACGCCTCCATTTGATATAATAGCGATTATGTTACTAAGAGTTAAAAACAGAGCAATCATAAGCCTGGACATAAAATAGTATACATATTTACCTTCATTCATGAACACAACAGTCTTTCAAATGCAATATTTCTACTATAAGATGTAATCAGCTTTACGTCATCCAGTGATAACTGTATTTAAAGTTCTCCCTTTTGGCAGGAAATCTATGCCTTGAACCTGGAGTGAACCTACAATATTTGGGTTTAGAGACAAGCATGATAACCACTGTAACACTAATCATGATCTCATAAGTACAGTAAAACCCCGATAAGACACTGTTCAAGGGACCGTGTGTAAACTGCATATTAACGGGGCCTTGTATTAGGCGGGTATACTAATTTTGACTTATATACAATATCTATTAGCATTTTTCTTTATTGAAATACGTGATTCATGAAAGGTAATACAGTATTATTCCATATTATTCCATTATGTAATTACTGCACTGTACATCAAAGACATTTATAATATGTACTGTACTTAATTCTTTCGAAAAAAAGTAATTTATAGTTGTTTACCATGTGCGTGTTCTTCAAGTCCTCATGTTTACCACATTTCACTTTTCTGCACTTACATCCTCCCGATGTTGCAGCTGCAGTGATTGAGTCGCGATTTTTTATTATCGTCCTTAATGTCGATGATGAGATTCCTAATGAATCAGAGAGTTGTTGCTGATTAAGAGTACTGTTTTCATTGTACTTTCGTAAGATTTCCAATTTTTCCAACACAGAAAGCGCTTTTCGTTTAACAGTCATTGTAATCGCACTCACAGACTAAAATGACTAAAGGCCAACAAACTGACCAGCAAAAATTTCCATTCAATGACCAAAATGTTTCACTGCTGTTACAGTACATTGCTGAAACTTACATAAAAAATATTCCACAAAAATAGTGTATTATGAGGAACTTGAGCGCACCAAATGGGGTATTTAATAAAGGTGTTATATATGAAATGTTCAGGGACCGGACAAAAAAAAAAGCATATTACATGGGATAACATAATAAGCAGGTGCTTCTTATTGAGGTTTTACTGTATTCCAAAATGAAACATCTGTACCTCTATACTTAATTAGAATTCTGTTTCATTATCTATTAAGTCTAAAGTTTTCAGTTCAGCTGTGAATCAGCTTAATGTCTCACTGAATCACTTCATTCTCTATGTACTTACGAGAAAGGCATTGATGTCCTTGGTTGATTTCAATTTGACCAACTGCTCATTGTAGTAAGTATATGTCAGGGCGCGTTTATCCTGATGGGCCAAAACCTTCTCACAGTAACCTGCCACTCTCATACGACTCTCACCAGCTTCATCCTGTAAATTTATTTTCACATGTACTGGCTTATTCTTAAAAGCTGCAAAGCCTATAATGTAAACTACATTTTTGAAAAGTGAAGAACAAAAATATTATGAATATATGAAAGGATACCATGATATATTACTTTCAACACCCTGCTTAAGTGAATATTGAATATTCAGACATTTATAAACTAAAAGATCAGAACTAAAATGAAATATGGAGTGAAGTGTTAATCTTAACGATAAAATTGAAGACTACAGGGACCAATGGATCATTCATTTAGAAAGAATGGACTAAGGGAGATGTCCCATTATACACTGACAAGTCTGAGGATAAGACTATACTATTTCCAACTAAAGATTGAAGTAGACATAAACAAAACCAAAATGTATTACTCTGCAATCGCAAGCTAGCTACCAAAGCAGCCACCAGGGCACATTATTTTCAGCAAGTGAGCACACAGGGCAGCCACTGTCTGATATATTGCAGACATTTCAACACATTCATTGAACTGACCCGTAAAATGCTCACAGAGGGTTAATATTTATTATTTCCCTACTGGGAATAGTGGATTTTCTTTTTCTGTAGATTCGTGATTAAATGTTATTCTTTGAAGAGTGGAGAATTTCTTTAATTCTACAGAAATTTATTTGAGGTTGGCAACACTGAATCTCGCACTGTGTTATACCAGCTGTGCTGATGTGCTCTGTGAAGCTGCAAGTCACCTTGGGAGGGATTTAATGCCTATTACGCATGCGCGTTGCCATAAGACACGTTACAATGATTTAACACGCAATGTCTGAAACTGCTAATATAAACATATTGTTTAAATCGTAAGAAAGTGTTCTTATAAGCATATTTAATTCACTGGTATTCCATGTATATTATACATTTTATTATTTTAGAAGGAACTATTTTAATGTGACGAAGATGATAACAAGCATGAGTTTGGAGGCGTTGTGCGTCCAATAGCCAATCAGGAACCATTAAGCCACGTGCATTTATTTACATTTACTTCAGTCTTTAGCTGGAAAGAGAGTAGATGGATTGAACAGTAGTGGGTGCTACAGGCCTGTGGCCTATTGCATGATAAAAGAAGTAATATTATGTGAAATATAGCTTTCCGTTGTCCTCCTCCCACCCAATTCTTTTCAAGAGTGCAATAGCAGTTACTTAACTGATCATTTTGGCTCAGTTTATTATGTTAAAAAGAAACTGCTATTAATGAGCTCATTGATTGATCGACACAGCACATAAGGAAGGAAATACAAAAAATTAGCTCCTAATACTATAACTTTGCGAATAAAATATTATAAAAAATCGAGCAGTCCCTGGATTTGAATAGATATTGCCCACTCAGCCCCTGAATCACATTGAGTGCACAAGGTCACGTAATAGAGTAGATGTTCAGGGAGGATGGAAACTCAAACATTCAGCTGCGATACATTCGCAGTTAGTATGAACAGCCATTTTTTTTAATTCTCTATCTGATGTTAAGATCTAACAGTGTGCAGAACTCGAGGGAAGTTTCGACATGAACTCATTTACAATTTCCCTGTTAGATGTCCGTGGTATATCATGTAGAGATGGATTTGTGTTGTGCCAGGATAACCACGATTGTGATAGATGGCAGGTAAAAAATGTCTACAAGGTTATTCTTGTTCACTACAAATTCCATTTGGACACATTTTAACATTATATCTCTGAGGTGAAAAACTTTTCTAAGGATGTGTTTTGGTTTCAAACAACACATGCAGAGCGTTTAACTGGTTTCATGTAGGGATAAAATTTCTCTAATTTTCATGTACTTCACGTTACTCGCAATAATTTTATATTTTCGACAGCAGAACACAACAGATTATAGATTGATATGCTTAAGAATGTTCAATTACTATATTCACTTGAATACCCCACATCCTGAAATAAGCTACACAACCCTAACTTTTATGAGATTAAAAAAAGGTTTTCCAGAATTAAAAAGAAAACTTAATCACAAATATATTAATGATAACTTTCACAGCATTGACACTTATTTCCTGCGTCTGTTCCATTTGCAGTTTCAAAGACCAGTAACACGAAAATTGCGCAATATTAGCATATTCCCGTCATAAAAACTAGTCACTTTCGAAGCAAAGATTATGCATATGCAGCCTTACCTAGTTTCTAATGCTTTCATCATTTTTGTCATCTTCATCAGTAGACTTCTCGTCATCCTCATCCGTGTCAGTGTCCCACACAGCATCATCATCTGTCCCATCAAGACTATTTGAGATGTCACATTTCTTGAACCTCTTTTCAATTGGTGAGAATGAAATACGTTCCCAAGTGTACTTGATCCAGCTGCTTGATTTTTCTCGTGAGTGAGTATTAATGTTTATTCTCAGCCATAATCTGTGTACATCTCCTTCAAGGCAGCTTTGAATGGCCGATTTATGCACATATCTAATTGTTATAACACTGAAATAAGCCCGTAGGAGATTATTATAACATCAGTTCTATACTGTTAAGAGTCTCCTTAACTTGATCTGTAATATTACCCTGGAAAATATTCAATATCAGGATGCTCTTTTAATTCAGCACTATTCCAGGACACCTTTGTCATAGGAATTTAATCCATTCCTGTACTAGTGACTGGTCCATCCACCCAGAATCTTGTGCCTATTCAATCACTTTTCCATTTGTTTAAAGTTTGAAAGTGTTTTCGTTTTCAGGATCACACAGAGTGGCATTTTTCTCCCGTCTGTGATGCATAACACAATAGTGCATCTTTGCTTTTCATTTTCTCATGTCCTTATGCTTAACAGTTTTCTCTCCTTTTTATTTACTGTTGTTGAGAAACGTGTCAAAATAAACAGGTATCTGATCAGCATTTCCGACTTGAAATAAAATACAATAACTAAAACACAAATATTTTCTTCTCATATGCAGCCTGAATTTGCTAGTATTTGGCGGTTCTTCTAATGGCTAGGTCTTGTCTTACAACAAATCTTAAAATCCAACCATGGCTGGCTTAAGGGGACACGCTACTGGAATTTCTAATCTCCACAATTTTGATTGTAAGTTTTTGAAATTTTAAAATCGAATAATGTTGATGAGTTACATGTGCACAATTATTTTCAAAATTTTATGTTGAAAAATGTACTCTGAAAAAAATAAAATATAAAAAAGTGTTTATAATTTTAGTAAACAAATATCTGGGTCTCATATAAAGATAATTTGTTTCTTAAACTTTTAAAATGATGCTAAGACTACCTACAATGAAATGGTGCATGGGTTTGTTCCTAGTCAATACAGTTCATCAGTAAAAAAAAAAATTAACTTTTAACGTTGACCAAAATTGATGAAAACTCAGTAGTGTGTCCCCTTAAAGCTTTTAATTTTTCTTTCTCTTGTCAGAGATAACACTTTCTCAGTTTACACATTTTGACAGATACAGCATGGCCAAATTGTCTCCTTTTATTGATATACTCCACTAATTTTTCTTAGATTTCATAATGTTTAGGTTTTCTCCACGAAATGCTCTTTTACTTCCAGTGCGTTGTAACAATATTTTTTCTTCTTTCTCCAATCTCTGATGCAGCTTTCAATCACATCAAATTTATGGACAATGGCACATGGTTCACGTGTTCTTCAGCTTCTCTAATAATTCCTAATTTTTCACTGGCCGTGTATGATCGCAATTGCATGCTTTTGTACTCTTTTTTTTTTTTTTTTTTATACAAGAACTCTATACAATACTGAAACCCACTACAATCACAACACGAGATAGACTGGAATGTTAGATGTATTGGATGTTTATTAGTACTAGTATGAAGAGAAAAAGTCTGTTTGAATAAGCCATGCACCCCACTTTGTGTGAAGATTTTTTTCGGAAAAAAAAAAAGTGTGCAGGGCATTTGAATAAATATGGTGTTGATAATTATTTTGTGAGATTTCCTACACAACTATCTATATTTCATTAGTAATGTTTATTTACCTTAGTTATGGAGAAGTCCAATCTCACATACACGATGACAAAGAGAAACAGAAGATAAAATGCCAGAACAACAAGGAAAGGCTCCTGCAACATCAGGATCCGTGGGAAGTTATACTGAAGCTGAAAAAATATGAAGTCAATATGAACATTGAGATATATGTAGATCATTGTGACGAATCGTCGTGTACATGATAAATTCATAACCTTAATTACAAATAAACTACAAGAAAATCAAAATGTATCATATTTTGATTAAAATAGTGTGATAACTTCTGTACATACTTAAGTTGCATTTGTAAACATATAATATATTACTGTGAAGGAAAAGTATAAACTTAATGATTCTGCTGCGTATACTGACTCTTCAGAAAGCATACACCCAACCGAAGCATCACAGTCAACCAATCATCTCGGTCGTTTGAACTGTATCTTAGGTTGAAAACCATCTTCGATTGATGTGTTTACAGTATGTGCTATTGAAATGTTAAACTGCCTGATGCCTTATCACCTGATTCGTGAACGTAATGGGTATATAGGCTATCAAATTCAATCAAAATTTCCAATATATTATTCAAACAATAATCAATTAATAAATCAATAAAATAAAGTAAAATGTTAACAAACTATGTTATCCATAAGAATATAAATATGAAGTATAAGCAGGACTAAAACAAGATAAATTATGTTAGCCTTTATCCTCTGGTTGAACGGAAGACTTAAAATATTTTGTAAAAATGTTGTACAGACGTGGACAAATTATTAGCAAAATTTACGATTTTAGTGACATATTTGTACAAAATTTGACTTTTCAATTTAGACTGCTGTTGACATTTTTATGATTATAATACTCGGAAATATGTAAAAATGTCAACTGTAGTCTAACTTAAAAAGTCAAATTTTGTAAAATTATACAAAAAAATCATCAATTTTACTAATAATTTGTTCACATCTGTATTAGTAATATCACAGGACAAAAGTAAATACATTAAAGAAAACAAAAAGAAAAGACTAGATATGATTGAACAAAAATTATTAATTTTAAAACCAAATGGCGGTTTTTCCATTGATTCTTTTATTTTTGGAATAACTTCAGCACGAATTTTGTTTGTTCCTCCTTGAAAGTTCGTGAGTACATAACAAGAGAACATATTACGAAAAATGGTGGTGGTGGTGATATTGATCATTATACCGGTACAAAAAGTAGCTCACCTCGAAGTCTTGAATATGATTTTCCACCAGATTTTTCTTCTTTAGCATAATCACTGGCCTTCCTTTGGTGTCAAGGTAAGTATAATGAAGGGAATTAGGCAAATGTTCAACAGGATATGGAGTTGAAAGTTGTATATCCTGTGAACCTTCAGGTAAAATAATTTTGGTTGTTACTTGGTCAACTATCATATCATCAAACACATGATCTAAGAACCGCATTTTTAACAAATAATCGTCTCCTGCAGAAGAAAAACAGAATTAAGTTACAACTACATTTCATTTACATCAAAGTAATAAAATGAAAGAACATTTAATATGCAAGATTTTGTGTATATCAATAATACAAATTGAAACGATACCTCTATTGAATAAGTACTCATAGCTAGGAACATTATATCCAATAACATAGTGAGTTTTCCATCCCCCAAAGAGAGGAAATCTTGGACGAAGATCCAGTTCTACAGAATCGCTTAAAATTTTCATGTGAGAAGTTGAAATGTTGCCAATTTCATCTCGATAATATGCATCAGTTGCTGCTGCTGGAAGAATAGTCTGTAACAATATAAAAAAACAAAGTAAGTACTTGTACAGAAGTATGAACGGAGAATTACTGCTCTCACTTCGAAATTGGATCCGTTTCAACAGAAATATTTCAATCCTAAGATCGAAATAAACATAACATAACAATCGTAATCAAAGTTAATTTCTATTCTAAGAAAATTACACCCACTAAAATAACTTATCAGTGACAAGAATAATTAAACAAAATAGCCCAGGATAAATTAAGTACAACAGAACCTTCATTTAATGTTTTCCTGGGCACGTACAGTTTCCCTCCCTTGAATTGGGGTTTAACAGTAAATGGGAGTTTCACTTTTTACACGGGATAATTTATGGAACCATAACTTTTTTATGTTAAATGCGGGAAAACGTTAAATCCAGGTTGCTTAAAATCGAGGGCATACTTTTTTTTTGTTGCTAACAATATAATTACCTTAAAAGACTTCACACTGGACAGGCCACTCTGCGCTTCTCTCTGATATTCATATCTAGAGAATGGACCCTTCAGCACTGCCCCACTATGTTTCAGATCTATAGTTTCTTCAACAGCAATATTTCCCCAGTGTGAGACCTCAATTACTCTTTCCAAGTTCGTTATTGTCAAGAATGGTGCATTGTTCTCATAATGTATAGTCATCTTATCCTGAAATTAATGCAATTTCAACAATTTGAAATCACTTGTATCTGAATATGCATATCACAAATACTTGTTGAGTTAAAGATAAAATAGTAAAGTTATCCCATTTACAGACCATGAAGACGCATGTAAAGTGCCATACTTCTGTGAACTCGGCACTACAATTAGGTAGTGTGGTAGGCACCACCATGCTGTAACTGCCTTTTATTCAAAGTACTCAGTATTCAATTTGACAGGAAGCTGAAGTGAACCTCAGAGTCTTTCTGGAAATGTTGAAAATTATAAAAATCCTACCACCACCTGGGACTGAACCCAGAACCTTCCGAGCCATAGCCAGTTGCTTTATCAACTGAGCTACTCAGCTGCCTATATTAGGTAAGTCTAATAAAATTTTATATGTTACAGAAAAAAGGCAAGTAGCTGAACACCTCTATAGTTGGGAGACAACTTTCAACATATTTTATGCTCGACCATGCCGAAATGTAGTAATTATACACCTGGTAGCAGTCCTTTAATGCATGTCATTAAAGTACACCTACTCATTAAAGTACAGGTGTTCAGCCAATGACAAGTCAGCTTTGTACCGTTATAAAACTGCAAGTATTGATAATTTTCGGATATGCAATCGAAAGAGAATTAGCGAAAAGTCACCGGAGGCTGGAAATCCAATACTGTCGCAGAAGGTTATGTTCTGTTACTATATTAATTAGAGTTAATTGTAAATAATATTCAAATAAATTCAATTAGTCATCTCGTTTTTCAATTCTAAATCAATCCATCTTATTCTGTGCCAAGGTCAATGAAATTTGGCCTCAGAAAAAATCAATACTTTCGCGTCTGCACACATTTCACAATTCAGGTCAGTTCGCACATAACCATAATTTTTAATACTTTCAAGTTAGAAATATGGTCGAGCATAAAAAGTCGTATGAAACTTGCCTATAATGGTAATTAAGACGCTCGTATGAAAATTATGAAACTCGCTTGCGCTCGTTTCATAAACAATCATACTTGCGTCTTAATTACTACCATTATAGGCTCGTTGCATAATGTACTATTCTCATGCAATCATAAAGAATTCAATCTCACTCCTTGTCACCAACAAGGTTAACAATAAATTATCAACAAAGAAGACTTATTGAAAGTTGATCTTGTGCAAAACTGAGTTAGAACCTGTAAAAAGTCAGGCGATGATCTCGTCTCTGGGGGAGAGATGTCTGGTCTACTTTATTAGAAGACTGCAAGTAAAGAAAGAGGTCGACCTGATGAGAGTTTGTGAAGATAGAGAAATATCATAAAAATGGCAATTAGTATATGTAATGAACACAAGCTGATGTGCAAACTTCAGACAGTGACTAAGCTGAAATGTTAAAACCTGACCTATAATGTGCACTAGGAATATTCAGTTTCCGAGAAGATTGCACAAATCTATAAATATATATTCTTCCACTTAGTTAACATGGTCAATAAATAGGTGCCTGAAATGCAGTATAAAAAGTATTTATGTTCTATATGCGTGTGTGTAGAAAAATAACAATTCAACAAATAATAACACAGACTTAAAACAATCAAACATTACAATAACATCTGCCAAAATTGATTTTAACTTACATGTTGTTTCAAGGCAAGTGAATTCTATAATGAACATATGATTTGGACTGTAGGGGGAGGATGGAATAAATCCTTCAGCACCCAGGCTACTGATCTAGGCCCACTGTAATACAGCTTTAAACATAGGTGACAAATGGGCAATAAATCTTGCCTAAAACCCACTCCTTCCAGGAAAGGACTTCTTATATTCTGTAAATCCATGACCCCCAGCTTTACTACTCTTCCAAAGGAAGCTATGCATTGGATTTTTATAGTTCTTAAGAATCCTTCATCCTCAGCCAGGTATGAACCAACGAACTTCGGATCTAATAGCAGGCATGGTAACTACTAGACCACCAAAGGCCACTATTATGAACATAATCACGTAACATAATTTGAACACTAACGTAGTTTATATATAAAGAATCTCAATCTTTGGCAATGAGTGCATATGATAAAATTGAAACATATTCATACCTACCATAGAAAATGGAGGAATATTCTCATATGGTCCATAAGTGATGGTGTTATCAGACTGAGATGCAGGTTTCAGTTTAGTATAACTCTCCACACTTCTTGTGCCAAGATTTACTACAGTGGTTTGTTTTGTAATGGAGTAAGGACTGTAAAAATAATGATTCCCATGATACAGTACAAGCTGTTTCTCCTTCTGTGTGATCGAAGCTGGATGGGGAGTGAGTTGATGCGTGTAAATTGTCTCCACATCCACCTAAATGAGAAAAAGAGAATATCACTTTCAGAAATGTGAAGTTTAAGTTTGACACTTTACCTTTGCTACATGTATGACTAGTATACATTCTCTGGAGAAAAAATTACGCATGTTTGTAATACATGTATGCATAATACAGAAATAAAATAAAATAAAATAAAATATAATATAATATAATATAATATAATATATAATTAAATTATGTATCTCAATAACTGCTTGAATTGGTGTTTCCAAAGTACTATACAACTTACAAAAAACCTATTTGTGGCTCAAAGGGTGGCATTTCTACCTACAGATTCAGAAAGCCCAATTTAAATTCCTGAGAGAAATATAAGTTTCTTTCTCTTACAAGTATATGACTTAATGTGTATTTTTTGCCTTGTGTTTCTCCTATATGGCGTGGGCAATCAGCTGCAAATTGCAGTTGAGATAACCTTTGAAATGAGAAGTACTCTCTGGAACAGTGAGTATTACTGTATTATCAGTACAGCCTGAATTTTATGTAATATGAAGTGAGAAATATGTACACATTTAATATGTAGTCAACATTGGCAAAATATATAGACATATAATATGTATATAACTTAAAAATATGTAACTTAAAAACCTAAGTTTTATTAAACGGATTTATTTTACACTGATTCTAAAGTAAGAAAAGTGAGCTTAATTTGTGAGACCTATTTCTTGCAACATTTATCTCAATGTAATATTCATTGCACTGTTTCTATATATATTTACATTAGTGACAAATCCAGAGATATGCAAGAAAAGAAAAGAAAATTCTATGCCCACAAAAAGGAACCAAAACAAAATAAAACGAACAGGACAAGAATGAACACTACATCCCCTTTACATCATTATTGTCAATTGATTCTTTGGAGGCACAACATTAATAATTAAATTCGTAACTATAGCAGGCCTAACTATAGCTGCAATAAAACCCACAATTCTTAACATGCTAGGATTAAAATATCTCTACTTTTATGGCCGTCTAAAAATATACTTTACATAACAATCTGCCAAATAAATAAATAAAAAGGAAACTTATCATATATCATATGCTACAATGGCCAGTCCATTGAAGTAACTTATAAATGCAGAGAAAAATTGAGGACTTCACCCGAATAAGAGCACAGAGCAAAATATAGTTCCGATATAAACTAATTTCAATGTTTGTCAGGTTCATCACAATTGTGTCGAAAAAGTACAATTTAACAGTGAAGAAAAACATTTTCGACACAACTGTGATGAATCTGACAGCTGACAAACACTGAAATTAGATTATATCAGAATTAAATTTTGCTCTATATGCCCTTATTCGGTGACGTGCTCAATTAATGTAACTTACTGCAGCTGTCTCTCCAGGTTTTATTGCATCCTTCAACTCAATTCGCCAGAACAACTTGTCAGCATGTCCTTGAACTTTACTTTCATAAAGCTTTAGTGGACTTTTAGATGACTCTCCAGTCTACAAACACACATAAAAATGAAAACACATTAAATGACAAATTATCAAGATGTCCACGCCAGTTCCGATTTGGTGAATGACAGTATATCTAAATTAAATTCGGATTTAAAATCTCTAACCTCCTGGTCACGATTCTGAACCCTGAAAAATCACAGACTATCTTACTGAGGAATCACAGACTTCTATTGACATTAAAAAAAATCTTTTCTTCCCACCGGATTTGTAAATAACATTGAAATCCCGTTTAGTGTAAGTGTGAAAACTTTTAAGTGTTCATATTAATGTCACATGTATGTAAAAAAGTATTTTCTATATTGCTCTCACTTCGATGAATAAAAAAAGTTTCATTTAAATTAAAACAAATCTTAGTCCAGACACTTATCATGCCACAGTTCAACTACTCCGATGTTCTATTAAGTGATCTCAGCTATGACCTGACCCAAAAATTACAGCGTGTCCATAATGCCTGTGTTCGGTTTATATGTAATATATGTCTCTATGATCATATCTCACCATCTTTCAATGAATTGTCTTGGCACTGGAGGTGAAAGTTACTTATGTCCCAGCCACTATAGAAACTTGATAAAAAATATCTTGCAAATGCCTTGGAATTATAGTATTGATTAATAGAAATTGATGTGATCACTGGGATAGCTGTAAGCCCACCAAACCTGCCCTAAATACGTACCTTACTTATATACGAAAATTGTCGTGCGTGAATGAAGAATACAGGCATATTTCGTTAATGTAACAGTAGGTTTCAGTGTCGCCAACATAGTAATAATACTACACACCTAACCTCTCTCATAATACTACACACTTAATCAACCTAACCTAACCTGTCACATAATACACACCTGTAGTAACATTCCTCATGTGTAGTATCATTTCATTTGCATGTATTGCCGACCCTGCTTCTCGTGTCGGTAGCCATCTAGTGAAAGTGGATTGTAATCCCAGTGTCGCCAACATAGTAATAATACTACACACCTAACCTAACCTCTCTCATAATACTACACACTTAATCTAACCTAACCTGTCACATAATACACACCCTGTAGTAACATTCCTCATGTGTAGTATCATTTCATTTACATGTATTGCCGACCCTGCTTCTCGTGTCGGTAGCCATCTAGTGAAAGTGGATCGTAATTCCAGGAAGAGAATGTGGCAACTTTCATAATTACATTTAGTTCGTTCGGTATATATACAGGGTGATTCACGAGAATTTACCCCACTTATGGAGGTTATTTCTGAAAACTTTTGAGCAAAAAATGTCATATAACCATGGTTCCTATTCTCATTATTTTCAGAGTTACACTAATTTAAAGTTGTTTGTAAAATACGTTTTTTCTTTAGTTGAAGGTAAAAGAATAATACAAATAGAGGATGAACTATTCAGAAGTATCATTTCTTTAATTGGCAAGTACTGTAAAGCTAAAAATCTGCTGTGAACTCCTTAGTTGTTTCGTACAGACATCTTTTTTTATTTTTAACTAGAAAATTATATTATTCTTACGCACTAATCACAACAATTATTACAAATCACACCACTTCCACCAACATGATTATATACAGTTCAATTTTGCATCCTAATTTACAGTCTTGGAGAGTTTACAACACATTAAAAAAAATGTCGCCGTCCGCTTTGATATACTTGGCCGTATGCTTGTGAACAGCACTCATCACTCTACGTAACTGCATACGGCTATCTTTGATTTCCGTATCAGCATGCATGATGTGCACAACTAGCTCTTCACGTGTTTGTGACTTCGTTTGATAGACAAGATCCTTCATCCATCCTACACATACACTCAGTGGCGTCTTCTGGATACTGAAGAAAGATGTGATCAACTGTTCACATCGATGAGTTTAAGATGGAAAGTGACAGTGCAGGCAAATAAATAAAACTAGAAATTAAATTTAAATTTTCGTCAAAAAGGAGAATGAAAATTATTTGGGTATTGAAATAATTACATTTTCATCGTGGAACTCTGATTAAAAGGGGCGGCCGGTTAGCTCAGTTGGTAGAGCAGCTGGCTACGGACTGGAAGGTCCGGGGTTTGATCACAGGTGGTGACAGGATTTTTTCTTGTTGCCAAACTTTCAGAATGGCCCCGAGGTTCACTCAGCCTCCTATAAAATTGAATACTGGGTCTTCCCAGGGGTAAAAGGCAGTCAGAGCGTGGTGCCAACCACACCACCTCATTCTAGTGCCGAGGTCATGAAAAGCATGGGGCTTTACCCTCCATGCTCCCCCCCCCCCAAGTGCCTTCATGGCATGTTACGGAGATACCTTTACCTTACCTTTTTAACGCTGATTAAAAGTATAAGAAATAAAGTACATAAATTAATAATAATTTTATTTTCTTTCTGATGAAATAGTTCCTCAATACACGACATCGAATTATCGGAATTCTTACCTTCCATATTTTTTGTTATGTTTTTGTAGAAAATTATCGAAATTCTATTTTCTGCAATTTGAATCAGCTGCGAAACGATAATGATTAAGGAGCTCGTACTTAGGTAAAGATGATCACAGTTATAAAATATCTGGGTTTCTACACAATGATCCGAAAAAACATTCCAACATCATCCAGTTCAGTTTCAATCCCGTAGCAGATACCCAACCAGCGCATAAGATAATCCATGGTTTATTCATGAACTGATACATGAACCGCTTGTTGGAATGAGCCTCACAACATTCGGAACCAAAGGCAACAATCTTATTCATTGAGCACGAACCTCGTCAGTGAAACAGCTGTAGACATGACATTGTCACGTGTTCACGCTGGCTGCTGACTGCTCGCTGACGAAGGTCACGCGTTGTTCACAGCAATGTGTTCCAATAACGAAACATAACTCTGTAAATATTAAGAATAGGACCCATGTTTATATGACATTCTTTGCTCAAAATGTCTCCAGAAATAAGCTCCATAAGTGGCGGTAAATCCTCGTGAATCACCCTGCACATATACAGAGTGATTCACGAAGATTGTCCAATACTCTAGGATGTGATTTCTGACATCATTCTGATGAAAAAAATTCCTACATACTTGTGTCCGATTTTGAATAGTTTCGGATAAAATCACGTCTCTCTCTCTCTCTCTCGTGATATCAGGGTCACCATTAGAGATAACTCAACACCGGTACAACGTATCTACCTAGCGTCTGAACAATGGAAGTTAGGGAATGTGGCGCGCGCAGTTCACACTCGGGCATCTACATGTATTACTGCAGAAAGTGGGGTCTTCGAAAACCAGTTTTAATACAGATTTTTCAGGTGAGTAATAACGTGAATGTTCTTTAATAAATTCATAATACATCCAATAGACTACCATTGTTGTAAATAATTTAAATGCTTAAACCTTCATAATATCTACGTTTATGTTTAACATTCAGGAGGGCGTAACTCAATTTTAAAAATGTGACATATGTTTATATGAACTTTTTCCATCACAATGCCAGAAATCACATCCTAGAGCATTGCACAATCTTCGTGAATTGAAATATGTTGTGGTTGTGATAAAAGTATTAAAATTGGTTTATAGCGTCAAATTGGCAGTGATAAAAAAAAGTGTGCAAGATTCGTTCAGTGGCCGGTGGATACTCTACCTTGATCTAAAATAATTAAAAAACCATAAAATAAGCAAATCCTATGCTAACCTAGCTCACCTACACTAATCTAACCTAACCGCCCCCTCAAACCCCCTTCTAATTTTACCTACATCGCAACGTGCAAAATAACATCCAATCAACTATAACTACACACCCAGATCAGTTAAATACGTCATCGCAATGCAAAAGTGAAACAACTGCACGAACACAACTTCCAAAAAAAAAATACATTAACTTAAATTACCTTTCCTTATAACGCGTGTCCAAATATATATTAACACAAATGTGGAGACATGTCAAATCTGTTCCACATAGAAATTAGTATACAATTTGTATAGGGGTAATTATGGAGATTGATTATTGCCCGTATTTTTAAATAAGGACTCTTGATTACAGGGCAGTTTTATGAGGTGAAAACAGTGTTTTGCTTTTTATTTGTCGGAAATGACGGGAAAATGTTTTTTTTTTGTGTGTGGTTTTTTATTAGTAATTTGTTATGATTTATATGGTTGAATTCGGCGGGCTTTGTGGTGATTGGCGGCTCGGTTTGAGTGGGAGTTGTTGTGATTGACTGCTCGGTGGGTAGTTCGAGTGGATGATCGATTGCAGTATGGTTGCTCGGTGGGTAGTTCGAG